>NC_134703.1:97356504-98556504 GCF_043290135.1 Rhipicephalus microplus | reverse complement strand
GAAATGCGTGTAACGTGCGTGATATGCAACAGATTTGGAGTATTTTGGGTGCAGTCTTACGGGCCATTTAGCCGTCCTTTAAGAAAGCTGTGGGTATGTCGAAGAGGCTATCGCAAGAAGGCAACGGATAACTACGTATATGAAAGACATTTAAACTACAGTCGCAGCAGTTATAACACAAAGAGAAAAAAAAAGAAGTGAAATGTTCGTAGCCTATTTGCTCGAACTACTGTAGCGTAAAATAAACTACGGAGGGAGGAGAGAGCCACACGAATGCTTGATAGCAACGTTTCCGTTTATGTTTATAGGACGGCTACGTTTCAAATGTAGTAGGTGCGCTTGTTAAATAGAGACGAATGTAGTGTTATCCAATTAGATAAACATCAGTGTAGGTTCTCGTCTAAATCAATCAATCAATTAAACGGCTAGATTTTTCCGTCCTTTATGTTTACCTCCATGACTCATTAGCACTCAAGCACTGACAAAGGGCTCTTAACTTCTCATTAGAGACCTAGAACTAAAGACGTTATGAATCGACAAACGATGAAAAGAAGGACAGATATCTACAAAAGCTACAGTTATTGTCGATTTCCGCGAAGGAACCAAATGGTAGAAGCACCTACTGTTCGCACCACCGAGTTCCAGTTCATCGTCATGTTGGTCGGCTCTCAAATGCGCCGTGCAAACGGCAAACAATCCCTACTATGAAAGCAATTTGTAAAATTCAGAAATACAGCAGTAAAATTTACGATGTCCCGTTCCCATTTCTCAGAGATCACATGCTAATAAACAAAAAAGAACATCTAAAAAAACGTTTTCTATATATGTGCAAAGACGTTCGTGCAGCGTCACGGAAATACAATTACTTGTACATCGATATAACTGTAGCCATGAAAGCATAGGCAAAATTAGGACATCAGCAAGCCCGCTTTTTTTTAACATCCGAAGCATCAACACCATGCTCAGCATTTATTTTCAGCCTTAGACGTACAAGCAGGCGCTTACCTGTAAAGTCATATCATGCGTTCTTAGGCAAGAGTCAATCGTATTCCCTATACACTACTGGGTGGTCCGTAACACCACAAACCTACACAGAGATTTACGGCAGCAGTGCAGCTGAAGCAGACAGCCCCACGAGGTACGTCTAAGCAGCGGGTTGCAGAGCGAGTGATCGCAGGCTTTAAGTATGCGGTCGCATGGCTCGAAACATCTTTCTTCTGTATCATTTTTCTTTCGCGCGTTTATTTACATATACATACATATACACACAGATATTCAAGACATGACGGCAACGGCAACAAAAAAACCACCGAGAGTGTACACATATTTGCTACCAATATAATAAACGCAACTTATATAATGAATGGCCGGCTGTTTCGAATGTGCGCGATTCCCACATGGCGGGGGATCAGTCGAATTTTTCGTGGTTTGCACTCACCGGGTCCACACTGCTGATGTCAGCTTTTTTTGACGCTCTCGCATTTGAAATAATGATTTTCCTGGATTGATATTAACTGCCATTACTCTGTGCCGCATGGTATAGATTTAGAATACCGCACCCAAAGCCAGCGGGCAAGGCGGCCTGCGTCAATGTTCGTCACGCAAATGAACCTCGAAAGATGTTAGCGTACGATGCATGCGCCACGCTAACGCAAAATTTTGCGTTGCGCTATTCTAAAACTCTGAACACACCTTGAAACTTACAAAGTGGCCTTCGGTTTTTAGACCTCTTCGACCTTTTACTTCATTCAAAAGTTGGTGTCGCAAGAGCTCGCCAAAATAAAATTCCGACTCAAGGCATTCTTCATAGCACTTATGTGGTAATTTACCACACGTATCCGGCAATACTGTTTACTTAGTAAATTTAATTCTGCTTTTAAAGTCATAGTGTCGTTAGAAACTTGCGCACGGTAATTGTAAAGAGAGCGCTTGAATTTTTGGGAACATGTGGTGCCATTAGAAATGTTTTACCGTTTTTCTTGTAGTATCTGACGTCATCAATGTAACGCTATTCATTGCAAATATCGGTTATGCTGATTTAATATTTTTTGCATGAACAGGCTTTTGCCGCAAATCTCGATGATCATGAAACGCAGTTGTAAACGAAACAACAAAGTGGTACATTTAAAACACAGCGAATCGCGCGTATGTTTTCAAAGTTAGCAAGAAATTTGCCGAAACGGGTCTTTTAAAAAGCTACAGGAAAAATGACTGACCAATATGGGCTATTCGGAGGCTTGGAAACCTTAAACATTATAACGCGGGCAATCAGCGTGACGTATCTTCTCCTTGCATGACTGAAGCTGCGAAAGTGGGTGCATCTATCTTTAGCTCGTTGTGTTTTCTTTCTTTCAAAAACGGCTATGGAGAGATGATGCTCAGTACCAGTTGGTTCTTAAGAGTCACGGAGACGCTAGCGCCCAACAGGCCGAGCACTATAACACCCGTTAAGAGATGTGGAATAAAGGGAAAATTGCCGTTATCCCCACACAACAGCCTGTTTCGGGATGTCGCAAGCTGTTCGCTCTCCTCCAAGAAGACCCATTAATCTGGATTTCGAACTCATGATTCGAGAGGCTTTGGCGCAGAAGATATAGGATCACGCCAGGCTTGAGAACGCAGTTTTCGTTACAACTAACCTTACAAATAATGTTCCAGTATATTGGCGTAAAATTGACGTATTTTAAATGTGTGTCTAAAAAGAACACCGTTTCGCTGCAAGGGCAAAGCAATAAATGCGATAGCAACATGGAATTTTATGTGAACCAAGGCTGACAAAGCACTCCTAAAGGAAACGTGGTTGCTGGGGCGAGAGACGTGACCTTGCTGCTGTCAATGTATGACTGGGGGAAATTTCGAAGCCTTGTTTCCTTGGTCGACGCAGACTTCCTTTTGTCTGTGACTTCTATACAAACTTTAAAATGATAGCACAACAGTGCGAAGCTCTCAGCCACATTCTGCTTTCCTCTAAATATAAGCGAGTGACCACACCCAGTTGGTCGTTATATGCATTTCCTGCAAAAGGCGTGCAGCGCCCCGTCACCATTATCACCTCCGTTCCTTATCTCCTTCCGCCTTTCGCACGACGCAGGTGGCTGGATAGGTTCACCTCTGCTTGCTACGTGATGAACTTGTAGATTTTGTAGCGTAAGCAACATATAGCCGAGGCAGAGCACTTTTGCATGGCTTATTGATAGCCGTGCTTCCCATGGTCGAGGAGCAGTGACGTCCCAAGGCACACAGCTGGCGCACCGGAGATCATGGAGCTATTATGCAGACTCTAGAGAAAATGCTCACCATAGGGCCGTAAATTAAAACCTTTAACAACTCGGGCACTACCATAATGAAACAATACAGATTAGGTGTGCCGTTCACATGCATTCTCCACTGCATGCTGCAATGACCCCTGGCATTTTTTTTTTGGTTTTATGAAGTTCTAATAGACTGTCCTATTGAGTCGACTTGTCGGCACATGGCAACAAGAAACACAGACGATGAATATAGGACTCGCCCAACGTGCAAGCAAGTCGGCCCCATCGGCCGCACGCCGCATGGCCACGCTCTCAAATGTTGATATATTAACGGTACGAGGATGATGGTGCAAACGCCTAAAAACAAACCTACAAACGCCATCGGGCAGTAAATTGTATAAATGACCAAAGTATTTTTCCTCAAATTTGTTGGTACAAAAATTTTAAATATTTCATCCGCTTATATTCTGTGAACAAGCTTTTACGGTGAGACTTTAAGTGTTTTAAAACGCCATGTTTAAACTTTTTTTAATTATTGTAATGGCAACTATCACAACGTTTCAAGAGGACGGTGTTTTAATGGTTATAGCTTTTCCGGCCCAGCTTTTCCTCTAGAGTGTGCAAATCGACTCTGTGCCAAAGATGGCCTTGAAACTCCTGGAGTGACGTGTCGCTAGTGGTCTGGCATATGACTTGCGTCAGCTTGATCACTAGTCCATTCGTCCATCCGCTCGTCTATCGTCTGTCTGTCTGTCTGTCTGTCTGTCTGTCTGTCTGTCTGTCTGTCTGTCTGTCTGTCTGTCCGCCCATAGCTCATGCTACATATATCCTGCCATAGCCGAGCCAAGCCTATGCTATTTTTGTCCTTTACAATGAACCTTGACGGTAGTGGTGATGGCAGAAATACGTCTGGAGCGCACGTAAAAGATTATGTGGAGTTCTCCTACAAACCTAACATCCAGTAACAGCGTACTGGATGGAGCACTCACTCATCTTAGTACAAATTTTACAAAAAGAAGACAAACTTCAAGCTGCTGCCACTTCAGGTTTGGGATGCATGGACGCTTTCGTTCATTGTGTGGCGGTGAGCTACTCGGTCTTCAATAGCATTCTTTTTCTAGCGACATGCAACAGCGACCAAAGACAAGTGCATGTTGTCAAGTAAATTCATTTCAAAATTCCTTCTTTTTTCAAACAAGTGCATATCATTTTCGTTTGTTATTCACTTGTGGAGTGGCACAACGCACAATAAATGACAATGACGCAAGTGAAGTGAAGCTATTCTGAACAAGCATTTTTATCATCAGGTAATACATAGTGCGGCACGCAGTAAACTACGCGCAATCGAACATGTGCGTAAGCAGAAATAAACGCGTGGTGATCTTTCTACAACAGTATCTTGTATATTAAGGTGCACGATACATTGTGGAATGTGTCGAATATACACATGCATATTCTAGTTTTACGACGCGTATAACGATAGATATACAGGATGCACAAAATATCTATTATAGCATCTAGGATACATCTATCTTCGATACTGCGCAGCTCTGGGAGCAGGAAAGATTAGTCGTGGATTTACGGGCCACTGGAAAGCGTCGCCTTTATTTGCTTCTGTTCAGGTCGCGCGCTTTCCGGTTTTGTTCACCCCAAAAAGAAGGACGCTAAATTATTCTCGTGTAACGTTACGTCACGTGGCATCACACCAGAATTTGCGACGGCATGATAACCTCCCGATTGAAATGTGATCTGTGATATCCTGAAGACATCATATAGCGACGTCATCATCTAGGATGATTATTTATTGCATCACTTCTGCGCAGCCCCACCACGGTGGTCTTGTGGCTAAGGTACTCGGCTGCTGACCCACTGGTCGCGAGATCAAATCTCGGCTGCGACGGCTTAATTTCCGATAGAGGCGAAAATGTTGTAGGCCTGTTTGCTCAGATTTGGGTGCACGTTAAAGAACCCCAGGGGGTCAAAATTTCCGGAACCATCCACTACGGCGTCTCTCATAATCAAATGGTGGTTTTCGGACGTTACACTCCACATATCACTCAATGAATCGCCACTTTTACGCAACGCCACTGGAGGTCATTGCTGACGGTCAAATTTTCCTATTGATGAGGCATCAAAGACTTTCGTCTTAATAAACTGCTTTTTTTTGGTTGCGCATTCGCTCTATCGGTGCGTTTCTGTGCTCATGTGGCGTTTATATACGCACGCATGTGTGTTCTCTTTAGAGCATGGCAGTCAAGACGTATCTTATGGGCAAGTACTTAGCGTCTACTTAGTGCACATATTGGTGTGCGACCATCTATCTCGAACGGAAATTCACGTCATACTGATGTAAGCGCGAATTCCCTCCCATGTGGTCGCAGAAAGTAGGTGTGGTTGATACTGTACCGCCAGCTGGCACACGCGTAGCAGCAGCCAGCCAAGCAAGCTGTCCCACCTGTCCCGTTTATTAGGGAGGCAATCGCCGGGCTAATTCCAAGAGCCGAAGTATCGGCCCCCCGAACCGCACCACGAAAGCGTGGACAATTTTGAAGTGGTCCTTTTTGGTGCACCAGCGGACGCCGGTCGTGGCCCAAAGAACAAGTCAGAGCCGAGAGTTGATAAACAAACAAATTATATTCTCAATAATGGCAGATCGAAAACAATACATAAGAATGCACACTCCACAATAGTTGCATACAATATGACACCAATCAAACCAATCAATCAACGTACTACACAGTACAATCAGCCACCCTTGTAACAACGGACACGGACAACAATACGCACTACAATGCAGTCGCATGCATTGAACAACCAAGGCACTTAAAGACTAAAGAGATAGAAAACCTATTCAGTCCAAAGTTCTTGGAACCAAAGTCGAGATGATACTCTTCCGAGAATCACTCACTCAAAGTCCAGCGTTGTTGTCGTTCCGCAGGCCTCGAAGTTTCTCTTCCAGGAAACCTCGCCGGAGTTTCTCTTCCAGGAAAACTCCCGTCTTCAATAGGCCACTCTCCAAGCTTCAAACTTCTTCGCCGGAAATCCGTCGGCTTCACACACGCAGCTGTTGCCCGCGTCTTCGCTCGATAGCGGTAAACCCACGCTCTTGCCTGTAGCTCGAGCCGTCCCTACGGACCAAAACTTCGCCGACTACACGGCGGAATCTCGACGCGCTCTGGCGTTAACTTCCGTCACCTCCTGTTCTGTCACTACGGGCAGAACCTTCGCCGACTCCACGGCGGAATTCCTACGCGCTCTGGCGTTAACTTCCGTCACCTCCTGCTTTCGCGTCTCGGCTGCTCGATTAAATACGTTCCGCGCCGCCTTCCAGAAATTTCTCGTCCTTTCGTCGGCGCGATACGCAGCGAAAGCTGGGAAGAGGGCGAGACGGTTGGAATGCCCTCTCCGGAGAATGAGTCACTCGGTCTGACCCCGCCTCCTTCGTTCTAGAAAGATCGCGGCCTTACTGGGCCGCCGATGTGGGGTGAGGAGGTTCGTCTGCGAAGCCATGCTTCTGCGGGGAGAGCGCGCGCCCGGGAGCCTTGGATGTTTGCTTTCTCTTTTTTTTTACCTCGCGGCGTTTCTACCGCCCGTTGTCGCAAGGATTTGGCGGCGCGCTCTTTTTTAGCGCTCGTTCTGTGACACTGCCCCCCACTTTAAGAATATTATCTCATAATATTCAAACCTCACAAACGAGCGCGAACAGTCACCACACACTCTCACAGACTGTAACACAATCCGTCGCTCGTGATACGTCACATTCACAATATATCACTCAATACAATCTTACATTGTAGTTCAATTCCACAACACATGAAATATAACCACAGGCACATGAGTACAACACTCCACCACACATTCCCAACAATACAAATGTACAAAGTTCTCTCTATACAACAATTATACAACACTATACATCACATCATCGCACAGAACACCTTGACTTGCTCGACATACACTTGAGACACAGGATAACACAACATTAACACAACATATGGCACTCAGCACTGCCCAACACATTCTGATTCCCCCTCAGCACCTATCTTGAGTACTTCGAACAGCGCTTGCGCCCCTTTTTGCGGTGCTCGCTCGATCTCTTCTTGTGCTTCCACGTTCTTTTTCGGCGAGCCCTTTCCAACGACGATATCTGAGGCGGCGTCTCAGCCATCGTTGTCACTTCCGACACCGTTAACGGGTCATTACATTCGACGGGTCCTGTCTGTTCATTTACCCGCTTGATCATGCCTTTACATTTTTCCCGGCTGGCCAACTCCGTCTCCTTTACACTGTCGGTCGGTTGAGGTCGTGCCGACGTAAGTCCGGTTGCTCGGCCCGTGAACTTATTCGACACTATCGTCTTCTCCTTCGCTGTCTCTTGCGCCGCAGCTTCACCTTGGGCTCTAATGAGATCCGTCACGAGATGCTCCTTCCTTGTACCTCGCGGCCGTTGTGTTGGCGAGGGCTCTATCTTCGGGTCTTCTCCCAAACATTCGGGATCATTCGGCCCTCGCGCCCCGTCGATGTTTCCGATGACAAGGTCATACAGGGGGGCCGTCATGCATAGAGCTGTAACCTTCCCGCTGAAGTACGGTGTTTCAACCTCAATCTCTGCTTCGGGAAGCATCCGAACCGTACGGTCAATTAGGCAAACCGGTCTCGTTCTGCCTGTCAACTCACTTTCCCGTACCAAATTTCTCCGCACGATAACAGTGGAGCTGCCGGTATCTCTTAACACCGTAATCTTTTTGCCCGCAACTTTTCCAGGCAGCGCTGGCATTCCTTTCGTGCCACCGGTTGGCTGTTTTGACATTACAGCACCCACGATAGGAATTTTCTCCCCATTCTTCAACTCTACGAATCCATCGGCGACGGCATTATTATCAGATTTCGGTGCCGCTTGCACACAGGATACCTGGTGAGTTTGACTCACTCCGTTTCGACATGCGTCTGCTTTGTGCCCAGTCTGACCACACTTAAAATATTTTACTGTCGTAGGGCTCGTAAAGATTGTTCGACAGTTTTTCGCGCGATGACCCACTCGGTTGCATAGAAAACATCGCAGAATGCTCTCTGGTGCACACTTCCTTTCTTCGGGAGCCAATTTCTTCGAATCATCGGGACACTCCTTCTTTACCTTGGCCAAATTAGTTCCTCCTTGCGCTTCTAAGAATTGATCAGCCAATTCAAGCATTCCTTCAAATGACTCCGCCTTCCTCTCTTTCAAATACAGCGACAGACTTGGGTGGCAACTAGTAAGAAATTGTTCTCTAATTAGGAGCTCTCTAAGCTCATCGTACTCCTGTGCTGTCCCTGAAAGTTCAATCCATCTGTCGAAATAATGGCAAAGTCGGGCGGCATACTGCGTAGCCGTCTCACCATCAGCGGGCTTTCCTGTCCGAAATCTGTCCCGAAATCCTTTCACAGTGAATCTAAATCGCTTCAACAAAGCAGCTTTCACCTTTGCGTAGTTGGCTGCATCGGTCGGCGTCAGCCTACCGTACACACTGAGCGCTTCACCACTCAAGCAAGTACTCAAAGCAGTTGCCCATTGCTGTTCCGGCCAATTCTGGCTCCTCGCAATCGTCTCAAATCTGTGGAGGTACGCGTCTAGGTCGTCCTTCCTTTCATCAAACGCTACGAGCAGCTTGCTTGGGTTCAAGCAGAAACCGTGATCCTCTCGTTCGCTGCTTTCAACTCTAGCTTGGACCGGAGTTTCACTTCGCTGTTGCAAACGGAGCCGCTCGAGTTCTATCTCGTGCTGACGCTGCCGTTCCCTTTCCTCTCTTTCTTCTTTCAGCTGTCGCTCCCTCGCTTCTCTTTCTTCTCTCGCCCTTTCGGCTGCCAACTTCTCTCTCTCCAGCTCCAACTTCAATTGCTGCTCTCTTTCTTCCTTCGCCCTTTCAGCGGCCAGCCTTTCTCTCTCTAACTCAGCTGCCTTTTCTTCCTTGGCCCTCTCTGCCGCCAACCTCTCTCTCTCCACCTCAGCTTCTTTTTCCGCTTTGGCTCTTTCGACCGCCAACCTCTCTTTTTCCAGCTCGGCTGCTTTTTCTTCTTTTTCCCTCTGGGTGACCCACTTCCGTAGTTCGGCGCCCGAAAGACCCATCTTTTCACCCAGAGCAACTAACTTTTCGAGATCCATGGTGTCTCGCAACTCTCAAATAAAACCTTGCCGCGTGCAAAAAGTATCTGCCTAAATCAGTCTATCGGAACACTTCCCTGCACTCGTTAACGAGAACACTGAACAACACACAAAATCGTTCCGATAGCACTATCAACAACTCGAGGCTCTTTCTCACTACTTTGGACACACTGTGCACCAAAAGGTCCTGTCGCGGACGCCAGATTAATTGTCCCACCTGTCCCGTTTATTAGGGAGGCAATCGCCGGGCTAATTCCAAGAGCCGAAGTATCGGCCCCCCGAACCGCACCACGAAAGCGTGGACAATTTTGAAGTGGTCCTTTTTGGTGCACCAGCGGACGCCGGTCGTGGCCCAAAGAACAAGTCAGAGCCGAGAGTTGATAAACAAACAAATTATATTCTCAATAATGGCAGATCGAAAACAATACATAAGAATGCACACTCCACAATAGTTGCATACAATATGACACCAATCAAACCAATCAATCAACGTACTACACAGTACAATCAGCCACCCTTGTAACAACGGACACGGACAACAATACGCACTACAATGCAGTCGCATGCATTGAACAACCAAGGCACTTAAAGACTAAAGAGATAGAAAACCTATTCAGTCCAAAGTTCTTGGAACCAAAGTCGAGATGATACTCTTCCGAGAATCACTCACTCAAAGTCCAGCGTTGTTGTCGTTCCGCAGGCCTCGAAGTTTCTCTTCCAGGAAACCTCGCCGGAGTTTCTCTTCCAGGAAAACTCCCGTCTTCAATAGGCCACTCTCCAAGCTTCAAACTTCTTCGCCGGAAATCCGTCGGCTTCACACACGCAGCTGTTGCCCGCGTCTTCGCTCGATAGCGGTAAACCCACGCTCTTGCCTGTAGCTCGAGCCGTCCCTACGGACCAAAACTTCGCCGACTACACGGCGGAATCTCGACGCGCTCTGGCGTTAACTTCCGTCACCTCCTGTTCTGTCACTACGGGCAGAACCTTCGCCGACTCCACGGCGGAATTCCTACGCGCTCTGGCGTTAACTTCCGTCACCTCCTGCTTTCGCGTCTCGGCTGCTCGATTAAATACGTTCCGCGCCGCCTTCCAGAAATTTCTCGTCCTTTCGTCGGCGCGATACGCAGCGAAAGCTGGGAAGAGGGCGAGACGGTTGGAATGCCCTCTCCGGAGAATGAGTCACTCGGTCTGACCCCGCCTCCTTCGTTCTAGAAAGATCGCGGCCTTACTGGGCCGCCGATGTGGGGTGAGGAGGTTCGTCTGCGAAGCCATGCTTCTGCGGGGAGAGCGCGCGCCCGGGAGCCTTGGATGTTTGCTTTCTCTTTTTTTTTTACCTCGCGGCGTTTCTACCGCCCGTTGTCGCAAGGATTTGGCGGCGCGCTCTTTTTTAGCGCTCGTTCTGTGACACAAGCCCTCCGCCAACATCCGAACAAGGATACATTTAAAAAGTTAGCCGTGAGGATATGCATCAAAGGAAACCATTTTTTCGCTGCACCTTCACTAAAATTACTGCTCTACATCACGTTTGTTCGTCCTCACCTCATCATGGGGTTTCGGATTCACATGAATCTCAATTATTCCACGCTATTGAAGCAGTCCAAAACGACTCTGTTCGTTATTTCCTTTACGAACTATCACCGTGCAGGAAGCGTAACAGAAATGAAAGCTATTCTAAACATACCACTACTTTCTATTCGCCGGAAGAAAGCTCGCATTCCACTTTTTATAAAATATATTATCACAACGCCACTCTCTGATTACTCTTCGTTCACCCACCACCATTGACATCTGCTCGTAAGTATCCTTGTCATAAAGTCAAGGTCTCGTTTTCTAACGCTTTCACGCGCGCAGTCATTTCTTCCGAAAACTTCACTTGACTAGAATATTCTGCCATCGTTTCTAGTAAAAATACGCGCTGCAATGCTCTTCAAACATGCTCCTGGGGACATCATCTAGAATTGTAAAATTCTGCCATCTGTTCTCTCTTTTTTTCTCTTCTTGTTTGGTGTTCGGAGCTGTTGCTCTTGTACTTTTTGTTATATTCATATCTGAATCACTCAATTGAGTGGTTCATTTTGTATACCCAGTGTTTAAATCGGTCTTACATTTTACTTTTTTCTTTTTATTCTACATATTACTGTGCCCACATGATTTGATTGTTCATGTATCTCTTTCGTTTTTTTTTCTTCTCCTATAATGTACAGTATGTACCTTGAGAGCATTTGAAATAAATAAAGAAGTAAAAATAACACACGGGTCATTCCTGGCATCCACTCCAGTACGTGTAAACATAGTTTTAACAGTTGGCTTCATTTCTGTCAAAAGCGCCACGTAAAAAAAAGGCAGTGCCCAGCGATAGTACCATTACACCAACATATTCTTAAAATATGTCAATATGGAAATGAAAAATCACTGTTGAAATAAACTATGGTCGTATTATGCAGGCCACAATATGAGTCGGTAGAAACATGAAATTTATTTATGCGCAGCTTTAACTGCCAGGACACTGATCCAAAACTGTCGTTTTCAAACGACGTTACGAGTGCATTTATGCTGATGAAAGTTGTTTACAGCACACACCACCTGTAAAGTTGCTAATCTATTCGTCCACAACCTTTCAAGTTCTGGTACAAAACTTCATTGTACCAGAAAGAAAGCTATGCTTGTACGTCCACTACACGTATTATCAGTGCTGTGATGAATTGATTTCTATACTGCTATCTGATAATCACTACGAATACCAGCGGAAATCGTGCCTGAACATTCTAATTTACAATGAACCGGTTAATGAAGCGTAACTAGCTGGCTCCCAAATTTGTTTTTGGAGTGCGTGTAAGCACTACACCTTCTGCCGTTGTCAGCAATGCTACTTTGCTGTTTGATAGATAGTGACGATATTCGTATTGAAAGAAAAGCTAATAACCTCCAGTAAATCTCAGTGCAAATGGCTATGGTGACTGTGTACAACGGGAAAGTCACGTTTAGGTGTTATAACAAAAAGCCCAAGTTTCAAGTTACATGACCAGGAATGGTAGGAAAAACTTGCATCTAAAATACATGACTCACGCAAATGCAAAGCAATATACTGCAGAGCAACGAGTTTTGTAAATGCTGCTCAGTGCACTTATTGCAAGGCTACAGCTCCTTCAGTCAAGCATCTCTGATGAAATACGCAATAAAAATAGCCGGCAAGGTCTCCGGTGGCCCATACTTTCTTCTTGTCGTCCCCGCTGAGCCATTGAAGACCCAATGTTGAGCAAGAACCCTTCTCTGTGTTCTTGCTATTTCTAATGGCTTCAATTTGCAATTATCGGTAAAGCAGCTGCGACGCCACAGTAAAAGCTCGCAGCCTGAAAACGCCACCTGAATGCGCCTACTATGTTTAGAGCGATCAGGATTATTCAAGAAATTCCGCAACGGAGCGGAATTATTGGCTGGGTTGCATTATTTTTTCTCGCTTAGAATTTGCAGCCCCCAAAAAAGGACATGTCTCGGCGTTGCATTAAACGATCGTACGCTGCTCAGCTTTCCACCTGTTCTTTCTATACTTTTTTTCTAGGTTCAGAACGAATGCATGAGCATCTCCTGATTGCAGGGTTGTATCGGTCTCGGGAACGACTCAATAAAAGTTCTTCGTTTTACTTATTCACTGAGGCGAATGTCGCATTTTCTGGACACCGGCGAAAAGTTATACCGAAGGAAGAATTTAACTATAGCTGCTTCCAGACATGCGAGATGACACTCAAGAAGTGAACGCTTATGTAATTAAAGTTGCGTTTTGAAGCCCCGGGAAAATCTCACCCCACGTAGCAACAGCGTGGATTTAGAATGATCTACGCAGACAGACGTTGTAGAAATCCTCTTTTGCAGCAATAATGAATTAGATCGGGTATGCACAGTTACTGGATGGTATTTTGGAGACCACAGCTAAACAAATAGGGGAGCCTAAAGGGTATGGTTATTATTAGAACTCACACCTATGATTCACCAATAACTGGACGCTACTCGACCAAAGGGACAATAAAATGTAGGGTACGTTATCTGCGAAAACCCCTATATGGCAATAAAATACTCTGTTGAGTTTTACGGTGGAAATATTGAACAGCTGATGTTTTTCAAGGTGCACTGGCACAGTACTGCACACGGGCCAATAGCAATTCGCCTCTACCAAACAGAGAACGCTACAGCCGGGATTGAACTCGCTCACTTATTCTGGCAGCCAAGTCCTGTAACCACTGTACCACTGATGCAGACGTTTATAAAAACTAAGAATCATGTGCAGAGGAAAAGAAATAGGTGGGAGGAAGATAGCGAAGTATGATAAGGCTTGATACCTGATTGCCATATTGCTTAACCTAGATTATGGTAGAAATACAAGCTTCAAGTAATATATTTTTCCACGTAGCATAAAGGCGATTTCCCCTCGTCTAATTTTCTGGTGTCCTTGTCTGTTTTTTTGGTTGCCATCTATTACATAACGTATTTTGTAACTGAGTATTAGACAATCTGGTGCTTTCTCTTCACTGCGGAGCACGGCTGAACAAGAATCGTTCTGAATGCAGCCGTATGCTAGCGCCACTAGAGTGCAAATTGAGATTAACAGTGCACCAACAACGACGTTACGTTTTCATTCAATAAAGCAAAACTGTCGCAAACGCTGCAGAAGAAAGCCTCTAATTGAGATGAATCATTGCCCAATGAAACTCTCTGATTCATTACTTCCACTCCAGCCTCCATTTATACTTGCCCATCCAGCTGGCCTCCTTGGGGCAACGAAGGAAAACCAGGAAAGCCTACAGGCACGTTTTTTTTAACGCACCATCATTAGCGCATTAGTGCATGCCGGCTTTATCTGTACCGACATCCCATGGCATCTTGCTGACCGGCTTGTATAGCTTTCTTAAAACCGAAAACTGGCCTGTGCTCGCGGATCTTTGCGAAATGTTTCGGACAAAAAATGAAGACAAATTCCATGTGCACCTACGCAGCGGTGCTCTCTTTTCAAACCTTCTTGACGGCTTCCCACTTTGCTTCACTTGCGAGTTCTTTGAGCGGCCCGACGCTGTGAAAGGGAGTCACTGCGAAACGTACAAGCTTTACGAGGGGAAGTAACCGCATATATTTGTAGTTCGCCCCACGCTTAGGCTAATACATAATTTTTACTAAGCTGATTGAGGGTTTTCAAATGAAACCGACTCACTCCTATTGTTTACTTCATGGCTACGCAGGGCCAAGGTGAGCCTTAGAATATAATAAATCAGCATAACTGATATTGCCCACAATGTCAAGCTGTTTTAGTACTGTGCTATACAGTAACAAATTATTTTGAGACAAGCAAGACAGAGAGAGAAAGGCATTTTGAATTAGATTTGTGCGCTGTCCTGCGGACGACGCCTATCCTGTAACGTATCATACACAAACCTTAATTTCTGCTAAATGTCTCAATTCTTCGTGGGCGTTGACAGAAATGCGTACCGCAAAACCAATGCCAAAGCTCGCCGCAGCAAATTTACTGATGCACAGCAGTGTGGTCAGGTTGTGAAGCTACTGAGCAGTAAAAGATTGAACAAAGGCGGTCACCCACATCCAGCGGCTGCAGTGCTCAGTGGCACAACGCGGCACTTCGCGCCCTTGTCCATGGCCCCAGCCCCGCCTAGAACCCCGATTCGCTGTGGCCAAAATATGGAACTTTTCCAAGCCTACAAACTAGCTTATAGAGCAATCTGGGCAAACCATCACGGGTTTCCACTTTTGTCTTCATCCCCACCACTTTCCAGTTCCGTGCTCGGTGTGAACGCGCCTTGAGACTGCAGCACGGCTTCGCCAGAACACAATATGAAGCACTTTTACATGCCCCCACTTTCGGCAAGACATGTTCTAATTCGTGTGTTCACTGGTCTTGCTGCAACAAACGCGGAAAAAAATTATGGCTTCGTCGACAATATTGTCTGTCCTTGCTAGCCGCTAAGTTTTACCGTATCCTAGCTTCCGTTCAAAAAACATGTGTAAAAAAATTGCTGCATTTGTTCCTGCTGGCAATATAATGATTTATAGTGTGGTATCAATTGTATGATACCCATCATTGCGTCACTGTCCGCGCATCCCGCACACCAATCCTGCCACCTGAACCTCATACGCCCGTGCGTCCTGATTCAGTGGAGTAGGACCGATGCGAAAAGACGGTCTCACTCCTTTGAGTGTCTGGTGACTGGACTCATAGGGCGTTTCCTCTTTGTTCAACCCCCCCAATAACGAAATGAATCATGCTTCAGACCGGCTTACGAAGAACTTCTTGCCATCATAAGCACCAAATCAATCAAAACGTGTGCCTGCTATATTACACATGGAGTGAAAACTAGCCGGTCACTATGATATCGATCGAAGCAACATATAAAAACGTACAAGCAAGCAAAGAAACAAAAATATAAAGTCCATCAACGCCCTCCCCCTTCCTAAGCCGAAACAAAGGGGAAAAAAAGAGGAAGACTTCACTACTTTGTTGTACTCAGTGTCACTATTGGCGCTATCCACAATCACAGGTACCTCAAACATGCGGCCCATCGGCCTTTCGCTAGCAACCCGTGGCTCATACGTGACAGTTTTCGTCCCATATTACAGCGAAAGCTGTCATGAGATCAGAACACGGTCACGCGCGGCACCGTAGTTGTGCGCCGCAACCACCGGTGTCCAAGGACAGGACACAATGGTATTCAAACCCGGTTCCGCTGCATGGAAGCCCAGAGGTCTACCACTGAGCCACGTCATTTTTTTTATTTATTGCCTGTTCCTAGGCACTATACACATGAACAATTACGTAAAGGTTATGGCAACAAGTAGTCCTACCGAAGAGACACCAATTTTAAAACTCCTTAAGAGCTGTCGAGGGCTCCGCCCTCGACAACCACGCAGGAGAAGGTTCGTGTTTTTTCTGAAGTTGAAGAAATTTCGACATGCACACTCGGAAGTACAATATTGCGGGTCTTGCACCTTAATTACAGTGAAATCTAGACATACATACCAACCATAAACGATGGAGGCCTGTTGACATTATTAGGCCAAATGGCAAACCATCCTTATTAGCTGCCGGCAAAAATCTGGTACCGCATGGGTGTAGTGGGAATTCCTTCTTGATTGTACTCTACAATATTTCGCAAAAATACACTCCCTCTCATTAATGCAAAATAACATGGTCAACAGTTTCTTGCTTTCTACAAATGAGACAGTCTGAACCCCCCAGGTAGAAAAACACACCACTCTTTCAGAAATACATTGACGCGCAAAGTGAAAGTCTCAAGCTAAAAAAAGGGCCTTTGGCAGGAGTCACCTCCATTCTTTAGGCTCTTTTTAGCACGTCCTGCTTTTGACTTCCACTGTGTATGGTCCTGCACATGGCAACAGCTAAAATTGCATCATACACATCTCTGTACAACTTTTTGCGTGTCCCTAAAAACAGGTACTCATTAGAAAATACATAAGTGATCATTAGAAAATGACATAAGTGATCATATGCCCATCTTTTTTCTTGCACGAGTTACTTCTCAAATTGGTCAGAAAACAGAGACATCTTTCCACCGAATTAAAAACAGCAAAACTCGGGAACATTTTTTTCATCTAGTTCAGAACATAGATTGGACCACTGTTTATAGACAAGAAAATCCTGATGATGCTTATAACACATTCATGACGTTATTGAGTACTAGCTATGATGCGGCATTTCCACTTCAGAAGCGCTCACGTGGCAGAAATAAGAAATGCAGAAAGCCTTGGATAAATCGTGATCTTTACCGGCGCATAAAAATAAAGAATAAATTGTATCTTGATTTCATCCGTTCGCGGAACACAGACGCCTTAGCTGAGTACAAGAAATACAGAAACGTTTTAAATTCAGAAATACGGAAGGCTAAACAAAACTACTATGAAAAATTATTTGAAAGCATTTACAATGACCAGAGGAAGCTATGGGAGGTCATAAATGGGCTTACGAACAGAAAAAAGGGTTGTAATAGGACACAGGACCTAACAATTAATGGTCAGATTTTCAGTGGTGAAAGGTTGGCCAATGTCATGAATGAACATTTCATAAATGCGGGTTCCTTTATTTTAACAGATGAAAAGCGAGATAATGCTCCAACTCCTGATAAATCTCCTTTGCCGTATTCTATTTTTCTCGCACCCACAGATCCGGTTGAAGTAGAAAGATTAATTAGAAAACTTAAAAACAATGTTGCATCAGGGATTGATGAGATAGGTTCTGTTGAGTTAAAATGGTGTCACCTTTGATATCTAATGTCTTGGCCTATATTATCAGCCTCACCCTCACTAACGGTGTATTTCCAGAGCAGCTAAAAGTAGCAAAAGTCACTGCAGTACATAAAGGTGGTGATATCAGTACTTTAGCGAACTATCGACCTATATCCGTGCTTCCAACAATATCAAGAATATTTGAAGGGGTTATTTATGATGAACTTGCATCTTTTTTTGATAAGCACCAAATAATAACAAAAAGTCAGTATGGTTTTCAAAAAAAAATAAATCAACAGAACAAGCTCTACTGTATATCAAAGATAAGATAATCGAAAATATGGAAAACAAAAAATATACTCTTGGGCTCTTCCTCGATCTTCAAAAGGGATTTGGCTCCATACAATTCAAATCATTGATTCATAAATTATCAAGTTATGGGGTACGTGGAGTTGCACTACAACTGTTTAAAAGTTACCTAGAAGATCGTTATCAATATGTAAAACTGAATAACACTATTTCTGCAAAGATAAAGTTGAACCAAGGAGTCCCCCAAGGGTCTATACTAGGGCCATTATTGTTCCTTGTCTACATAAATGATATTGTCGATATACCTCATTCTCCTGAACTTATAATGTACGCTGACGATACGAATGTTTTCTTTTCATCAGACAATCTAATATCACTTGAGGTCAGTGTAAATAATTATCTAAGCAATCTTTCAAATTGGTTAAGGCAAAATGGACTGCGTTTGAATGCAAACAAAACAACCTATATGATATTCCGACCTATAAACAAACCTATTACTAACATAGCTGTAAAATTCGAAGGAAATCGCATCGCACATGTTAGGGAACAAAAGTTTCTTGGTGTATGGTTTCAGGAGGAATTAAACTGGAATACGCATGTAAATCATCTGATCACCGCATTAGCGCGAATAGTTGGTTGTTTTTTTTAGAACAATGCACTTAATCCCATTGAGGTTAAAAATAAGTATGTACTATGCACTCTTCCATTCTAAAGTAAGTTATGGGATGTTAGTCTGGGGAACGACATCACAAGGGAATTACCATAAGTTAATAACTATACAAAAGAAAATATTGCGCTGCTTTGAAAATTACAGGGGGATTCTACAAGACTTGCGCACTGCTCCACTATTCATTAAACATTCCATACTCAGAATTGATTAATTATATCATTTTAAATTACTTCAGTTAATACAAAAGACTAAGCTATATAAAGAAAGTTGCACCGAAAGACCACACTACAGTATGCGAGAACAAAAGAAACGAGCTCCTAGAACAAGAACCAAGTATGGAAAACAAAGTATTGCTTACCAGGTACCTCAGGTTTTAAATACCCTTGCAGATCAATTGAACATTAGGGCTAGTAGTGCGACTTTCAAGAAACAAATAAATAACTTATTCATAACCACCGGTCTACACTATCAAAACTACGTAATGGAGTCTCATGCCTCTGCAAATGCTTAAATTGTTCATAAACTTCGATGTCAATTATACGAGTGTATACAGCGGAATTCATTGTATCCGCATGCATTTTGTGTCTGTTTTTGAGTTTGTTTCATTGATATTGTTTAGTTGTGAATTATAACGAGATTGACCTCTAATTCTTAAAATGATTTATGTAAACTTCTTATGCTATTTATGTTTGAATTTTGTGTTTACAATTTCAGGTTGCTTGAAATCAATGTATTGAATATATATATTGTTTAAGCTTTGCACTGTCACGGACTGCGGAGGGACAAGGGCCTTTGTCAGGCTGTTCGCCTTTAGCCCTTTGCCCCTGCAGTGAGCTCTGTATCCGGCTTACTGTAAATAAAAATACTACTACTACTACTACTAAAAAAATCTGACAGACAAAAGTGGGTACTTAAGAGTGCCCTCCTGAGATATCCGCGGACAGCGCCATTCATGTCGTCTGTATCAACTAAATATGCACGTAAACCCCTCATCAACCTCAGTAACTGCACCGTCTGAAATAAAGAATAACTCACGCTACGAAAAAATTGCCCGCAGCTTCCCTCGGGGGAACACTGAGGAGGATGCGGACCATATAATTGGTTAACGGGGTGTTAAAGTGCGACTTACTTGGGTCGATGGCTAAATTGGTTAACGTGGTTGTGAAATGGGGTGTTAAATTGCGACTTACTTGGGTCGATGGCTAAATTGGTTAACGTGGTTGTAGGAGGGGGTGTTAAATGAGTGAACACGTACACACGTATGCGAAAGGGCGGCGCTGGTCGAAGGGACGTCGATCATTGTGTTTGTGGATTCGTTGGAATTCATTTCACCGCGACCTTGGACGTCGACGCGCCGTACAAACCAACCGACGAGCGGCAACTGAGCGAGCGAGCGCCGACCTTGAGTATATATACAGCACGACGGCGCATGCACTGTCAGCTGTTGAATGTTCTCGAAGCGCGACGCCACATGCGCGTCCACTGGAGAATCAGGAGAATTGTAGATGTCGAACGCGGTGTGTAGAGGAGGAAGGGTGCACAGATGGTGGAGGAGTGAAGCGCGCGCGGTGTGTAGAGGAGGAAGGGATGCACAGATGGTGGAAGAGTGGGCGACGGCGCGACGGCGCATGCGCGCGCGTCAGCTGTCGAATATTCGAGAAGCGGTGTGGACGGCGCGGACGACGCGGACGGCGCACTACAAGGCGCGAGTATAAGATGCTCCGCATCTAAAAGGAGAACCTGTTTATGATTTGCCTTATGTATAGGTGTGGTAGTCCCAAACTACCTTTCGTTACTCGCCTAAATAAATTAGTTCGATTGCATTATACGCAACGTGAGGCCCCCACGAAACACCACAAGGACGCGATGAAATTTGAGTAGTTTCAGAAATCGCACTGAGCCACGCCGGTGCTTGGAACGCATTTCTAAACTGGCGTTAGACAGGCTTGATGTTAGGAAAAGAATCGTGGTAATATGAGTAATAAAGCGTTTCCGAAAAACAAAGAAACAACCAGGCGTCACATAATGCGAAGTGTGTAACGAGTAGGTCATCCAAAGCTCCGACCTATCAGAAAACTTGTTCTTCATCACCTATAAACTGTGGCACATACCCACTTCAAGCATAAGTTTTCATCGCCGTCAGCGACTTCCTATAAAAATTGCACAAACTTTCCAGCAAGTGTGTAGCGAGCTGAGTGAATACTGACCTACTATACAAAATTATGATTATTGATGGCGTAGTGGGTACCCAGCAAGTGTGCTTGTGGTAGTTACCTAAAGAGTGTTTGCGAAAGGCTTTGAATATCTTCTCACTCAGCTTTGATTTCATTGATATGTGAGGTTTAACGTTCCAAAACCACCATATTATTATGAGAGACGCCGTAGTGGAGGGCTTCGGAAATTTCGACCACCTGCGGTTCCTTAACGTGCACCGAAATCTGAGCGCATGGGCCTACAAAATTTCCGCCTCCATCGGAAATGCAGCCGCCGCAGCCGGTATTCGAATCCGCGGCCTGCGGGTTAGCAGCCGAGTACCTTTGCTACTAGACCACCGCGGCGAGGCCATCCAGCTTTAGCAGTGACTGTGCTGCTCAGTCCGCGCAAGCCTGGCGTTTTTCGGGTGACCTTGTTGTATTCCGTCCCTTTAATGGCGCTATCCACCATCACAGTTGTCTCAAGCATGCGGCCCACCGACCTTTCACTAGGAACCCGCGGCCCACACGCGATAGTTTTCGTCCCATACTTCTTTTACCACAATGTATATATATTAGTGACATTGCTAAGTGGTGCTCGCATTATTTTCTCACCTCTCGTATTTGATGACGCTTCCTCCGGATAACGCACATGGATGCAACCGGTCTTAGGCATTTTGTTTTCAGTGATGTACCACATGTGGTCACCTTTCTCTGGAACAAAACCGCAGACTGGAAGGTTGTGCTTTAGGATCAGTGTCAAGGTTTTAATTATTGTGCAGATTACTGCGTTGCTTTTCTTGAACTATGATGCATTATTTGATTCAGAAATTGTTCCATAAACGAGATGAGGGATAGACACCTTCTTAATGGCAAAGCCTGCTTACATTTTGTTTAACCCGTCCTCTGCGTAGCTTCCAGTTAGTGTAAACAACATTTTGCAGTCTGTTTATGTGCTATAAATAATGAGCCTTTTTATCAAATTGCTTACAACGGCAACGCATGCCCTTCCTTTCAGTTCTAACTGCTTATGCAATGCTGCTCGATGAAATTAGAAATACAAATAATGAATACAATTGATTGAAGGTAAACATTTCACGTATTTCTGGCTGGTTGGGAGGTAAATATAGTTGTTAAAGTGAATCCAATCGAAGTCACCATTTAAAGGAAAGAAGCATTTTTTTTTGTCTTAAACGTCTTCTTGAAAAGAAGGCTTTATAAACAATGATGTTCTCTGACGCTCCACAGTCGCCCCTGAAGATGGGTCTGAGTATAAAAGATGTCTGAGTATAGGAGATGTTTTTACTTTTGATTATTACGTTGAATAGTGTCACTTTACAACAACGTGAGTGCAGTTACCATTTATTAGCTCTTCGGTAACTCATCCGGGCTATTGTAATGACCATGCCGCTTACATTAGGGAACAGAGAACCTGGATTTGGAGTCAAAATAAGAGTATGTATAGATATTATTTATAGCTGCTGTTATAACTCCTAAGACGGTATTTACCAACCAACCTCAGCCTTCGTTGGTTATGAGAGAAAAAACAACATATGCGTTACCGAAAAATTGAAAACGATGCAAATAAGATAAATGATAAAAAATCCTGGGTCAGAGGGGGGACCAACCCAGGGGGGCTTGGGTGCGAGTGTGGATCGAACGCCTGTAGTTTGCCTGGCAAGCGGATCTTCAACCAAACGCCACGAATCCACATTTGAATGCAGGAAACAACAATAAAAGTAGCTTTCGTGCTTTACAAATACACGAGTCTTGAATACATGCTTCACAATGCAACATGAAATACTACAGTAATGCGTCGTACAAGGCCATTACGTGCGGGCGTCAGAATATGTGATGATCACAATGGCTTCGCAGTTGAAAGTCGGTCAACCACCACGAAAGGCACACATGCTACTGCACCTATTTCTTTAAGACCACGTAAAGGGTGCATAGCAAGTTCGAAAAAAAGGATTTCATACATTGAGTGTTTGAAGTACGCTCTAGAAACATGATATCGCCGCCGCGTCCAACTCCTAAAGGCAAAGCTTTAGGGTCCTCGGATTTTTTAGTAGAAGTGCCGTTGTGCCGCATTTATCATCCGCACTGGCTGGTGATTGCTTGCCTAGTTTGTCGCCCGAATAAATGCTGCTTGCGTCTTATTGAGATGCACGCACTTCACCTGGCTCACACTAAATATGTGCTCCGAAGCGTGACACAATTGGTTGTGAGTCTTTTATTTTTCCTTCCTTCTTCTTTATTTTTTCTTCCGCCGTCTTCTGACATTCTAAAAATTCTGAGAAATAAAAACTGGGCAACAATAAACCAAGGGAAGTAGAAAAAAGCTGGGCAGGAATTTGTGAGCCCCGATCAAAGAAATATTATGCCTATCTTTACATCTATAATAGTAGGTCCAGGATAACAAAAAGGAAGAAAGAGCAGCTGTTGCCAGTAGCCATAACTTACCATTCAAGTGTTAACCAGTATGGCTTCGGCAGCCGCCAGGGCAAGGTGTTATCGAGCGGTGTGAACAGCCATTTATTGACGCCTAAGGAGAAGTTGCTCGATGAGGTACCTCGTAGTTATTCGCTTACGATGAGCATATACCGACCACGCGGTCTAGCATATCCAAGCTAAGGCCCCGGCCCGCTATTATTGTGGCAGGTATTGCGGCGCCATGACAAAAGTAAGTTTCGGGAAGACCACCTCTTCAGCGTGATTGAGCCTCACAAAGAACGTAAATCGACCTCCAGTCTCTGACATCAACTCAATAACATTCTCACATTGGGCGGTTCCGATCGGCCCAGAGAACGGTACAAGCACTGGCTCTGCTAGATATAATATTGCATACAAACACACAGATTACGCATCTTGTGTGTGCGGATTATAGCATCATGCACCTCAGCTGCGGATGTCGCTCTATGATTTGTCTATGTCAGGTTGTAAAGGAGAAAGTACATGCGGGTACTGAACTATGGGCACACGAGCTTACAGTGTAGGTAATCATTTATGACCTGTAAGTTTTGTAGGCAACGCCTCAGGAGATTGGTCGTCGAATAGTAGGAACCGGTAGGAGCAATTGAATCATCAATACGAAGGGGTCATTGCACGGAATAAACAAAGTACATGGTTGGCTGGTCCTCGACAATATGTACAGTATGTATGTATAGCCAATGAATATTGTAGATAAGGAGGAGCTAGCTGTAAAGAAAAAAGTGGAAGACCCTTAAGCTTCGCCTTTAAGATATCAAAATCTGGTCCCTAGTGCGGTCTTCAACCACTAAGTGCACACTTATCAATATGTCTTGTTATATACGCACACGCACGCACACTCACACACGCACACAGTAGATAGTACCAGCACGCACGCGCGAATGGGACATACAGGTGCTTGATCTAAAGGAAGAGTAGCATGGCCTCCAAGACACATGGGGCGCGCTCGCCATTTCGGAAGCCATGAAAGGTCTCACAATTCCTCACAGATAGCAGAACATTATCTAGCGTTTCCTGTTTGCTTGATCAATGCCTATTGAAAGGCATCATATGTTTTCCGCTAGATGGGCGTTAGATGTTTTTGGCTGATGAAGCAGAGTCATCTAAGAAAACGACGTGTAATGATATGCTGAAAACTTTTACATTTATACCCAAAATTATACTCGGATCCTGCCCAGGGAAAGTTATCTTTTCACCCTCTTTTCTTCATATTTACAATACAATGCGGTATAATACCTTCCCCTATACTTTCTTTGGCATTATTGTCTGTTAGCTGTCATTAATATTGTGTAAAACACAAAAAACGAGCCCTTAGGTATACACTTCTTTCCTTTACATATATATATATATATATATATATATATATATATATATATATATATATATAGTGTAACCATCATGAGGCCAAACTAAAAAACAGCGCAAGTGCGACGACTCAGGTGACTCATTTGGCGGCACAACTTATTTGCTATGGCCGGTGCATTTGTGCGAAAAAGAAGTGCAGAAATAGGGCGCCAAAATGCGTGCCGATGCACCGACGCACATGTTCTCACGCACGCTTGTGGACAGGAGAGACGTCATTGGATCGTTTTTAGATGCAGCAGCGCGCGTCGCGTGCCTCTGCTGTTTATGTCTTGGTCTCACGCTCCCACCTGCCCTCTCCGTCGTTGCCGCTGATCACTCAGCTTACTCTCTCTCCAAACGTCTACGTGCCTTGCCTGCTCAAACAGCCATTTGCCCTTCCTTCGTATTCCTATACACCGCCTGTGCGTGGCTGCCCCCGACTCTAACCTTTTCGTCAACAACGGCTGACCATTCACTGTGGAAACACCGTTATCTTCGTTCTCCGCAGTGTGTGAGTGGCGAGCGAATGGGCTGCCTCTCGTCACCAAAATGGCACGACAGCGACATGTCGACGAGCCCTAAGACCCATTAGGGAAACGTTTTCATTTCTACTGGCACCGAGCCATGTGTGTGAATTATTCTATTCACCTCATTGCTCCTTCTCGCGACGATCTGTATGCTTACGGTATTTAATTCTCCGGTGTCTCATAGGCTCGTCTAGGAAAGCAAACACTGCTGTAGCAAACAAGCACGTGACGAGATCGTAAAGACACAGGAAAACCTCTCGAGCCTCCGGGAATATTTACCGAAAAATTATATGTGCGCTTGTGCCTGTGTGCTTGGTTGAAAGTTCTGCGTGATCCCTCTACCACCGCGATTTGGTTGCGTCACATTCAGCGTGATGAACTATATTGAGACGAGTACCTCAAAGGATGGCCTTAGAGAAGGATCATCAACTCGACTTGCGCAAGTGTACAGCGAGGGTACATTATAGGCCACGTGCTGCTGGATTTTAGTAATTGATGCAGCAAGCGTTGAAGACTGGTGGCGTAATTGCGTTAAGTGGAGTGAACTGAAAGCAAATGACGAGATATGGATAGGGAAATCGACAACAAACATGGGAGGACCTTTAAACTTCGGTTTCAAAAGCACATCCTGATAGCGTGATCGCGACCCAATACCGTCGCCGTTTCATTCGCTAGCCTGGCTTCGTTTCTGCGTGGACACCTCAACCATGTCGCAAGGTGACGAACTTCTGTGTGCGCAACAGTGGCCGTTTCAAACAGTCCTAGATTGCTTTGTGCAAATAGAGTATACCTGTACTATAAAGAGAATGGTTGTTAAGTGGTCGTATCGATCATATCTACTTCCATGCGTAGGAGTTCCAATAAGGACTTTTAGATCTTTGTCAGTTATGCTTCCCGCACCAGTTCATGAATTAGAAAAACTCAGCAAAATATATATGCTCGTTCTTGAGACAATACAGCATAGGGCAAGTTATAAGAAAAAAAAAAGAAGTTGAAGCATATCACCACGTTCAGACGTAAAATTTTACATAGTTGTTCTTTTGATTGTATATGTGGGGTTAAATATTGCTCGTGTTTTATTAAGCAAGAATTATTAAGGTATGACTCTTCCTATAAGAATTTATTTCATCACTGTAACCTGCCGTAGTCTAAACCATATTATCACCTTCATTTACACAAAAAATACGTGAAAAAATGAGGGCTTTAATGTCCCAAACTTGTCACGCAGTTCACACCTCGACTAACTTAAATGTGGACATTCAGAAAGCTCATAAGATACGCCTTCGTTCACTTCAAGCCCACGCACGTGACGCTGACCGAGTGCTGACGTATCCCGCGTTTTACCTTTGATCATTTAGAATGGGTGTGAGATGGCCGTCAGAAGCTTGTTAAGACCTGCCTCATGCGTACTCTACCGTAAGTCTCGATCGATGTCGACCAATGAAAGTTTGTGGGCTTTGATATAACAAACATCTCGCTGATTGATGGATAGGGGATGTATCATCGTTGGCTACCGCATGGACGCAGCCAACGCAGATGTCTGAAAAGAAATTTCGCTCTCCCCAGCAGAATAGTTACAACAGAACAAAAATATTGAACCCACATGTTCACAAACGTACGTCGATACCAAAATTGCAGCTTCTTCGAACATCGCTTTTATCTGAGGATGTATTGCACCCGATGTCCAAACGCACATGCCATCGGCATCAGTCGATATTTGAACAGGACTTGGTATACAATGCACACGGCAAATTAAAACACGGTTGAATAGTCTGGGGCTAATGAGGCCCCCTTTCGGAATACCAAGGTGTGTTTAATGCTCAGAAAGCGGCCTAGAATAAGCTTGTACTTAAGATGACCTAAGCAACAGATCCAGCTGTACACATTACAATAAATGCTAACCCATTTCAAAACCTCAGATCTGTACATAAAAATATTTTGTGTCTATTATATGTACATAAATTATGGTTTAGAAAAGAGCAATAAAGTCAGCGTAGACCAGCTGGACATCTGGTCTTTCGTAGCCTAATCATTTCGATAACTACATAACCTGGTTCCTGACATTATTGAAAGATACCCAAGTGATTACATACACAAACTAAACTATACGAAGAAAATACACTGCGTTGTTGATGGTTTTCTATCGCCGCTGCGTGAAGCGTTCTGGGCAGCTCCTTAAGCACTGCTTCAAACAAGCGAACTTGTTCTGTATGCACATCTCATTTTCACTCCAGCACGATCCGAAGATATCAATGAATACTGGCGAACATCCTGACGGTTCTCGGCACAACAACGCAGCATCGAAGTGTAACGCCGAAGAAGAAGAGGGCGCGAGTAAAAACAAATAACGAGTGGCCCTTGACATGAGATGACAAGGAGTAGCAGAAGAAGAAAAAAGGCAGAAAAGAAGCAACGACGAGGAAACGCAGTATTGAGTACCTTATTCGCGGTAAGGCAAGGGCGAGGAGCGGTAGCCTGCAACCAACTAGTACAAGCTCTAGCTCGAGGCAGCAGGGCCCGAAAACGAAGTGCATAGGCCGAGCTCGCGAAGCAAGCGTGCGAATCGAAGCGTATCAATTCAGAAGCAGTGGGCAGAACTTCCGCGGGCGTTGCGCACGAAGAAGGAGCGTGGCTTAGTAAAAGGTTCGCGGATCCCAAGAAGAAACGGGAGGTAGGGAAGAGGACGACGGACTCGGTCAACGTGACGAGCCTGCCGATTCGGAGCTCTCCGCGGAAGCACTGACCCACATCGCGAAGCACTGTGAATGCTGTTTTCACGACACCACACGCTTGTATATTTATCGATGCCCGCAGGGAAACAGCAGTCAAGATAGAAGGACCTTATTCTTCTCTGCCCACCCTGGAAGTATGATGAAGCATGGATTCCGACGGGCGTGAAGTACTGCAGACACGCACACTGCTTACGCCTATCTTGCCAAGACGAGTTATACATAATTCCCAAGTCGCGAATAAATCATATGAGGGTTTCGTGGCACACGTCAGGCTCACTATTCTGTTGATTAGGCAATAGGCTTTGAAAAGAGCGAGGAATTCTTGGAGTACAACACAGTGTACAGCTCACTGTATAAATGTTTTACGCATATACGTTGATATACCACACAAACAGCCAATATTTCTATAAAATAGCGTCCTGTTTTTTAACTGCAGCTTAAAAGTTGTAAAGCACATGACGCTACTATATCGCAGAATCATGGCCGCCGTATAATGAAGTGACACAACTTTTAGTAATAAGGAGACCTAGTAATGTCACAGAAAAAGACGAAAGACACAGTCGTTAGGCAACCTCTGACTAGTACACCTTCTCTCGTTTCTGAGTGTTACAAGTGTTACATTCACCTTGCAAATTGTTCTTCCGCCATCTTTTTTCCTAATTTTATAATAATGATTCTGTAGTACACAACATTAATTGCCTACTATAAGTCATTTCAAAACAGACTTCGGAAATATAGGCGGGCTTCTTATCGGTGCAACCTATGCTGAAGTCTAAATCGCTGTAAAGTTGTAAGAAATCAACACCACATTTATTGTCATCCTCTTCATCACATGCAGAGCACGGTGAAGTCGTGTCTTCTTGAGGTACATAGATATAAAAACGTAATGAAATCAGAGACCCTAACTGAAAGAAAATTTTCAGGTTTGATACGTTCCACCTAAGGAAGGGAAAGGATATATAGGTCAAATACCACTACCTCATGCTGACAACTCATTACATTTACTTTTATCATACAGCCTGCTTCACTTCCTTTTCCCGAGAATACTCTTCCTGTAAAACCTCCGAGAGACCTGGCACCTTACGTCCTTGTAAACTGCAGTCAAATGAAACGCCGGGTGACTCTACCAGCTCTTCAAGACACACCCTTTTTTTCACGTTCTATTACTCGTTGCGTTATCCCTAACTTTCCGAACATTTGACGGGATAATGTTAACGAGTTCGTTTCGCAAGAATTTTGGTGTCGGTGTTGTTGTCAGTGTCATTGATTGTGAGTGAAAAATAATCTTTTTCGTGAGCAAAAATTCTGAAAGTGCATATCAAAACAAATGATAAACATTTTCGGCTTCAAGTTATAAAATTAAACAGAGCCCGTCTTCTTGGCAAGCTGGTTTTCTACACAAAAGTCATGATACTTGTGAGAATTGCTTTAAAAAAACATCACACGAACGTCCTGCGCTAGAAGAAGCGTCCTTAACGGAACATACATTGCATACAGAAGCGCAGAATTGTGCCAAGCGTCAAAATATGTGAATTGAGCAACCAGTCGGTGTTTGAAAAGTCCACCTATTACAAACCGCTGAGACATAGTTATCAATCACCAGCAGAAGTTATCAGTTTCAGCCATTTTTTTAAGTGTATAGCCAAAGAAGACTCAGTAGAGTCTTTATTTCACGTCCTCTCGTGCTCAAAAAAAAAAAACAGTCCTGCGGGGCAGCCTCACTGGCCATTACAGCCGGTAATGCACTCCCTCACCAAAGCAGAATTAGTCATTCAGGCACAATCCTTGGCCACTACCACCCACATCACTACATCAATGATGGTGTAGTAAATGCTAAACAACTGTGCTTGCATAGGCATTGAATGATTTGTCGAAATGGTAATGTTACGCGCACAATCGTTCGTTTCCAAATGGCCCAGTTCAGGCATGCACTGAGAACCAAAGCAGGCATGCAGTTCAGAGAAGGCGATGTGCACGAGGGCCGATTTTGCTATCGCGATGTGCTCTTCAAAGCCAAGATCAAGTGTCCTTCCATTTTTCCTGCAAGCCTCTTAGACTATATAGGTCGCAGCAGAGAAAAAGGTAAGGAAACTTTGTTTCATGTCAGCATCGATTCCTTTGGCTGTTATGAAACTGCTGGCGTCGTAGCAGTACATCTTGGTTTACTCTCGGCCCTTTTTCTTTCATTCTTTATTTGTCTAGCCGCATTCCACCGACTATAGACAATGAAAAGCGAAAGTCATTTCAGAGAGGCACGATTTTTTCATTTATGTAGCATTGTGGCTCTTCTGAAACCGCCCGAATACATAGAGTGGCAGTTCAAGAATGTGAAAATTACGGCCCTTTGGAGGGACCCACTGGTGCAATGCAGCTTTTAAAAGAAAAAAAAAATTACTGCCAGTATGCAGTACAGTAATCTTGCGTGCCGGATATGGATGTGTGTTGGCTTAATAAGACCGACTGTGAGCACCCTCACAACATCGTCGAAAAATAGTAGATTCGCGGGCATCGTTTGAAAATGACTCAAGGATGCTTTCGGAGTAGAATGAAGAAGTAAGCTTCAGCGAAAACTTATTACACGGGCGCCGAGCTACACACCCAGGATCTCTCAGGTGTCATGTAAACAGACGCTGAACGTAGCCTTTTTTGAAGAGGCGCAGAAACACGTTCATTTTGCGTTATTATATACAGGGACCGGCTTTACTAGTGAGCGCTGCATTCCTCATTTCATTGCCTTTATGCTTTGAGTGATACTCCTGTTTTCACACGCTTCTTCGTACTTCTTTTTTTATTTTTTTCTGTTATTTTGGTCTTGCTAGCCTCACACCACTTCTTGTACATGCTTCGGCTGTATTGGGAAAGAGCGCTTCCTAGAGGCTTTTCTGTGTTCGCAATGTTCGCAATGTTTCATTTTGCCCCCGCTAAGAGGAGTGGTACTTTTTAACCAACACACACACACACACACACACACACACACACACACGCACACACACTTAGGCGCGCGCACACACATACATGCACGCACGCCGACAGACACGCGTAGTACACACACGCGCGCACACACGTTTGTGTGTGTGTGTGTGTGTGTCTGTTTTAGGAGCCGAAAAGCCATAACCATATCTAAAATAAACTTGCGCTCAGTTTTCAGTCTGTGTATCGCCCACCATAATGAATTCAGCGTGAATGTCAGTCACCTCTTCCTAACCAAGTTGCACCATTGGCATTTGTCACATTATAGACATTCGTCCTGACAAATTATTTGAACATGAAATGCTAGCCACTTGAAAGTCAACTGGAATTATTCGTATCGGTAGTATTATATCCGAAACCAAAACTCATGATTCGCACGACCCCTGTTTCCTGCTTTGCAAAGCAGTGCCCAATGCGCGTGTGCACCTCGTTGAATTCAGTGGCTTGGCTGCTCAGCTGCGGGCTCGAAGGTGACATTTTTATGGTGGCGATATGCTAGAAGCCTTTGTACTTTGTGGTGTCAGTTCACGTTAAAGAACAGCAGGGGGCGAAATATTTTGAAGCCCTACACTACTGTGTATCAATCATAAGTAATTTTTGAACGTGAAAACCCACATAAGATTTAACAAAATAGCGCATTTCGAGCAACACAGAGAAAGAAAATAAAAACAGGTCTGCGTGGAAGGCACAGCACAGTCACAGCAAAAGCTAGAAGAGTGGCCTTTCAGAGCCTTTTCAAAACACTCATGCAAGCACACTTGCTTGATACCCACTAGGGCATTATTAATAATAATGTTTTGGTTAGTAGGCAGGTTTTCGCTATGATATTTTTTGTTATTTTTCCGAGAAGCAGTGTATCCGCTAAACACTTGCTAGGAATTCTGGTCCATTTGTTCATGCAGTGGCTGACGACGATGAGAAATTATCCTTGAAGTAGCTATACACCAAAGTTAATAGCTGAACAAAAAGAAGCTTTTGTAATGGGTTGGAGCATTGAATGACCAACTCGTTACTCTAATCGCAATGTGCGACGACTGGTTGTTCTTTCGCTGTTTTAAAATGCTTTATAAGTCACATTAACGCGATTGCTTTCCCGACACCAAGCCTGCCTAAGGCAAGTTTTCCAGCAAGTCACAAGCACCAGCGTAGCTCAGTAAGAAGTTGTTTCGTCTTTCCTATTTTCATCTGTGAGATTGTTGTTAGAGTATCTGGCTGAAGTATCACCTAAAAAATGTATAAAGACCTTGTCGTTGTTTTACTGCTTGTACCATTGTACCGTCAGCTATACTATGCAGGCCCAGGACAGGATGTTCTGAAACGTGTTAATAGAATGCTTGTTGCGCCAGGGATCAAAACATTTTTCTTTAAATTACATACTGGTACCTTACCAGTTAAAACGTGGTTGCAGGATAGGGGATTATTCGTTCCATGGAGCCCACATTTGCAGTTATGCGTAAACCGGAAACAATCGAACACGTGTTCATAGATTGCTTGAGCGGAGTTTTTTCTAAAACTTAGTGCAGAGAACCTTGAAAAAAGAATTACCGTTAAGTCCACACGGCATCCGTTTTCTTTCGGTTAAAAACGAGGCAAGCGTACCTTATGACCTAATCATGCTTCTTGGCCTGCACAGTATCGATGTGTCTTTGAAAACGCGGATGTAGAAGTGCTATCGGTGCACCAATATTTTTGCGAATCTGTGTACCATTTCCTTGAGGTGCTGAAGGGCCAAGAGGATGTGACAAACTGGTGTTTGTGCATCAAGTCATTGTTGCGAATGCCGAAGTACTAATCAATAGTCAGCTAAGAGCTGATGGTCCTCCAAAGAATTTTGTGGGTGTATTTTGTGACGCACTTTAATTTTGACCAATATGTAAATATGTGAAAGGTGAACAGTTTTGATATGCAAAGCAATAAAGAAAAAAACAGCGTACCTCAGTGGAAGAATACTAGGCTGGTACCCAGCGGACCCGGGGTCGAGCCCCAGTGTGTCATTGGCGCTAGGCTTTTTTTTTTCTAATTTCGTGCGATGTGGTTACGGAAACTGGTGGCGGCGGCGGCGGAGAGTTACGCATCACCCGAGATATGATCCAATAACAGCTCTCGCTGTAAAAAAACACACCTGCACCAACCAAGCATAACAGTGCGCCCCAGCATTGACTGATGTTGTCGCATTCGTCGTGACAGCGGCGTCGGCGACAAATCGATGGTGACGGCATGCAGTCTCTTCAATGTTTATTTGTTCACAATGTGGAAATATATGAGCGCACAAAGTAGGGAAAAGAGCACTTGACAGGAAAGACGCTGAGACCATCAGCGTCTTTCTTGCCAAGTGCTTTTTCCTCTACCTTGTGCGCTCATATATTTCCACATTATGTTGTACCAAGTGGCCCAGCATTCCACTTTATTTGTTCACATTTCTCTTCTTTGCCATTGTACTGGTGATACTGAATAGAACTCGAATGAACCTTGTAAATGCATGTTATAGTGCTGACATTTGTAGAGATTCAGAGTCGAGACAGATCAGCGAGTACTGTTTACTACATGATATTTGACCGATTTTCAATCGAGTAGCACTTTTACGTACTAGCGGTGTGTTAGAACGGCTACATTGAATTTGACGTCGATGAACATTCTGAGTACTTAAGAAATTCTTACTTTGAGACCATGATACTGAAAGTGGTTTTCTTCTACTTCATACTAAAGCGCCACATTACATCAACTATTTGGTCATTCCTCCATTTTTATGTTGATCGCGATGCAATACTTAGACTACTTGTGGCTCCGAATCACAAATGAAAAATTCAGGACCACTTTGCTCGTGGTGTCTAAATTCGCTTAAACTATATCACTAGGTTACACTTACGATTTTTGAATTACTAACCTACTGGCCTATCAGGACGTCTCTGAGTGGAACGCTCACACGTGTGTGTATGTTTGGATACATTGTTTTCATTTTTCACAGTATATTGTTTCTCTCTCACTTTGAATCCCCCATTCTCCCAACATAGTGCAAGACAGAATACCAGATACCACCTTCTCCATATACTCCGTGCTTTCCTCTTCCCTTCATTAGTCTCTCTCTACTAATACTTTTTAACAATAAACACCGATGAAGCCAGCGTCAACATGATGTTGATTGTTCATACGCTTTTTGATAGTGACTATAAGCTCGGAACAAAATTTTTATGGTGCTGATCACGCTCAGTGTGCTTATTTACGCTTACTGGAAGCAAATGACATTGTTAGGTTTACAAAAGCTGCCCTTGTGCCGTCTGTGGACCATGCACCTAAGCCTACACTGATGCTCTGTGCGCGTCCTCTGTTTTAGTCTAGCTTCAGAGATAAAAAAAATAACTTCGTTGAAAGAGAAAAAAATATTTAAATCACCCGTTTTATTATAGAAGCAACTGAAAACGGAAACTCTGCAACCAATAAATTAAAGTATGAACCTTCCATTGTCCCATAGCAGCATGAATTTAAAACGACATTTACTTGCGTACAGGCTGTGGCGGCTGCATTTCCGATGGAGGCGGAAATGTTGTAGGCCCGTGTGCTCAGATTTGGGCGCACGTTAAAGAACCCCAGGTGGTCAAAATTTCCGGAGCCCTCCACTATGGCGTCTCTCATAATCATATGGTGGTTTTGGGACGTTAAACCCCACAAATCAATCAATTTACTTGCGTACAGAAGACAAGGTTTCAGATAGCATAGCTTCTCAAGTTTTTATTCTATTACCAAGTTGTTGGAACTGCGTAGTTACATGTAGATAACATGTATGCATACAAGTTCATACAGGTGAATTCTTTGCTGTCTATTCTTTCGTCTGAAAGGCTCCAGAACGCACAGCTGGAAAGGAGGTTTCCACGGCCTTACTACAATTATCATCCCAATACGTTGTAGTTTTATTCATGTTGTAGTTGATGTTTGCTGTTATTGCCACGTGCAAGTGCCTATAGGTTGTTGAACATGTGAACACGTGGCACTATGCTGCTGACGAAGCACGCGTACATACTGACACTTGACAAATTTTGTCGGCGCCTGCCTAATCTGATCATCTGAATACATTCCCTAGTTACGGCGTATGATTTCGTCAAGATAGCTACCAAGACCCTGGTGAGCAATGAATGCCCTTTCGAAGGACTCCACAGAAGCTACCTAAATTGCACAGTAGATTACACCATAGTACCCATTTTTTGAGGTGGATACAAATACGCAGTTTCGTGGCAAATTTAGCACCGATGAAAAGAAGAAAGAAAAAACACAAGATAACAAAATTTCTCAGTTGCAAATACCCCCTCGTCTGAGGCTCATCAAGTCTTCACGTATCTTCGATATCATTTCATCCCTGACGTATGGAGGCGCCAAGCGAGTTCGACATCTTTATTTATTCATTTGACATTCGTGATCACACTCAGTGCACTACTTCCGCATTCCTTGGGGCTCACGACAGAGTCACAAAAACGACGTATAGTCGGTGGGAGCTCATATTTTTCATTATTTAATGCAAAACAGCTTCACCATACAGCAGTGGCTCCTCGCGATACACGTCAAAGGACGCGCCTGGAGGGTGCACTCACAGCCAACTGAATAAACCAGAATGACTATGCGTTAAAGAAAAAAGCAGTAAAACATAATGTGGAGAGACATGAAAGCAGAGCTATATATGCTTAGCCTACGCGGCGAGAGCTTCGTTACTCCTTGCTTTATTCTAACCCATGCAAGCACTCACTCGAGCACGCTGAACGTGGCGCATTAGGGGAAGGCATCTGCGTATTCATAGAAAAACGCCCATTCCTCGTAGACAATATATAGGATAAAGGCAGAGCCCATTTCTAAGTAAAAGACCTGTAGTCAACAAATGGAACGGCAGAATGAATGATTTCTCCAGTCTTATACTTTCCTAACAGGAGCATTCATTCTTCATATACGATAGAAAAAAAATAGATTCCGTAAAAAGTAACGGTATCTTACTTCCACTTCCGCCAGTGCGTGCGTTAGTACGCCTCGCTTAGCTGTCGGCAGTGCGAGGTTCCGCCAGCCAGCCAGGCTCTCTCCGAAACATCAAAAGTCTATCAATTACGACTCAAAAGCAGAGCCAGAAGCAGCGACAAAAAGGCTGGCGAAGCGATGCACGATTCAAAAGCTCCTCGTCTTCCCCACTCAGGAGAGCAGATAAGCGTCCCAGCGCAGCGGCTGCTGTCAGGGAGCTCAAATGCCAACTCATGAATCATTACCGAGAGAGATCGCCTCCGCCGCCGCCGTTCGCGGCTGAATCAATTTCCGCGCACGGTGCGCGAAGTCCTTGTCCGCTCTGGAACACCTGCAGCGACCGAGCTTCGTCCCCTGATAGGAACTCCGTGGGAGGCACTGCAGACGTCGTTGACGACAGAATATATACAATATATATGTATATAATCAAGTGGCAGCAGCACCAGAAGCACCTATTCATGGGGATCACCAATGCAAGTGCTGTGGCGGGTCATCCGGAGCATAAGTCATATGGGTTAAAGCAATTATGCGTCCATGACAGCAATATCTGGCTTCGTGGTATATCTATCGATGACGTTTAAAGTCTAGGGTGTCTATCTAAGAATGAAGCTTTGTGTTATAGAGAGCGCGCAAATCTTTCAGGGCCTTCTGTGAATTAGAATATGTCGAAGAGAAAGCTTCTTGCGAGGCAGCCTGAGTTGCAGTGCTCGTATGAGACAGACAGAACTAGCTGAGCTTAGAGTTAGCCGGGTGTGCTGGCTGCTAGATCTTTCTTACTCGTAAGCGTAATGTATGAGGAACGGAAAAAGTACACGATAGCCTTCAAGTGAATTATGAAGAAATAACTTGTTGCAGAGGTTAAATTTGGTAAACCCTGAATCATCTCTACATCCACTCAATCATAAAAAAACGTGACACGGATAGTGTGGAACGATTGTATTTATACAATATATACACAATGTTTTCTTTGCCCAAGTCATTTCAGTTTCACTGCATTTTGGGGGCGAAGCTACTAAAGTGGCACCCATTCGTTCCTAGTAGTCGTAGCCGTAGTGCGTAACAAGTGTTACATTTTGACCTCCAAGGTGGTGCCGGTGAGAGATTTCTTCTGTGCGTTGTTGAACAATGAAAAAATCGCAGCGCGCGCTTTAACTAAAAGCCGGATGCTCCTGTCTCTCATTCCCCATTAGCAGCGATTGGCATGTACATTCAGCACTATCTGACAGAAACAGGTTGCTATGTTGTACTCGCTGGGCGTAACCTCCTTGGTTTTAGAAAAGTTTAGCGAGCGTTGGGCGCAGTGCCATGAATACAGTGAACTAGTATATACCATGAACTAGATGTGGTTAAAAGTGGGAAGTAGACCCGAAGCGCAAGCCGTAAGAAAGTGTCCGTGTGCCAACTGTCGTTTAGTCCTCGGAATGTCCGCTGGATGTCGGTGCTTCTATTATATGATGAAAAGATGCGAGATGGTGGTACTTGGAGGGTTGAATAGATGGACGAACGGACACACAGACAGATGCATGGATGGACGCATGAACGGACGCAGGGGCGGATGCGTGGATGAACGCAGGGGCGGACGCACGAAAGCAAGAACGAATGAACGGACGAATGCTTCGCCCCACTCTCCATCATTCACTCCGTGGATATGCTGCCAATCTTTAGTCTTTAATTACCCCACTGAAAGCGTATACATAAAGGGTGGGTACATATATAAAAAATCAAAGTCACGTTTTAATGAGCTGTAAAGTTACTTGATAAAGTGGTGAAAAATGTGGAAGGACAGGTTATGGCTGTCAGGACATTGGAAAGGTTGTTCCAGTCTGTTGCTGTACGTAAAAGAATGAAGGCAAAAAAGTGACGGTGCGGGCACGTGGACGAGCAACTTGTTGCGAGTGACCGGTGCGACTGGAGATGCGTGTCGGGGGAGAATGTACAAAGGCTTACCGAGGAAGCTGTAAAAAAAATTGCCCGCAGCTTCCCTCGGGGGAACACTGAGGAGGATGCGGAAGCATGTAATTGGTTAACGGGTGTTAAATTGCGACTTACTTGGGTCGATGGCTAAATTGGTTAACGTGGTTGTGAAATGGGGTGTTAAATGAGTGAACACGTACGGCACGTATGCGAAAGGGCGGTGTTTTATTTATTGCGACGAACCAACGGACGAGCGGCAACTGAGCGAGCGAGCGCCGACCTTGAGTATATATACAGCGCGACGGTGCATGCGCTGTCAGCTGTCAAATGTTCTCGAAGGAGAAGCGCGCGCGCGGCACAGATGGCGACGGCGCGACGGCGCATGCGCTGTCAGCTGTCGAATGTTCTCGAAGGAGAAGCGCGCGTGGCACAGATGGTGGGCGACGGCGCGACGGCGCATGCGCGCGCGTCAGCTGTCGAATGTTCGAGAAGCGGTGCGGACGGCGCGGACGGCGCACTACAAGGCGCGAGTATAAGATGCTTCCGCATCTAATATGTTGAACGATTTTGAGTACTTCGCACTCAACTATGGGAGAGCACTGAGCCGTCCCGCTAAAACAGTTTAGTGGCTGGTAACAGAGTTAGACACATGCCTGAATACACAGGCATGGTTCAGTGTGCACCGACGCTCGCGTAGGTTTTAAATAGCTAACTTTACCGTACAAGCTCATGTTTGTGTTACTGGTTTCCGTACCAATACTTTACCTTCCTGGTACATTTAATGTGAAACTTTGACCGTTTTAACTCGGACACATGTATGCTTTTGAAGTGCAACAAATAACCTTATACTTGATGAACGCGTGAATATTGCAGTAGCAGAGAACGAGTGATTATTGTATCAGACGTAATGAATTAGCTCAACTAAGGCGGTGCGGACGGCGCGGACGGCGCGGACGGTGCACTACAAGGCGCGAGTATAAGATGCTTCCGCATCTAAAACTTGTGAAAGAGACAAATGCCAGCAGAGCGGCGACGAGATGCGAGTATTGATGAACTGGATTCTGTTTTCAGTGCCAATATGCTGACGTCACATGAGCACTCATGTAAGGCGAAAATTCTGTAGGCCCCGTGTGCTCAGATTTGGGTGCACGCTAGAAAACCCTGGCGGTCTAAATCTCCAGTGCTCTTATCTACCGCATCTCACGTAATCATATGGTGGTATTCGGACGTTAAATCTCTCATATCTATCAATTCTATCAATCAATCAGTGTCGCAACTCTCATCGTAGCTAGGTGTTACGCAGGCGTAACTACTTAGAAAAATAGGAAAGAAAGAGGAAGCTAGCTAAAAATAAAAGAGAGTCACAATGAACAGCGGCCGGGGGTAAAGTTTGAAGCAACTAGAGGTAAGGAGAGAAGAAAAGACATAGTAGAGGAGACACAACGGAAAAAAAATAAGGAAAGAAAAAAATGAGAAAAGCGAGTAAAAGCGAAGAAAGCCGCAGCCCATCTCCACGCCTGCTCCAGGCTTATTTATTACCTATAGTGCGAAACTGCCTCAATTTTTAAGCGTCGTCTTGTCTGCCTTGGTGTATCATTCCCGATCTTAGGGAGCAGTTCAAGCAGCGTGTGTATTTTTTGCCAGAGTCTTCATTTCGCGACACTTATTTGTACTTACTATGAGTCGCGGGGACTGTTAATATCTGTGGCAATATCTGGTTAATATCTCTAACCTGCGCTAGTGTCACCCTGAGGATGTTTGGCTACAGCTTATGCAGATTCGCCGTAAAAAGTTCAAAGACAGGCGCCATGAGAAGGTGGTACTTTCCCAAATAATTTGAATTCCTCCGTAGTTCTCTACCCAGAAAACAAAAGGAGGTCCATGAATGTTTGCGTATATTTGCCCTTTTAGATTGAGGCTGCCAGAGTCAAACTTAACCCGCGACCTTTCACTTTTTTTTCCCTGCATTTGAAATTGCTGTTGAACGGCATGAACAAACAGACCATATCTGCTAACCCTCTTCATATTTCTACGAAACGTAAGAGACCACCGCGAAGTTTCTTTGGTCAATCGCAATATTTAAGAGACACCAACTATGGTCAAGGACTGTATACTTTAGTAAACCCAGTTTTTCTTACCTAAAAGGGGCTGCATTTAGCTGCAAAAACAAATTATTACCGCCACAGTAAAAAGGAGAAGAGAAACATCAATCACTGGTCGCAAAGAGGAACTGGAAGGCGGTGTCGTTGAGTTTCATTTTTACTCTATGCAGTGACCGATGTAAGACAAGCAAACTAAACTAGCGAGAAATAAGAGATAATTTAAAGAATTAATCTATACTCAAGCCCACGGCCATTGGTGCCTTGAAGTGCGTTCTAGCATTTATAATGGCGCACATTTCCGCACAGCTGGATCGAGCAATTATAACTAAACATAATATCTGTGATTAGAGCCTAATTAAAGTCAGCACCTTTATTATGGTGTTAGGAGAATAAAAAACAAAACAGAAAACTATTATAGAAACGGAATCGTTCGGTTACAGTGAAATCCAATACCATCATTGGTGTCGAAGAGTATTCCAGGAATACTACACACTAGACATTTATTTGCGGTGTACTGTTGACCTGTTGTTATGTTAAGGCATTTAACACATCTAGAATCAAACCTGTTAGCCTCAATAAACACCCTTTTCCGTTAATGTCAGTTAAATAGAGTGACTTGCTGGCACCTTCTGACAGGGGTGTCGCTGCAACACCTTGCACTATCTTTACAAAGCTACGCTTACCATAGGGACAATGCAGAGCAACTTTTAGCTATAGAAGGTGTTCTGCTTACAGCCCCAGCGTACACGCAGGCCACCCTAAAAGTCCAACATTGTAAAATCTTTCACACCCAACAGGGTATAAAACTTTTATCATGTAGCTAGCTGTGCCCAGACAAAGAGAGAGAAAGGATTATTTTAATGAAGAACTAGAGAAGTTTTCCTGGTTTTTCACCTGACAGGCTACTCTAGGTGCTGGGTGACGACTATTCTATTACTACTCGTATGAATCGATTTGCTACTCTTATGAGACCAAAAAGACACGGTATAATTGAGTTTGGTGCATCCGTCTGGGAGTTACCTCTTCACTCTAATTACCGTGGCGAAGGGCTTTTTTCAGGCAAAAGATATTCAGGGCGCCTGCAGATGGTGTTGCCTCTGCTTATGAAGCTATCGCGTTATTTTTTGTTCAAGCTACGTTAACAAAACTATAAACCCTGAACGGGCCTTCAAATTTTGCAGAGTTGATGGTAAAATAGTAACATTTAAACCAGATAAAATTAACGAATCACAACTTCAGCGGAAAAGTGGGGCTAGTGGGTAAAGAAGATAAATGGTAAAGTTATATTCACACGCGAGGGTGAAATTCCGCTGCTCCGCGGACCGAATAGTCACGTGATTAGTTTAATCCGGCGCAGAAGCGGACACCTTGCATGCACACAGACGGAGCTACGCTTGCTGAATCCTCGTGCATACTCTCGACTCCTATGCTTATGCAGCGCGCTTATGTCGTCACTCAGGCAACGCGCTGTGAATTTAAACCACCATTGCACACCCGAAACCACCGAAAACCACTCGCCTCTTCCACTGTCACACGAAACACATTCGGTCGTTGTCGCAAAATTAAAACACTTAGATTTTAAGCCGGCAGCCTGCTTCCTAGTCACACCAGTCTGACCAATGTTGACAGATTTGACGCTGAATCCTCTCGATTGAGAGAAGACGATCGTTAAACGGAGGGATGGAAATAGCGGCGACACATTTTCGTCCGTGCCGCGAGCGGAGAAGAGCGGATGAAGCGAAGATGGCACGTTTCAATGACGCACATGTCACGTGATGCGCCGTCCGCTGCGAAAATTCCTTCTCCGTTCCTTCGTGTGAATCCACCTTAACCAATCATGAAGAAATTCGAACAGAGCTTGGGACCTTCACAGATCGTGAAGCACAGATAACGAAACTGCAACAAATATGGCCGGTAAAGTGCTGCTCGATATACCCGAAACAAATGGATATATAACACTTCTTTTTTCCTGGTGAGAAAAACGTGGTGGCCCACCCTGTATGCGAAACCAGCATGAGCTTTTCGAAGACCCGCCCCAAACGTTAAACGAAAACGCGCGTATAAATCACCCAAGTAAAAGCTTTCTTGCGACACATGCCCGGCATTATATAGCTATTGCCGACATATAAGTTAAGTTTACGTCCTTTCCATGGCCTCCTTTTTGGAGTGCCGGAAAGAAATTAAAGGACGCAGTATTGCACGACCCAGTATAGCTTATCTGAGCAGCCTGGTACTTATTTTTATTTTGTTCGCGAAAGAGCAAAGGCTTCGGCCGAGAAAGATAAGCAAATGAGATCCTCCCTTAAACCACCTACGCCATAGCAAAGCGGTTTGCTAATTCCCGGGGAGGAAGCGGCGCAAAGCAACTAGAAAATGGTCGTGTGCGTTAGAGCTTAGCAAAGCGGTATATTCCCAGTGCACTGCGCTCAACCGAGTACAGAACGTGGTGTTGTTTTGGTCGCGCAGGCACCCACGTTTTGTAATGATTTTTGTTCATGCTATAGTCCCGCTTCACATTCCGCCATTGGCTGGCATGAACCACACGATAAAGCTCTTCTAGATGATCAGCTAAATGAATTGAATCGAAGGTAAAGGCTCCAACGCAAAGTACTGGGCCTAAATATGTTTCCGTATTTAATGACATCTTTGCGGCACTACAGGGTGAGATTATCACGTGAAACTACTGTGACCTCCGACCAACCAAAAGCTAGGGTACGTATGATTTTCACTTAATAATTTTAACCTTTTCTTCGCAGTCCCACAGGTGTATGGAATTCAGACTCCTAAAAATCACTCTATGTTTCCTCTCCTGAATGACATGCCACTCAGCGCAACGCCTGATTAGGGAGCCGAAATCGCGCCTTCTTCTATAGAGTTGGAATACCTTGTGATTCCTCATTGAATTAACGCACTCAAACCTATTTATGCTGTTTTAACACATGTATACATGCTTGCTCCCTACTGTTTGAAAAAACAGAGCACCTATTCCCACTGCAAAATAAAAAACGACTATCGCCAAATTCTGAATTGAAAAAATAAGAAAAACATTGCCAGATATACGTGGGAATAAATGTCAAGAGAGACTTTCGCTCATAGTTGCTAGTGAAAAGCCTAAATTAAGAAACAGAATCTGATGTAGCTTACGTTCCCGTTGTTCAACAATTTGTTAAGAAAACAAACCAGAAAGGTGCATACTATTCCCGGTAAACATTATACCTGTACACTGTTTGTAAGAAAGAAAAAGAGAACGGAATTGAAAAAGAAAAAGACGAAATAAAGAAGGAAACATTCTTAATGGCGTCGTACCGTCAATAGTAGTTAAATGTTGAGTCATTTCAGGACAACTGCGTAAAGCCGCTGTAAGGCAAAAAGTTCAATCAGCGCTCGAAAAAAGCTGCTAAATTTAATGACGTGCAACAAAGCAAATACTGGCACCGTAGCGAGAAGATTGTAGAAGAAAATAAAAAAATAATAGAAAAAATGACAAACGTTAAAAGAAAAAAACAAAGAAAATGAGAGATGTGACGCCATCACTGTAGAAATAGTCTGTAATGTTTGTCCTGCACTCTCGAGAATAGGGATACAGTAGAAATACGTGTCTTTCGGAACAGCGTCCATCAATCATGTCAAGCATTTGACATTTGCATTAAAGCGAACCAAGCCAAGGGCGTGCAGCAATTTCAGCTGAATGGAGAGCGCTCTTTGTTACTATCATCTAGAGTAAAAAGTTCGCCGAAACCACAAACATAAACTACAAGCGGCTCTTGCTTATCGCATCTGCGAACCAGTCAGTGCTTCCATCCGCATCAAAACTAGGTGATTCCGGAACAAAGACGTCCGAGAATTTCATTGCTGCGTGAATAACCCGGCAATAATTCATGACGATTTCAGTCATTTTCGGTTTCGCTTCGAGGATCGTGAGATCGAACGCCAGCCGTGGCGGCCGTATTTTCGATCGAGGCGAAAATTCTTCAGGCGAGTGTACTTAGATTTGGTTGCACATGAAAGAATTCCAGGTGGAAAATCTTCCGGAGACCTTCACTACTACGTGTGTCAAATACATTTGATGTCTTTGAGGTGTTAAACTCCAACAATCATTCAGTTTTAAAATTATTTCTAGTGCCTCTTGACCAGTACTAATTATCGTTCCTGCTCCGTGAGGTCACTGCGTGTATTCGAAGGTTTATTCTTTCCCACCATGGTCATTATGCGCATCATGACAGTCCCGCTCACCATTTCATTCTCCCCAGGATAACTTATAATAACTTCTTTAATTTCTTTATCGGTTCTTAACAAAATATTTTTTTGAAAAAAAAACAGGTATGCACTGTCTCGAAACACCACATGTTTCTACGTCGACGTCAACAGAACGAAAACCACAGCCCACGAGAAGCTAGTTGGTTTTTTGCGAGACACTTTTCTGATAAATCCAGTCGCTGGATAGTTAAAAGGAAAGCCACGAGGTTTGCATAAGTTGATTTTTCGCTTCGTCTTATGAAAATGTGCGTGTTTAACCTGTTGAAGAATCACAATCCTATAGTACTAATTTCCTTACCGAAAGGTAGTCTCTTCGACAAGTCTCAAGTCACAGTGGTTTGAAGAAAGCGTTACTTTTCGGATTTAGCAGCACAAAGCCTTCTTCTACCCTTTTATCGACTAAGCAGAGTGTTTCTTTAAAAACAAAAAAGTGAGGAAAACCGTTTTTTTTTAATGAAGACGAATGAGCGCCTGAAACGTTTCTCCTCCAGACCTTTCACCTAAAGTATGTACATTATTACCGTGTTTTCACTCGCCAGTCTCTTTTTTTATTTTAACTTTCACGTCACCATATTTGTTCTTACGAAATACAGATGCTGAATTTTCTAGGAATGCAAGGATGCTTGCCAGCTACATATCTCTAGGGAACCACAGAAAGAAACTGTACGACAAAGATCTCGCAACCTCTCATTTGTTACGCGGGCCAGCCAGAAGAAGCGAGCGGGAAAATAAACACAGACACAAAAAGTCCTGACATCAAGTGGCACCAAAACCATACAATCTTCAAGAATGCACAAAAAAACAACTATCTTTCCTTGGTAGCAGAAAAAAAGCTAAATGACAAGAATGTTACGATGCGAGAAAAGAGGCCAAATTGAAAGGACGTTTTGCATGGTGGAGATGTGGTTCAAGGAATGAATTTTCGTAAGACGTTTACACTCCAGCCTTGTGCCACATTTTTTTTTAGCACTGCTTAACTTTGGATCTCGTTTGCATACAAAGAGAAACATCTGCATATAATTTGGCCTCCTCGGCGAAAAGGCAATATAAAATTCTTTCAGAAAACTGAAAACGCCCGAACGTCCGCCAAATTCTTGTGATGCAAGCAAGCTGACAAGGAGAAAAAACTAAGCACTACCACCTCACTCTTCTCTGACAAAAGAAGCACGCTCTCGTAAAACGATATACACATAAAGAAGTCACGAAAATTTGTGCCGTACGAACAATTGCGCTGAATAAGGACTGAATAGCCAATGCATGGCTTTCGATTCTCGCCTGCTTCGATTATGTTGGCATTGAAGTAATTGAACAGCAGCCCGGGTACTGTAGCCATAAATGAAAGGCCAATTTGTCCCAAATATTGAGCACGAGATATGAGTCTAGCAAGATTTGATATCTAAATGATTTCCACCGTTGAATTTTGTCCTTTGTGTGTACGTCCATTTATCATATGAGGAAAGGTAATCAGGTCGTGGGCTTTTCAATGTAGGTAGTCAGATGCGGCTCAATATTATGATGGTGGCACAGCTGGTAATCCAAATGGGTGAGCCGTCCAAAAAAATTATCCCTCCTTTTTTTCTTAAAACATATATAAAATCTTCATTCAAAAAAGTAGAAATGCTGCATCGCTCACTTCTGGTGCTTCGCATGTAGAAGGTAATATTTATTGATGAGGAAGAAAAGGTGGGCCTGGAGAAAGTCTACATGTCTGTTCAGGAACTTTCGCCATTGTGCGCGTTCTGGAACTGGAAAGAATAGGTCATTTCGTTTTTACCAGTGGGTGTTTTACTGTAACACGAAAAGCCCTTTTAATATTACCTTTACGTAGTATTACTATAAATTTATCTGTGCCTGTCCTTTTGTATTTTCGAGCCTCTATATCACGGTTTTCCAGTCAGAGAGTATACCCGGTTGTCAAGGAATATATTATTTAAACAAATCAGTTGAATAATAAATCAATATTGTTATTCTAACGTGTCTATACCCTTAGATACGCATAACAATCAGGGGATTGCTCTAATTTAAGGAAGAAGTTTTTTCAATAAATATATGCATTAGATCAAGCCTCTTACCGATAAGAGTCAGGCTGGTTAATCATTTTAGAATAAACGTAGTCGTTCACCAGAAAGAACTTTTTAGGGGCGTAGCTCCTTCGATCGTGGGTTGTTCTCTCCTCCGTATGTAGTATGTAGCCACCTCGAGATTCTGACTTGCTCCATAGACGGCGTTGTGTGTATATGTCTTTCGGAATAATACAACATGATGGCGTTAGTGGTTTCGCGCCATATCCACGGAGTGAATGATGATGAGTAGGGCGAAGCGTACATCCGTCCATCTGTGTGTCCAACAGGACGGACGGATGGTCGCACAGAAGCACGGACGAATGTATAGAAGCACGACTGGACTGACAGAATTTTGGACGATTGGACAGAAGCACAGACGGATGAAAACAAGCACGAATGGGTGGATGCATGAATTGATGGTGCACGGTCAGACGGAAGAAAGCACTGACGAACGGTAGCACGGACGGACGGATGGACAGACAGACAGACAGACAGACAGACAGACAGACAGACAGACAGACAGACAGACAGATAGGCGGATAGACGGACGGACGGACAGACAGACAGACAGACAGACACACAGACAGACAGACAGACAGACAGACAACAAAAGCGCGACCGGATGGAAGCACGGATGAACTGACGGATGTAAGGACGGACGGACAGAAGCACGGACGGACATATGCACGGATGGATGGAAGCATCGACGAACAGACAGACGGATGTAAGCACGGTCAGATAGATGGAAGCACAGCCACACGGAAGCACGGACGCACAGACAGACGGACGGACCGAACCACGGACGAACGAGCGGAAGCATAGACGAACAGACAGATGGACGGACGGATGTATGGACGAATGAATAGATGCCCGAACGCACGGACGAATGGATGAACGGGCGAAGGGGCGGAAGCACGGACGGTTGGGCACACAGACTGACAGACGGAGGCTTCCCCCCACTTATCATCATTCACTCTGTGGATATGCTGCGGTTTTATTTTTAATCCGACAAGTCACTTACTGAACTTATATAAAACAATGTTTTTCTGTCCTGTTGTAACTGTGTTGCAAAAGAGAGGTTGAGGTCAATATTGCCTCGGCTGTAACGCTCCACGTAAACTGGGAATCCCCGCTGCGGTGGTCTAGTGGCTAAGGCACTCAGCTGCCGACCCGCAGGTCACGGAATCAAATCCCGGCTGCAGCGGCTGCATTTTAGACGGAAGGAAAATGCTGTAGGCCCATGTGCTCATATTTGGGTGCTCGTTAAAGAACCCCAGGTGGTCGAAATTCGCGGATCCCTCTACTACGGCGTCTCTAAAAATCATATGGTTGTTTTGGGACGTTAAACCACGCGTACAAGTTAAACTGCTAGTGGTGACCTTCAGAAAAAAACTCGGCGTGAGGATAATGCATCGATAGCTGTTTAGGTTCTGATAACGTCATTGCACGCTATCACACCAGAAAACGTTGCCGCCTCAAACGCAAAGAACCGAGGGCAACGAACGTGATACCTGATGTCGATAACTTAATAACTTTCGGGCAGGCTAACGGTTCAGAAGGCACACAAATAAACGCACTAGAGCCGTACTTTTCTTTAGAGTACGCCAGCCATCAAAGAATTAGTGGAAGTCTGTGGAGGACCTAATTTCTGTGGTGTACAGCAGAGGTTTTAAGCTCATCCCAGGTCACAGAATTAAGTCACAAATGATATGTAGGGTTGAACGTCCCAAAACCACCACATCACTATGAGAGACGCCGCATAGTAAAGGGCTCGGGAAATTTTAAACACCTAGGACTCTTTAACGCGTGCCGAAATCTAAGTACATGACTCTACAGCATTTTCGCCTCCATCAAAAATGCAGCCGCCACAGCCGGGATTTCATCCCGCAAATATAGTCACAGGCTATAAAGGTCATTTCTGAAAAAGATTTTGAGCCGAGATTCCATGCAATACCATATCAATACCAATTGCCAAAGTGAGAGAAACCTCGATGTTGATTGTCAAATTCTGTTTTTGTTTCAACGTGAGGCTTCGACAGATGGTTACCACATGGGAGCACGAAAGCAACTCCTTGAACCAGTCATGCCAGTGTAGCTCACGCACATGTTTATTATAAAGATAAAAAATATGTGATGAACGTAGGATTCTTTGCGCTATGTGTTTCTGACTCCTGATGTGTAGAGTGTAGAGGGCCGAATATGCAACTTTTGTTTTCGTAAGTGCGTTCTCCCATTGGTCAGCCCACTTCACCAGTGATGTTTCCTCTATCGTGATTGGCTGGCATGTTATAATTCAAATAATGTTTTCATAATACGTCTTTGTTAATACAGGCCCAGGCTTTCGGCATACAGCCGGGGTTTCCTTGAATAAGTAGGTCCCAAACAGGTATACACAATAGTGTGCCCGGTTGCCACTTTTAAGTTGTTGTTTTTTCGCTCCACATCTTATGTGTGCTTATTTAAGGGACCACTGTCGCTTTTTATAACTTCTACCAAAGACAGATGGTGTCCAGCTATTGTGTGGTTCTTACCTCACTGTTGCAGCTATGGATGCAATACTCTATTAAGGCGAGAGAAGACGAGCCTATATAGGGGCTAGTTGGTTGTACATGGCTGACACTCGCGATGCACTGCATTGCACACACACACAAAAAAAACACACACACGGAAGGCTTACGCAGGACACATCCAACCGCTAACTAACAATTTTAGGGGCGAAGCTCCTTAAAGCGGCACCTGTTCGCCCCTCTTCGAAGTCGTAGTGCGTAACCAGTCTTACGCTTTGACCTGCAAGGTGGTTCCGATGGGAGATTTCTCCTATGCGTTGTTGAACAATAAAAAATTCGCAACTAAAACCGAATTCTCCTGCCTCTCATTCCCAATTAGCAGCCATTGACATGTACATTAAGCACTATTTGACAAGAAAGGGTTGCTACGTTATACTCGCTGGGCGTAACCTCCTTGGTTTAAGAAAGGTTTAGCGAGCGTTGGGCCGCAGTGCCATCAGTACAGTGAACTAGTATATACCATGAACTCGAGCTGGTTAAAGGTGGGAGGCAGACACGAAGTGCAAGCCAGAAGAAAGTATGCGTGTGCCACCTCTCGTTTAGTGCTTGGGATGTTTGCTGGATGGGGGTGCTCCTATATGCAGAATATAAGATGAAAAGATGCGAGATTGTGGTACTTAGTGTTGACTGAATGAACTAACGGACACACAGACAGATGCATGAACGGATGCACGGATGGCTGCACGGATGGATGGACACATAGACGCACGCAAGGGTGGATGCATAGACGAACGCAGGGACGGACGCACAAACAGACGCACTCATGGACGGGTGGATGGACGCATTGACGGTCACACAGACGGACGCATATATGATGAAAAGATGCGATATGGTGGTAGTGTTGACTAGATGGATGAACGGACACACAGAGAGATGCATGAATGAACGCACGGATGGCTGCACGGACGAAGGAACGCTTGTATGGATGCAGGGGCGGATGCATGGACTAACGCAGGGACGGACGCATGGATGAACGTGCGGACGCACGAACAGACGCACGCATGGACGGGCGGATGGACGCATGGATGGTCACACAGACGGACGCATGGACGGACGGAAGCAAGAACGAATTCACGGACGGATGCTTCACCCCACTCTCCATCATTCACCTCGTTGATATGCTGCCATTTTTCCCCCTTTCACCCTGTACATATTGTCATGTTTTCATCGAATAAACATTTGTTAGTTCGCGCTCGTGTGTGTCCTGCCTGTGCCTTCCGTGTGTCTTTCTTCGTGTGCAATTCAGCGCGTCTCGAGTGTCAGCTATAAGGCTCGGAGACGTCATTTTCATTACTTTCATCTGACTTATTCCCGTACTGCTTCAAGCACACATCTCTATTGTACATGTTCCTGAAAACAAAATAAGGAGAGAATAAGGTCTTTTTTTTAATTAAATCTTCGTGAGAACAACTCCTGTGTCTACTCTCTGTCGGCTTTTTCCGTCAAGCCCAATGAGCCTTTGGCAAGGCAATTTTGAGTTGATGCTGTGCCTTGATGTGAATACATAATAGTAATAAGAAAATTTGTACAGTTAATAATACTATTATTCTCGCACTAATCTGCGTTTTCACGCAACTAGATTCTGATTGGCTGTAAAGAGAGAGCGACCGAAAAAGAGAGGGAGATAGGAGAAGGACTCACAGACGTACTTTCAATTGATACTAACAGACGTCTTCAATATGCGCAAGCTCCCTCATTTCTCAAAGAAACGGGCGCGTTTTCACCGGGAGCCGTACTTCAATATACGTGTGGGACTCAATGTGCGGGCAGAAATTGAAGACCATCAATCAGCGTCACAGGCTTCAACATTCATTGTAGTTCCTCCACGTCGCTTCATCTTCGCTAAAAAGCACCTCATAGCACGAAGGCAGGCCTTTGCATTTCCGGAGCAATATGACCGCTCGCTAAACTCTCTCACCGACGCTCCGGCAAGCTTAGCAGCGTTCCCGCCCAAAAATCTTTCGATCTCAAGCCTCTTGAGTATATTTCATTTTCTTCAATCAAGAACAGCTCACCTGCAATGTCGAACGCTCCGCGCCTCTCTCCCCATATATTCATCGCGGTTCTCCATATCTCCTGATCCTCTCTCTCCTCATCCGCGCTTCCCCTATTGTTTCACTCACACCTTTTTTTTTTCCTGCGTGTCTTCCGGTGCTAAAAAATTAATCGCTCGGTTTTGTGCCGAAAGTGCGCGTCGATTGGTGCAAGAGCATGCGCTGGTTCCGGAACTCTCCGCAAAGCACCGATGCCGGCTCGTCATTTGTCTTGCCATGCTGCGGCGCCGTGAGTTTCTCGATCGGCACGACCTTGCCTGCCGCCTGGCCACAACTCACACGCGAAGGCTATACCGACAGAAAAGAAGGTGGTTTGGTTTTTTTTTACTTTGTCTTTATAGCACGTTATCGGGCATATTCTTGTGGCTGAGCAGTTTATACGGGGTTTGTGCGCTTAGTACAAGATCCCAGTTCAATTTGCCGCTTGAACAGACGCCACCAGGAGAAGCACAGGCAGAAAAATCAGCCTACGAAGGTGCCCTCATTGCCCTGTGCGTCATTAACACAACCTGCACTGACCTAAACTCGACTACCCGCGAGCAAAGTGAGTTTTGTCGTGTTAGAGTTCTCAGCTATTTTATGCCTAAGCAAAGAAGTGTTTTTTCGTACATTAGCCTTGTGTCCGTCGCGGTAGAGCAGTAATTATGGTACACGAATTCTTATCCGTAGGTCTCGGGCTCGATCCTAGCCACGGCGGTCACATTTCTAAGTGTTAGAGGCACTGTCAGTGCACGTCAAAAAACGATTATTTATTTATTTATTTATTTATTTATTATTTATTTTGTGAAGAAGAAGATGTGCCTGCAGCAAGCAGCATCGCCAACGCCCGGCTCTCTCCGCTCGTGCTTCGGTTCGTTGCTGTGCCGATCGCTGGACGGTTCTTCACGCTGTCTCGTCGCTGTCTTTAATTGCTAATAAACCTCCTTACATTTGGTGGAGGGTGCTGTTAATCCCCGTTGCTACACCCTGTAGCTGCGAAGCCGCACGCTACCGCCTGTCATGACTGACAACGCCACTACATCAACTGCGCTGGCCATCCAAGGCTACGGGACCCGAAGGTCTTCAGCGGTGCGGATGGGACTGACGTCGAAGACTGGCTCGAGCACTACGAACTGGTGAGCGCCAACAATAAGCGGGATGAAGCCGACAAGCTGGGCCACATGATATTTTATCTCACTGGCGTCGACGAATTGTGGTTTAATAACCACAAAGACAACATCCCCACATGGAGGGTCTTCAAGACGTCATGTGCTAAAGTGTTCGGTTGGCCGGCTGTCCGCAAGCAGCGGTCAGAACAGCGCTTGCGCGTCTGCTCTCAGCAGACTGGCGAGACGTTTACCAGCTATATTGAGGATGTCGTCGACCTTTGTCGACGTGCGAATGACACCATGGATGAATCTGACAAGGTCAAACACATCCTGAAGGGCATCGACGATGGCGCATTTCAAATGCTCTGGGCAAGAAATCCGAGCACAGTTTCCGAAGTCGTCAGCTTGTGTCAGAGCTACGACGAGCTGAAGAAGCAACGCACTCTGACTCGGCAGCCTCAGTATGGTGGTGAGTCACTGTCCAGTTTCGACACCCTGCTGACAATTCACCCTTGCTTCAGCAAGTTCAAGCATTCGTCCGTGAAGAAGTCGCCCGCCAACTTTCCCTAGTGCCCTTCACTCAGGAGACCACCACCCGTCTACCTGCCCCGCTTCGCACTGCTATTTCGGAAGAGGTTGCCCAAGCTGTTCCTGTTGCGCACCATGAGCCGCCTCTATCCAGCCGTGTTCACTGCCAGTGTGTCGCGCAGCCGGTAGGCCCTCTTGTCGCCTATCCGCCAGCCGTGCAGCCTGTGGCCGCGCGCATAACATATGCAGCGCAGCCTGTGGCTCCTCCTGTCGCCTGTTCGCAAGTGATACAGCCTGTAGCAGCGTCGTTCACTTATGCAGACGCTGTGTGTAGGCTTCCGCAATCACCCTACACCTCGCGCTCACAGCCCGCACACCTGGCTGCTTATACTGCACCTTGGGCGGCACCACCAGTCGCCAATTCTTGGAGGACGCCCGATAACCGACCAATATGCTACGCCTGCTTTACTCCCGGACACGTTGCTCGCTACTGCCGCCATCGACCTCAGACGTTCGGCGACTATGTCCTATCGTCGCAACCCGGCAGCCAACCCTTCGCGCAATACGGGCCGGTCTCGTCACCTCGCTATGCCCCTTCCAACAACCCCGACTTCGTGACGCCGCGCACACCCTCTCCTCGTCGGCGATCGCCCTCCCCCATGCGTCGCCAGCCCAGAACTTCTGACCAGGAAAACTAAGCACCGCAGTTCAAGAGGCAAGAACTGCGCCATTTTCGAACTGTCTAAGCCCTCGCCGCTCTCCTGCTAACGTGGTCGCAGTAACTGTTGAAGGTTATTCTACTTTCGCCCTTGTAGACACCGGTGCCGCTGTTTCTGCTATTGCCGCTAATGTCTGGCGTGTATTACGTGAAGTCACGACGCCGTTTTCGGGACTGTCACTCCACACCGCAAGTGCACAGCAAGTAACGCCTCTCGCAGCCTGCACTGCAAGAGTGTCCACCGAAGGCATTGTTTACAATGTGGAGTTTATTGTCCTCGCTGTCTGTTCGCATGATGTCATCCTCGGATGGGACTTCCTATCCCGCCTTAATGCCGTCATCGGCAGCGCACGCGCTGAAGTTGAGATTTCACCCTTTTGTGTTGTCCCATTACTTGACGCTCTGCAACAGCCACCGATGTTGTTCGTGCATGAAGATACCGATATTCCACCTGAAAATTTCGCACTTGTTCCAGTTTCATGCAACGCCTACACTAACGCTACAGTCTTTTTTATACCTTCCGATATCTTCACGAGTCGTCGAGCTCTGCCGCTGCCTTTCGCAACGATTGACCTTGCCGCCGGAAGAAGCAATATGTTCATACTCAACTCACTTTCAACACCTGTCACTTTGCTTGCAGGGGAATGTCTCGGCCGCGTGCAGGATCTCGATCCTTCGTCTTTGGTTGATGTCCCGGATGACTACTGCGACCACCCAAAATCACTGTCGGTCCTCGAGGAGTCTTCCAAGGATACGTTTTCCAGCGCCATCGCCGACACCCTCACTCCCACCGAACATGCCGACCTGCTTGATCTTCTGAGTGAGTTCCGGAATTCTTTCGATGTGTCCGAACCTCAACTAGGCCGCACGTCACAAATAAAGCATCATGTTGACACCGGCCTACACCAGCCACTGCGTCAAAGACCATACCGTGTCTCCACTGAAGAGCGCCGCGTCATCAATGATCAAGTGAAAGATATGCTTCGTAGAGACGTCATTCGACCATCTCACAGTCCCTGGGGGTCTCCTGTCATCCTGGTGCGTAAGAAATACGGATCTATCCGATTTTGCATGGACTATCGTCGTTTGAATAAGATGACCCGCAAGGACGTATATCGTTTGCCGCGCATTGATGACGCCATTGACACCCTTCACGGAGCGGAATTCTTCTCGTCGCTAGATTTGCGGTCTGGCTACTGGCAAGTTCCAATGGCTGAAGCCGATCACCAAAAAACTGCATTTATTACGCCTGACGGACTAAACGAGTTTAACGTCATGCCCTTTGGGCTTTGTAACGCGCCCGCCACGTTTAAACGACTTATGGATAATACGCTACGTGGCCTCAAGTGGAATATGTGCCTCTGCTACCTCGACGATGTCGTGGTTTTCTCGCACGACTTTCCTACGCACCTCCTTCGCCTCAGGCACGTTTTGACTTGTCTGACCAACGCTGGTCTGCAGCTTAACCTGAAAAAATGCCACTTCACTGCACGCGAGCTCGTCATCCTAGGCCACATCGTGTCGAAGCATGGCCTATCACCTGACCCAGCAAAACTTCGAGCAGTCGCAGAATTTCCCAAGCCGATGACCATGAAGGAACTTCACAGTTGTGTAGGCCTATGCTCGTATTTCCGGCTTTTTGTTCGCAATTTCACGTTCATTATGTCACCATTAACCCAGCTTCTTCGCGGTGACGTGAACCTCTCCTCCTGGTCCCCTTCATGTGACGTTGCCTTCACTACTCTGCGCCGTCTGCTCACCTCCCCACCTATTCTTCGCCACTTCGACCCGACGGCTCTCACCGAAGTGCACACCGACGCCAGCGGCGTCGGGCTAGGTGCTGTCCTCGCTCAACGAAAACCCGGCTATTCGGAATACGTTGTATAGCCTACGCTAGCCGCACTCTGACGAAAGCTGAAACTAATTACAGCTGACAGAAAAAGAGTGTTTGGCTCTGGTGTGGGCGCTTGGAAAGTTCCGGCCGTACTTATACGGCCGCCCGTTCGATCTAGTAACTGATCACCACGCGCTTTGCTGGCTCTCCACGTTGAAAGACCCTTCTGGCCGCCTTGCGCGATGGGCACTCCGCATCCAGGAGTACGACATTCGCGTCGTATACCGCTGCGCACGCAAGCACTCTGACGCTGACGCCCTTGTCCCGCTCACCTTTGCCACCAGATCCGACGTGCGGAAACACGTGCCTCCAGACCTTGTCATCGTTAAATCATGACTCAATTGCCACCGAACGACGTCCTGACCCGTGGATCGCATCTCTTCTCGAATATCTATCCGGTACGCCCAACCTTCCGGTATCTCGATCCCTCTGACATCAAGCTTTCCATTTTGCCATCCGCGATCAACTTCTTCATCGACGCAACTACTCTCCTGATGGCCGCCGGTGGCTACTGGTCATTCCACGCACTTTACGATCTCAGGTATGCGCCTCTCTTCACGACGATCCACAATGTGGCCACGCCGGGGTGTTCAAAACATATGAACGCCTTCACCATCGCTATTACTGGCGCGGCATGTACAATTTCGTACGCAAATTTGTACAGAACTGTCCTGACTACCAGCGACGCAAATCAACACCGCTACGTGTGACTGGCGAATTGCAGCCACTTCCGTGCCCTGCCAAGCCGTTTGATCGCGTTGGTGTTGGCCTCTACGGCCCCCTTCCATTGACACCAGATGGAAATTAGTGGATTATAGTGGCGGTCGACCATCTAACACGCTACGCCGAAACAGCCGCTTTACCGAGCGCTACCGCTCAGGATGTCGCCTCTTTCATTTTACGTCAATTTATCCTTCGACATGGCGCACCTCGAGAGCTCCTTAGTGACAGAGGCCGCGCTTTCCTCTCCGATGTCGTCGAAGCTCTGCTTTCGGAATGCCACGTCATTCATCGGAAAGCGACAGCATACCACCCGCAGACTAATGGGCTAACGGAACGGTTGAACCGCACGCTGGATAATATGTTCTCAATGTACGTGGCATCTAATCATAGCAACTGGGACCGTGTTCTCCCATACGTCACATTCGCATACAATACTGCAATACAAACAACCACAGGATTTTCACCTTTCTTCCTTCTTTATGGACGTGACCCTTCCATACAATTGATACTCTACTTCCCTACCGTCCTGATGCTTCCGAAAGTCCACCTATCTCCGATGCTGCTCGACAAGCCGAAGAGTGCCGACAGCTCGCCCGTGCGTTCACCTCGTACGAGCAGCAACGCCAGAAAGAAAACCGTTGCACCTCTCTTCCTGATCCCAACTATGCCCCAAGGTCTCTCGGGTGGCTTGCCATCCCATACCAAACTCCGGGACTCTCACCAAAACTTGTCCTCCGGTACGAGGGGCCTTACACCGTTTTAGAGCAAACCTCTCCGGTTAATTACCTAATCGAGCCAGTTTCCCCATCGGATGACATGCGCCGGCGTGCACGTGACATCGTCCATGTTTCCCGCCTAAAACCGTATTATGAGCCTCTCCCTGAAACTTCTTAGGTCACCAGGATGGCTCCTTTTTCAGCGGGGGTGATTGTGAAGAAGAATATGTGCCTGCAGCAAGCAGCATCGCCAACGCCCGGCTCTCTCGGCTCGTGCTTCGGTTCGTTGCTGTGCCGATCGCTGGACGGTTCTTTACGCTGTCTCGTCGCTGTCTTTAACAGCTAATAAACCTCCTCACAATTTATTTATGATACCTCAAAGGCCCCTAAAGGAAGGGTTTTACATGAGTGGTAGGCATATCGACAAAAACAGCTCTTCTATGATGCGTTTGAAGATGGCTTGGTCGGAATGAAGCACTGCCTTGGTGAGAAGGTCATTCCAGTTCCTTGATGTCTGGTTGAAAAATGAGGAGGCATGGGAGACAGTGTGCGCTTGAGGGGGATATACGGTCTTTTCGTGGCTGGTCCGGCTTGAGTGGCGGTGTGCGGGAGCAATGAGATTGGCTTGAGGTGACTTGTGAAAGAACTTATGAAAGAGAGAAAGGCGGGCGACTCGACGGCGTGATACAAGGCTGGGAAGGTTGGCTTGGGATTTGAGTTTCGATGAACTAGAGTTGTAAGAGTAGTCCGAAAAAATGAAACGTACGGCACGATTCTGTACTTATTCAAGCATGGTAATGTGATTACGTTGGTATGGGTCGAAGTTATACCGGAGTCCTCTAGCATGGTGTCTCGTAATGATACGTAGTCTGGGGACATGAAAATACATACATTACATGACGTGAAATACATTACCCGTCGTATTACCGATACTTTACTCACGAGTACACACGAAAGGAAGAGCAAACAAAATAGGTGTTTCTTTTTCTTTTTTTGTCCCACAAATATGAACGTCCTCCAGCTTGCTTGCACTTCCTTTCTTGATAACTCGATTCTCCCCCGAGTCTTTTATATTGCTATTCAACTCTGGTAACGTGCATGCTGTTTGTGACTTGGAAGTGCTGGGAGCGTAGCGACGGTGTAAAGAAAGCCACACAAAATAGATGGCGATTATCGATGTTGGGCAAAAACAAACCAATTTTACCCTATCTTTTTTAGAGTGTATTTTCATATTAAATATTTTTGAAACTTCTCTATCAAAACCTGTCACTTCCTTCAATTATGCATTACAATGTGTACGAGGCTAATTTAATATGTTATTGTACTTTCACCGCTACGACAGCAAAGGCCACGTCTTTCGCTTTATTTAAATTTTTCATTGCAGCCTTTTTTCAGTGAAATTTCTAGCAACATTTGTACTGAAAATACGCTGGTTGAGAAAGCCACTTATCTGCATAATCAAGAGACACAACATTATGAAGATGAAGTAGCAGAACGTTAAAAATGTTAGCATAATCATGAATACGCAGCCGTATACAAATTTTAGATACCTCACTACATACCTGTACGCAGAGAATACGAGACATGATTAGCAGTCACTTTTTAAGGATCGACTAAAAAAACTCTTGGCTGAAGGCATAAAAAAGAAAAAGAAAGGGATAAATAATCAAGAAGGTCAAAAGTTTCTTTGAAGACGAGAAATCGAGGCTCAAGAAAAGGTGCCCATCGGAGATTTGCATGAATAATAATGTGGCCCTAATGAACACGCTGTAGAACGCATTTAAAAGCTCGTTTACGCGTTACTGTCTGGGAGCTTCTTCTCGACAAGTAAGAGAATTGAGAGCAGCCAAAAATGATTAGGCAAATATACAGAAAAGAGAGTATACACAATGACACAACGTTGTACCAGTCAATGCCTACAATCTTTGTAATTAAATTTCAGTGGTGCCATCTTCATAAGTTGGTCAAAAGCTTGTTGTCAGGCAATTTATTTTAACGCACATAGTAATGCGTAGGCGCTGATTTGTACGGCAGAACAGAAGAGCCCAATAATTGGTCACTGGAAGTACACCAAGAGGTGAAGATACCGTAAGGCTTGAGCCAGTATGGTCCGGCGTCCATTTTAATTTCGCTTCACAAGATCTGCCATTCTCAAATTGTAATGAGAAAGTTCCATTATTTAAGCTTTCTTCCAAACCGAGCATGCCTGTGAAATGCAGTGGACGTGTCTGCTCCAGTACTGAGACGTCATTACTCAAACGCTGTAAGCTTACCTTGCATGTTGTGTGTTTCTATCAATTAGAAAAACGTGTATCTTTGAATCTATACTTTAGATTTGAAGTGTTAGCTATGCAGTGTAATCATGGTGTGCTAAGGAATGAGTCCAATATTGTTTAAAATAAGCAAAAGATGCCATTTGCTCGCTGTCCTCACACTTGCTTTTTCTGCAGCGGCAGGTATCATAGGGCTGAAGACATCATTCAGAACAGTAATTAAGAAAGCTAAAATCATTAACTTTTAATTAGTGGAGTCAGGTGGTCCAATCGAATGAGACAATTGAAATCCTTGATGTGAAAAACTTATTGCCGCTTCGAGGTTTCAGAAAAGTAGCCTCTATAGTAATAACTACGAAATAACAAAGTTCTCCCGATTTCTAAGGCGAAACTGAAACTAAAGGACCTAAGAACAAATGAGCTCATCGAGTAGGCAACTACATGAGGTCTCTCTTCAAAGCAGTGGTTACAGGGGCGCAGTTCTTCCCCGTTCGTTAACGCATGAGCAGCATGCATACTGTAATTGTGAGCGCAGCCCACACACTCAGACAACGATGTCGGTTGATTGTTGATATTCAAAGCTCCCTCATTTTAGTTGCGCAATTTTGCGCTTCGGTTTCAGTCTAACCACGAAATTGGGGAGAATTAAATTATTTCGCAGCTGTTACTACAGCCCAAATTTTCGAAAATTTGAAAACGACTATCGGTTTTTCGCACGAGCGACTTCGATTCTCCAATCTGACTTAGTGCCCAACTCCTACAATTAGAAGGTAAATCATTGAACTTTCCGAGTTACTGTTCTAAATTATGTCTTCAACCACATTAAGATGCCTGCCGCTACATAGATAGCAGCTGGGAAGACAGCGAGCAAATAATGTTTTTTTTGTGGATTTTTAAACGCCGTCGATGAGACGATTGAACACCTCTTATGTTACTGCGCCGCATACACAACCGAGAGGTTTCACCTTTGCAGTGTCTTAAAATCAACTGGACAGAATTGATTTCACTGTCAAAAAAGTATTGGTACCATGGCACTGCCCATCCGAATTTCGGAAGGCAATGAAAGCGCTGTTGCGTTTTCTCAAAAACACCAGCCTGTTTCATCGTTTGTGATGTGAAACTGTTACGCGTACGCCCAGTCAGTGATCTTTTTTCTCCTCCTCTAGAACTTTCCTTCTGCCTCTCCTCTTCCCCAGTGCAGGGTAGCCTGCCAGGGCTCAGCCTTGGTTAACCTCTCTGCCTTGCTTCTTATGTTCTCTCTCTCTCTCTCTCTCTGTATAGACACATTTTTTGAAACACGCTATATAGAAACACATGGCTTGAGGTGTAGTGAAGTGGTTATCATGAACCGAAGGAAAATAGCGCAGCGGTCCAAACTAAATGACAACAGTAAACCTTGAAATTCACAAATTCAATTGCCCTGCTTATACATGTCGACAACGTAGGAGTTCGAAAAACATTAGCTCCAAAAACCCGAAATGTGCGTCGCGTCTTCACTGCACTGAAACCTTCAACTACGGCCACTTCATAAAGAAAAACCTTGTTTTTTTTTATCCAGCGGCCGTGCTTCAACATACAAACATTCTATCGAGGACTGTAAAATAATATCCATTAAAATTCACGTCGAACGTCGAGAAACTTTTAACGAGCCCGCATTCGAGCATATGGCCAAAGCTGCAGCTGCGCGACGTAAAGTACACATGGAGAATTTTTCCCTGACTTTAAATGTCTTCAAAAGTGGAACACCGGATTCTGATGCTAATTTCACTTGTTATATCGAATAAAAGAAACAGAATAATAATTTTAATATGAAAAAATTGAGGCATCGACTTGAAGTAGAAGCAGCTTGCCTGCAGGGTATTATATATTGGAGTAAAGAGAGAAAAAAATGGTATCACTTGACAGCTTCAAGTAGTTCACAAGTGATAATAATGGAGCAAGTCGAAACCGATGCAGAAGCACGTCGCCGAGGTGTCTGTTGCTTGTTTAGCGTGCACGCACTAATGAAACAAATGTGGCAATGAAACAAGAATAAAGAGATAACAATGATAAGTATTCCAGGCAAGCCGAAAGCGAACAGTGGACTCGAACAGAAACCTAACAAGGATATTGCGAAGGCCTGCTTCTGTGCGCACGCACGCGTACAATTCCAGCGCGGCCCAGCGTGATGAATATGATACCACGTATGCTCAGACAGACACACCCATTAGTTCGAGCACAGTGAGAGGGGCGGCTAATTCAAAGGCTCATTTTGCGAGCTGCACTTCAAGAGCTGCAGAATGGCGCTGGCCACGTGTCGTGAACAGACGCAATGAGCTCCCAGGGAAGAGGTGCTCACGTAGCTCACACAAAAAAACCAGTTCACAAAAAGAAAATAAGTCATGCGCTAATGGCGATCGCTACATTCGAACCCTCGAGTCACGAGTGTTGCGACATAAGCCCGGGCTTCTGTCAGGATGTACGGAGCTAAAACACGGCACGGTAAACAGCGACCTGCTTACAGCTGCTGGTGTATGCGGCAGCGTTTCTGGCTTCCATTTGCGTAGAAATGAGCCGTTAAAGAGCCACATCCGCACGCACAGAGGCCTGTATTCAGAGGCGCAGCCAAAGCGCACGAGACAGTCGCAGGTAAAGGCTGGATGGAGTTCTCCGAAGTGTATGGTAACAGCTTGGAGCAACGACACAGGTCCAGTGAATAACAACAACCAGCAGCAGGGGAGACGTGCCCCGTTGTACAAGAATGCGTGCATAAGCCACGACTTTGCCATCATGTCACAGCACACCCGAAGGGGTCATCGTCGTGTACATGTTGATGGTGCATTCGAGTGCTGCTTCGCGACCAACACGGCCTACTCGAAATGGTCCCGAACACACGTCTCGGATGTAATCGGACCATGGAGTGCTGGCTAGGTGCCCGTATTGTACACAGTCAAGTGTTACTTGTGTTTCTGTTGTTTATAGAGCTATGCTGTGGACGATTTGTATGAGAGGTATTGAGCCACGCTTGCATCCGCGATGAAAGGGATGTACGGGCATTCCAAAAAGGCTGCTTAAATCTCCTAGCTGCAAAAATCTGCGAAAGCTTTTCAATATCACATATGAGGTGCTGCTATTGTTAATGGTAATTTTACATTCAGCCTGCTTCGAGTGACTACCAAATGCAGCAATGCAGCGAATGTGCGATGACACTACCATGTGCTGCAGTAAATCAGAACTTGATAAATGATTTCCCGCCTAGTACTTGTAAGCTACGCCCCTGCCTTCCCTTGCATTGTCAACTGTAGCCCCTGCCATGCAGCAACGTGTACAATATTGCGCGCGGTCTAGCTTATGACCGAAGAAGCAAGAGCGATGGAACTTCCTTTCAAAAGAAAGAATTAAAAGTAGTAATATTTACAAAAACAACGGTTTCTGGGGTAGAAAGCAAGCACTCCACTTATCCTTTATTGATTATAAAATGTATTTCTGTTTATGCGCGATCTCTTTTTTTTCTGTTTCTCTGAATCCCAATCAGAACATTATTACTACCAATTTGTTGCAACTTCTAGAGGGTCATCAAGCGAAAAGCTGTTACAAACAGCTTGAAAGTGCCTGAAAAGTGCCTGAAAGTGTCCGCATATGCAGCTGATCATTCAGTGTACAAGAAACGTAAGCGAGTATATAAGAGCATAGCGGATATTTTCATTAGAAAATCTTTGCAATAGCTATTGTTTCCACTTGTTCGTCATTGGTGCTTCACGCCCGAATATGCGTGCTTGGACATGATGAACCGCCAAGGAACGTACACAAGAAGACGCCCATAAGGCACTGAGGTTAAACGATGTGGAGGAGTCGTAGTATCGGCCACTTACTTTAAGCTACTCGTAAAGACGTCGGCTGATGAGCTAGTACACGTACACACGCACGTACCTATGATGGATCTCCTGTCGCGCACCCTCGCATATACATCACGGTCAGCGATGGTGAAGAAATGTTCGGCCAAAGGTTTTCTTGCGACACAGCACTCACGTTGGTCAGAACAAAGACTGACGAGGAAACGATATGTCTGCTCGTGCAGCACTACGCTCTCAAACGTAATCAGAACAAGCATTACAGGAATAATGCAGACTGTAGTCGTACGTGTGCCCTGCAGAGAACCAACCACGGCTCCTTGCGGGAAAAAGTAAAAAAAACTGAAATATGCGATACGCTTAAACCGACAAACTTCTACAAGAAAAACAAATATGTACAATTCATTTGTAAAGTAATGATGTATAGCATACAATACATAGAGCACCCTAATTTCACCACAACAATTCAACATATTCAAACCGATAGGTAACGTTGCTATAAGGGTACTATAGAGGACATCACTTGTTTGTTCGTAAATGTATTATAGCAATTATGGTGGACCTAAATGAAACAAATTTAAGTGGATGAAAGATCATATTGCCGTGAATACGGACCAGATCTACAACCTCCAGGTAACCTGTCTGATGCTCTACCGAAGTAAGGTTGTTTTTCATCCTCTAATTACTTTCCTTGTATGCCTCAATCAATATACCTCAGTTACAAATATTCCAGTAATGTCCACCATACCTTTTTCACCTTAAGTAAAATGGTTTTAATGGGTCTTGTCCAACGAAAAAACCGAGCCCTTCATCAATCTGCCTTCTCTATAAAACAGAAGCCTTAACAGGCATTGAGACACTCAGGAACTGGAATACTGAAACGAGTCCATGCATTAAACGAATACAAAATTGAAGCCACTTTTTTATTGAAGGCGACAAGTAAGGCACAAAGAAAAAAAGAGTGGACGGGGTGGTTGACAGGCATTGCGCCAAAAAGGCAGCAGATGCAGCAGCAGCCTAATTTATTGGCTATGTGTATCAGACCATGCAGACCACACCGCAACCCTCCTTGGCGTGTTTGATATAGCATACGCCTGAGTGCCAGCCTCATTTTCTCCCTGCGAAAAAGCAACGAGGCACCCTCACCAATGCTTTTAACGGCACAGTGTTAAAGCCATAAGCGAAATTGATTAACGAAAGCTGCTTTGCAAAGGCCTCGCATCGCCCCAAGTCGGTCATTGGACGCAGCTGCCACTGGGAAGATGTCCCGCAGTCGTGCTATAAAAAAGATTTTTTTTACGGACACCGCGAATGACGGCAAATAGTCCCGGTGTTATGCCTCGGAGAATGATGTGGAACGTTTGGGTCCGCTATGCACTCGACCAGTGCGTCGTCTAAAATGACAAGGTTTGCGTGAAGAAGAGGTGACACTCACAGCTTTGTCGTAGTTGGTCTTTCTCATACACTCTTGATTCTTACGTGCATTTGTAAACTAATGATTTTAAATACTCTTGGGGTTTCACATCCCAAACTTACGACATGATTATGCGGGACGCGATAGTCAAGTGCTCTGGAAATGTCGACCACCTGGCGTTCTTCAGCATGCTCCTAAGTCTACACCCCCGTATTCACAAACGCTCCTCGACTCGACTTCTACCCTTCACTTGAAAGAGTTGAGCACTGCGCCGCCGCTAGGCAAAAAACGGCGCTGCGTTACTTAAGAATCGCCGCAGGTTATCTCTGATGTGCAGTGACTTGTCGTGACTAGAGACGGCGCTCCCATCGGCTTTCTCGAGTGACGGTGGAGCGTTGAGTGAAGGGACGTTCTAGAATACGGGGGTAAGTACACGGGTCTCGAGAAACATTTCCTTGCCTACACAGAAAGACAAGACTGCTGTGAGCGGGTATGGATCCCGTGGTGTTATGGTCAGTTGTTGAGCATCATTACAATGAGACCAACATAGCGGCTCATCTATTTACGAAATTATAGACCGATAATGTTGCAAGTGCAACGCCTCGCTCGGACCTTTAATGCGCACGTGCGTACACAAACACAAGCACGCACACACACAATAGTAACGTGAAGAGGTGAAACGGCTTCTTTCATCGAGAAAATTTTTCCACGTTGAACTGTCTATCTGCGAGAGGTAGCCGTTAGAACATAGATTTTCTATGCCCAATGGGCCCTTTGTCATTGTCATTCAAATATAAAAAGCTTTCACCCACAGTGCTATGTTGGCTTCCTTAAACAAAACGAAAAAGAGAGTAACTTCACTAGTCTTGCCACCATTTTAAGTTTAACAGTGCCAGCTGCATTCTGCGAAATGAAACAACCAAGATGTAAAATATATGAAGGACGAAAACATATTCGCTACGATAGCGACCACTTAAAATCAAATTGCACTTTTGAGAGAAAGTGCTTTTATCTACGCTCTGATGCATCGCCGAGAGCGCTAAAGTTGGCAAGGTCACTTCTAAAGCGTCACCTTTGAAGCAGGAAACGATATAATTCTTCGGATAGAAGCAAAAAGCAAAAGTGAAAAAATAAACCATTGACACAAAACTCGAAATAAAAAAAAGAAAAACGTAGTACCGTCAGCACTGAAATCTATATTTAAGGACAGTAAATGCGTAGCATGAATGTGGGCGCCTGACAGAAGAGCTCAACGTACAAGTTGCTTGCTTCTGAAGAAGCGAGCGTGATGACGCGAATGCGCACTCCCGTTTTATTTTTGTTCAGCATTTCCTGCGTTCGTGCATAATCGATATTCTGGGAGTGATGATGCCTCTACACAGCTTTTAGAACGAACACCCTGCTAATGGAACCACCTAAAAATAAGTATGTGAGATGACAGGACTACGCTTACAGTTATGTGCGTAATGGTGACTCGCACTTTGAGCTCTATCATGGTCACTAGGTCACAGTGTCGTTTAGGGATATTTGAACTGTTTCAGTTACCAACGACATTAAGCTTCCACAGAGTTCATAAGATAACGATGACTATATGGTGTATGTTAACTAATAAAAAAGAGAAAGAAACTAATCACGAGCAATGGTCGACGTAAGAATAAGAAACAGTAAGAAATGCACGCTACTGATATTACGGTGGTTTTTTTGGGATGAAAAGTAAACTTGGGAGGCCATAGAGAGGTTGGTACTGATAACCACTTGTGTTTTAAAGTAAAGCAATAAAAACTGTATACGTAGGAAATGCCACAGTATGCAGCACCAAATTGAAATTTTCAAATCTGAAGCCACAGTCGTGCGCCCAGTTATACACCCATAGACACGCTGAGAAAAACTCGAGCAGTTCTTAACGCATTCGCCTAAGGCGGCTAGAAGGTGAAAGCCATCTTCTACGTGACGTCTTAGGGACGTGAAAACGATGGCTGTCGTAAACTGATTACGATTTACTGCATCGTTGATGTTGTCTGCATGCATCAGTCGTGCTGACTTCATGACTCGTGTTTCTGCATCAACTGGCTAACTAACCGTAACTGTTGAATTTCACCATCCCAAAACCACCATATATGATTATGACAGACGCTGTAGTAGTGAGCTCCGCAAATTTTCACCACTATGGGTACTTTACCGGGCACTTGAATCTAAGCGCACGGGCCACGAGCATTTTCACCTCCATCAGAAATGCGGCTCCCGTGGACGGGATTTGATACCGCGACCTTCGAGTCAGCAGCCGAGTGCCTCAGCCACTAGATCACCATGAAGAGTGTGTTTCCTAATCACTCGTGAGGCCTCCAACGACTATCTTTTTTTCGCGTTTCGTGAAGCATCTGACGCTTTCGCCTTAATTAACAAAATATATGCACCCCGCCACGGTGGTCTAGTGGCTAAGGTACTCGGCTGCTGAGCCGCAGGTCGCGGGTTCAAATCCCGGCTGTGGTGGCTGCATTTCCGATGGAGGCAGAAATGTTGTAGGCCCGTGTACTCAGATTTGGGTGCACGTTAAAGAACCCCAGGTGGTCAAAATTTCCGGAGCCCTCCACTACGGCGTCTCTCATGATCAAATAGTAGTTTTGAGACGTTAAACCCCACAAATCAATCAATCAACAAAATATATGCAAGGAAACGCAGCGGTTTGACTTAAAAAGGTAAGTGGCCAGAAAGCGCAGTGCGCCACATTTTCCACATCTAAATCATTTATCCGCTTCAGAGACAAAGCCGAGACATGTACTGCGACAATGAAAGAATATACAGAAAGTTACAAAAGCACAAATCAATTCATTTTGGTAGACAGGCGAGCATTTCGTTCGCACACTAGCGACATTTGCGTCGAAGCAATGAGAATGTACTTTAAGTGAACTGTGCAGCTAACCATTGTTGTGCCATGGATGACGTTGACGTTCCGTCTGTAGCTCTTTTTTGCTCTGATTTCCTTGTCATCACTAAATATTGATTTACGATAAGACAGTGACCTAGCACGATACTTACTGTCAAATAATGAGAACAAGTTAGTCCCACTTAGAACGAAGAAGAACATGTGGCTGAAGAACAGGTGGAATAGATCGGGTGCTGTTTACACAACCGCCTCGGGTAGCACGCGTACAATGTCCGAAGAAGCCTGCAAGTTCACGTAGCGACGCACTGAATTTGAATTATGTGCCGTACTGTGCTGATCGTAAAATGTGGGAAATTGAAGAAGCAGCAGAAATGGCCAAGGATGGTAGCCAGTGTATTATCGTACCTTCCATTGCTCTGTCAAAAAGTGATTGTTTTTTTTTGTGTACCACCTCATAATGACTCGTGGTTTCCACCCTTCTATTAATTTTTTATGGAACTGCGGTTGAGCTTAAGCTCATCATTTTGGAGTATCGTGTTTTTTTTTTTTGCATGAGCATTGTTACTTATCTATTTTTCATGTTTTTCTTCAAAATATTTTTGTTGGAAGTTTATCGCTTGCGTGTCGGCTTCTCTTGTCTTTTGTCCCTGAACTAAGAGCTACTTGACAGTTCAACGAAGGAGAATTTAACATTGAGGTATTCAGTTAGAACGAGAGCAATAGTTAGCACTAACAATTCGCTACCAACCCTGACCGCAAATGAGGTCAACAGATTATCTCACTTTCGAGAGACAGAGAGAGAACACAAGGTGGGCTGAGCCCCGGTAGGCTACCCTGCACTGGGCAAGCGGAAAAGGGAAGTAAAGTTATAGATGAAGAGATAAAAGGTCACTGACTGGGCCTGCGCGTAACGGTTTCACCATCCCAAACGATGAAACAGGCCGGTGTCTTTGAGAAAATGCAACAGTGCTTTCGTTGCCTCTCGAAAGTTGGATGAGCAGTGCAATGGTCCCAATACTTTCTCGACAGTGAAATCACTTCTGTCCAGTTGATTGAAAGCACTGCGCAGGTTAAATCTCTCGTGTGTGTATGCCGGGCAGTAACATGAGATGTGTTCAATAGTCTCATCGACGGCGAAGTTGTTGCACTCCGCGCTGTCGGCCATCCCTATCTTAAATATGTAGGCATTGGTGAAAGCTACACCCAGATGCAGACGGCACAACACTGTACCTTCTTCCCTAGAAAGACCAGAGGGTAGCCGCCATCGTAGAGATGGATCGAGAGAATAGAGTCGATGATGTGTGAACTGTGATGACTGCCACTTCTGGAGAGCCATGTCTTGCGCCAGCTTACTTAGGTATCTAGCCGTGCCAATCCTAAATGAAGGTATGGACACACGGTTTGCTTGTAGGTGTGCATTTCTGGCTGCTTCATCGGCGAGGTCATTGCCGGAGAAACCACAATGACTTGGTATCTACTGGAACACAACGTTGTGTCCTTGTTCGGTCTTATAGTGCGGCATTTCTCTGACCTACCATACCAGTTGTTCGTACGACCCGCGACGAAGTGCCGACGAAAGACATCGTATAGTCGCCTTCGAGTCACAGAACACTACCCATCGATTAGCCGGTTGTTGCTTGATATAATTGATGACACTTCGCAGGGCAGCAATTTCCGAACCAGTTGATGTGCTCACGTGGTAAAGTTTGTAAGTGATGGTGATGTGTCGCGATGGAATGACGGTGACGCTTGTGGAGATATAGTCTGAGAGGTAAATCCATCCGTGTTTATGTGAATTATGTCAGTGTAGAAAGTGTGTAAACAGTCCAGAGTCGCTTGCTTCAAGGCCAAGGCAGAAAGGACTTTTCTATTTCTTATTACTGGGACGAAAAGGCACATGTCGGGTTGTCGTAGGCTCCACAAGGCGGACGGTGAACGCGCCAAGGCTATAAAAGCGGATGGTACCAAAGCGCGGTGGCAGCTGACGACCTTAGAGAACGATGCCTGTGGTCGTTGTTCTGGAAGGAATGGCGAATGGCTCGATGCCATCCGTTAAATGTGCCGAATATGTTCTTTCAGCACGATGGTTGTGACATAAGTCGTAACCGGATGATCCAGAGCCAATATAACTGTTCCAGCGGTCGAGGCAGTTCGTGATAGGCCGAGACAAACACGAAGTGCTTGTGCTTGCACGCTCTGAAGTGCTTGAACGTTTGTCTTGCTAGTTTTAGAAAGCAGAGGAGAACTGCAGCGCCGGTACACCCATAAAAAGTGCTGGGTAAAGATGTAGCATTGAACTCAATGGCGGACCCCATCTTTTTCCAGCGATGACTTTCAGGACGTGGGCAATAGATACCAGTTTCGCTTTCAAACTAGTCACATGAGGGCTCCAGGAGAGGTCGCGGTCAACAATGACACCTAGAAAACGATGGCTACACTTGTAAGAGATGGGCTGGCCATTAATGCTCATCGGGTAACTTGTCATCTCCATGCGCGGGTAGGCCACCAGGGCACATTTTTCTGTTGAGATCGTTAGGCCTTGCGTGCGAAGATAATCAGATGCTTGCGACGCTGCCCTCTGTATCTATGCTCAAACTTGTAGGCGTGTCAATACGGATGCCCAGACACAGATGTCATCAGCGTATATTTAAACACTGGCTTTTCAGGAAGAGCTTCCGCCAGGCCAAGCTAACAAGATTGAAAAGAACTGGGCTTATAGCACGCCCTTGTGGGACGCCACGGCACGTGTAGTGGTCTAAGGTCGGGCCATCTTCAGTATATACAAAAAAGGATTTTCGTGTCAGCTAGCTTCGGATCCATCGAAACATTCGCCCTCCCAGTTCAATTAACAGCAGTGCGTCTAGTATAGCTTAATAGGAAACATTGTCATATGCACCTTTCAGATCAAGAAAGAGCGCAAGTGCTATTCGTTTCCTAAATTTGTGCTGTTCTACTGATGACACCAAATCGATGACGTTGTCAATCGATGATCGGCCTCGTCAAAATCTTGCCATGGAGTCGGGGTAAATGTTGTGCCGTTCAAGGAACCATTCCAGGCGCTAGAGAATCACGCGCTCCATGAGTTTCCCGACGCAGCTAGCGAGAGCTACAGGCCGGTATGATGTCAGCTCCAGGGGGGATTTCCCTGCTTTTAGAAGTGGCACAAGACGGCTCCGTTTCGATTCTTGAGGTACGATGCCATCTTCTCATGACCGATTAAATAAATTTAGCAGTTGTTGTCTAGCTGCTTGCCCTAAGTGACGCAGAACCGTATACGTTATCCCATCGGGCCCTGGTGAAGAATAACGCCTACACAGTGCCCATGCAGCTTCTAGCTTTTTCATAGAAAATGGAGCATTCATACTTATATCTCGTGGAGCGGGGATATCGAGAAAAAGCACATCGGGGAATACGGCTGTGCCGCCGGTGATGTTCGCGCAAGAATCCTTTCCGACGTCAGTTTCGCGGCGGTTGAGACGAAGTGCGAGAGCCCTGAAGGGATGGCGTTACATGGCGCCTGAGCGAGGACCCTGTAGAGTTCTCCGTACATAACACAAAGCTTTTCCATCTTTGGTCCTGCGGCTGGTCTATTCGGTGTTGTATTTTTTTCTGCATACGCCTTGCTACTCTGAGATAAAGAATCGACTAGGTACGCCTGTATCTTCTCTCAGCACGTCTACGTCTCACTTTGGAGGATTTTTCTAGCCTGTAAGGTGCCCTCAGTCGAAGTACAGGAAAGTCTGCCACAATTGGCAGACTTCTTTGTACGTGCCAACATACAAAACCATCTCCAAGTGTACTGCAGGAGTGCGGGCGTCTAGATAGTAAGGCTACCGCAATGTCATCCGTCTCGTACACACGCGACTTAATGGAAGCATCGCCATTGTGAGAAGTGAGCTCCTTATGCTTTTCGTTGGGCAGGGTAGTGCGAACAGGAGATATCATTATCACGAAGCGGTACGAACTCACTTCGCCTGCTTCAGCTTCTGCTTCGCTCCCACAACGCGTGCGCCGGCTTCTCCGTCGTGAAATACAAGGTTTATGATCCGGGGGAGTATGATTTAGGATGAAAGATCACACAACATCGCGTAACATTTAGTTATATTACTAAAATCGCGTACCATCACAAAACTAGTCCCGTGTCTACAATCATTGACACCACGTAACCACTCACGTGTTTGAGAACCATGTAACTCCATGCAGTAGCATAGCCACGTGACGTGATCTCGCCACAAACTACGCAACTGCCAAACACGTGACTAGTATAACCGTAAGCAGTCGTCGCAAGACATGTCTAGCCTAGTTTAGCCGTAGCGACATACTTGCAGGCACTTTGCATCTCTAGCAAAAGCTTGAAGTTAACAACAAAACTTAGCCAGGTCAAGTACAAGCGTCGCTGATTGCTCCAGCTGTGCACCACTAGTGCAAGCTGGCTGTTTTATTACTTTAGTATTGTTATTTGCAGGTATTTCGGGTTGATGAGGCCATTACAACGGTGAGTAAAAATCTGACACGATATCCGCCATTGCTTGCGTAAAGTAGGAATGCATAGCCGACGAAAAAATAGATAGATAGATAGATAGATAGATAGATAGATAGATAGATAGATAGATAGATAGATAGATAGATAGATAGATAGATGATAGATAGATAGATAGACAGACAGATAGATAGATAGATAGATAGATAGATAGATAGATAGATAGATAGATAGATAGATAGATAGATAGATAGATAGATAGATAGATAGATAGATACATAGATAGATAGATAGATAGATAGATAGATAGCCTGCAGAATACGCAAGAAAATGCTTCGCATTTGATATAATTGATGAGATACACGCAATTCGCTGCTTATAGAAATGAAAGAAAAAGATCCATTCAAGAGCGCGCATGTTTACAATTAATAATGTCTGCATTGTGGATTACGGCTCAACAAAAGCATAAACCAAGAGAGAAGAACGTCCTAATTCTTTGGATTATCATTCGCGATTTATAGAACACGGCAGCGAGCATCCCTCAGCCGGCGCCACTCATCCCACCAACGTATCGAGCACTACTTTTCATGGTCATCTACTAAATATACTTCGTTCATGTGTATATTTTGGTGCATCACGCCACAATTTTCAGAGAGTGCGCTAAAATTTGCTGCCGCTGAGATTGTACACAAAGAGCGAGTCTTACTTCGCGAGATATTCAATACGTTGAAATGTTACTTGCGCTAAGCTTAAGAACTTACGATAGGAATAAACAAAAGCCCTGAATGCCTCCCAACTACCGTAGACAAGTATCTTCACAAGCTATATTCAATACCCCAATTTCTATTTCTGTCTAATCAGGAGGAAAATTATGCATCATTTTCGTGCAACACTTGCATTGTGGGTATGTAACATAAATTGGACTATGCTTTTCCCTGCTTATTAAGCACAATGTTGCCACACAACGGGAATTGATACTCCCATTTTTATGACTATTGTTTCAATCACAAAAACGATTATCAATGCTCGGTGCAGACAGCGCCGCAATGCTTGAGAAGCTTCACGATTGTCACAAATTACTCGGTAATATTTACACGCAGACCCAATGTCACCTAGATAAGTTCAGGATTTGTCATGTTCATATCGCGGGCTCTGACGTCACACCACTCAGACCACCGTGTATTGCTGCCCAGACGTGCATATACGCTTGCTGTCGCCATTCGACAGGCTTGGATGCCTGACGAACGTTTTCGGGGTGTGCTGGTGTGCTTGTTGCAGACTCGAGAAGACCATGTTTTTCTGCGTCCGTGAAGTGCCGTGGTGATATGTTATGCGATTTGCGTTCTGGATATTCGCAATGTGTATAGCTACAAGCCCGAATGGTTGCTGCGAGGCGAATTGTCGCGTCCAATAGACCGAAGTTGCGAGTTCTCTTGTAGCCTCCTAAGAACAAATTAAGAATGAAGTGGGAGCTTGTCGTTCGTACAGCTGACGTCGACATCCGTTTTATTCGTGACCCGAAGGTACGTTCTCGGTATTACATGTTTCGCAGTCGTTCCAATGGCACTATTTCGACCATGTTCCGTTCTTGCTATAAAATAAAGGCATCGTGCGTGCTTCTGACTGGTTAGCGCAAGTCATGGCATTAAAATAATAGGCTGGCGTGACAGTACATTTGCAGAACGGGTGTTTTTGCTTCAGGGTCGGTAAATACTTTACTTGTGGCGATTAGTGCCACGGGATTCTTGCATCACCTCCGTTTGCTTGGCTGAGGAAAAAAAAGAAGAAATGCTGTTTCATTGCTTAGTGCATAGGTTTTCTGCATAATATTTTCTTGGCGGATTTCCTTCCTTTCTATTGTGAAGTTATAACTTTGCGCCAGTCTCGCCAGCACCTCGCCATAATATATTAAATGCGAAATCTCTTCGAGTAGCCTGTGTAACGCTGTCCCTCCATCCGCACCGCGCTGCCCTAGCTGCAAGTGTTGCGGTGGCGCCAAGTAGGCCAAGCCTTCCCTCACAGTGCGCGCGCGTTGATGTCAATCTATCCCTAGCCTGTCTGTCCCGGCAGCAGCGGCTGCATTTCCGATGGAGGCGGAAATGTTGTATGCCCGTGTGCTCAGATTTGGGTGCATGTTAAAGAACCCCAGGTGGTCGAAATTTTCGGAGGCCTCCACTACGGCGTCTCTCATATTCATATGGTGGTTTTGGGGACGTTAAGCCCCATATATCTAAACTAATCCCTAGCCTGTCACCGCTTGCCACCTGTCATCTATCTTAATTCACCCTCTCCACTTCTTTGAGCTTCGAGCGCACATCGAGTGGAAACACTCTTTTGGCTCGTTTATCTGCCACAAAACTTACGCGAAACCCAACCCGCGTCCCGTGTCTTTGCGTTTCCAAGAAACGTTTACTCAAGGGAAGGCTACACCGAGTTTCGCTTTAAACCGTTCTCCCAGCACTCACGTCGACGTTCGTTTCAGCCGGGTCAACGGCGTGCATCCCATTATCGTTCTCTTCGGAGAGATGGTCCATGCTTTTTTCTTGAAATTTAGATGCGTGCAGACACTTGCAGTAAAGCGCTTCCTAAATGGTTTTCAGGTGTGTGAGCTATACTTCAAGATAGCATATTTAGGAATAACTACCAAGTATACCTATCCAAGTACCAATAGTGCAGTAGAAGTGCCCACGTGGGCTACATGTTAATCTAGACCTTGTGCTAACATTTCTTCCTGGCCCTAACCTACTTTAACGAATACGCATCAGTTTGAGAGGGGCCAGAGCAAAAGAAGGAACGCTACTTCTTGTGTCGGTCACTAGAGGTTTTTGTGAAATCAAATATTTTGTTTTCTCTTGCAATGGTCATCATCCTGATATTGTGCTGAATACCATATTTGTGGCAGCAGCACACACTCTCCTCAATAACTACATGTCTATGAAGACAATGTTCGAAAGAGTACAAATAAAACTGCTGAAACTTTGCAAATGAGTAGGAATAGTTCTTTCTGAATGTTCTAGTAGTGTGTGTTTGTTTGTGTGTGTGAAAAGAAATCATGAATAAAAGTACCCTATTTCGTCACTTTGTTGGGCCACTGAATTTCACTCCTATAGATTGACCACACGTTCGATTAGGCACAAAATTCCCTGCATGACGCATAAGAACGGATGAGCCTTACTGCAGAAAAGGTCACTCGATGACAGACGCTATTCTCATCGTTATAAGTGTAAGTATATCCTCAATTGCTTGTACTTTCCTCAATTTATTGTCTGAATAGTGCAGTTTCCCCAAATAGAGAGTTTTGTCGAAACTACGCTGACTGCTACTTCCACCAACGTCACGACGCCGGAGTAGTATATTTATATCGCTTAGCGCACACCACTAGAGTACATCAGTATAGCCACGACGTGCCCAGGCAGTCTTTGCAATGCCTTATCCTTGCCTTCCTGGAAACCTGGTGTGACCCGAGCGACGTTATTGCTTCCGCCTTGGTGGCACGGAAGTTCACCTCTCCATCGAGTGAACTCGCTAAACAACAATAAACAGACAGGGAAGCAGGCAAGGAAGAATCATTACGCCATGTGCAACGTGCGGGAAATGGTGGATAATCCGCTTTCGCAAGCTGTGCCTTTCATTGTGGCCATATGAACGCGGTTATAACTATGAATTGTGCACCAGGGACGCCACACAGCTGAAAAAGGGCCTCAATGGTGTTTTTAGCCTGTCAGTTCGCTTATGGTAACGACGACGTGCCCCTTCATATAAAAAACGTCAATCGAGATTAGATGCTACGTAGTCTCGGAAGCCTCAACTCGTGCTATAGACCCTTTCATTGTGTTTAGGAAAAATGTTTAACAATTTCAAGTACGTCGTACTCAACTATGGGAGAGCACTAAGCCATCCTGCTGTTTACAAACACAGACCCTTGATGACTTCCGGTTTCATCCACCAATGTGCCTGTGGGCAAAAAGAACGTTGGAAAATAGCGCGCTGATTTCCTACACTTTCCTTTCATCATTTGGCAAAATACATTCAAATAAATGGTCTTTCAAGCTACATAAAAACTACAAAAGATTGACTTGAACATTATCCACGTTCTGTTTACATGAAAAACTAATAAGAGACTTTCTTTACCCTTGGAAAACGTGAAAACGTCTTTTCAGTTTCGACGTTATGAACTGATAAATGAGGTGACCAGACGCTTCTTTGGGGGCACAACGCTTGCAATCTTGAAACTGTCTATAGTTGAGATTAACTTGTTCAAATGTTGCGCTGCGCCGTTTTCTTATCTTTTTCTTGTTAACGTTTTTAGAATTATTCGTGAATGTGCCTCACAGGCAACACGTTATGGTGTATTCGCGCACGCCGAAGAGTATCAAATCGTGCGCACGTACTTCATAGCATTGAATTGCCTCGCCCACGCCCGAAACAAAGGCATAAAAACAAACGACGTAAATTTTCACGCAGTTATAAAAATATTCTAGGCAGCACAAAAATTGTGAAGACAACATTTACAAAGTTGCGATATATAATTTCTACAGCGGAAGCGTAATCACGAAGCTGCTTGCGTTGTGTTACGGTATTCGTAGGTTTGGCATACAAAAGTGAGTTCAATAGTACAGGCACTCGAAATGAAGCAGACACAGTAAGCGCGACTTCGCGAAAGGGTCGATATATTTTTGGGTATAGAATTCCGTGCTTGCCGATGGGGGGCCCTGCTGACGGCTCTCACTTGCGGAAAACCGCATACATACATACATACTGTATCGAAGCATAGTGGTGCCAGCTCTGTGCCAGCGTGAAAGAAGACGTTGACGTACGTGTGTGGCTCGTGCTTGCCGGGTTCCTGCCTGTACCAGCTTGTTGCGGCTAACGTTTCTGCAATAATAACCTGTGTTTTTACGCAACCTTGCTCGTTGCATTTGGTGGAGGTGCTGGGTAACGTCCTGGAGCTCCGCAGCCGTAAGCTACCATCTCAGTCCACGATGACCGAGCGCGTCGATCCCCCACAAGGCTCTTCCACGCTGCCACCCGTCATGTGTTCTGGTGTACTTCGTCTGCGTGACCCACCGGTATACAACGGCACTGAAGATCAAGATGTCGAGGACTGGCTGGCAGAGTACGAGCATGCCAGCGCGATTAACAAGTGGGATGACCCTGCGAAGCTGATTCACGTCATCTTCTACTTGACGGATTTGGTCAACCTATGGTTCACCAACCACCAAGCCGACATCCCCACCTGGTCGGTTTACAAAGAGGCCGTCACCTCGTTTTTCGGTCGTCCAGCCATGCGTAAGCTTCGCGCTGAACTGAGACTGCGGGGACGATTTCAGCGACATGGTGAGAGCTTCACGAGCTACATTGAGGATGTGACCAGCCTCTGTAGGCGAGTTGATGCCAGGATGACGGAGGCTGACAGAATAAAGAACATAATGAAAGGCATTGATGACGACGCTTTTCATATGCTTGTGGCCAAAGACCCACAGACCGTCACGGCCTTGATTCAGTTATGTCAAAGTTTCGATAAGCTGCGCAAGCAACGAGTTTCTACACGTCGCGCTAATACGCAGACAGCTGATATTTCGGCCTTGGAGTGCAAAAGCAGTGGCTCCGACTACAGCGTGTTAATGCCTCAAATTCAACAGTACATCCGGGAGGAAGTTGCTCGACAGCTCTCTCTTGTCGCCACCATCAACGAGACCCCCCCAACACTGGACCGCTCACTTCGCCGTGCTATTCAGACGCAAGTTGCCGAGGCTCTCCCTTCGCCCACATCCCCAATATCAGTGGCTGCACCGCTGACTTATGCAGAAGCCGTCCGCCGACCTTCTGCCCAACCGCCGCTCCCTTCATACAGTCAAGCCACCATCTACTACAGGTCACCAGTTTCAGTTTATCCTGTAAATCGGCCCATTCCACCACCTCGAGCACCTGTCAACTCTTGGCGTACTCCGGATAACCGGCCCGTCTGCTACAACTGTGGTATTCCAGGACATGTCGCGCGCTACTGTCGTCGCCGTGGATTCTATTTTGATGATGTGCAGCATTCCGGCAACATACCTCGGCCATCAGAATCGCATGTGACACCTGATTCACATGACCCCCGCTCACGTCGACCAGACTTCAGCCGTCGTCGATCTCCTTCACCCCGTCTTTGGTCTCCTTCCCCCATGCTTCGCCGTTCCAACCACGCCCAGGAGGAAAACTAACAGTCGCAGTTCCTGAGGCAAGAGCTGCGCCACCGACGAAATTTCCAAGGCCTCATCTATCGCCCCCTAACGAGATTGCCGTGTTTGTGGACGGTTTCACCACAGCTGCTCTTGTCGACACAGGTGCCGCTATTTGTATAATCAGGGAAGTGTTATGCCGCAAACTGAACAAAGTGACGACTCCACTGGTTGAAATTTCTTTACGCACGGCGAGTTCGCAACACGTCCAACCTTCTGCCACATGCACTGCTCGTGTTGTGATTCAAGAAGTGCTTTACATCGTAGAATTTGTCGTCCTTCCGCATGCGTCTCATGAAATCATCCTGGGATGGAACTTTCCGCTAATCATGCGGTTGTCGACTGCGCTCGTGCTCAACTCGTTTTATTTCGATTCAGCACGACATTCATAGATCTCCCTCGCTCACCCAAAAAGGTGATCGTCGCCGCTGACGTCGTCATTTCTGCTTTTTCGGTCACCGCGGTATCTCTTTTGTGCAACTCCGTTTCCGATTCAACTGCCCTATTTATGCCGTCACAAAAATGCGCTCGTCACCGGAACCTTGTCGTCCCGTTTGCCGTCATAACACTTGCCGATGGCTCCAGTGCCATGTACGTGTGCAATCCGTTCCCTTGTCCTGCGACCTTATTGCATGGCGAATGCATTGGGAGTCTTGAGACTTATGATGACATCTTTCCTTTCGATGCCCGTTCTGATACGACACCGATGTCCGTGGATGCTGTCACAGCTGGCACCGCGCCCTCACTACCTGACGAAGACGTTCTGTTGCGCAGCGTAGAGACCGGCCTTACGCAAGACCAGCGCAATCAGCTCATTCAACTACTTGACCGTTTCCGCGCCTCCTTCGACCACGGACAACCTCCCTTGGGACGCACGTCAGTTGTCGCTCACCATATCGACACCGGTCATCATACTCCACTTCGTCAGCGCCCCTACCGCGTCTCGCAGGCCGAGCGTGACGTCATCACTCAACACGTCGACGAGATGCTGCAACGTGGTGTTATTCAGCACTCACACAGTCCTTGGGCTTTGCCAGTGGTCCTCGTGCGAAAAAAGTATGGCTCCATCAGGTTTTGCGTGGATTATCGTCGACTAAACAACATCACACGCAAGGATGTTTATCCCCTGCCACGCATTGATGACGCCTTGGATTGCCTTCAAGGTGCGGAGTTTTTCTCTTCACTGGATCTGCGCTCTGGATATTGGCAAGTACCAATGGCTGAACCAGACCGTCCAAAAACGGCGTTTGTGACCCCTGACGGCTTATATGAATTTAATGTAATGCCCTTCGGTCTTTGCAATGCGCCTGCGACTTTTGAAAGAATGATGGACAGTGTCCTCAGGGGACTTAAATGGCACATCTGTCTTCGCTATTTAGATGACATAGTTGTATTCTCGGCGAATTTCGAAACTCATCTTTCCCGTCTGGAACAAGTTCTCCAGTGCCTTACGGCAGCGGGGTTGCAACTTAACTTCAAGAAATGTCGTTTTGGCGCTCGCAATTCTCGGCCACGTCGTTTCAAAAGAAGGAATATCGGCAGATCCTGCCAAACTGCGTGCCGTTGCCGAGTACCCCAAGCCTACTACCCTAAAGGAGCTTCGTAGTTTCATAGGCTTGTGTTCCTATTTTCGGCGTTTCATTCGCAATTTTGCCTCAATAATTGCCCCTCTGACTCAGCTTCTCTCCCGTAGCACGGACCTCTCTGGCTGGAATTCCCACTGCGATGAGGCATTCACGGCGCTACGCCGGCTACTCATCTCTCCGCCAGTTCTCCGCCACTTCGATCCCAATGCACCCACTGAAATTCACACGGATGCAAGCAGTGTCGGCCTCGGTGCCATTCTCGCTCAACGCAAGGATGGTTGCGACGAGTACGTTGTCGCCTATGCCAGCCGTACACTAACGAAGGCAGAGTCCAACTATTCCGTCACGGAAAAGGAGTGCTTGGCTATCATTTGGGCTATAGGAAAATTTCGCACCTACCTTTACGGACCTCAGTTTGATGTTGTCACAGATCACCATGCCTTCTGCTGGTTAGCGTCCATGAAAGATCCTACTGGCCGCCTCGCTCGTTGGGCTTTACGCCTTCAGGAATATGATATCCGTGTTGTTTATCGCTCAGGACGCAGACATTCAGACGCCGATGCACTATCCCGTTCTCTACTGCCTCCTGACCTTGCCTGCTTATCAACTGCCATTTGCAATTCGTCAACGTTGAGCATCACAGGCATGCCATCCGAACAGCGCAAGGATCCCAGGATCAATTCTTTGCTTGACGTCCTCTCTCACAGTTCGTCAGAAACTACTTCACGCTCCCTCTCTCGTCAAGCAAGACACTTTGCTGTCCGTGAAGGCTTGTTGTATCGCCGCAATTACGTGACGGATGGCCGTAGGTGGCTCCTTGTCATCCCTCGTCATTTGCGTTCGGACATCTGCGCTGCCTTTCACGATGACCCCCAGTGTGGCCACGCTGGAGTATTTAAGACTTACTCTCGCCTTCGTCTAAGATACTACTGGTGCGGCATTTATCGGCACGTTCGCCAGTACGTTCGGTCATGCACCACGTGTCAACGACGCAAGACGCCTTCTCACAGCACTGCTGGCCCTTTGCAACCCTTAACCTGCCCAGCGAAACCATTCGACCGCGTCGGAATTGATATTTATGGTCCTCTACCCAACTCTCTTCGAGGCAACCGGTGGATTATCGTCGCCTTGGATCATTTAACACGCTACGCTGAAACATCTGCGCTGCCTGCTACCACTGCGAAAGTCGTTGCGTCCTTTCTTCTTCACCATCTCATTTTGCGACACGGTGCACCTCGTAAATTACTCAGTGACCGTGGACGTGTGTTTCTCTCGAACGCCGTCGACGAGCTACTCAAGGCATGTCGCACTGTGCATAGGAAATCCTCGGCATACCATCCCCAAACCAATGGCATGACAGAACGCTTTAACCGTACCCTTGGAGATACGCTTGCCATGTACGCCTCTGACGACCACACTAATTGGGACCAAGTGCTCCCTTTTGTCACGTACGCGTACAACTCTGTGCCACAAACAACCACTCGCTTTTCTCCTTTCTTCCTTCTGTACGGACGTGAGCCATCATGCTCCATGGACACCATTCTCCCTTACAGGCCTGATGTTTCCGAAGCGATGCCTATTTCCGAAGCAGCTGCTTATGCCGAAGAGTGTCGTCAACTCGCTCGCTCATTTACCGCACAAGACCAATGGCGCCAGAAAACTGACCACGATTCCTCTGCGTCTACTGTACACTATAACCCAGGAATGCTGGTTTGGCTCTGGGTCCCGTCTACCCCTCCCGGTCTTTCCCCGAAGCTTTCGTCGAAATACCATGGCCCCTACCGTGTGGTGCGGCAAACGTCTCCTGTCAACTATGAAGTTGAGCCCAGTGATCCACCCTCGGACCAACGCTGCCGTGGGCATGAAACAGTACACGTATCACGCCTCAAACCGTGCTATGACCCCCTTGTCGTGTCCTTTCCCTAGGTCGCCAGGTTGGCTCCTTTCTGCGCGGGGAGTAATTGTACCGAAGCATAGTGGCGCCAGCTCTGTGCCAGCGTGAAAGAAGACGTTGACGTCCGTGTGTGGCTCGTGCTTGCCGGGTTCCTGCCTGTACCAGCTTGTTGCGGCTAACGTTTCTGGAATAATAACCAGTGTGTTTACGCAACCTTGCTCGTTGCAATACATACATACATACATACATACATACATGCATGCATGCTTGCATACCTACATACATACATACATACATACATACATACATACATACATACATACATACATACATACATACATACATACATACATACATACATACATACATACATACATACATACATACATACATACATACATACATACACGCACTATGGTCATCCATTATTCTGGTAGCACAGAAAACGCGAATGAATTCCTAGTTTACAGGCACACTACAAGCAGCGCCCATGCTTTACGACTATTCAAGGAAAACAACATTACCCGAATAACTCGTCCAAATGTAAGCAGGGGTGAACGATGTTGTGCAGCACTCAGGTAGGGCGCGGGCTCTGCAGAAGCAGTCACTCAAACGGGGGAGCGCAATACTTTATTCGGTATTGTTTCTCCCATGCGTTGGCTCGCAAAAACAGTTTCATTCCTCCGCACCCCGATTCAAACCACGGATGATTTGTGCTAAGTGCGTTTGTATTTCCTATCTTTATGCCGACTTGTATCGCAATGAAAAACAAATAAACAAAAGGAAGAGATAACAGCGAGAGCTCACACGTTGGTCCGCTGTTGCCACTGTATGAAGTTGCTTTTCTCTTATTCAGGAGCTGTGTACTAAACGATAAAATGAGAAAAAATGATGAATGCAACAGAAAGAAAGCGGGGCAAGAGGGCGTAATTGACGGAACCTCTCACACCTGAATTCGAGATGTATCATTTCCGAACTGAGGGTGACGGCAGTATAATCTTGCGATGAGCGAGCACACAGCACGTGTGTGCAGCGCGCTGCTCTTGTTCAATTCGCTGCGAAGGAGTTTGTAACTACTCGGAAGCTTTTTCGCAATCATCGCGGCGCAAAGATTGGCCTTGGCAGTTCAGGGGTGAATCTCCTTACGCCGTGCGGCGTTTCCTCCTCTCTAGTAGTAGTAGTAGTAGTAGTAGTAAGAGTAGTAGTAGTAGTAGTAGTAGTAGTAGAAGTAGTAGTAGTATAGAGAAACCGCTAGTTTATGAGTTGCTCAACCGATGGTGAAGTGTGTATATGAACTTTGGAATAATATAACTAGATGACATTGTGGTTTTCGCAGCATATGCTTGGAGGGTAGATAAGTGGGGCGAAGCATCTATCCGTGTATCCATCCGTCCATGCATCCGTCCGTTTGCCCTTCCGTCCGTTTGTGCCTCCGTGCTTTTGTCCCTCCGTCTGTCCATCCAAGCTTGCATCTGTCCGTCTGTCTGTCAGTCCGTGCGTTTGTCCATGCATCTATTCGTCTGTCTATGAGTCAATACGTGCGTCCGTTCGTCCACGCTTCCGTCCATCCGGGTGTCCGTCCATGAATCCATCCGTATACCTCTATCCATGCGTCCGTCTGTTGGTCCTTCCATATTTTCGTCCGTCCATGAGTCCATCCATGCGTCCGTCTGTCTGTCTGTCTATTCATGCGTGCATTCGTTCATTCTTCTGTGCCTCTGTCAATGCTTGCGTCCGTACCTTTATCTCTCCGTCGGTCTCTGCATGCGTCCTTCCATCTTTCTGCCCATCTGTCCTTGCTTCTGTTCGTACCTCCATCCATCTCTTTGTTCGTATGTCTAGACGGACGGACGGACGAATGGATGGACGGCTTTGTCCCAATCATCATCATTCACTCCATAGATGTGCTGCAGTTTTACATGCTCGTCGGTGCTCCTCCGCCTGGCGTGTTGTTCGGGTCAGAGCGCATCGGGGATGATTGATATGTGGGGTTTAACGTCCCAAAACCACCACATGATTATGAGAGACGCCGTAGTGGAGGGCTCCGGAAATTTAGACCACCTGGGGTTCTTTAACGTGCACCCAAATCTGAGCACACGGGCCTACAACATTTCCGCCTCCATCGGAAATGCAGCCGCCGCAGCCGGGAGCGCATCGGGGAACAAACGAATATCAAGGCGAGTTGTGAGGTGTGCTGACAGAGAAACCGGGTGCACGCGTGCCTCGTCATACACGGAGGCACGGTTTTCAAAAGACATGTGAGCGACAGTTAAAGCTTCAAGTCACAACTTCATTTTACACTGCTATAGTAAGTCTAAAACAAAAATATAAAGCTGGGCTGTGGCTGTTTCGCTAGCCTCTAACAAATATGGGGTAGATTGCTTCTTATCTAATTATCTAGGCTTTCACCCGGACAAGCTCACCAAAGCAGGCTCAAAGACAGGCGCGCGCTTATTTTTTGCATGCGAAGGATCTTATAGCGAAGCTCAATTCGTTGTGTGCAACCACCCACTGCGCATGCGCCACTGCTGGCACAAGCATTGCCAGAACGTATTGCCAGCACGCAGACGCGTGAATGCGCTATAGCGCATTCACGCGTCTGCGTGCTGCAATACGTTCTGTGCGTGGTGAACTTTGCATAGCGAAGCTTTCCGAACCATCAAACGAGAGCGAGTCAGTGGCCCGGCACATTTCCGGCTCACTGGACCCGTCCCGCGCATACGATTCCGCAGGGATGCATTTCTCCTGAGGTGGCTGCAAAAGCCACGTACACTACTGCCTCGTTACTTCGACGCTGAAAGCCGCAATGACTCTCGCCACATTTACAGTGTTAAGAATGTATCTAAGGGGCGGACTGCCGAAATAAAGTTACCAATGTTGCATGATTGCTCGGCGGTGTGCACTGATGCTTCGTAAATGGCCCCCCATGGTCATTATTGAGAGTTTTCTTCGCGGAATTTCATAAGACCGTTTTCTACACCTGACGACTCACGAACAAAAGCCTAGGACCCCAAGTCTGCTGTGGAGATGGCCGATGTTGTTACGACTGGCGCTACGATGTCACGCGAGACAACCTAAATAAGTCTTTTACATTGAGATGCTGTACAATAAATGCTGAAGTGAAAGATGATCGTATAATGAATCCATCTGTATATACACGCATGTAACCAGAATATGGCATATATATATATATATATATATATAAGGGAAAGAAGTGTATACCTAAGGGCTCGTTTTTCCGTGTTTTGACACAATAATAATGGGATCTAACCGAGAGTAATGCCAAGGAATGTAAGGGGAAGTTATTAAAACCAATGGAACGTAAATAGGAAGAAAGAAAAGTGGGGCGAAAAATAACCAGCCATGAGCAGGAATCGAACCTACGACCTTCGAATAAAGCATTTGATGCTCTAACCACTCAGCTATTACAGCGGCCTTCCCTCCATTCACTTTTTTTTGGATTTATATGTGAATTTAGAAGTAGGAGTGTCAGTCAGCGCCATCTATAAGCCAAGCGACGAGTGTGAAACACTCTTTTTTTATGCGCATGTGTGACGTCACGTAGCACGTAAACTTATTACGAGCGGGAAGCTGATCAATAGTTCCTCGTATACAACCTAATGACACCAAGTCTGCCAGTACGAGACCCTCGTTAATGAATAAAAGAAAGAAGTGCATACCTGAGGGCTCGTTTTTCCGTGTTTTGACACAATAATAATGAGATCTAACAGACAGTAATGCCAAGGAATGTAAGGGGAAGTTATTAGAACCAATGGAATGTAAATAGAAAGGAAGAAAAGTGGGGGAAAAATAACCAGCCGTGAGCAGGAATCTACCATATATATATATATATATATATATATATATTATGAAGTCTTGGTTTGGATTACCTTTTATTAGGCCCGAGGAACCGGCAGTCGACAGCTACGATGAATGAGCCAAGCTGATGATGCTACGCGACAACGATGAGGATGCATGAGCCACACATGATAATGATGATAATGTACCGGTGAAGAGGATGCGTATACTAAATGCCCACATCAATTCCCCCCACGTGAAAGCGGCCAGCCTGGCCGCGGCAAGTCAAGGGAACAAAGAACGTCGCATGAAGGGCTTCATACGGGAGACATGGACGACCTCTGTAGTTCGATAACGGCGATCAGCTGGGGCTACAAGTGGCGTCACGCGATAATTCACTGGCGAAGTCTCTTCAAGAACTGTGTACGGCCCGATAAACCGAGGCTGAAATTTGTCACACAAACCAGGTGTACGAACAGGCGTCAAAAGGAGCACTTCGTCTCCAGGTTGGAAGGATACATCACGATGCGATTCATCGTAAACTAGCTTTCTGTCTTGCTGGCGGGCTTCAGTGTTTATACGAGCTCGTTGGCGGCACTGTGCGAGTCGTGAAACGTATTCCTCTGAAGAGGATGGAGATGAATTCGCTTGGCAGGTAAAGAAGGAGACGTCCAGGAAAGAAGTAGGGGAGCGTCCATAAACTAGGTAAAATGGCGAGTAGCCGGTTGTTCGCTGAACAGCCGTATTTTAGGCGAAAGTGACGAATGGTAGAACAACGTCCCAGTTATTGTGGTCTGGTTGAATATAGGCGGCAATCATGTCACCAAGAGTGCGGTGGAATCGCTCAGTGAGGCCGTTAGTCTGGGGATGATAACTAGAGGCAGACTTGTGAGTTGTGCCAGAGGCCTGAAGAAGTTCGTTCACTAGTTGTGAAAGAAAGGCCCTTCCACGGTCACTGAGCAACACACGTGGAGCACCATGACGCAGTATAATGGCTCGGAGGATGAAATCGGCAATCTCAGAAGCTGAACCAGTAGTAACGGATGTCGTCTCGGCATAGCGCGTCAAATGGTCAATGGCTGTTACTATCCACCGGTTTCCAGCAGCACTGGCTGGGAGGGGGCCATAAAGATTGACGCCTACAACTTCGAATGGTGTGGCTGGGCACGGAAGAGGCTGTAGTGTACCGGTGGGAGCAGATGTTGGTAGTTTTCTACATTGGCAGGTAGTGCAGGACCCGACGTACCAAGCTACACTAGTGGTAATGCCTGACCAATAAAACCGACTTCGAAGGCGATCGTAGGTTTTATGGTAACCAAGGTGACCAGCAGTCGGATGGTCATGAAGTGCCCTGAGGACTTCGGACCGAAACGATCGGGGTAGAACGGGAACCCAGCGCTGACCGTCAGGATGGTAAATCTTGCGGTACAGCACCGAGTTGTCCAGCTTAAATTGCGAGAGTTGGCGACGGAGCCTTGCATTAGGTGGACGGGAACTGCCAGTGAGGTAGCCTATAATACGTCGACAGTATGGGTCAGCCAACTGTCGAGAAGGAAAATCGTGTGGGTCGTCCGAAGGTAGCTGGTCCATAGAGGCGAGAGAGGAAACCGCCGTAGACGTGGACTCCGAGGGCATGTTGTGCAAATTGATGGCGGAAACCCCGAGTGGAGTCGCTGGTAGTGGGCAGCGAGAAAGAGCGTCGGCGTCACTATGCTTCCTTCCACACTTGTACACGATCTCAAAATCATATTCTTGGAGGCGTAGAATCCAGCGTCCGAGGCGTCCCGACAAGTTCTTGAGTGTCGAAAGCCAACATAAAGCATGGTGGTCGGTCACAATGGTGAAATGGCGGCCATGCAGATATGGACGAAATTTCTGTACTGACCAAACGATGGCGAGGCACTCCTGCTCGGTGATTGTGTAGTTCCTCTCGGCTGCGGAGAGGACGCGGCTGGCGTATGAAACGACTCGCTCTCGCGAAGAGTTGTCGCGTTGCAGGAGCACGGCTCCTAAACCGCGGCCGCTAGCGTCTGTGTGCAGGAAGGTTGGTGTATCATCGTGAAAATGAGCAAGTATAGGGTCGGTCGTGAGGGCACTCTTCAACCTGTCGAAAGCCGATTCACATTCTTGAAACCACTGAAAGGGCATACCGGAAGCAAGAAGCTTATGAAGTGGTGCGGCTATGGAGGCAAAGTTTTGTATGAATCGCCGAAAGTAAGAGGCGAGACCAAGGAAACTTCGCAAATCTTTTGGTTTGTCAGGGCGAGGAAAGCAAAGCACTGCAGCAGTTTTATCAGGGTCTGAGCGAATTCCGTCCTTGCTCAACACACGACCGAGTACCTTGATAGATCTGCTGGCGAAATGGCACTTTTTGGTGGTAATTTGAAGACCAGCGCCCGCAAGACAAGTCAGGATCTCATCCAAGCGTTGCAGATGTTGAGGAAACGTCGATAAAAAGACAGCAATGTCATCGAGGTAACATAGGCAAGTCTTCCATTTCAGGCCACGCAGCACGGTGTCAATCATGCGCTCAAAAGTTGCGGGCGCATTGCATAGACCGAACGGCATAACATTGAATTCGTATAGGCCGTCCGGGGTTGCAAACGCCATTTTTTCTTTATCATCTTCGTGCATGGGGATTTGCCAATAGCCGGAACGCAAGTCGAGGCTCGAAAAGTATTCACCACCCTGTAAGGAATCTAGGGCGTCGTCGATGCGTGGCATGGGGTATACGTCCTTTCTAGTGATCTTATGGAGTGCTCGGTAATCGACACAAAATTGTACGGAACCGTCTTTTTTACGTACCAGAACGATGGGCGACGACCAAGGACTGGTTGAGGGTCGGATTATCTCCCGTTGGAGCATATCGTCTACGTTTTCTTCAATGATTTTTCGTTCAGCTAGAGAGACGCGGTACGGACGGCGGTGCACAATGGATGTTCCGTCGGTCTGAATACGATGTGCTGTAGCAGTTGTCTGGCCCAGGGTGGATGAATGAACGTCAAAGAAGTTTGCATGCTTTTCCAACAAATCAAGCAGCTGCTGCTTCTGTGAGTCATTCAAGTCTTTGTTGATGGCTGCTGTAAAGGCCGAGGAAGCAGTATGATCAGCAGGATGGCCTTTAGAGGACACAGGGGTAAGAGACACAACGCACACAGGCTGTAGATCGGCAACGCAGGCGACAGTAGTGCCCCGTGGCAGTAAAATTTTATCTTGTGTGGTGTTGGTAGCAGCGAGGACAGTTGATCCATTGTTGAAGCGAGCCACACCTGATGCCGTGCAGAGCAATGCCTTTATTAAGGCAACACGGTGACGGAGTGACCAAAATGTCACCAGAGTCGACGTCGTTGGACAAAACTGTCACTAATTGATGTTCGTTTGGTGATAACTCGATGTCTACTGCAGCGATGAGTCGAAGTGGCCTGTAGGTTTCGTCGTTGAGCAAGTGGTCCGTGTCAGTAAGATGGACGACACGTTGTGCACAGCAAATAGCCGCAGAAGCAGAGGAAAGAAAGTCCCAGCCTAAAATGAGTTCATGGGAGCACAGGGATAGCACAGCAAATTCTATATGATGAAGAATTTCGTCTATTAGTACACGGGCAGTGCAGAGAGCGGAAGGGCGAATCATTGTTCCCTGGGCTGTAACCAGTGTCGGTCCATCATAAGGCGTCGTGACTTTTCGAAGACGTGCACACAAATCAGCACGAATAACAGAAAACGCAGCCCCAGTGTCCACCAAAGCATCAACGTCCACTCCCTCAACTGTGACCGCAATCATATTGTAGGGGCGCGCTGGGGGAATTGGAGTCCTGTGTTGGAATGAAGTTTGTCCTCCAAAAACTACATCGCTTAGTTTTCCGGACGCCGATCAGAAGTAAGGGAAGCAGGCTGAAGAGGAGAAGAAGAGCGCCGGTAAGGCGACGGTGAACGGCGTCGGGTTGATCGGTGACTACTGCGCAGTTCACCCGATGCTGGCGGAGATGGAGACCGACGCGGCGGTGACGAATAACGGCGGCCCTGGTACAAGGCTCCTGCGGTATAGTCCCGTTCGCGTATGTGATACCCTCGGCGCTCGTTTTGCTGGCGCTTTCGGCAAAAGCGTGCAATGTGACCACGATAGCCACAATAATAGCACGTAGGCCAAGTCGATCGATGAGGAGGGTAGTAGCTTGCGCTAACTGCACCAGGAGAGAGAGAAGTCAGAGGGACAGGTGACGGCTCACGCGGTGGTGATGAAAAGCTCGTGGGAAAGCTTGTGGGAGGTGCGGCAGCAACCGACGCGTACGTTCGTGGCGGGGACGTCGAGCTGACGGTGCCTGGTGGTGCGGCGGTGGTGTGCGGGAACGATGGTAGAGTACGAGAGACAATGGGCTGCAGGTTGGCCATGTGGGTCATGGACGTGAGCTCTTCCCTGATGAAATCCCGCAATGACGTTGAAGAGGACTGAATGGGACACACTGAAGGTAGTGTGAATCCCATTGATTCTAATTCTTCACGTATAATCGCCCTTATCGTGTCTCGCAGGTTTGGATCAGTCGTAATACGGGCCGCGTCACTGTCTGATTGTAGGCGCATAGACTCAAGTTCTTCGAGGCGCTGACAGGTTGTCGCAACGTCAGCAACGGTAGCCGGATTCTGGATTGCCATGGCATTGAATGCGACGGGTGCAATCCCCTTAAGAAGCTGGCGCACCTTGTCTGATTCTGTCATTGGTGTGTCAACCCGGCGGCAAAGTGAAAGAACATCCTCGATGTAGGATGTGTACGACTCCCCGATGTGCTGTTTCCGAGTCGCGAGAGCTTTCTTTGCGAGAGCCGAACGAACAGCCGGTGTGCCAAAGACATGGCGAAGCTGATCTTTGAAGGCTGACCAGTCGGGGATGTCGATGAAGTGGTTGAGTAACCACGTCTTCGCGACACCCGTGAGATAGAATGACGCGTGAGCGAGTTTGTAGGTGTTATCCCACTGGTTAGCAGCGCCGACACGTTCGAAATCGTCCAGCCATTCTTCCACATCTTCCCCGCGCATACCAGCGAAAGGATGGGGCTCACGCTGGAGGCTGTTGATGACATGAGAAGGCGTGGCACGCGGTGGTTGAGTGGGAACGGCTGCAGCACCGGCCTCATCTTGGTGCGACATATTTCCGGACACCTGGCCCAAGCGGCTACCTGAACGTAGCTCCAGGGGGTAGAGTGGTCGAGAGGATGGCGGGGGATCTAACAGCACTATCCACCACGTATGAAGTCTTGGTTTGGATTACCTTTTATTAGGCCCGAGGAACCGGCAGGCGACAGCTACGATGAATGAGCCAAGCTGATGATGCTACGCGACAGCGATGAGGATGCATGAGCCACACATGATAATGATGATAATGTACCAGTGAAGAGGATGCGTATACTGCCCACAATATATATATATATATATATATATATATATATATATATATATATATATATATATATATATATATATATATATATATATATTTCTGATAACGCTATCCAATGACACTTCGATTATTTGTGAAGTGAGCAGCTACGGGGCACAATCATTGTCTGAGTTTTTCTTGGCAACTCTTTTCTTGGCAATGTGCTGACATTTTCTTTTTTTCCTTATTAACGCAACAACCAATCCTCAGTAATATCTCCCGAGCCAATGGGTGATTTTTATATCGTGTCTGAAGGCAAGAACACTGTCTGCATGTTTTTATACTTCTCATACCTGCAAACAGAGATTGGTGGAGCCTCTGCTATTCAAGGGAAACGGAAGTCGCTTGCCGAACTCCTCAACATATTCGCAATCCCCTGGCTAAAAGTCATTGCATTCTTCATTCCAACTTGGGTGAAATGAATTGCCGTAGAGTATGCAAGGGTTTGTCTTATTAGAGCATTACGAACAGTTTGTAGTGATGATACTGATCTGCCCCATGAAGTGCCAGCAATCATGCAAAGTACATTCACTATTGCATTAACATCGCTTTCGAGTTTTTTATGTGTGGTGTCCGGCATATTTGCCGATCAAGCATTATTGCTAGAAATCGATACTTTGTCCCAATCTGTAAAGCTTGTCCTTCGAGGATAACGTTGAAAATATTTTACTTTTTACGGGTAAATGGCGACACAGCTGTCTTTTAATGCTATAGGGCCGTCTCTCCTTCTATTAAAACAGTGTGGATGGTATTCAAGCCCTCTTCCAATGCCACCTGAAGATACTTGAACGTCATTTTCAGATGCCCTATTGCACACATCATCTGCACACAGTGAGAGCCGTTTGTTGGGTGCCACACTTGAAAAATGACCAATGACGCAGTTCAGTAAAAAAAGGGCTAAGCACACTTCCCTGCGTCAATCGCTGCTGAACATCCTATTATGCACTATTTCGTTCACCCGTCTGCACAAATATTTGACAACCTGATATAAAATCAGAAATTCCTCACAAGGACCCGCCGGACATACCGAGTTCCAACGTACTTGAACATCTACATGGCTGACTGCAACAAATGCCCTCTTAATGTCCAAAAATACTGCTACTGTCATTATCCCACAGGATGTTTGTGTTCCACATAAGTTACTATATCTAGTATGGCGTTCATTGTGCATCTTTGTTTGCGAAAAACGTGTTAGGTAGTCCCTTTCGTTGCTCCACCACTCCAGTCGTGCGTTGATCATCTTCTCCATTACCTTGCACAAGCAGCTTCTCTAGCTGACTGGACAGACAAAATTGAAGGCATGAAGACGTTTTTCCAGGCTTTAGGAGTGGATCAACTCGACTGACTTTTTAAGGTGGTGGTACAGGTTTTTCTGTCCATAGACTAATATGTATGTCTAAAAGAGCTTTTGTGTGTCTTGGCCCAAGGTTTCTGAGTGTATTGTATGTAATCCCATCAGCCCCACAGCAAAATTTTGACATGAAACAATTGCACGATGCAGCTCACTCATTGAAAACGTGGGGTTAAGTGGCAAATGCTGCGCCCAATGACATGCATTGATTTTCTGATTCGCTATCTCAACATTATTTCTAAACATTGCACAATCCGATGCCGAGCCGCATCTGCAGATAAGTTAGCAAATTTCATTTGTCATTAGCATCTCTCTTTTGTCTATAGCTAAGGCTAGAGCACAAAATGGAGAAGTCCATGTAACAGGGCCGTCAAATGCTCGACTTGTCAACCATATTCTCAGAACAGGTGTGTGAGGCGAAAGCGTGCCATAGAAACTTCGCCAGCGTCGTTTCCCTAAACTGCCCATGCACCTGCGTATGATGTGATTTTTTTCAGTGCTTTTTGAATTATTCTAAGGCACCACTCCGTCCGTACGCTCTTTCAGACGGGCGATGAACGGCTCTGATGCGTTCGTATTCTTCGTCAAGCACAGCCTAATCTTTCGGAATGAGTACCTTATTTGTGCATACGTTTACATTACCTTGCAAATATTCCGTGAATACTGAACGCTTGTATGTGGACTAAGCCGACTGCTTGGGCAAAACAGAAAAGTTTTTTTTTTAATTTGTCAATCTGCTGTAGCACCTAATGTTATAACTCTGTATCGACAGTGGTTTACGAGAATTGAAAATGATCAACTTCCGCGTGTTTCCACATTCGTTGACCGTTACACGTCATTGACTAGATCTTGTGAACCTAATGATATTTCTACCCAGCTTGAACAGTTATACCCGCGAATGGGGATCCGTCATTTAAAACAGTCAAATCATATTTGTCTATATCGCTCTCTACAACATTACCACGTGAATCACAGTGGTCATTGCCCCAGATAGTGTGATGTGCCTTGAAGAATCCACATATAAAGACAATAGAACTAGACATTTTCAAGGTATCTAACAGGTCTTCCACGGAAATACGGTTTGAAGGCTGTATATAGATACTAATCACTGTCACCCACACATTCCCAAACGCTACCTTACATGCAACGAATTACGGAAAGTCAGATTCGCTTGACTGAACTTGATAAGATAGTAGATCATTTGTGTTGGCTTGGTGGTGACTTACACCACCTCGACGAGATTACTTGTATATCACGTAGTTCCAGAGGCGGAAGTTGTATACATTCCAGCTTCTTGAATACAAAGTATTGCAAAGTTGAACTGTACAAGCAGTTTACGAAAGTCAGCACACTTTCTTCGCTTGCTTTTGCCAAATTGAAAAGCACTCCAGCACGAATTGCAGAGTGTCAAATTTGGCACAATCAAATGTGCTGTCCAAGAAATATATGTTTTAGAACAACAAAAATATTTTGCAACGAATAAAACTGACAAATGTGTAATTTTTGTTGCCAGCTGGTAAACAGTGTAAATAAATACTATATATGCCCAAATATTCAGAACAGGAAATTCTAAATGTACACTTTAAAAGTAAATGACTCGAGAACTGTACAAAAATAATAAATGTTGTACAAGGTGTTTTCATTCACATAGACAAAAAAAAGAGAACTAAGGTGCTGCTTCGTTGCTTCGGCCTTGCGGTGAAGCATTGGTTGGTTTTTCGTGAGACGCAAGGAAAATCATGCAGTTTTCTCTATGAATTTATGTTTTGTTTTTTAACGATAAAAGCCTCCATGTGTTCTATTATGAATGGATGCACGTGATGTCAATAATCTCTCTTTAAATCAGATGTCCAAGGAAATTTGCTATTTCGTCTGGCGTAACGTCTTTCTGTGAGCCACCCCATTCGGCGTAGGTTGGCTTGCTATATATGCACCCAAGTATAATATTTAGCATTTTGCGCTTCGCATGAAAAAAGGTAAATCTCGCGTGCAGTTCTAAAACGTTTAACGCTGCTCTGTAGTCAGGTCCAAGATGTGTTCAAGTGCCAATCTTGACGTCAGGAGAAGCTTTGCGATCGGCACCAGCACACCGCACGCCAGCGAAGAGTGGACCCCACACGTAACCAGAGTAGGTATTAGATTGTGCAGAAAGGTCAGAAGCTGCGCACTCGCAGCGGGGGAAACAACTAAACAACTTGAGGCAGTAAACAAAACAAACCCTTGAACGGCTGCGGATGTCTCATGCTCACGCAGAAACATCGTTGCGATAAAACTTGAAGCAGGGGTGCTGTCATCCTGGAACTGCAAGCTCATCTTCACTTAATTTAGGAGGTTTTGAAAGGCTGTTGGAGCAGCGCATAAGTTTTAAAGTGCTGGTGCGCACCCATGCACGTGTAACGAAGACGCCATAGGAGCGACTAGTGACACTTGATGTGACCCTGCGTCTGATATAACAATACAAGCAAAAGTAAAGCTGCTGTAAACTGGCCGAGAAGGCTACTTCCACGCTTTATACATGTGGCTGGCGTTCGTAAACAATTTTGTAGAATACATTTCTCATGATTCCTAGCATCAGCTGTCTATTAAATAGCTTGCACAAATTTCTGAGAAATATCTTAGCTAAAAACTGATAAATTGCGAAACTGGCACTTTTATTCGACATTTATCTCGCAAAGAATATTTTCATTGCAGAACTTCGATGTTACTGTAGCATAACCACGAGGGGCATGCAAAGCTGTCGAGTTGGCCAGCTTATAGTGCATTTTTCTAACAACACACTCATATTAGTTCGCGCAAACGTCTGTCAAAAATCACTATGTTACCAAACTGGGCAAAATCAAATTGATTCTAAAATTTGATTGGCACGACTAACTGCTAGAAAAACGAGAACCAAATGTAGCATGCCAAAATTTACGATACAAAGCGTCGATCATTGGTGATTGAGTGGAATAGTTGGAGTAATGAAAGAACTAATGCGATTGCAGTATTTATGACTAAATCATAAAGAAATAAACTATGGGACGTGCCTCGGGTAACACCAACGCCAGCCTACCAAAGTGGCTTCTAGGTTCTAAGCTTGCTTATCTCAACACTTACCGTAAGCTCCCAGATACACAGGTATGGGAACTGCGCAACAGAGCATGTAGTCGTAATTCCGCAAAGGTTGCAGGCAATGGTGGTTTATTTATTTTTTTTGCTTCTTTGCAAAAAAGCCTATCTGGCAGGTAGCAAAAAAAACTGAAGGTGAGGTGAGTTAACTGTTCCAAAGAGTGTATCCTCCGCACAGTCTTATTTCGTAAAATAAGGTGTGCGCCCTGATTCCATGTAGTGGCGTTCCCTTTGCCCGACACGCAATTGCGCAAATGGTAAAGGCAATTTCGTGTTTGCGGGATCAAATAGAACAAAAGGGCTGAGGGAGAGCGGGGTACGCGATGAATTCGCTAACCAAGCAAGGCTTAGGGGCCTAGGTGGCAAACATTCATTGGACGCCGCGTAAACTTCTCCACCCCCGTGACGGCCGACAGTCGGCAGTTCAGTTCAGTCTACTTCACACGAATGGAGCGCCCTCGCGGAGATGTTTATTGGCGGTGACTCTGGGTGCTAGTGTTGTTTAGCTTAAATTCCGTCTGCGTAATTCTGGCATGCGGGCTGAAGTTTTGTTGAAAATCTCGGATGTCGAAGCAAATAACGCAGAGTGAGGTTTATTTGCTAGAGGTGGCTGAGCGGTCATTTTTGTTAGGAAGTGTATACCAATGTATTGAATGTAGCAGAAGTAGTAGTAGTTGTTGTAGTGGTAGTGCTAGGAGTAGGAGTAGCAGCAGGAGTAGTAGTAGGAGTAGCAGTGGTGGTTGTTTGTTTCCTGGTGCCACGCTGTCATAGATATCAGGCGAGAAATTTTCCCTATAATTAACTTCACTGCACAATCTATTTCATTGTGATTCCGAAGCAGAAGGCAATATGTGTACAGTGCGCAAATTTTTATTTAACATCACGTTACTTCATGTATCATTCCCTTGCAATCAGCGCTTCCAGGCTAATCGCCCCGTTTGTTCGGCTATCTTTTTATTTAAGAAAACAAGGCAAAAAACTAACTTTTAATACTAAACCCAAATGCAGTCAAGCCAAGGTCTAGGATAACTCGTTCGAATGAGCTCCTACCGAGAGGGTTAAGTCGAAAACAAATAGACGCGACAAGCCTGCCTGGAGTCTGCCTACATTTACACATATTTGCCGAAGGGAACGTCCGCGTTGTGTGGCTATGCGAAGAACGAAGCGAACGCACAGAAGCCGCAGCATTATACTCGAGTTTAGAGAGACAAGACCACAGGGGTGAGCCGAGAAAGAACAACACGACAACGGGACTAAAGTATATTGCTGCACTATGTGCTGCAAAGCGCCGGAGGGCTGAGCTATCTACAAACCATAAAAAAAGGAAAAGAAAATTGCAGCGAGTGACAAGCGGTCACGTCTAAAGCGCAATTTAATCAAGGCTTGATCCATTACTCTCGCAAAGGCATGGTCAGCATGATGGCTGTGTAGGAAAGAGAGAAAAGGCAGGGGAAGTGGTGCATGGTTCGTCGGCCATAAGTTGCCCTCGCAACTCCAGCCGCTTACAATGACCACGCGGCCATGAGGCCTCCATGAACGGTGCGCCGAGCATAAATAAGCCACCCGCTAGGCAGCCGCCGCTATAACGCATGCGACCGAAAATTACTTTCCACCGCCAAATGAGAACGAAGACCACAAAGACTTACAGTCGAGTTAACACAAAAAAAGGCATCGCTGGGAAAAAAAAAGCATTGCCCTAAGGCAAGGACAGAGGCAGTGAAAACCGTTACTATACTGATTTTATTTTTATACCTTCGTTTGCTTGGTGCTTTCTTGAAGATACGGAGATTTCGCTTCACGTTCACTCGGTCAAGTCTTGGGCGAGCGATTCGAAAGAAGGGCCGGCGTAAGTCTTCTCATCCGAAGTTTACGACTGGCCCCGCCATAAAAAGGAGCGGCGGAAGCGGAACATTCTTGCCTGTTGTCGAGGGTCTGTCTTGGCCTGTTGAGCACGCTTAGCACGGCCTATAAGTCGGTCGTGGAAAATGTGGCGGGCCGTCAAAACTTACTTGGCTTGCGTGTAACGAATGCAAGTGTCCGAAGGGGAAGACGTGCTTCCAAAGAATGTTTTTGTGCATTTTAAGAGCAAACGTGCAATGTTGAGTGCAAGGTAACTTTCTGAAAAAAGCTTAGTTGGGCTACAGGCTCGACGTGTGCACACGTTTATATCTAGAGGTTTCGTGCCTCTGTAATAAGCTTTGTCGACTCTGGAAGCCGACTTGCTATGTTTGAAACTAAGGAGTGTTCTTCAAAACTGAGTTGGATTATGCAGAGCGCACGAAAGCGTTCGCAGGAACTTCTGTGGCTACAAAGCAAATGGGCTGCCGTATTCAAGGGCTCGTTATTGACACTTAGAGGACGGGTGAATTTGAGTTCACTGGACGAGCGGGATATTTTAGCAATGATCCGGCATCCATATTTTATTAGAAGACAATGCATGTAACTAACTGATGCAGGGAAGGCCAGTGAGCCCCTTATATAGCTCATTTCTTAGACATTCACGCTATCCAAATGCAATAATTGTGATAGCGATAATGGAACACTTGTCGCCGTGAATTCGCTAGCTTTTTTGTTTTAGCTTCGTCTTCATCCTGCACTGTAGCCATGGTTCTGATAGTGGGCTCCCAAAAAACGATCGTGAAAGATTTACAGCATGCTGGTGTTTGTGATAGAAGGACAAATGACAAAAAAAAGAGTAATCACTCAAGAACTACAATAGAAAAAATAAAGGAAACCACAAAGGACGCAAGTATCATCGGCTGAACGTCTTCATTAAACTTTTTCCAGAATTACAGAAAATACTTGAGGCTTCAAGTTATAAGCTTAGCATTTGGGGAAGCATGAAGATGCGAGGGAATATTCACGAAGTACTAATAGATATTCACACGAAAATTGGAGTGGTGCTTTGGTTGGGAAGCAAAAAAGACGTTCTCCACCTATGATTACAAAAAAAAACTAATTTCCCGAACTTGATACGCGTGTGCGTCCCTGATAACGACCATATTGTCAGGAGCTCAAGCTTATTCCATTTCGAGCATCAGCCCTAAACGAACAAAAATATCTCTTCAAAAAAAAGAGATAATTAGAAAATGAGACTACACAAAATGACTACGTCTTTGTAGGGGACAGCAATATATATATATATATATATATATATATATATATATATATATATATATATATATATAGAACAACCGGAGAGTATAATTGACCGAGCGACTGATTAACACCCTCATATTTTCCAGGGACCAGAATAATATTGTTTTGTGAAAAGTGTAGTCGCGAAAACGGCGATGTTGCGATGTCATACCAACGCTTCCTGTACCTAAGCTCGCGTGTTTGAAGACGCGTGAGGAAAACGTAGAAGTATATAAATATAGCTCAATAAGACTAAAAATAGGTGAGTACTGTCACAGTTAGTAGTAAGCAGCTAAGATCAGATAATTTGGTAATACTGTGCCGTAATCCAAATTGTTCATTACTACGATTTCAGTTGCACGGATATAATTATTAGGGGCAGCTCTAAATTACGGTGTCCCAAAAGGAGGAACAGCTACAACTTGAAAGCGTACTGAAGGTGAATCTATTTTGCTTGTGTGTAGGGAATGATAGCGTTTTCATGTGAAGAGGTTAGGTGGGCTGAGTTGTGTGTACCACCATCGAAAGCTCTTTCATGTAAACACACAAGGCGTTTCTTTGTCACGAGAAGCTAACATTTCGAGGCGCTTCTTTAAGCATCATAGTGAAATATACACGGCGCTCTGTAGACCAGTTGCAACCTTAAGGGTCATTAGCCGTATCTCTGACTGACACCCTTATCGTAGAGTGTTTGCTATCGATGCGGCAAAGCACCCTTAAGGTTGCAAACTGGTTTACTGTGCATAACGCCAGTGTGGTGATGATAGTTGGAGTTCACTATTTATAAATTTGGCCCCTTGGTGTCATTATGCTTTAAAGTGTTTGTAAAACTCAATGCTGCTGTGCAAGTTGTGCACCAATTTCACGACTTCAAATTGGCCACAGCGGCTAGGGTGGCCCTTATTTTCTGCGACAAATGATTCCGTGTTGAAGATTAATAAAAGTCGTTAATTCTCTCTTGACATTTCCATTTTATTTCGTCTCATTTTTTTGACTATATGGACACCATAGTGCGCTCAGTTTTATGTACTTAAACACAGTTCTCTTTTCTGACCACAATACTACATCCTGTTTTTTTTTTTCAGGTACCATTCCTCATGGCTGCTCAGAGTGCACAAGGAGGCAACACAGCAAGCCACATATCTAAAGTCTCCAGACTTCACGGCTGTTTATTTTGGTTCCGTAATAGGTAAGGAATCATTATCGAAGGGTGATGCTAATTTGGGCGGTGCCTTTTACTACAACACACGACAAAATGCACATTGAAGTCTGGCACTTTTGGTCGCCATACACATACAGACATGTAAGAAAGCTCTAAATCAAGTGCTATATTGTAGATAACTGACAATCTCTTGGAACTTCCTGTCTGACTCTGACGATAAAACTTGTTGAGTTACTTTGACGACTTTCTCGTTGAGTGTGTGTGTGTTTGTTGTTGTTTTGCAGTCGATTCGCACAATGGCGACAGTCATTTAACTTGATGGCGATGAATATTTTACTTTTTTGAACGAAAGTGGCACGATGCTATAACCGGAGCCAGTTGACTCATTTGAAATAGTTATGAAGTTTCTTGACGCTGGAGCGTGTGTCATTTGACTTATTTCGAAAAGTCTGACTCATTTCGAATTACGTGATATATGGTCACCTGATTCAAAGTCATAAAGTCTTTGTACTCTTCCTAAGGAAGTAAACGTCTGTCTGTCAATAAAACATAGTGAATAGGTAACTCCAAACAGTCTTATATATTCGACAAGTCTGTTCTACCCAAAAACAGTGAAACATACTTTTTATAAAACGAAGGTTGTGATGAAACCACAAGGACCGATATATATTCGCGCCGTGGCTACCCGCTTCCGCCCCCACCAGTGTCCATAACCACTTTCATATAAAAATAGGCCTTTAAATAACAAATACCGAGATTAAAACAGGGTATGAACTCAAGCCGTCTATTTGGAAGCCCAGTATTCTACCACTGAGATATGGCGGTGCTTGAGACCTAGTTACAAACTGACCCTTAACAGGCTTCATGTCGGTTAAAAAATCACGTAAAAATGTGAACCAGAACAGTTTAAATCAGTAAAGTAACAACCAGGCATCACGCAGTGCGAATTGCGCAACGAGTGGGACATTGAACGCTTCAACCTATTATAAACGCCTGAGTCATAATTCCTCATCTTCGTTAGCCGTATACATATAGCATCAAAAAAGTTGCCGAAATGCCTCACAAGTGTGTATTGGGTACCTCACCTATCCAAATAATGTTGGACAATAGCAAAGTGAATGCTTTTCTACTACGAAAAATATATTATACAGCGTAGTGGTTCCCATGCTAGCGTGCTTGCTGTAGTGGCCCCAAAATTGTTTAAAAATGATTTATGAAATCAGTTATTGAACCTTTTGCTGAGTCTGTGCTGCATTTCGCGCAGGCGTGGCTTTTTTCTTCTCGGAGTGGGGTAAAAAATACTGGATATCTATTGTATGCATGACAGGCAGACTCGTCTATGGCACGCTACTTAGCACTAATATGAAGCTTCTGTTCCAGTTACCTTGTGGGGCTGCCTTTCAAAAGAACAATGCGAGGGAGTTCTCCGTGCTTCAGCTACCTTTTCTAGTTACCGGGCAATACAATTACATTGTTCGTTTTATTGCATACAGTTCGTGTACCAGGGCATAAGCAATAATCATCGACAATACTACGTTGTTTGGCTCAAGCGTTGCGTTGCGTCACACAGTGTTTATTGAAAGCAGAAAGCAACATGGACATGCCTCGTCCCACCGTGTTACTACTGTCCTGCCTAGCGACATCGACCGCAGACACGGCGCCATCGCAAGTTCGCAACGTCGACGTCGTGAGAGAGGCTGAAAGAATCACGGTGACATCGTCATGCCAGACGCATTCATTGTCGACACTGACCGGGCATCAGAGTGCGAAAGCGCCGCGCCATCCGTGGTTGGGTTAAGCCAGCCGCAGCCTCTCTCGGCGAATAGAGTGCATTGTTGCGAATCAGCGGCCATTCATCACGGACTTCGGTCGTTGGTGCTGGTTTACGCAACCGTGCAACGCGCGCGTCAGCGAATTTTCGTAGGGAGCGGGTTTTCGTAGGGAGCTTCTATGTGCGCGCCCATGAAACCTCCCTTCGTTGTCGACACAGCATGGCCGCGTCACCGCTGTGCACAGCGCCTCACAACGCGCATGTGCTGCGGCAAAGTTTGCGAACCATGCTAGCCAACGAAGAGGCGGATTAAAAAAAAAAAACAGCGACCAATATATTTTTCACTTGGAATTTCGATAACAGGGTATTCAGGCTGTGCATTTCCTCGATGCGCGCGCTAGAGGTAAGAGGTTAACATATGATTTCATTTGAAAGCTGTTAACTTAATACGCATGTGCTGTGGCAACATAACGCTAGCGATTGCATGTGTACAGCTTTTGGTACCTTTTGCTTAAATTGTCTGTTGCATACTGTCTTTGTTTGTAAGAAATGATAACACTGGGTTTAAGGCTGTAAAACCGTGGAAGGACTGCAAAATTTTGACAAGGAGCTTTATAGTTCCGTCCTTTTCTTTGTGGTGTTGTTCGTCCGTAAAATGACCACATGGGCGAAAGACTATATGCAGTGGATCGCAATATATACAAACAGTATTGTAATGCACAGAAAATAAAAAAGAGATACAAGAATGAAAGAGAAACTGAAGTAGCATCTGGTTGATAATACGCGCCTAGGAAGAAAAAGGGAGGGTAGCAACATAAGCAAGATAAAAAGAAGCGTAGGCTGGACAACGCAGATGGAAGAGTTTTCCGTTTCTCATCAGCTAAGAACTTTCTTTCCATCCCGTAGGGCCGGTAAAATGAGCGCCTCAAGTTAGTCCTCTAATTACATTTATAAACAATTATCATCAACTTTGTGTGTCAAATTGAGAGCTGGCATTATACGTGACCTACGTTCTGCGTTGTGCCGGAGACATCCGTACTGGTCTTGAACCTTTTCAGTTTAGTGCTGAGTGAGCTATTTTAACTACCAAGCACATTTGACACTTAAAAGATAGCGGTGTTTTCTAGTCAGGGAAGGTGTAGAAGTGCACTTGCGGGCAAGGTTATGTGCTCCAGCCACATATTGCGTAGAGAAGTTGGCTTGTTCTCTAATATTGGAAAAAAAGTGTGTTCAGAAGGAAGGAGAAAAGCATTTGAGGGCAAATTAGTGTGGTATTGTAGTCTAATCAGGCAGTTCATGGGCACATTATAAAACTGGCCGATGCAAGGCAAAAGTTGATGTTCTGCAATGTTCATACCAACCGGGAAAACATGCAAAGAAACCCACCTTGAACAGTAACAAGGCGTAACCTAATACTCATGTAAAAAACTATTCTGAAAGAAAGCGTTAAAAAACACCACCATGTCTACTAAGTGAATGATGTTAGAGGGGCTTGCTCGGAGGCGCACGGTGCGCTACTTGGTGAAACCATGTCGTTAGGAAGTCGAAAGCAGCGTTGTTGGGCACGTTCCGTGGCCGGCACTGCACAGTCGATCAGCACGTCAACCACTTGTCCGTTTAAGCTATACTGGTCACTGCCGTGAATCAAATGCCTAGTGCTTATAAATGGCAGACGTGGAGCTATCAGGCGTTCTTCAACAGGGTTGAGAGCAGGCAGGTGGAGGGGCTTTGGACGATATCGGTACCCGTGCTGTAACACTCATCGTAGGAACTTGTCATGTGATGCCTTGCCTATTAAGTGACGCGAACAAGGTTGACGTAGACACGAGGAGGTTTGTGCGCAGGCCATGGAATCCCGAGTTCTTGGGGCGGCACGCTATCTTGTGAGCATTGTTGGAATCACCAGACAGGAAGCCATGAGTTGCGACTGAATAAGTGTACACTGGCCGCACTGGCGTACGCGCTGGTCGCCGGACGCCGCCGCCGGACAACACTCAAGCATAAGAAGTCTGCCGACCAAGCTCTTGAAAAGAAACAGAGTGCACATTATGAATTATTCAAATAATGTGGTTCAGGAATTGAGCTTTCAGTGTTTTTAATGCAGCAAGAAGGATGAGGTTTTGATGAGGTGAGCAAGAGAATTCCAGATTTTGACAGCAAAGAAAGATGTTGTCACTTTACCGTATTTAGTACAAGCTTCAGGTGACAACAAGTTGCTCCTGCTCGGTAGGAATCTCACAGCTCTCGCTCTGTTACACAGCGTTGGAGAGACATTACTGCACAATCCACAAAAGAGACCTTCACTCTCAATCGACACTTTAGGCTCTTATTTGAAGGTCGCCTGGGACCTGCCCGTGTGCGCATGTAGAACTGCGCTCTTCACATCAGGCGGTTCATTATGGGAGCTTGTTGCGCTAATTCACTCAACGATAATTCACCCAACGACCATTGGCTGTTCGGTGGCTGAATGCACCGTAAAAGCACACATCCGTTTGTAGGCCCTTGTTTGTACGCAAGTGCGAGAGTAACGCATTGGCTGCAACTCCGCCTGCCTTATACTGTATACGTGCGTATCCCTCTAACGCTTTAGCTACTACGTTACGAAACACCTTGCTACCATTCCGAAAAGAATCAAATCTTCTTATCTGCGCACGTGGCGTCTCTTAAAACTCTATAGTGGTTTTGGGACGTTAAACACCACATATAAATCGGTATTATCGGGATGTATCTGGCCGTCACGCTGAAGGCTAATTTACCTTGTCCATACGGTTAGCATTAAAACCGAAATTCCAGCCTGCGCATGCAGTAATCGATAAGCTTTGCGGCACCTTATTCTGGTCTAGCTTTAAAAAAAGTTTTAAGGCATAAAATAGACAAGTGTTGCTGTAATTCAAACATTGTTTGTGTATCGTATATTGGAACAGCGTGAAGAGGTCGTACGTACACGCACGCTGGAAGGGGTGGTGGGGGGGCATAAATTAATCTCAGTGAAGTATATAATGAGAAGAAAAAAGGAATTTCTCTACGTGCATGTTATTATACCGAATAAAAAGCATAAAGAAAAGGACGTGAATGTTATAGAATTACCTCATTTGAGCGAGCAACCAACTCGTGCAAGTTTATATCCTGCTGAGTATAGGGTTTCCCAACAAAGTCACAAGATTTAAGCAAATTATCTGAGTTATGGAGACAAATATGGGGCGTGATAGACAGTTCGACCCTGTTTCTGGAAAAACATGATGACACAGAACACAAAAAAGCGATATCCTTATTAGAAAAGACGTGTTGATTATAGCTGTTAGCGAATAATTTCGCAATTACTTGAAGCTAAATATATGACCTCAGGTCCTTAGGGAGAAAAGTTCGTTTAAGGCAAATGTTAAGATGCTAGCTGAGTTTGAAGGTGTAATAATTTTTTCTCAGTCACCGTCAACTTTCTCTGACAAATGCGATTAATTGATTACCATATATACAGGGCTTGGCTATCTCATTTACCTTATTGATTGATTGATTGATATGTAAAGTTTAACGTCCCAGAACCACCATAGAATAAGAGAGACGTCGTAGTGGAGGACTACGGAATTTACGACCACCTGGGGTTCTTAAACGTGCACATAAATCTGAGCACACGTACCTACAGCAATTTCGCCTGCATCGAAAATGCAGCTGCTGCAGCCGGGATTCGATACATTAATAAGAACCCGAGTACTGAGTCACACTTCTTTCTGTCCCTCAGACTAACCTCTCAAGCTCCGGTCTAAGCGGTCCGAAACACCGGGCAAAATATAAATGTATGTAAAAAGGAAAGGATAGGTTAGGCTAAGAGTTCCGTTTGACGGGATTGTCATTTAGGTACCTCGTAAAAGAAAACTATAGTGATGTAATTATTATACACCCGTGTAAACACTTATTATAAATCACAAAAGCACTGGGTCAGGCTGCATGTTACACCCGAAGATGAGACCTCAACCAACTTTTTTCATCTTGGCTTCGGCTTAGCTTGAAACAAGAGTGCTGAAAAGATATATACAAGATGTAGAACAGATAAGGGATACGCTCCCATACTCCTATGCATTGCCCGAAAGTCACTTCATGGTTTAGTGGTGAAGCACCTGTTAGTCTAACCTTGTCCTGCGTAAGGCGTAACCAGCAGTATCTCACGAACTGCGTTGGCTCGTGCTAGTCGCCAGACAGAGACAGACAGACAGACAGACAGACAGACAGACAGACAGACAGACAGACAGACAGACAGACAGACAGACAGACAGACAGACAGACAGACAGAAAGGGACGGATGGACGGAGAGACAGACAGACAGACAGACAGACAGACAGGGACGGATGGACGGAGAGACGTACGGACGAACAGACCGACAGATGAACAATCAGACTGAAAGACGGACAGACACTTTGCCCCACTCATCATAATTCAATCCGTGGATATGCTGTGATTTGTTTTTCATAGGACCGGGTTCCTTGGAGGAACATGGTGAAGGCCTTTGCCCAGACTTTGGCGTTGCCAGAATGATGATGATAATGATGATGATGATGATATTCTTGCCACTACATATCTACGCTTTTCGAAAAATATAACGGCCACTATGTGCAGAAAAATGTTAACCAAGAACAGCTGTACTTACCATCTCGGTTTCATCTTCCTTGAAATTTTAAAACATCAACCCACTGCTCGTTGCAAAACTGCAGTCTGCAGCATATTGCTGTGCGAAATGCATGGTTTCGCACCAGACAAATCGTCTATTTGAAAGAAACGGCGACTATAGGATGTCTAACCACCCCCAACTCGATTGCTCGTGTGGCACAACGTTCGTTTGCTCTCGGTTTTCAAATAGAATAACCACGTCACTTCATTTCTTGGCAGGAAGACCGGAGACACACTCGAGTGCAGCGCTGTCGAAATGTCTATTATTCGATGGTCGCGAAACTCACTGCACCCCGCTCGCTACCCTCTTCAGTCAGCTACTCGCAAGGGTAATCCTTTTCTCCGAATATAGACAGTGCCCTCGTGTTTCCAGTTTCTACCCATGACGAAAGACTTGGTCAATACTGTTTCAAAATAAGTAGGTTGGTATGATAGACTTTAAGTTGATTGGCTGCGTTCAACCGCCGCTAAAATAGCATTGCGAATATGGCAGAAATATTATATATGAGTTGAATTGTTCGTATTTCTTTCTGTTAACTTTTTTTCTCAACTGCATCTTAAGAAGGTTAGCGCGGAGCGATTCTGCTAAAGCCTGCCTAGAGAAAAAGAACTTCTCATGATATACTTCTGTGTCAAAATTCAGGACGCATTCTATTGCAATGTCAGCTTGATCAGGCGATGGAAGACAACTTCGAGACAAGAAAGCGTAGGCTGACCTGAGAAGCGTGTCTATAGCGCGCTGCTTTTCTCCTAAAAGAAGAGAGATAAAAAAAGTAATGGAGAGAGACACCATTGACAGGTGACTCTCATGGTAGTAAAATGATTAGATCAATGCGTGCGCATGTGCTATGAGTGCACTTAAGTGGAATAGTCTTCACTGCGCTCGTGATCGAGCCCCCACCCCAGCCCCCTCACCCCCCGCTGACGGCGTCCCTGCTCAGTTGCTCAGTTAGTTAATCTGGGACATTGCGGAATTAGGTAGACGTCGGTGTCATGTGTCCACATACTATATTTGTCAGAGAATGCTCAGTCGAGCGCTCTATCAGTAATTTCGGGTATGGCGTGTCGACGTTGCCTATTTGTTGTTGGATATCTGTGGTGCTTGGAGGCGCGATAGAAATTCAAAGTAAGGTTGGGTGTTGTCAACTCGTCTTTCTGCTTTGAAAGTTTCCCATATGTAAATATTAGAATAAAAGAGACGGTGGATTCGCATACGTAGTAAAAGTATATTGAAGCCATCTCAACGTGGCTTTCAAAAAACAGGCCATCTTTAACACTAGCTCCTTAGGCTAGTCTCGCCTTGAGCTTCTCGCCTAGAACTATGATGCACACAGGACCGAGAGACTGGGCTGACTTGAGAACCAGGGAACACCTTCATTAAACTGTTGTAGTAATAGGAAAGGCTCCGTCAGCGATCCGGAGTTATAACCTGTTGTAACGAAAATCACGAATAGTTAATAAGCATTATCTACTTCCTTGCTTGAAAGAGCATGTCAAAACGGATCAGTCGCTCGTCGGGTTCAAACTAGTGCCTTTAAGTACAGACGCGAAAGCTGGTGCCATGCTATAAAGGTCATGTGCTCCGTACAGCTATATATGAAAAGAGCTGGCCGTAAAGCACATTGCGTGCCTCGATCATTAAGATGTATTCCATTACTATTACCGCAAAATTCAGCGATTGTGAGGTAACTGCTGGTAAGATTGGGTGTAGTTCTCGAAACACAGACTTAGCACACTGCGATAAGTAGCAGGTTAACTCTGGCCATTGGGGAGCTGTAGCACGCAGGCAGCCGAGTAACTCCCATTGAGTTGTAAGTGTTTCCGTTGTATGTACACAAATATCCGCAGAATTCTGGCCCCTTGAATGCATTACTGGGATTTCGTGGAATATAGCCTGAATTGCCCACATTTTATAACGTGTGACACAATCGGCTGCGAACGCTCAGAGTAAGTTCTGGATATGCCCGTCTCAGCCTGTCGCAGTCGAGCGGGGAGTATATAGAACATCCTACCCGCATCTCTTCGTGAAGATCTCCTATCGAGGAACAAAATTACGAACGTGCCCCGCAGCTATACTGGCCCCTTTGGCACACTTGATGCAATATATGTACGCGCATGAGACAACGGAAAGCAAGAAAGATATGCCCTGCAACCAACCCACCCATTCGCTCTCGAAGTGTCCGTATAGATGACCGTGTGTATAGGAAGCTAGCTCAAGATGGAAGTAAAGCCGTCGACCGTACAACACTATGGGAGGCCCGCAGCTGCCATGCACTAATAAATTGCCGCCGGAGGCGCAAGCAGTATCTGTATAAGCGGCAGCGCATCTTCGTGAGATGGGCGTCATAGCGACATTTTCTGGCCGTCCCATCGACCGGAGATGAAATGGCCGGAAAAACAAAGACGGATGAAACAGCTTCGCCTGTGGGACCCTCGCATCTATCACTATGGCGAAGTCACTTCGGGCGCCTATCAGCAAATGTCATCCATCTCTCTCGTTCTCTCTTTTTGTAGAAGTCGGGATTGCTGTCATTGTCATAAAACTTTGTATCTTCACTGAGACTCATTCTCGCGCTTGCGGCAACCTTGTCCCGAACGGTGACGATGCGGGAAGCGTGCGTAGTATTGTTGACAGATGATTGGCCATACGAAAGCAGCAAACGTGCGGGAAGAGCGGGGTGTCAGTCTAAGAAACGTTGTTGTCGGAGAATAAGCCAAGATTCTTGTATGTCGAAGGAAGCCAAAATCGCTCTTAAGACAATACAGCAATGTCAGTAAGCGGTCGATTTCGGAATGCGCCGTGCCATTGGTACGAGTAAGCAATGCCCAAATCGCTTCGTTCTTATGGTCGGAAGCACTGTGTACCGTGGTATAGACACCGGAAATAAGCTAGCCACTGTTATAGCCAAAAAAATTCGCAGCATATCCACGGAGTGAATAATGATGAGTGAGGCTAAGCATCGGAGGGTTTCATCATTAAACCAAGAATTTTCCGTTCATCCGTCCTTCCATTCGTCCATCCATCAATCCACCCGCCCGCCCGCCCGCCCGCCCGCCCGTCTGTCTGTCTGTCTGTCTGTCTGTCTGTCTGTCTGTCTGTCTGTCTGTCTGTCTGTCTGTCTGTCTGTCTGTCTGTCTGTCTGTCTGTCTGTCTGTCTGTCTGTCTGTCTGTCTGTCTGTCTGTCTGTCTGTCTGTCTGTCTGTCTGTCTGTCTGTCTGTGTCCGAATGCCTAGTCTCCAACACATCGATGTGAAGCGCTTGCCCCCGCACCATCAAATGAACGATTCAAGTACTATGGAGCGAGCGCTGCAGTGCCATCTAATAAGCACTCCGAGTACTAGAGGTGCCTACGATGGACTATGACGTGGGACTTACTCAGACCCTGAAGAGCTTCGCCCCTAAAAAAAGATGCTTGGCCAGGTCACACTAAAAGTGCTGGTGAAAGAAAGCCAGAGCGCATGTTTGCATGTTCACTACCGTCGAATGGTCTGTGTAGACAGTGGTAAGGACGTGGTACTTTGGTGTCTATTGTCATGGGCGTGTGCAGGGTTAAGAAAGTTTCAGCGCAGTGCGTATACCTCTTTTCCGTTGGTCGAATCCAAAGCGTAAAATTCTTCACAATGCACAAATAAAGGTTGGCAAAGCTTGACCTAAGCCGCGAAAGGCTTTAAAGAGCTAGACTAGACGATCCTGAAGATTACTCTGTTTGCTACTAGGTTGTTTCTAGCCATTAGCATGGTGTTGCAGGTTGTTTCCAGGTTGCTTCTAAATCATTGCTAGGCTTCAAGCTATACTGATGATACAGTGTTTTTACTTAGATTCTCATCTGAGAGAGGTACGAGTTACACCAGGTCCAGTCACATACACAACACGTATGTCAAATCTGCGGCATCAGAACCAGGAGCTTTCACGCCTCCCATAGATCTATGGGCACGTCGTCATTGGCGTAGGCGTTTTTCCTAGAATTCGCTTCGTGTACAGACCCGTGGTGTTCGGCTTGCTTTTAAATGTAACTACGGTTTAGGGGAAAAGAGGTTTGTCGGAACCGAGGTTATTTTGCCCGCGTAACTATATCATTAGTGATCTGTTAGTATTACTCGCACGCCGAGGTTAGTGGGGAAGACGTGGCCACCAATGTCACACTGTTGAAATGCTCGGTGCGCAAAGTTTCAACTAAAAGCGCTTCCTTATGACCGAGTACTCCCCTTAATTTGCTATCTTGAGAACTTCCCACGCAACGCCCACCATGACTTCACATAAGTATTAAAACGCCCCTTCCTTTAATTAAGTCTCGGCCATTTTCTCCTCCAATGCCCGAACAGTGATCCATCGCGGTCATCGTCAAATTGCCATGAAGAAAAAACATGAGGTTTTGAGAATATACAAAGAAAGATGGCAAAAGTTTGCTTTCTATCTCTGTACGCTTCCCTTTTCGCTCCCACCAGAAATTGCATGCTTCAGCGTGAAACATTCTGATGCAGAGAAACAGACGAGTAAGAGAGAGAGAGATAACCGAGGTGCGGTATAGATAACTGGAGCTTGTTCCAGCTGGCTACCCTGAAAGAACTAAACGGACTAGCAGATCACGAATCAAAAGAAATACCGCATGGTGGGCTTTGCCTTTCATCTTCGCTCAGTGAAGTGACATTGCCTCCACTGCGTCCTCTCTAGCACAGGTCCGGCGACCTCGACGGAAAAACTGCCCACGAGGGGTGAAACTTACGCACCGCGTTGAACGAAATGTTGTTCCTATATGTCCAGACATGCGTTTCATAAATTTTATTGAGCCATTGCCGTTGCTCTATGCCTTGAATAGAGCCTGATACTCATCGCGACAAAGTAATATTATTGACATCACTACCAAGGCCTCGAGGCTTCTTCAAGCCACATTATGATGCTTTTAGCCTTGGGTGACCCCCAACTAAATTGTTGTAAATTAACTCTTCTTTCGATACTATATAAATCAGGGTTCTTCTGTTGACGTCAACGTTGTCATCGAAACGAATGTTGAAACCGGTCGGAACAAGTTTGTACATTGGCGTCTGTACAAATAGAGGGCACTGAAGATTAACAATGGTCGGTTATTAGAGTGAGTATAGGAACGACTTGCTAGTCAAACACATGAGCGCATGTTCTGTTCAGATTAGTTTAAAGTGGTTTGTTGTCGCTGAGGTAGACGTATACGGATTAGACCACTTGGATTACTTGCTCCGCTTCACTCTATTCTACAGACACGATTTCCGTAGTCATGCCTTCACAGTAACGTGATGTTTGCAAATATATTGGTCTTACTGGCACCATGTTTCTTATCTTGATTTGCATTAGGCTGCACAAATGTATTGTTTTTGGTAGCAGGGTCTAAATAGAATGATTCTTCGTATGAAGTAGGCAGGCCAAGGGTCGTTCGAAGAGTACACCACAACGCCGTTTACGTTAGCATAGAGGCCAATGCAATCACTTTTTCATCTACAATCTTCATAGAGTATTGCCTACATGTATAAGTAAATATGGCGCACTGTGCGACCAAGTGTACGCTGTGCAGCAGCTTGGCGCATTTCTGCGATCATTTGCCCTTGGCGTGCCCCTTCGATCGTTCGTGATGCAAACGACATCACCGATGGCGTAGTTCCAAAGCAATGACTCTTTCCTGTTGTTCCTGATGGGCCCCAGCCCGCTGCCGATACCTAGCTGTTAGCAAGAAATAACATAAGATAAAGAAATGTTTCCATCAAGCCATGACTCATTACGATGGAAGAGAAATCCTTTGAGGTAGTCAATAAATCGATAAAGGCAATCTATGTACATCACCAGAGTCCGCTCACACACGGGCTTTTTACATCGACAGCTCGTCACAGTAACACAGTGTATGAAAAAAGGACGAAAATATGAACAAAACACAGAGAAAGTGGGTTTCGTGGTTCCATGGTCCTGCATCAATCGAGTAGGAACCACGGTGGCGTATAATGAACGCCGTTAGGTCATGCATGTGTGTGAGACGCATACACTACTCCAACTTCGCGCAATCTTCTGTAAATACATTGTCAACTTTTTTCCTTAGTAATTTATGCCATCCACTAAGTACTCAACAAGAAATAGAAAAGCTATCTAGTCATGAAGCCAGAGACGCACAAGTGTGCGTTGAATGCTTTCACTAAAATGAATGTCTTGTTTCATTCCTTCACCGCAGTTGCTTAGCTTGTTTTAGTTCCTAATCAAGAACTTGCACATGTCATCTGATGATGACGAACCAACTCCCTTCCTCTCCCATTCCTACAGACAAACAGACTGTATGTCTGCCCGTCCGTCCATCCGTCCATCCATCCGTCCGCCTAGTGAACACCCCAAATACCGCCATCTCGAATATTTTCACCATATATTCAGCATATACCACCATTCAGCGGATATTTCAAGGAGATAACGAGAGGTGGCTACCTACTACTACTACTACTACTACTACTACTACTACTACTACTACTACTACTTCTACTACTACTACTACTACTACTACTACATCGAGGGCTCACGACCCAGGGCTTAAGGAACTTCGCCCCTAAAATTATGTTGGCCAGCATAAACGTCTCATCCCTCCTGTATTGCTCGCTGACACGCTCGTATAAGACGTCAATGTTATTTGTGTCAGTGCCGCAAAATGTACCAGGATCCAGAAGGTGGGAAGGGATCACAGGTGATGGAGTAGGCGTAGACTTGACGGATGGTGCACTGTCCTCAGGCATTGTGGCTGAACGAAGGTGACGTTCGCTACGGGAATTCAGAGTCGGGATATAGGAAGACCCACACCTCCCCCAAAATATATAATGAAGAGTATTTAATAAGGTATCATCGGTTCGATTAACACTGCACACACAGCGCACAGGAATACAAGACAACAAGGCAGCTCAGACACAGCCACGCCACAACAACGTCGTCTTTATTCATCCTGAGTCATTACGGCGCCCGTGCCCGAAGTACCTTTTTATACCCGTGAGAATATTAGATATGTGAAGTTTAACGTCCAAAAACACCAAATGATTATGAGAGACGCCGTAGTGGAGGACTCCGAAATTTTCTACCACCTAGGGTTCTTCAACGTGCGCTCGAATTTGAGCACATGGTCCTACAACATTTCCGCCTCCATCGAAAATGCAGCCGCCGCAGCCGGGATCCGATCCCGCGACCGGCGGGTCAGCAGCCGAGTAGTTTGTCCACTCGACCACTGCAGTGGACACCCTGACAATCTTATCACTGGTTTGCAGTTCCTGCGAGGATGAAGCCTTTGCAGTTATGTTACTGCATGAAAGAGGTGTTCTATACTGGCATTTTGTTCCTGCTCGCCTCCGATACAACGTTGCTGTTTTGGTGGTTATTGACGAATGAATGAAGATATGCAACACTGCATCTCCATACTGTATCTCAACTTCTTCATGTAAGCAAACAATGCATATCAAAGATAATCATGAATGCTTCAGGCATAAAGTTGCCTAGTTTATGTTGACCGTACGCAAGATGTGCAATTTGCTGGGGCTGCTTGACAACACGACGACGAAGGTTTCATGGACTACTGGTGTGTCTTAGCTGGAGAAGATCAGTGAAAATTTAAACAATTTAACCACAATGGAGGAGAACATAAATATATCACAAGAATTCTTGAGTCGCTTTACGTCTCAAAACCAAGATGTGAATTGGAGAGACACCGTCGTGGGTGCTTCTGTGCTCATAACTTCAAGTGCACGAAGTTCTGCTGCTATCGCCTAGAAGCGAACTCACGTCCTAGATAAGTGCCGAAGACGATGACGGGATGAGGCATACTTGACGCGATGAAATCCGTCGAGTAATATTATACATAGAGAGACAGAAGCGTAAACGAACCAATGCTGAGTCGACATAACCCTTGCTTCAATCAGAGATTCGAGAGCGGTTGGAAGTGTTAGAAAGAAACCTTTGCTTTGTTGACAACAAAAAGCAAGAGCGGAGGCTTTGAAGTAATGAAGAAATAAAGAGAACAAGTTTAGAAAGAATGAGTCGAGTGACGCTGTCCCGCTTAATCTGGATCGCTGGGCGCCAAGAAGGCGTGTTATGGCTGCGCGCATTGCCTGAAAGCGAGTTTGTATTCAAGGAGGTGGTGACGTGAAATAGCCACTGGTGCCACCAGGTCTCGTGATGGCGAAATTTGCGGTCCAAGAATTATTGCACGGACGACATCAGCACGTCAGAGAGCGAAGTCACCAAAAAGCCGATAATCTGAAAGAAGGGACGAAAATCAAAGAAAAATGAGTAACAGAGCCTCACGGAAACAAATAGAGAAGGAGAAGACAAAAAGAAAGAAATAGATAGTAAAGAAAGGGAGAAGTCGGGAAGACGGGGAGAATGAAGAGCATAAGAATGGGTGTGGTAGAAGGAAGAAATCGATGGAAGAATAAGGGTAGAAAGGAAGCAAGGACAAAACAACGAAAGATAAGCAGCACAATAGAAATATAATAAATAATATTGAACGAATAAAATTGATGGAGTAAGGTAAAAATATGAAGTGAAATAAAAAATAAGGAAGAAAGCGACAGAGAAAGAAGTAATAAAAGTGTTTAGGAAAACAAAAGAGGAAAGCCCGAACAGAGGGATGAAAGACGAAACGAATTAAGACAGGAAGTGAAAAGAAGACATGAAGTAAGAAATAAAGCTCATAGAAGTGACGAAGCTGTTCAGAAGGAAGTTAATGACGAGACTGAAAAGGAAAGGATAGAAATATAGGAAAACAAAATAAATAAATATAGCATTCTTTTTCGCAGTGCAGCCAGGCGAACAAAAGGAGTTATGACAATGAGCTAGACGAAAAAATGAGAACCGCAGAAAGATCCTCAGCAATCTGGGCGCGTTTCACGGAGGTATATGGCGCAGTTCCACTGTGGGTCCGTGAGAGATTTTTCTTGCAAGCTACGTTTACGGTACATCATGCTTAACAAGGTCTCCCCTTGTCACTGAAGCTGTAGGGCGCCGAAAGCGCGGAATACAGTTCAGAACAGCCCGTGGAAAGAGAATCCAGCACTGCTTCATCAAGCCGAAGGCTTGAAGAGCGATGGTAATTGTCGTGCGCCAGAGAAATATGAAACACTGTTACGGAGGAAGTGCAGTGTGCAGCCGTATATTGTTTCGTGGTACAATCCCTGGGATTATATCACACATTGACAAGAGTCTAAACCACAACTACACACACCATACCACCTACCACAATTATATTGTGCTATACTGTGGCTAACATTATTTGACTTTTTTGTGGTAGCACGTATCCATCGATTTTGCCCTGGCATAAAGTCTGTACGCCTTATGATGATATCCGGTACAGAAATTTGTAAGATGGCCACTTGTGCGTCACTGAAACATTCAAAATGGCTGCCTGTGTCTCAGCATTGGAGCCGCGGTCGTGGAAACGTCCTTATATCTTTTGCGAGCACGTGGTGAGAAGCTAATGCCGTATTGTGACGTCAAAGTGCAGTAGGAAAAAAAACTACTTTTTAGAAATGTACTGTAATTACGTTTTCAAGGTGCACTCGCGCTTAGCACTACACTTTCGCGAATTTTGAGGATTTGGCCTTTCAACTGACGCAATAAAGAACAAATTAAAATTGTGAAAAACGATGGTAGGTCACGAGGAAGGACGACACCAACTGATAGAGTATCTGAAGGGGGGTGCCTTGCTGAGCGATGACAAGCCACCCTCCTCAGCAAGGCCCCTGAAGACCAAGTGTGGGCAGTACAGCCATAACGTAGACGTCGCCGACCAATATGTTTCCCGAATGGTGGATCCCTGGCAGCCTATAGCCGGGGCGCGGCAACAACAGTAGGGAAAATAGAGTTTATCCAACTTTACTCAATTCTTGTCAGTACCCCTTTAGGGCTGCTGTTTGTTTGTACGAAGCATTTCGGTTCAATAACTGTTTTGTAAGTGCAGGCACTGCCCATGGAGTGCATGACAGAATAGTGTGGACGTCACAGCAATGCCATTGAAATTGTTGCTGCCAATATGGCTTACCATTGTTGAACTTCATTTTTAAACCACCTACCCCGCGCGATCTACTGCCCTCCCGAAGCTTCTCGAATAGTGTAAGCGTGGTTTGCGCTGAAGATTACTGACATTGCAACGGGGTCGTAACAAATATTGGAAACAATGTGGCAATATAGCCCGTTATTCAAAGCCAGCGGTGTTCAAAGCGGTGTTCGGCGGTGTTACAAGTTTCGTCATTCACAATAAAAGCCCGCAGAGACACGAACCTGAACGGGTGCTCAGAACGTGCGTGTAAAAGTTTAAAGAACAAAACAGCAAAAAGTTCTTCATTATGTAAATACGAAGGGTACATGATATCGCAAAAAGCATACTTAAGCTGTGAACGTTCATGTGTAGACGACTGAATTTACGCCTTCTGACACTGCCAGCGTGATTATCAGCGTAGATTGACTACATGTGGTGTCAATGGTTTCTATTAGGCTTTCGTAAAAGTAGCGTAGCACTTTTTTGCCCATGCCAAAATGTATGATGTACAGCCACTTCCCTGGCTGTCCTCCCGAGCTTTTCTACTTCGTTTTTTTATTTTGTCTTTGTAGGATAACTGCAGTAATGCTCAAAGTTCTACCGCTAATGCAGCTTGCCTTTGAATGTGTAACTTTACGGGACATATAGTATACCATTTGTTTTTTAACAACAACTATGAGAAACCTCATAAGGCCCTTAATATTGCTGGGGTACTCAACACTAAACATTTCTGTAAACGTTCTTACTGCAGTTGTAGCAACACTACACGGTTGTAACAACACTACAACAGGTAAAAACGTCGGCCAAAAAGCTAAAGAAAAGTTGAATTCGTAGTGATGAGACGCTTTCGCAATTCCAACACAGACGTCCGTTCTTAACAATGAGGGCGTCTCGCCTCAACAACACTGACCGTTTCCCCTATGGCAACAAGACCAGAGGTTGCAGCAACCGCTAAACATAAACGCACAAGACACTTGCACGCAGTCTGAGCCAGTCCTGGTAGCAATGAAAAGGTTAGCTTGAAGCAACGGATACAGCCGTAATTCCTGCCAAGGGTAATTTATTAACCACGCTGTAAGTCACACACAAAATGAGCGCTGCTGGAAAAAGGCCCGCGCAAAGCGCCAGCTTCAGTGTCTTTAGTGCCGGGTTGACAGGGCACGTTAAAAAACAACAAAATACAGCGGGGAAAAACGAGCGCGCGCCACACTTCATACCACTTCTAATGACTCGCGCGTGCTGGTGCCTTGCTGCAACCCTTGTACCTTAGCGGAAAACAAAACGCTCATACAGCAAATGAGGCGGTAGCCCGCACATGGTGGGCGTGAGCTAGCACGACTCCTAGACCAGGGAGTCACTTCTCTTACCCGTTTTGCCCCCACATGCGTCGCTGGCATCATAAGTGGCAACGACCGCTTAAACGTCTTTAGCTCGCCGGTAGTGCCAGTGTGTTCGGGGACAGCCTTCGTAAGATGACGGTGCGGTCAGCGAACCAGGCAGTGGAACGCTGCTGCGGGAGAGCGTCACAGCTTCTACGTCTTGTTGTTGCTGCTTGCCTCTGATGTAGTTATGCAGGGATGGGTGCAACCAAATGGCGTGTCGGCACCCAAAGTTCAAGTGATGCCGCCTCAGTTTTGATGACGGCGCTTAGATAACCAAGAGCGTGGGCCGCTCGAAGTGAAAAGGACTCTACGCAGAAGGTACTGTTCTTCGGCGCTGCTTACCTCTTGAACCTTCTTTCGCAAAATGTATGTAACTGTAATACCAATAGTAAGACCGGGCTTTGCTTCAGCATGCGTACATCATGCATTGTTATAAGCTGGGTTTTGAATTCGTCAGCTAATCTTCTATAAATTGCACCAGGAAACGACGGACACCTTCCGGAGTTCTCAGCCGAAGTCATGAAATTTCCAGAGGAACTTCGATGTAATGTGGTTACGCTATTGGTTCGTGTATGCGAGGTCGATCACGTGCGTGACCTGGAGACAAAAAGAGATAAAAAGGGCAGGAGCGTTAGTGAATAAACGAGGCCCAATCTCTACTCCACAGTCTTTGCTATGAACGATGTAGGCGTGCAATAGATGATCTAACAATGACAAGACAATTGTAGGGAGGCAGTCGTTCTACCGTATTTGGGCACGCTAACATCAGTTACGATGAACCTCAGTTTCCGCCAACCATTTATAAATCCAGTTAGGCGAAAACCCATCCTCAGTCATCCCCCCTTTGTGTCATGGGGTAAAGAGCTGCATTGGTCATCGTTTTGCACTAAGTGGGTGCTCCTGAATTTTTTGAACTGCTGTCGTTCTCTATCTCTCTCATTTTTTCTTTAACGCTTTAGTTCTGTTTCGCAAGTCTTCTAATTCCTCGGTAAAATAAATAAGTGTGTTCAGTGTCGATGGCTTCCAGCATGGTGCCAATGCTTCAGGGAACTCGACATAAAAGCATTTGACGCACACCGTGCTTTTTCATTCAGTTCGTGCGACAATATGAGCTTGAAATCTTCCTTCGACTTCCTGATTTCTGACACCAGAAACAAGATTCACAACGCCATTCATCCGTAATTCTTCCGTCTATTATGTTTGCTCCCTTTGTGTCGAGAATTAGGATGGCCCGACAGTTTCTTTTCCGAACCATGCTAGCACAAGCAGTTTTAAGAGCAAAGCTGTTGTAGCTCGCCGTAGTCAGTGCAACATGGTATGAAAAAACTTTGTTTGGGTTCGTTTGGGCATGAACAAGCATGTAGTTGGCCACTCAGATGGGCCTAGTCTCTCTACCACGTTGAGGACCTGTTGGAATGCCCTTTATTTGTGTCCTTAAATCCGCACGGCTTAGCGTCCATTCCCACTTGTTTAATGCAAAGTCGTCAACCCGTAAGTCAAGGCAATGCCAGAGCATCTGATCTCTGCTGGCAGAATATGAGCAATCACCCAAGTGTTTGCTATCTGAATTGCTAGGTATATCTTGTGCAAGAGTGCCGGACTGGAGTATGCCCCTACCTGCACTAGTCTTAGTGGCAAAACCTGAGGCCTGTTCAGTTTACAGTATGGTGGCGGATACTTTCTCCTCCTGAGATAAATGTTTTTAGTAAATTCATTGTAGGTCTGGGCGATCTTTGTTGTCCAGAACCTCATCAACGCGCCATCAGTAGCTGCGTTGTCGATGACTCCTCGCGCAGCTCTGGCAACAGAGATCTCCTCAGGTGGGTATGTGCCACTGGAATCAGTCGAACCCCACAATCACGTACATCAGCTGCGAGTGCCACTCGAAAACTAAGACGCGTAAGAGAGAAAGGAAGAAAAGTATAGACAGAGAAATAAAACAACGGAAGCAAGCAAGAGAAAAAGAGAGAGAAGTAATGAGAATAAAGACAAAACATAAAAAGACAGGACAACATTGATAGAGAGACACAAAACGACCAATGGCTATTGCATACAGAAGAAAGTATTTTCTGAAATCAGGCTTGGTTTATACAGGCGTCCTTGAAAACGACTTAGAAACTCGTCAACGGAGGCATCGATTGAGGACGACGCGGACAGATCTGACGAGGGTCGCGAAGGACAGTCGGCCTGCACACCTTGTCGGGAGGCGCGCACACTCTCAGGATGGGACCATGAGAACCTCAATGACTGGTTGAACCAGTATAAAAGACTGAGCCCAAGAAAAAACTATCCACAAAGACAAACCATTCGCAAAGACTGCTGAGTGCGAGTCTGCGTTCAGTCAGCTAAAGGTTTTACCTGCCAATGCTGCAATCTTATGCCATTTTTATGCGCGAATGCTCACACCGATGCTGGTGGTGTGAGCATCGGCACGTTAGGTACCTTTGCAGCTTACTAGAACGTGTTGTTGGGATGCTTGGTTCATATCGAAGACAAATTTAAGACGCATCTCACGTAGACAGAACAATTAGGGGACCCTAAAGTTTCGCCTTTACGAGATGAATACGATAGGGACATACTGTTCCTAATGCGTACTTCAAACACTTAGTGCATGAAACCTTTTCGAATTCGCTATGCACCCACTACGTGGCCTTAAGAGAATACATGCAGTAGCGTGGGTGCCTTTTGTAATGGGGTACCGGCTGTCAACGATGGATCTATTATGATAGTCACATATTCTGACGACTGTTGGCAATGAACGCTTGTACAACGCACTATTACTGAATTATTTCTTGTTGCGTTGTGAAGCATGTATGCAGGACGCGTGTGTTCGTTAAGCATGAAAGCTACCTACACTTCATTACCGAACAGAAGAAGTTATTTTCAGTGTTTTAACAAGCACAGGCGTGGCCGTGTGGTATATAATTCTCTTGGCACAGAAACGACCCGGGTTCGATCCCTACTTGGACCCAAACTATATCCGGGTTCGGCCCCCACTCAGCTCCAGTATTTTTTATCATTTAGTCATTTTATTTGCATCATTCTCGATTTTTCGGTCACGCATATTATGATGATTTTTCGCCCACAACCAACCACACCGACACCGAAATTTCTGCGAAAGGAACTCTTTAACGCTATCATGTTAGAGAAAGGCGACAGGTCATCGCCTATGAAAGCCGTACACTGACCAAGGTGGTGAGAAATTATGCCGTTATTGAAATAGACTTCCTCGTGGTCTTATTTGCCATCAGAGGTTTCAACCATAGATGTATGGCCACTCCTTTCGGGTAGTTGCAATTACCATTCGCTTTGGCGGTTGGACTACATGAGCCCACCAGCCAGTTAGCTCGCTGGGCATAGCAGCTACAAGAACATGACTTCCCCGTCATGTACGACACTGGTCACTGTCACACTGATGCTGACTGTTTATCTAGACCTGTCAGCGAGCAACATAGATTGAGACGATGACTTAGATTACTAACTTTCCCAAATATCTGCGCAGTTTTGTGCTGCCGCGACTTTCGAACGTGAAGAGGAACTAGACACTTCTTTAACGGCTCTAGTTGGTGTTGCTCGGTCAGCAGCATGGAGTTCACCTTTCATGATATCGGCAGGCTTACTGTACAAGAAGAACTATATGACTGAAGGTGCTATACTTTTATTGTCGTGCCCCAGAACCTTTGACCCGAGATCCTTCTCGCCATGCACGATGACATCCTATCCGGTCACTTATTGGTCGCAGCCAGACCATTGATTCAGGTGTCAGTGAGAAACAGACCCTGGGATGACTTCTTGCCTGCTGGCTAGCGTGACCCAAGGCAACTCTAGTCTGCTACACCAAATTTACCCTGGTGTTGTCTTCATTCTCCCCTACGCACACCACGTCTGCCGTGCGGACAGCTCGAATTGTGAGCGCTGGTGCGTGTGCGTCACAACGACACATAAAGTGATTGCCTGCTTTATATGTAGCAAAGAAAGAAGCTCACTTAAACACTGGCAGGGATATATGTGGCAACGCTTAGTCAAGGTTCAATTTTATTAGCAATGTGTAACTATACAAGATGAAGAACTGCTATAAGGGCTGTGATAAATTTAAGAAAAAGTACAGGACGGGCACCAGACTTTAGCAAAATAGTGTTGCATCGTTATCGCTTATCTCAAAACCTGTTTCTGTCCCCATTGTCATACTTAATCGCTTTATTTAAAAGACCAGAGTACGAAGACCATTGGCAAAACGACAGCAATGCTGTCGTGGTAATTAGCACGCAGCCAGCTGGACACACTCTTGCCGTGTGCATCTCTATTATCGGGGTCGGTTTCTAATCGGCAAGGAACACTGAAAACAGCTGACTTTGTTCTTTCTGTAAAATGAGCCACACAAATGAAAAAGAAGAACGTGACAGCAGCGAAAAAAGTCAGAATAAAAACGCCACTTCAAACTACCATATAATGCGAAATAGAATGACAGATTTTTCTTAGACGGTCTCTCACGAGATTAAATTGCTCAAGTACTATTCACAATAGAAGAACGGTGTAAAACAGCAAAAGGGGCACATTAGTGTACGGGCCGTTAAAAAGAAAGAGAGGGAGAGAGAAGGAGGATGTGTATATCTGTTTCTACGTGCTCGTTCTGGTAAACGACTAGTTGGCCAAACTTTTGCACTTCGCTGAAGAGGGCACGACGTAAAAAAGATGAAGGCCCCAGTTTATGAAGAGGAGACGTCACCTTTGCAAGGCTGAAGAAGAGTTATTTGAAAAGGAGAGATAGAGAAGTGCCTCCGTTATTGCTTAGTTCTTATACGGTAGCTTCAGACGTGTCTCTTTACGTACATGTTTGCTCCAGAACAACGACAAAATGAAGGTGAGTCGGTAAATGACTGCTTGGATGGAGCACGCGCGTAGTATTGCGACGCAGTCTTTCTGAGGTGTTAGCTTCGGCGCCGGCGGTAATCGCTCCCCGGTGCCAGGAGAATCCTACGCCGTTTAGACACATCAAAATATAAAAACAAACACTAGCAGAGACAGCCATGGCGAAAAAAATTCGCCCTTGCGCCGAGGTGAGGTTTCTTTAGTATTGGAAGGGGGCGATGGGGTCGTCTCATATGCTGTTACAAAAGATGGTACAAATGAATGTTACGCTATCGGACGCTTTTCTTTCTTTTTGTCTTGGTTATTCTTCAGTTGAAGGAAGTTCGATAAGGTTGCTAGAGGGTGCTGTGTGAGTTACAACTACGAACAGGATGCAGGGTCGTTTATTACGACTGTTCCCGGAACTTCCAGTACGTGGAATAAACGAATAGTGAGGAAGAGAAAACAAATCACCATTGCGGGCTTCACCCTGCCAGTTCGCTAAGGGCCACTGAAACTGTCCAATTTTTTTTTCTTTTCTGACCGTGGCAATATGGGCATCAGTAAAGATGATCTACCGCTTTGCATTTCAATGAAAGTACCTACTTTGAGAAAAGCCTACGAAGGATAGACTCCTAAAGAAAACACTATAAAAAAACGCGTAGCATATAACAGAACCTTGACATCCTGACACTGATATTAGTGGGCAAAATTTTCATTGTTTTTTTATTTATCTGATCTGAGCAGATGCAGCGCACAGATGACATGCAAGCTACTCCTTTGCTCTTGAAGGGATCGAGCACACAACTTACAACTTTCTCACACCAGCACAAGAAGCAGCAAAACTTGGTCATTAAAGCTGCCAAACGTTGTTCTCGTAGTAAAACCAGTGCATGAGGCACAAAAATCTTTTTGCTACTATGTCTACTACTAAGCAAAGGAGGACAGTAGGCTGATGTATTAATATATACACATGCAGGACATGCAAACGGTTGTCTGTAGTACTCTGTACAGTCAGGACTGCCGCCCACATTGGGCAAATAAAGAAGACTTTCTGCCTAACTCTACACTAATATACGTTGCTTCTCTGTCTTTTCTGCTCCATACAACAACGTTACTAGAATATAACTCAGTTTTAAAGCTCCGCTGGAGAGGCGTGCCGCGTGGCGGTCACGAGAACTAATGACGCTGCATTACCACCTTGCTCAAAACACGCCAATCCCGCCCCCCCCCCCTAACGCATGGCGCCCCTCGAATGCTTTGTGCCCAGTTTGAAGGAGCCGCCAGAAATAGATTAGCAAGACGAAAGGCACGCGACGAGCAACCATGTGGATGCTTACATTCGATCAATTGCCGACTATCTGCCTTAAAAGCACTGGATGTTTTCGCTTCAATATATATTTCCCTTATTAAACAACAGAAACGTAGGTAAGTGGTGGTGTTTTTTTCTTCCTATTACAGCAATGGATATTTTTCTCAATCGCAATGTTCTCATTTCTGAACCTCAGAGGAGGTAATGGTGGTACATGTCAGTTTCACTTCCCGGGGCTGCGAAGTACACTAGGAAGTAACCCACCATGAGTGTGCTGCATCTGTGGGTACCTTCGTAAAAAATTGAATAAGTGACAACATGCTAAGAGGGCCTATAGCATCTGTCGCAAGTACCCCTGGTGCAGGCGCGCCCAAACCAACAAAAGTGCTCTTATTCACAAGAGGTGTTTTCAAGAAGGCTGCTTTGACCATCTCTTACACGGTCTTCTTTCTACATTAAACTCAATTTAGAAAACTGTCTAGAGGCTTTTCATGGAAATTCCTTGGTTGATTACCTCTTTTAGTTGGTGCTTGAAAAGTTGGAGTGGCTGCCACTACATCTTTTGAATTATACCGCTCACCATGAGAACTTGAGGGTTATGTTTTACATTATTCGTTAATATTTATTTTTTTTCTTTTCTTGCAAGAAAATCAATTAGGAGATTTATGAAAACGTGAAAATTCGAGAAAGAAGGTAATGTTGTTGTAACATTTTGCTCTCTTCTCTCGATTGGTAGCCTTCCCGAAGACTAGTCTGATGAACAGTGTGAAGCACAGGTACTGTTTCTTTAGGAAAATCTTTTGTTTTTCGAACTAGTAGAAAACATGAGTACTGTTCTCATAGAGCGTTTTTGTATTTTAGCAAGTCAACTTGTGTGAGACTTTTACAGACGTTTTGGGTTGTTTTTAGTCTAGGCTAGCGGTCGTCATGAAATTTTTTACTCTCAAAATGCTCATTCAAGTAGAATTTCCCGTACTTGAAGGTTAAACTGAATGCAGACAGCATATATAGGCAGGACATTGATTCTTAGCCAACTTGCAATGAGCAACAAATCCGGGACAATCTACACAGGAGACCTTGTCCAGTCCACAAATTTGACACGAGAATTTCGACCGGAGGCGCATGATGAATGGTTAAGTTGTATAACAGTACAACAAGGAAGCCGGCGCGAGGAACAGCGCAGAGAACCGCCGTGGTACGCCGCTGTAGCAGACGATGCACCGAGAGTAGCGCAAGATCAGACTGCGGCGCCGCTAGTTCTCGCGACCACCGTTTGGTCCATATTCCTTCTCTGGCGGAGATACGGAGCTTTGAAACTGAGTTTATTCTAGTAACATTGCTATGCAATACAACGTTCATTACAGCTGGAATATGCAAGAGCCAAATTAGTGCGCGTCTCTTAAGTTTCGCATGCATGCTTTTAACCGGCAACATTTGCTAACAATGTAATGTACCTCACTTTGCAATTGATGGCCGTATGTTCTTGCAGGAAAGAAAAAAAAACCAATGAAAACAGGGGTTTTACGCTAAAAGAAAAAAACATAACTATAAAACGACGTACCACGTAGTCAAATTGTGGTGGTTGCACTCAGTATACAGTAACTGCTGCTTATCACATTTTTTTAATTTTTTTGGCAACTTAAAGTGCACACGAGTGTACTTGCACGTTGCTCCCAACAGAATATGTGGGTTGGGATGGTGCTTGGGTTGACATTTCAATGGCACGTAAGGCCATCGAGCGATCACCACCAACAGCTATGACCCGTGCAGGTGTAGAAAAGTTTCTGTAATAGAATTCGGGCCAAGATATTGACAAACTCAATTCAGTAAAGGGTACCAAGCTTTGTCATTCACATGCGCTCAATAATAACAAGACTGCAAAGACAGTTCGTTTGTAGCGCAATTACCTTCTTATCATTAGATGTGGCATATTCAGAAAGTAACGAAGAAAAAAAAGTTGAAAGACTGTGAGATCAGCCATTTCTTAGACCGGCAGGCTGCTTACCTTGTGTTGAGGGTAGGGGAATAAAAGCGCTCGTGTCCTTGTTTTCCCTTTGTCGTCGTTCTGTTCTCACGCTATATCTATCGTCATGGCATACCAAATAGCCCAAACAGCCACACTTCTATGAAAATCGACGTTACAAAAGGCGAGAAACAGCTGAAGAAGGATAGAAAAGAAGAGAAAAGAGAAAAAATTTGCAACCACAGAAGTCCTGGCTCACTCAAGTACCGCGAGTTCTATTGAACAGAAGACAAAAAGAATACCACGCTTTTAATGCGCAAGAACACGTTGGTTCACCAAGATTAGCAAAATCTGAAAAAAAAACTCCTCCATATCCCAGAAGAGGTTTTGTCTAAGAATCGTTTTTCTGCATTCTACATGACTATTGAAACTAGCAGTGAACAAAAATAATTGGTGGTTTCTGAACTGTAACAACAAAAAGTCTTATTAGAATCAAATGAATTAAACTGGAGAAAAAAATCAGCGCTTACGTCAGCAGGATCCGAACCATCACAATCTTCGAAATACGCGTTCGATGCTCCTAACTTCTCAAGTCACATATCCTACTGGTGACGCCCCCACGGCCACAACGATGTGATCTTTTCTCCCCGTGATCCAGAGTTAATAACGCTGGGGGCAATGAAGTGCGCAAAACTGAAGTACGAAATGAAGTACGCACACACGAGTGCTGGTTACAAATGTTTACAAAAGCAGGGGAAGAAAACGCAATGGGACCACTGAAGCCGGCGAAAGCAATCGCGACAGAAAAGCGGCAGATTACCCCGAGTGACCGAATCACCAGGATCACTCTTTTTCTTTACTGACCCAACCACTCGGTAACAAAGTTAATAATCCCAGAGAGAACCATATCGATCCTCCCGTCTTCAGAATGCAGAACGGTCGTTTCTTTCGCTAGATCTGAACTCGGGTCAAGCATGTAAACGGAACCGCTGAAAAAGAGACGAAGCAAGAATATTCCTGCTTGGTTTTCTGTTCGCTTTGTTCCTCGATGCATGACTGAAAGGCAAAGGAGAGAATCTGGGAAGAAGATATTTGAAGGCACAGCTTGCCAAACTCGGCCTCTTTGGATCTCTTGAGTTCCCAAAACATTACACAAGTGGCAGGTGATATTGCACTGCTTGCCAACAGACACTTTTTCACAATAAACAGACGTCAATAGAAAGCCAACAGTATCCTCATGGTAATTTGTGCAAAAGCCCCGTTTTTGCATCTCAAACTCCTGGCGAAGACAAAGGGACCAAGAACTGGTCAGAAGCTGTGGTCAGATGCTTGTGGTCAAACTAAAAAAATTGCATTTAAACAGCGTTTAAACGTCACAAGATATCGGTAGGTAGCGCAGCCTAGTGCACGATCTTCGAAGCTGGCTTCTTGAGCGATTCAATCAGTGGTTTGCTTCATTTAGTTTCATGTGTTCATGATAATCATAACAAGTGCTCAAAATGTTCATTAATAAGTATTCCCACATTATTCTGCATTGATCAAGAGGTAGAAAAACGTTGCACGATGAGAGGCAGTGCTTCATTCTCAGTCACCAGTGGGGCATCTCGAAATGCAACGCATGCGCGCGAGGTGCACGCATGTGCAGCTAACCACCATGCACAGACAAGAGCCACTCCCGCACTCACATCTCACTTTTTAAACAATGTTTTATGTGCATGTATTTTGGACAATTCATGTTTTTATTATAAATGTTTCTCGGCGTCTTCCGCGTCTCCATTCTTTCATTACATACACACTATCCCAGGGAAACATTTCGTTGCGCTAGGGGAAATTGGTTCCGCGAAAGTTCGTTGTCCATTCATTTAAGAAGCCTCGACATCTGTGATTCACCCCGCATCTCTTTAATACAGTGTAACAACATGTGCTTGCTAAGTGAGCCTCCCGCATATTGGTATATTGGGAGAGAAAGAGAGAGAAAATAAGGATGAAAGAAAGGCAGGGAGGTTAACCATGGCTAAGCCTGGTAGGCTACCTGGCACTGGGGAGACGGTAAGGGGCAGTTCGAAGCGTGTAGCAAATACTTGACATAATCACTCGAGTTCTCGCAAGCCTTCAGAAGTCTGCTGCTTAAGAACACAAGCGGCACCATCATGGTTTCACCATCAGCAAGATTTTCGGTGCATGGTACCGCGCATACAAGTTAATGCAACGAATGTACTCATTTGATTAAGACATGTATGTTGGTATATTGGCTTTGGTATATGGTATATATAGAGACAGAAAAAAATATCAGAAAATATCAGTAGGGAGGTCAACTAGACTACGTCCAATTTGCTGCCCTACATGGGGGAGATGGGAACGAGGGAGGGAGAGAGAGAGAGAGAGAAGAGGAGATGCACATTGCACCTGACACGCACACCGCACACACAGTTCAGGTTTCACAAGCGGTCGCACGGTGACGTTGCCCTCAAAAATTGTAGAAGGACTGTTGTGGATTTCTGGGCTGAAGGGCGTAAAGGCCACGCTACCAAGATCTTCTCCAGAGTAAAGGGTCGATCAACCAGCCTCCTTAAGGCATACTGAAGAGTTTGGCGATTTTCTTTAAAATCTGGACTATGGCACAGGACATGGTCGAAACTTTCTACACAATGGCAGTTATCACAGTTGGGGGAGTCAGCCATACCAACGCGATGACTTAATGAATTGAAGGCAACGCCGACCCCCAACCGATACAGCATTGTAGCGTCCTGTCGCGAAGTCTTTGATGGCAGATGTAATTGAAGTAATGAAGCGAAGTTCTGTGGGCATCGAGTAATGTTCAGTGGAAAGTTTCAATGCATAAGTGTGGTATTATTAGCGATGCGGTGAAGTTCTTTTGCGGCATCAACTCTTGGCAGGGGTTTGAGCAGTGTGGGTGCTCCATCGTGGGCACAACGGGCAGCGTTGTTGGTTACGTAGTTACCACCAATCTCACAGTAACCAGGCAGCCATTGAAATATTATGTCATGTCCTTTGTTAGTGGCGCGATGACAGATTTCATTGATTTGAGATACCATATTATGGTAGTTCTCACGTCGTGGACTTCGCGAACATTGAAGTCGCAGAAAGCCTTGGAGTCGCAGAAATCTAATTGCGGCTAGAAGGGCGGTGAGCACAGAGCCCGTAGATGTTGTGACATGTGAAGTCTTAAACTTGACGGTGATTGACCAAGATGGAGTCACAAAGGCGCCCGTCAAACTTCCCGATACAACCGTTCGTATAGATATGAGTTCGGTTTTCATATGATGCATGCAAAAGGTACAATGGGATCTGCCTGAGGACTGCCGATGACAGGCTTGCCTCATTGGTTATTCCCGGGACTTCAAGGTGTACAGGGTGTCTTTGCAGGCACCACTCCGGACAAAGCGGTGTGGTTGCGGCTGAGAATCTCCCGGATATTGAATGCTGGTTAGCCGCCACCGCTCTGGAGAACTCTGCCTTCAGTCTTTCCAGTGGCAGGCTAGCAAGGTGGTATATACATTGGTATATCCATTGAATTCCGCTGGGCGGCTAACGTAAGCGTCAGGAGGGCAACCGCAATCATTACTTCAACCTGTTTTTTTTTTACGGTAGGACGTTTCAAAAGCATTGGCTAATGCAATTTCATGCCCACCTGACATTCTGCCTTTTAATCAAGAGTTCTCTCTAACGTGACGTTTTACGCCAAATTGTAAAAATAAGAATTGTACTTTGGCCTTCAGTTTCTTTGATTCATTACTAATTAAAATTTTCACGAAATGATGAAAAATTCAATTTTGTTATTTGACTACACAACGTAAACACCGATTATGATTGCCGTTAACACCAGATACTGCCAAAAACATAACAAGACGTGAACGTCTTGTTATCAGCACACGTGAAACAGTGTGATTCCAACTGCGTGCAGTTTGCATAACTGCGCATGCACGTTTAATTGCATGCACCAACCAAAAACTCCTCCCCAACGCTCTATTATTAAGACGACACTCAAAGCAGCTACTCATTTGATAAACGCATTGCGTTTATGAACTCTAAAATACCCGTACTTGCTAAACCTGACGTAAGCGCATATTATTTCTAGTATTAAGACGACACTCAAAGCAGCTACTGATTTAATAAACGCATTGCGTTTATGAACAAGAAAATACCCGTTCTTGCTAAACCTGACGTAAGCGCATATTATTTTAAAGTGGGCTCAGCAAGGCGAGACATGCGGTGAAGTCAACGTCACTGTCAACTGCAGATAAAGTGCTAGCCGCTTTGCTTTTCTCATCTTTATCTCACAATTGCTGTCATCAACATCAGAAATTTCCCGTCGACAACTAAAGTATGGCTTGGTCCACAGTACATTTACCAGGACGACTCCAAGGTGAAAGCCATCTTCTCCGTCTTCTTTTTCTTAGTTCATTGTATATAACGCCCTCCCAACCCCGCCTTCACCAAAGCTTTCTGCACCAATTTGGGTTTGCTTTGTCTTGGAATCAGATGCAATAGAAGTTTTCAGAGCCTCAAATTGCTGTGCTACACTTCTATGATCAGGACACCTTTGAACGGCGAGACTATGTTATGGGACGAAATTATAAAGTTCTTTGACCTGTGACGTCAAGATAGCGTCACAGGTAGACGTCAACGCGCGATTATGCTTTCTGGCATCACTCGTGTTGACACCGCCAACGTCTATGGTCAGTTTCAGCGCTGGGTGAGGCGTTATTAAGAGAATGTTGTCGAAACCAAGCTTCATCAAACGACCACAATATGTAATATATAACGTAGTGTTACAAGAAGGTGCTGTTCAAGAGTCCTCAAGTTTCTGAGCAGCACCAGTGAGTTCCATGTAATCTGACCAAGTGTACATGTATAGATTTTTATTCGACGTTTAAGCGTTAGCGCCCGCTTCTTTGCATCTACACAAGGTTTCCTTTAGCGAGAGAGGGTGTAATTATTGCACAATTCTAACTCGGAGGTATGAGTTTCAGTGAGAAACACCGTGAACTGCTGTAACATGAAATCAGCTAACAAAAGAAAGCAAGCCAGTGGGTATATTTATTTTTAGATCGATGATACGGATTACGAAAATAAAGACAAGGAGAGTGTGTGGAAACGGCACGCGGGTGCATTCAGGCATTCCCGTTTCGAGAGAATATCGGATGCTCAAAGCAGGCACGTTTCCAAAAAACTCCTGTTTGCGCGGAAAATCAAAAAAAGATTAGGGAAATTGGTGGATTGAAAGCATCGGTAGTCTTATAATAAAACCTCACCCAGCTTATGCATATACTTATTTCTTCGCGCAAACACGACGGTGAATACGATGCTCACAAAATTGATTTCACGATTGCGGTTGTTGAGCGAGAGAGAGAAGAAATGGTATACAAAAAGAGAAAGGTAGGAAGGTTAGCCAGTTCAAGCGGTCGTTGAAGTTACCTCAGTAGCAACGGGGGCCTCCCGCAGAACGATGCGTGCAGGTGAAAATGGACGATGCTGGCAGTAAGGGAAATATGTAGCATAGATTTCTGCGATGACAGATTGTGGTTAGGTTAGGGACTTAGCACATATGCTCCGGCAGAGCCCCTCGTTACGGGGCCCAACTCGGCTCACAGAGAGGATCGGGACTCCACCTTACGAAGTTCAGAGTTGCTACCACAACTACGGGCTGTCCAGAGAGCCCACGATTCGGCGGTGAGGCTAGGCCTCCCCGTTCGTACGTGGGAGCGGCTCGCGACGTTGCTCTAAAAGAGTAGCGTTTCTCAGCAACCAACAAAGTTCTTTGTCTGTCTGTCGCGATGAATAGCTGGGAGATTCGAAAATAGAATTCTATTTATCGACGGGCTGTTCCTGTTCCTGATGCTGCCTAATTCACGCGATAACATAAAAGTTCCGTACAATATAAAAGAACAACTTTTTTCAACTTATATATGAGGATGTAAATAAAAGACCGAACACTTCGGATAATGAAACGAAGGGGACGGACATTTCTTTTTCTCATAGATAAAGATGCTCAAAGAAGTTCATACAACTGGAAGTGCTATACGAGGGTGAAAACATAAGCTTCAGTGAAGACTCAACCTATACACTATATACGCTAGAAAATATATACACTACATACAAATTAAACCATATATATCAAATGGCGACTCCCGTTCCTTTTCTGTACCTTGTACTCTAAATCGTTAACAACACTTTCTAACCACATTGGACGGCTTACTGCTCTCTAATAGTTCAGTACCAAGGACTCAAGATCGTTAAACACTTTTTTCTAAACGAACAATTTTCTATTGGAGGTGTAAGGGCACACAGGATCATTGGGTGTGTATAAGAAACGCTCAGTTTCCCCTAGTAGAGTACTTTGTATTCTAAATCGTTACCTACTTGTTCCAAACACACACTACAAGGTGTTCTTCAAGGATCCTCTAGTTTGCGGGCAGCACCAGTGATCTTAGTGAAGAGGAAGGATAGACTGGGGAGGTTCTGGGTCGACTACACAAGCAAGTAAATGCACTTACAAATAAATATTTATATATAAAAATGAAATATAAATTATAAAGGCGTTCCTTATATTCATGTCACAGTTTTGGGTCGTAAAATGGCTGTAAATATATTTCTATCATCATGCATGGAAGCAGCTGTTTTTTTTTTTCGCGAAGGTAGTCGTATCGATCTTGGTTTCTTTTAAGCCTACGGTGGCTCCCAAGCGAGTATTCAGTTTTCTATATTGTTCGTCATCTTTGCTCAGCAAAGATGTTTACCCCTCATTGTATATATTAGGCGCATTTCTTAAGCAGGCAGTGAGGGTGCAATAATGAGATGCTGGTGTGTTCTTGGCGGGAAATATGACATACGGCTAGCTATAATGCCTTCGGTAGCGCACAGGCTAGGTAGATGATGAGGGCATCTGGCACAAGCTTATCATAATGGTTTGACCTGACAAACAAAATAATATTGAAACACTCATTGAAAAGATGCTCCACACTCACTGAACTGCACCCAATTCACAATCTACGATTGAGGAGCCCGACACAAGGGATGCTGAGAAAAGCGGGCACAAATAAAGTGACATAAACATAAAGCATGATAAGGCTGTGTTTACGTCACAGCGTGTGCTGTTGATGACCTCGTAGAGGAACGAGAGACGAGACAGCAGTGATGAGGCTGTGCCATGGCCGCAGCTTTTATTTGGGTGAGGACATAGCGAAGCGATATCGCCTACAGCGTCTAGCCAGGTCTAGATGCTTGTTTGTTTTTCTTTGCGCATGGCACACACCTCACGAGCCACGTGACTGGCTTCTTTTTCTGCGTGGCCAGCTGGCCGTAACTGGCGTGGCGCGACAGCCTAAATAGACTGACGAACCATCTCAAACGTGAGGATGTAACATGCATATAGGGAACGCATATGTCGCTTCCATTTATGTAATGCCATTCTTTATTCCGCGCGTTTCTAATATCGTACTCAGCGATCCCCGATGATCTGTGCGGCAACCTCCACCAACTATATCATAAGTAATCGTATTTCTTTTTCATGTCTTTGATATGCTGCTGCGTTTATTTTCACATGCTCCAGCACTATAATCGGGGACAACTTTCTGTGGCAATGGAGCCGAGGCTAATGAGCTGAACCGCGCCGTTTCGTCAGCGTTTCTGTGCAGCTGGAAGTAGTTCCTGATCATTTGAAAACATGCAGTGATGATTTTAGTGGCTAATTGCTAATGGCACAAAGTTATTAGTGACATGTGAATTACCGTTTTATTTTTTAGGGGCGAAGCTCCTTATGGCGTGGCTTGGGCGTCCCTCGTATGTAACCACCAGTGGCACATACCTGAAATAGGTATAACACTTGACCTCCAAGGTGGTGCCAGTGAGAGATTTCTTCTGTGCGTTGTTTAACAATAAAAAATAGTGCTCAATGTACATGCCAATGGCTGCTAATCGGGAATGAGAGACAGGAGCATTTGGCTTTTAGTCAACGCGCACGCTGCGATCCCCATTAGCAGCCATTGGCATGTACATTGAGCACTATCGGACAAGAAAGGGATGCTACATTATACTCGCTAGGTGTAACCTCCTTAGCTTTGGAAAGGTTTAGCGAGCTATGAGCCGCAGTGCCATGAATACAATGAACTTGTATATACCATGAATGAACTCAAGGTGGTTAAAAATGAGAAGTAGATACGAAGCGCAAGCCGTAAGAAAGTAAAAGCCGAATTCTCCTGTCTCTCATTTCTCATTGGCAGCCATTGGCATGTAAATTGAGCCCTATCTGACAGGGAAAGGTTGCTACGTTATACTCGCTGGGCGTAACCTCCTTGGTTTTCGAAAGGTTTAGCGAGCGTTTGGTCGCAGTGCCATGAATACAGTGAACTAGAATATACCATGAGCTCGAGGTGGTTAAAGGTGGGAAGTGGACCCAAAGCGCAGGCCGTAAGAAAGTGTGCGTGTGCCACCTCTCGTTTAGTCCTTGGAATGTCCGCTGGATGGCGGTGCTTCTATATGGGGAATATATGATAAAAAGATGCGAGATGGTGGGACTTGGATTGTTGAATAGATGAACGAACGGACACACAAACAGATGCATGGATGGACGCATGAACGGACGCAGGGGCGGATGCATGAAAGAACGCAGGGACGGGCGCACAAATAGACGCATGGACGGTCACACAGACGGACGCATGAACGGACGAATGCTTCGCCCCACTCTCCATCATTCACTCCGTGGATATGCTGCCATTTTTTATCTTTGGACTTTTTTTAGATGCCGCTTCTTCACTGCCGTTGCATTGGATCTCTTCCTTCACCATCACCCTTCCGAAAAAAGAAAAAAATGGCCTTCGCACCCCAAATACCTTCTTCCTCCGCTTGCTCACCATTTTGCTCGCCACAAAGAATATTCAAGAGCCCCACCGTGGTGGTCTAGTGGCTAAGGTACTCGGATGCTGACCCACAGGTCGCGGTACCGAATCCCTGACATGGCGGCTGCATTTTCAATGGAGGCTGAAATGCTGTTGGCCGAAGCTCTCAGATTTGGGTGCACGTTAAAAAAACCCATGTGGTCAAAATTTCTAGAACCCTCCATTACGGCGTTTCTCATAATCATAGGGTGGCTTTGGGGCATTAAATTCCACCCATCTAACACCATTCAGGATATTCAAGATGCTTGTGTACCAAAAGCTATCAAAACAAATCAAGCAATCGGTCGGCAACGTGTACGCTCAAGCGAGACTCAAGCTAGCGGGACTCTCCTTCGCTTGCGTATTTTGTTGTGTTAGCCAACTTACCGAAGTGATCGAGTGTACTGTCGCACTGCTCAAGGCGGATATTTGAAGGGTACCCTGAAGTCCCCGAAGAATAAATTGTTTCGTTTTATAGCAGGATCACCCCACCGGAAAGACAAGATTGCAGCGGTACGATAGTGTTTCCCAGTCTGCTCTTAGCCGGAAAGAGCATCAGCACTACATCCGAAACGAGGCACCAACGGCAGAAAAGATCCTCGTCGAGGTAATCGGTGACGCCAAAATGAGTCTACTGAAAGCAACTGAGCATCATAACGATAATAGATTTGTTGGACGACGAAGTGACATACAGATTAATGACCTCCCAAGCATTTCACCTACACCGAACACAGTGAACACTGAACACACCGACGAAGTGATTCTGGCGTAAAACACTGCTGTCAGTTTCTGTAATTTTTCAAAGTTTTTCTGTGGCTTTATGGAAGACACCGTTCCAGTGACTGTGGCGATGGACGTGGATTCGCCTGGGCTTCCACCGCAACTATCGACGTCGTCTGCGGCTACTACGAGAAAGCGCACGGACCACCCGAGGGATGCCGAGAGCGAGGACACACTGATTTGCTCTAAAGCCAGCGACGAAAGCTCCGATGAAGGCGACTTTGTGCCTGTGACAAGGCGTCAGTCAAAAAGAAGACTAGTGATGCCACCTCCATCAACAAGTAAGATTGCTACAAAGACGCGAGAGCCTCCCACTTACACAATTCTGTTTGTGCCGGTCGATGCGGTTTATAGTCTCAACCGGCTCAATCGTCAAGCCACGTCTAGGTCTCTTTAGGAACTAAACTAGCCCAGGGACAAATATCCTCGCCATAGACGTCACTCAACGAAGCACATTGGAAGGGTTGAGCAACGTCAAGATGTTGGGGAACATAAATGTTCGCTCATACATACCTGATGGCCGTGACTCTACTGCTGGCGTCATATACGATGTCGATATTTCCATCGGCGAAAGTGACTTCGCTGCTCTCATCAAACCGGTGTCTGCAGAACTTACCATACTGCAAGCCCATCGCTTTGGCATATCACGCTGCGTGAAGCTCGTGTTCAAGGGAGACAGCCTTTCATCGCAAGTCAAGGTCGGCCATTTTTGACGCACACTGTGACCCTTCGTACCGAAGCCCCTTCAATGCCTGAAATGTTATAGCTTGGGCCATGTCAGTGCTGTTTGTACAAACCTGGCTGTGTGCTCGCTATGTTCAGAATCACTTTGCGCAGACGCTTGCCAGGCAGAACTTCGAAAATGTCAAAACTCTCATGGCCCTCACGAAGCATCGTCGAAAGATTGCCCAAGCATGAAAGAGGAAATGCAAGTGTTGAGGCAAATGGTCCGGGACGGCTCAACTCACAGGGAGGTCGCTGCCAAAGTACGACGCCGGCGGTCTCGTCACCGGAGGCCCCAGAAAAAGCCCAGTGCCGAAGCAAGGACTGCACCTCACCAAATGAACGCCGGCATACCACCTCAAGCGTTCAGACACGCCGACGACAAATAATCCAAGCAAGGCAAGAGAATCACCGGCTCGCCTGAAGCATGGCCAGCGCTGCCAAAAATAGACCCACCGTATGAGCCGCCGCATCGCTCGTATACAATCACTTCGGAACGAGAATGCGGTCGTAGTCACGATAAGGAAATCGTTCCCATGGTAAAGGCCCTCATGAATACCATTCGTATGCTCCTCACTAGCATTGACAGTCCGGCTGCTAAGGGTGCACTTCAGTTAGTGGATGCTCTGAAGCCGGCGCTATCAAGTCTGGAAAGGCAAGATGGCTCCTCTTCTGCAAGCATTTCGTAAAGAGGTGAAAGAAGTTTTGATTTTTCAGAGGAATTCCCGAGGCCTCAAGCCCCGTATTTCTGATATCCGACAATTTGTGTTTAAAAACCAGTTTATAATTATTGGTATCTATGAGCCACGGCATCACAATGCAATACGACTATCCAGGTGCGAAACCTTCAAGTCTGCTATCTGCAACGAACTGAGTAAAGTCATTGTATATGTTAGATGCGACCTTACCTATATCGAGCACTGTGTAGCACCTTGCGATGACAACCAGTATGTCGGCTTGACAGTAAAACGCAGAGACCTCAATTTCATGCTAGTAGGCGCATATATATCACCTTTAAGCCGTTTTGAACGTGAAAGACTACGCGCACTGTTAACAACCACACCCGGACCATGCATCATCACCGGAGATTTCAACGCTCACCATCCACTATGGGGGAGTCAGAAGACAGACCATCGCGGAAGGCAGGTATTCTCCTTTGCTCTGGAGTAGCAGCTGCTTTGTGTAAACGACGGAAGCCTGCGTTTCTACGGGGAACGACATACAGCAGCTGCCTTGACTTGACATTTGTGTCACGAAGCCTAAAGGAAAAGTTAAGTGGTTCGCAGACTATGAAACTCATGTAAGTGACCACATACCAACTTATAAAAAGATCAAGAGCCTGGAAAAACTGCTAAACTACGACACTTCGACTAGCATCGACTGGACAAAGTTCAGGTCACTGACGGAAGAGAGGTGTCCAGAAAATGAAGCGCCTCCTCTTGACACCCTCGAGGATATGATTAGAGGTGCTGCTCAAGAAGCGACTTATCATATTTAACATACTTCAAGATATATTCAACATGAAGCGGAATCGAAATAGCTCAGAGCGATCCGTCGTCGTTTAGAACGAAGATATAGGTGCACTTAGTCCATTCACGACTTGAGGGAAGCAAGGCGCCTACAGAAAAAAAATTCAGCGGCGAATTATTCCGCTTCAGTCCTTTCGGTGGAAATCTCTGTGCGAATAGTCGGATCCACACAAGCCTTTAACGCAGACATGGAGGATTGTTCGTGGCCTACGAACATCGCCGCACTAACATCGCCCCTCCGAGTGTCTGTCTCTACACCAAGGCTGCAATAAAAATGAAGTAGCAGAAGATTTCTGCATGAAAGTTGCCGGTCAGGCGTCCGCGTGCACCACGCGTCACCTAGAAAACGCACCAGTCTCCAGAGATTCAAAAATGCATACTTTTTTCTCTCTAGAGGAACTCCAAGCGGCCTTGACAGCATGCAAACGACCTTAATCGCCTGGTCCGGATGGGATCACGTACATGGCTCTTTGCAACCTTGGTGAAGCAGCTCGACGAACTATCCGTGTACAACGACTCGTGGAGCAGCGGATTTGCTCCTCAGTCGTGGAAATCCAGCCGCCTCGTCCCTGTGCTTAAACCAGGTAAATCTTCTCTGGACATGACCTGTTATCGCCCCATCGCGCTTACTAGCTGTTTCGAGAAAGTGATGGAGAGGATGATTTTGACTCGCCAAGAGTTGTACCTGGAGCACCATGAGGTATACCCTGATGCTATGACGGGTTTTCGGCATGAGCGGTCCGCAGTTGATAACGTTATGGACCTCGTCTCATCAGTGCAGCATCGAAAAAGACTGAAACGTTTATCTACGGCGTTGTTCTTGGACGTGAAAGGCGCATACGATAATGTATGACATGAAGCCATTCTAGATGTCATGGAAAATGTTTGATTAGGGGGTTGGATTCACCAATGAATTGACAGCTATTTTAAAGGCAGAACTTTCTTTTTACAGACGGAGAATAGCACAACAACGCATCATTGCATCCATCGTGGTGTACCTCAAGGTGGTGTTCTTAGCCCCACACTTTTCAATCTAGCGCTCCTCCGCCTGGTTGGCGTACTTCTAGAATCTGTCCATCTATCAATATATGCAGATGACATCTGCATCTGGGCGCCAGGCGTAACACGCCCTCATTTGCGTGCCCAGCTTCAGAGAGCGGCTACACTAGCGCAAGGTACCTGGAAGAATGGGGGCTAGAGCTGTCATCAGAGAAGTGCTCGCTTACAGTATTCACGCACAAGGCGATGAATCCGTATGTTCTTAAAATCAACGCACACACGATCAACTGCGTGAAGACCTACCGATTCTTCGCAGTCATGGTTGATCGCAACCTCTCCTGGAGCTGTCACATCACCCACATGAAAACAAAACTCACCGTGATCACCCACGTGCTGAGGTTTCTTGCTGGAAAAACGTGGGGTGCATCGGTACGAGCAATGCTTCAACTCTACACTGTTCTGTTCCTTGGGTGTATGCGCTACAGCTTACCCGTGCTTTGCGGAATCCGAAGAACAAATTGCACGTCCTCCAGTTGTTCCAAGCCCAAGCACTGCAAGTATGCCTTGGTCTCCCGAGATGCGCGTCTACAGCAGCGACAGTCATCATTGCACGTGATTATCCAGTCAATACATACATCCGCGTAGACGCTTTGAGAATGCACCTAAGACATTTCGCTCGGCTTCCATCACACCATCTCGCCTCACTTCAAACTTCTAGGCCCCCTCAGCGTTGAGCGCAACTGCAGCTCAGCATTGCGCAGTGCTTCCATTGCACATCACGCATGCAGCACGGAAGCTTTTACCATTGTGGTGCCTACACACACTCAAAGCCCATCTTACCATTCCTGGCATTCAAAATAACAAAACGTCGTCGCATCTCGTCCTGAAACAGGCCACATTACTCTTCCTGCAAGAGAAGCCCAACGGACGCCTTCCCATTTACATGGATGGCTCTCTGACTTTAGTAAGCTCTGCAGGGGCGGTGGTTATTCCCGCGAGGCACATCACAATTAAATTTATGACATCGCATTTGACGTCGTCGACAGCTGCAGAACTTGCAGCCATTCGTGCAGCTCTGGAGTTTATAGTGAAAGAACCTTCGGGAATATAGTCGATCTTCTCGGACTCGAAGGCATCTCTTCAATGTTTTATATCACCCTTTCGCCATGGACTTAATGAACAGTTAGTAGCTGAATATGGCTTCTTCATCACCAAGCAACCGAAAAACAGCACAGCAGAGTGTATCAGTGGATACCAGGTCATTGCGGTATATATGGCAATGACCGCGCAGATGAGGCCGCTAGATGTGCACACGATGGTACCCAATACAGAGCCATCCCGTTCTCAAGAACCGACGCAGCTACAAGACTTCGTTCGCTTGCACGTGACCTCACACCGGTACAGTGGAACTCAACAGACTTCAAAAACGCGCGCCTGCATAACTTGGATCCCGATCTGCAGCTTCGTCTTCCCCCAAGCATATCTCGAGCTGAGGAGACTCTTCTATGCCGCCTGTGGCTTGGAGTGGCCTTCACGAACACATACTCCTATCTCATTGAAATGGCCAGCTCTTCTACGTGAACCTACTGCTGCTGCAAAGAAACCATCACGCACCTTCTATGTGAGTGCACACATTTCAACGCGCCAAGACAAGAACTAACTGCAGCTCTGGATAGACTGGATGATCGGCCTTTGTCGGAACAAAGGATTCTGGGCCATTGGCCGAGCCCATCCTCAGCCCAGAGGGTTTCGAAAGCTTTGCTGCGCTTTTTGCGGACAACTTGCCTCAGAGACCGACTTTAGTGTCTTACACTTTTGATGTTGCCTTTCCTCTGTCGCATTTTTTTGTAATTTCGCTCTCTTTCTCTCTCTTTGCAACATTTCTTTTTATCATCTTTTATTCCCCTCACCCCTTTCCCCAGCACAGGGTAGCCAGCCGGTCTAAGAACTGGCTGTTGTTGTTGTTGTTGTTGTTTTCCTTGTGCAAATGGCTCGTACCCAAAGATGGGGATTGGCCGATTATAAGGTGAATTTGCCCTAAACTTTCAGCATTGCGTCATTCCTACAATTTTTTTGTAACTTAATTTTGATTTGAAATACCGGTATCAAGTTTACAGAAAAAAAGAAGAAAAATAGTGAGACAGCAATTTAGCAAGAGAATCGTTTAGTCGCAGTGATGTATTCTTGAACGGCGAATAAAACATCCCTGTGGCTGAAACCCAGTGTAGAGGCCCCAAATGAAAGAAGATCAGGTTGTAATAGTTGCAAGCCCAGTCTTTGAAGAGGTGGTGTTAGTATGCTTTGCCTGAATAAATCGAAACGGCGACAATGTAATAAAAAATGACTGATCATTTCCTCTTGATTACAGTAAATGCACATAGGGGAATTCAATATGCCTGATCTATGCAAGTAAAAATTGAGGGAGGTAACGCGGCAACGAAATTTCGTGATGACTACTTCCATCATCCTTGAATTAGTCAGTTCACTGCGCCAGGGAAATAACAAGTGTTTGTACTCTGGAGAAGCTGGAGAACTGGCTGACCTCCCTGTTCTTCCGCTTAAACTTTCTTCCTCTTCCTCTTCCTGGATTTGCATTTCGGAAGACAAAATGTACCTGTCTTCTGCTGGAAAGGGACAATGTTATCGTGTGCAGCAGAAAATATCTGCAGATCATTGAATAAATGTGAAAGGAGAAACGGTACGTGCAGCTACTGCTTTGCTTTGTTAAACACAGGTATAAATGTCAAGGATGTCAATCAAAACACAAATGCCACTTGTAAAAATTCAGAGTTGAAAGAGTAGGAAGAGAAAATGACGATGAAAGTTCCCGTACCACTAAATATTTAGTTTTCAATTCACCCGTCCTCGTACGTGTTGCGTTCATCTTGATTTCTAATTTTATGGCTTGCTTCTGCATATTGTAGCTCTTATTTGTAATTTGCCTGTTATTCTCGTTACGCAAGCGAAGGCACAAGTACGTATTGATGTGTTCCAATAAAGTATAGATAGCACTGAATGGAGGCATTTTGCCATTCGTGTATCTTCTGCGGTACATTCTGCGAAAACCTCCTTAATTTTTGTAGTTTCCAGCACCTCTCTTGCGAATATCTGCCGACCCAGTAAAATGATATTAGGCGCACATCATAATTTCCTTTACTATCTTGAGGAGACTTGGGCGAAACCTGGGCACACCAAGCAGTAGAGTGCAAAGTACTCAAAATTGTTCACAAGTTTTTTCTAAACACATTAGGCAGCATCATCGTGAACGCTATGGTGCTTCGGGACTTTTAGCGAATCGGCTCAGTGCTCTCCCATAGTTGAGTGCGAAGTACTCGAAATCGTTAGGCATTTCTTCTAAACACACCAAGGAAAAGTTGCTGGAAGAAGCCACTGTGTCATCATGTGAAGACAGCTTCCGCAAGGGTTTTACTAATGGGCTTCGCGCACCGAGCGGCAAAAGTGTTTGGTTCATGTCTTCTATGCTGGAAGTGAAACTGTCTAGATGAATAGGGTATCTCCCTTTTACCAGGCTAGAAATAGTATTACCAGTGACTACCATAGTGAAATAGATGACCTATGCTTTCAGAGATGGTTCAAAGAAGAATATTTACTAAACCTTGAACCATGGAGCATAATTGTCATGGACAACGCTTTATACCATAGTGTTCAACTGGAAACGTTGCCCTTGACGTCGTCACGCAAGGCCGAGATTCACTCTTGCTGACTCAAAAAAAAACATCCCGTGATCTAATTTTTGTGGATACCGGATTTATAGCCTGGATAAAGTTGCTGGTTGTTCGGCTTCCTCCTTACCATTGCGAATTCAACACTATTGAACTATTATGGAGCCAACACGACGAGTGTATTGCAGCCAACAACAGGTCGTTCACTCTTGTGGAACAACTTCTGGATGAAGCCAATTCCTTTGTGACTCCAGAAAACGGGACCTGCAACTTCGCTCATGTGATGCATCTTTAAGAGAAGGCCTGGGGCAGATGGTGCAATCGAAAGCACGCTTAACATCACCATAAATACTCTGAGATTTGACGCCAGCAGCTGCAGTGACAGTAGTCTCAGCAAACCGACTAGTATGAAGAAACTCTGTTGAATCAGGTGTGCGCTAGCTCATGTGATGCTGATTGTTTGTTAGATGTTACGTATTCCTTTTTAATACTCAACAGCTTAGGATTATGCTGTGTCATTCAAGAAACAGCCTTGCAAGCAAGGACACAAGAAGGAAGTCATGACACTGTGAATGCTGACTGATGTGATGAAGTGCATTATCGCTTACGTGATTCTGGTTGCATGCAGCACCGAGAAATCATTTGGTATGTTTGTTGTTAGCCTGTGAATTAGTATTTTGATTGACAGTTGTGAGTGGAACTTGTACTTCCCACATAAAATGACTGTTGATGAGAGCAAGCAGTGATGCGCGGTGCATCACTTATCTTGTTTCACCCGAAAGATTTGGAAGCAAAATTTTGATTAGAGCCCAAAAAAACTGTAAAGAGCCTTTCCATGTAGTTTAACGGGTGGATTATATGACAAGACTGGAAGACTCATGGCTCAAGATCTGCGAGATAGAAGTGACTTTCACAGATGCATTTTCTCATTATTCACAACTGCTTCACTCATCTGGCAAAAAGTACTGCCATCAGTTACACTATGTACATGGATAATATTTAGTACCTACTTCCTCTGAAGATGTTAATTGCCTAAGTAAATTGGCACGTTGAGCACAAATACTTTTTCAAGTCCATTTTCACAGGGCCAAACGATGAGGTCCTAAGGCAGTACGCGCAGTAATATGCGTGTCTTCAGGAAGTATTTACTGTACATTGCAGGCAGATACTTCACATCACGTAGTCATAAGTGTTTCGCTGAAAAATAATGGCTGTCTCGCTTTCATAGATTAAGTTGACATGAAAGAAGGGGACCCAGTAATGAGGGTTCATTCCTGTGACTGATATGCGCATGTGTGTTAGTGTGTGCATTGCTGCTAGAGCAACATTTAGATATTATCCAGCTGGCTATGCAATAAATTTATAACGCAACGCCTTATTTTAGCTGCTGCAATTTTTCTCGTAGCACAACTTATTCCTCCTGACAAATATTTGCTCTGTCCAGATATAAAAATGTCTGCAAGAAACCGCGGTAGCCCTGTGTGTTAAAAGGTTTCTTTGCTTATTCCGGAATAGTGTGTGTCGATACCGACTACAGCGACAAAAATTCAAATTGTAATGTGGAGGGAAGAAGTATGGCGTCATCACCAGGCTGACTATGGCTCACAACATTGGAGTAGGACAAATTTAACTAATGTGATGTGCTTTGTGACCTCTGGAACCAATTATCTTTGGTGAAATGGTAGGTGATTAATAATTTTTTAGCTTTATAATTACCACTAATTGTGTAGATCTTAAGAAAGCACAACATTCTCAAAGCTTGAATGGGCTCGCACGCTATCCTGTTTTAAGTAACTGCACAAGGGCAACATAGGACTGCTATCCGGATGTTTGCATAACCGGTGCTATGCATCATCGTGAGAAATCACCGCACGCCCGTACGGTTTTAGTCAAGGAGATGAAAATGGGAAGTGGCTGAGATTGATCGCAGGACACGTGGGTTCAGAAGCGGCACGGGTTCACCACTATACGCTTCCTGAGCCGCGGAGGGTGTGGGCATTGGGCCAACAAAGTCTTTTGACGCCGGACGCGATCCAAACTGACTTTTTTTTTTGGTGCCGTAGCATGTGAGAGCTGCACTTCGCTATACCGTGCCCACACTATGTAAGCTACACGCATCAGTTTTCAGCTCTAGATGAGTTTGAATAGCAGTACATGCCTTAAAAACTGCAGCGCTGGAAATATTCACGTTATTTCTGGGTGACACCAAATGACACAAAAAACGTTAAGCGTAAGGAACGCATTGCCAATATGTCTGCACGCCGGGTAAACGTGGTTATACACAACCAACCAAGGAGCTTATGTAAAGGAATGAACCGCAGGAAATACGAATCCATCCCACCGAAACTGTAACCAAAACAAATTCATAGAGGACTGCTTTGGCGCAGTGACACAGAGCAGTTAGCCCCGCCTCGGTAGCCTTCCATTCATTGCCGCAGAAAGTTGTTGTCGAGTGTAGGCACCCGTATGCTCACAAGCTGCTCCGCAAATATGGCACCCTCAATACGCGTATCTGTGTGTAATGATAACTGTGCTCCTAGTGTCTCTCTGTGCTTAACCACACTAACTAAAGCTTGAGCAAAGCCGCCTCGTGACAAAGGTGTTATCCTAGCTCCTTTGTGCAAAGCGATGTCACGAGTGAACACTGCGCTAACACAATACTATAACAACATCTCCGCATGTCGCGCAGTGTAACAGGGCAGCGACAGGTGTCTCTCTCAGGACTTGGAGTGTCAGGTATACGCAGAAACAAGAGAGCTGTTTTGTCTGCTATGGTTACCCAGGCGAGATGAAGATCCCTGAGTGTTCGCTTTCGTGACTGTTTGGCACGTGCTTCTGTGGGCACGGATGCCTAGGCATTACGATATAAAGAGGCGAAAGGTTTTTGCATTGCCCTACTATAGCTCGAGGTCTAAGGCTTGAAGACTGTTACGTACGGTGGACGCATTGCAGTGGTGTCAAAACACAGACGCTAAAACACACACACACACGCACCTCCCTCTCACACACAAGCAGATTCAAACACACACACACACACAGTCACATTATGTCAGTCCTGTGTGGTATACGACAACACGATTAGTCTAAGAGAATGTTCTCAAGAAAGCGATGACTCTACCAACACTTCCGAAATATAATTTAATAATGCGCTCCAACTGTGCCTTTTGCGGTAAAGAGCAGTTAAGTATAAATTAAGCAGGTTACCACAGTTATTATTAGCAAACGTGTTTTTACTCACTGCAGTTTATCAAAGGTAAATAAAGTTGGATACTTTGTCCATACAGAACGCTTCTCCGAACCAAACTAAAAGATGTCCAGCGGAGGAGCGGAAGAGGAAGGGGGTCCAAATGCTATCCTATAATTTTCTGGATAACATCACCGCAGAACGACGACTGACCTGTCTTTTTCGGTCAACCACCAGAGTTGTCGGAGCATTCGACTTGAGAGATAAGCGAGTTCTCCAACAGCGTTCGGCCTCCGAAGGTTGGACTTTGCACTCATAATTTTGCTTGTTTAGTTAAGCTATTTCTTCTTTGTCTTTATTTTCACGCACATTTCTCTCTCTCCATTAGCTCTTCGACCTGGAGCCGTTAACGACATCCTTTCTGCGTGAGAAGATTATTTACCCGAAGCCAGGAGATGACGACGCGAGAGGAAACATTAGTGGTGTTTACTGAACCAATACGTGCATCTATCGTTACCTTGCTGGTAGGGCCCTAGCGTGATGAGCGTGCGATGGCTTTAAGGGTGTATGGGGCAGTCTCTAGAAAACATTTTCTTTTTAATTTAATTGCTAAATTGTTTAGCAGATTCGTCATTCCATGGTAATCATGTCATGCGAAGCATGCGGAGCGAAGGTGCCTGTGGTGATTTTTTCGATTGAGCGAAACGTTACGAAATGACGCTAAGCATATATAATACTAGTGTTATACGCACAAAAATGTATGGTGAGCAGACTCAACTGTTTTATATACACATGTCACAGTTGCGCAAGTTGCGCAACAATACCAGAAGCAGCATGGTATTTCCCAACACCAGAAGCGGTACGCTGAAAAGTAGCGCTTGTGCTTGTGACGGTGGTAGCCATGAATAGAGCTACGCAGTCCAACTTCAGTGGATCGCACTTAAATATGAAATTGACTGCCACCCCACAAGACGCCTGCATCACAGTATTAAAAATGTGTTGTTTAAAAAATTGGATAGCCAGCACTGTAAGCATAACTCACATTTCAACAACTTTACGCCTGCATAGGGTCTTTTTCTTAAGTATATGCGTAACCTGGTGTAGCTCTGTGGTAGAATATTTGATTTAGACGCAGAGGTATCGGATTCGATTCCAGTTAGGACCACAACATAAATTAGCGTTTGTGAGGTCAACGCTGCTGATGTGGCTCTTCCTTAACGCTCTCGTATTTAATCCTTAAGACATTCTTCAAGGATCCCTTGAGGTCAAACTTTCATTCGAAGAGTGTTTGTATATACGGGCCATAATCTTAAAACCCTCTTTTCCGCACAGACAAATTTTGGTCTACCCCAAGTAACGGGCGTGATCGTGATAGCAGCCAGACATAACGGCTAGATAGATAGATAGATAGATAGATAGATAGATAGATAGATAGATAGATAGATAGATAGATAGATAGATAGATAGATAGATAGATAGATAGATAGATAGATAGATAGATAGATAGATAGATAGATAGATAGATAGATAGATAGATAGATAGATAGATAGATAGATAGATAGATAGATAGATAGATAGATAGATAGATAGATAGATAGATAGATAGATAAAAATGCTCAAAGTGTCTGCAACACGCAAAAAATCCTTCGCATTCAAAATAATACACACTGAGGAGCAAAACCATCCATTGGCGAGTGAGCTGGAGTGCTGCAAGCTCTTTAAAAATGCCTCCAGAGAACGCGTTTCCTAATAGATACTTGAGCTCTGCAAAAAGTTTAGTATGTCTGTCTGTGTCCGCTCTTAACGGTACCCTAAACGGCACCAAAGAGACCAAACAAAACTTCAAACATCTGACCCTATCCGCAGCGCCCACAAATACTGCTCAAGATTCAGCGTTCATACTTGCGCCATTGTCAATTAAAAACCAATAATTGCGCATACCTGCGGCAGCCTAACTACACGTCAATATCCTGTATGTGTGTCTTTGTACTAAAAAGGCGTACATAAGTAATTCTAAGGACCGTAGCGTTTATCACGCTGCGCTGACCATGCTACGCTTGCACGAAGAGGCAAGCGTTTCCAATGCTTCGCTAAGACCGCACGGTGGTGGCACCTACCCATCGCCTTGCGTTCTACACCTTATCACCTCAGCGGCGGGTGCGCACGCCGCGCGCTTAGTTTTCCAGAATAACTGCCAGATAGCGCTCATGTTTTACGTGTGATGTGACGATGCGCTCGTTCGCCTGCGCTGAACGCTCGAGGCACTCTAACGCAGCGCCTCCAGAACACCATTTACCGATTTTCTTGCGCAGAACATCAAATAAACGTTTTATTCACTCTCTTCAGATGCAAGACTATCATCTTTCGACGACATTTGCAGCGTGACGTGCAGATTTTTCTTCTGATTGCCTTTTCTTTGGGCCTTTTACAAATCAGGAACATGATGACAATGGCGAAAATCCCCCAGAAGAGTCCTCGTAACTGCTTTCGCAATAATGTAAAGAAGATAACACGCGGGTTGCAAACACCATTGGGCAGACGTAGTGAATGTGTTTGCAGTTTTAATTAGCTGTGAGACTTATCCCACTGATAAATACGGAGGCTGCACATTTCAGTTCCGCTACCTAAACCCCATTTACAGAGAGCATATGTAACAATATTTGTTTTCTAGGCTTTACCGGCAAGGATCCTGCAGTCTTATGGGTTTCCCTCTGCTCGTGCATCACTGTTACCAGCAGCTATACAACTGTTATAGACAGTCGAATACTAATGCGGGCGCTTCGAAACTGGCTCGTTTCGGAGAATTCTTCATTTCCTCGTACAGTGTCCACCCGATGTAAATATAGACTATTTTATTACTGGCACTTGAAATAAATGATGTTGTAAAATGTTCGTCGAAACCAGCACTGTAAATTGGTCAAAGTTTGAGGGCTTGTTTTATTTTTTAGACCCAACTTCAATGAGAACTAACAGACAGCGATACCAAGAGACGCATAGGGGATGTTATTTGAAGTATTTATAATGTAATTGTGTAAAAAATGCTTAAAAGCTAACTTACCTCCGGCAGCTTTCTACTTGCGACCTTCGAATAACGCGTACAATGTTCTTTTCTTCGCATTGTCTATTAGTTCTCATCAAATTTGTGCCCAACACTGTAATCTTACACAGGAACTTCGGTAATTGTGTGGTGATAACGCAATCAGACTTTACGCTAAGCATCTTTCCCAAAAATTTATGCACTAATTTACCGTTACCCTTTAGTTCTCTTTAGCTTCAAATTGGCGGAATCGACATAAGCATCCTATGCAAAATAATTTTCTCTCTTGCGTTATTGTAGTGACTTCGTTTTCACGAACAAAATTAAGGGTTAACAAACGAAGTTGAAAAGCAAACGTACCCGCTGAAAATACTGGTGGAACAAAGTTGATGCGACATAGTTTCTATTTCTAGATTAAGAAATTGCGATCGTTACTCTGTTGTTCTATAAATTTTTAATAAAATGCTGATCTCTAATAGGCTTTCACTATAAGCAAGCTCCTGCTACAGCAGGAGCTTGCTTATAGAGAGGGACACCACAGGCAAGAATAGAGCAACAGTATAATAGATTACTGGACATTAAGCCCATATAACTAAGAAATGCATGTGACACGACAATGAATTATACGGCTGTGATAGCTCTCTCCCTCTCCCTCTCTCTCTCTCTCTTTTCTTGTTGAATCTGGAAGCGAAGTGATGTTTCATTGGCATGCAGGGTCTGTGGAAGATTCTCTTCCACTGGCTGAGGCTGAGACGATGTGGTGATGGGATGTGATGCGGCTGAGGGGTTAGCCACACTTTACCGAGCAATCTCGAAGAGTCAGTGTTCATACTGCAAGCAGGCAGTCATATAACTGCGAATGTACGAAATTCTCTTTCTTATTTTTAGTTACCCAATTTCCCGCTTCGCTGCCGGCGCAGCGTAAACGGGAGCCCGACTGCTGTGCTGCTACGGCCCGTCGTCTAAATGCATCTCCACGGCGTCATTGCTCTAGAAACGGAGGTCACTGAGTCGGAAATGTGTAAGGGGCAATGATTTCTGTAGCGTGCAGGGAAGGACGCATTCGTGATTTATATCCCCTGTTTTTATTTTATGCGAGTATCTTCCTTAGCCATCGTCTGCCTCATGGTGGCGCGTGCTAGAAAAGTGAAAAAAAAATGAAGGAGCTTTTGGAAAGACGCCTTAAAAAATTCTTTATCATTTCCTCGCCCTTCTTCCCTGATATAGTCTAAATTAGAATTATCTTGTCTCGCAGTGCACGCGAGTTTTATATTGGTTGTTGTCTCGCTCAATGTGGACAGCACCGAGAGACGAATACGCTCAGTGTGCTACAGGAATCCCGGCAAGAGACTGTGAAGAATGGATCTGGCACTCCCGGTTCAACTTTTTGTGTTATAATGATGGCTATCCTTCACGCCGTATAGCCAATTCGTATCCCGTGATGACGCCCAATTAGTAAATGCACGATTGCTTAACTTTGGCATATTGGCCTTGGTGCACCATGCTGCTTTATATGGCTTGGTTCCAATCGCGGATAGATGAAAAACAAAACGTAATAATCCAGGAAGGTTGGCTACGCCTTGAAGAAATTTGGAGCATATGCATACTTACCGAAAGTTCTCGAAATATAGCGAAAACATCACTTGTGCCTTTGCTAACTTAAATGTATCTTGATTTGTCTGAGTGGTGGGGTTGGTGGTGTGCGTGGCTGTTGCTACTGGTGAAGGTTCAACAGGCATACAGGACCGGTGTATTTTCCGCCTGTGCCCATCGTTAGTGTATAGCAGAATTGTGTCACTAATTTTTTATACAGGCTGCTCATGTCAATTATATGCGACCAGAAGTCGTTGAACTCTCTTCTTGATTAACATGGACTACTCACAACTTCTTGCAAGCTAGAGCACCTAAATGATTTTTTATTATGTTTTCTTTTTTGCTGGTCGTCGACCATTACTCTTCTTTTCGAGTTCAACTGTGATCTTTGAGAGTTGAGAGATTGAATGCAGCCGATATCAACACAGTAGGCACAAAGTGTCGAAGTACGTGGCGAACTCTTAAATCACGAAGTCTGATTTTGCGGTTAAGGAGGTGCAATAAGGTGCCTTCTTCGTCTGTTCTAGAGTTCACTTATGAGAAATACATATTAGCTTTAACAAAATTTACCGCTAAGAGTTAAGCATGAGCATTCACCGAGTTTCTGTCACAACGTAGCATCCTGTGATTTCTAATTGCGGTCCCATATGGTCTTTCGATAGCCACCTTTGGTAGCATCGAATAAAATAACGACTCTAACAGACCAAATGTAAAAGTACCGGTACGGGCAACAACGTCTAGCCGGCAGATAGCGCACGATGTTCATCGTCGTGTGATGTTCGCCTCACCGTATATTCTTTATTGATTGCAATGTAGTAACAGACCAAGCTAAGCATATGGAAATCTGTTATGAAATCCGAGTGGATCTCACGTGCTGACTGCTAAAAGCAACTGTGGGACGTTTCGGAACACCTTAAACTGCTCATGTCATATTTTTTTTTTGTATAGATAAAGCCCGAGAAAAGCTTGTTTCTATGTGCTCGTGAATCAGATTGCGGTCGTCAGTCGGCTGCCAAGAGTTGACTGCCTAGTACCATTATAGCTGTACCGCAGTCTCTAAAGCCATGGACCCTCAATACCCTCCGATCCCCTCCTATTTCCCTATAACCCTTGTCTTTAAGGAAAGTCAAGTGTAAACGAACAGCATGAAATAGACATTTCCATCGGAAATAGGATGAATCTGCTTCTTGAATTGTAGCTTGGTTGTGCAAAAGCAAACTTCGCTACATCGGCAGCCCATACTTAGGTAGTGACGCATTACTTACAAAACAGCGCATAGTGAATTATGGCGGAAACATTCATTGGAAAGCTGCATGTGACTTTAAGATTGATTCTCTCCTGCACTGATCCCAACAGCCATCATCTGGATAGCCTCGCAGCTTTCTTACACACCGTTCCTCTCTCAGATTTACTTGCAACCGTTCCTTAGCTACCTGTATAGCGTGCCGTTTTTGAGAGTTACGGTGACTAATAGTGTAGGGTCTTGTATACTGGCGAGAAACAGCTTGCCTACACGGAACAAAAAGGTAAAAAAAGCCCACATGAAATATAAACAACTTTTCACTTCATCTGACCTGCGTACGAACTATTGGCCTTTTCTTCACTTCTTGCTGCGTCTGTTGAAATGTCACGTGTCCCGACAGTCTCTACCGTTCCATGCATATATAGTCAACAGTCAGAGCTTAACGTAATCGAGCGCGAAGTTCTTCCTCAGGCTATCTGTCACAATGCAATATTTGTCTGTGACTTACTTCTTTTCTTTTTTCCTTCTAGCTGAGCACCTATGCAGCTCTTGGTAAATATCGGTATACCTTCCACATTATGCTGGCTCGTCCAGACCAATCCATCAGCATTGCTTCCTTTTTTTGCCAGCCTTTTATATGTTCTTGAACACTTCTCACGTAGGCGTCTACACGTCTGCATTCATTCCGCAATCAACGCTCGTCGGCACAAAGCATCACTTCCGGGCATATCACGTCTCTCACACCATCCCGCTAATTTCAGCGTTTGCGTGGAGGTGACCGACGCCGTGCCGACACAGACATACATTCAGGTGGCTCCCACCTCGTATCCGTGGTTCGGCGATCAGTTAAAGCATTATTTCGCTGTTACGGCAGCGCCGATCAAACCACGCTTAGCCGCGTGACTGCAGTTTCACCGCTCGCTATCCACCGTGCGAACATGGCTGCAGTTGCCAGCGGCTGCTTCCTATCGCGAGTGCACGAATGAAAGCTCAGCGACGCACAACAGTCATCCCTTCGAAACTGCACCAACGGTCGTCCTACTGTAAACTCAAATGCTCTTTTAGAGCGAAAGCTGTTATGAGATGTTATGAGATTACAACTCGGGTCACGCACCACCGTAGTTGTCCGCCGCCGCCGCCACCAGCGTCCGTAACCACATCGCACGTAATTTAAAAAAAATGCCTACCGCCATCGACACAGTGGGCTCGAACCCAGGTTCATAGGGTGCCAGCCCAGTATTCTACCACTGCGCAACGCCAGTGCTTGAGACTTGCTGTCATATTTGCCTTAGGCAGGCTTGATTTCGGGAAAGCAATTGCGTTAATATGACTCACAAAGCGTTTTAGAACAGCGAATGAACAACCAGTCGTCGCCCAATGCCAATAGCGTAACCTGTGGGTCGTCCAACGCTCCAACCCATAACAAAAGATTGTTCTTGTTCACCTATTACCTGAGGCGCATACCCACTTCAGGGCATAATTCCTCATCGTCGTCAGCCACTGCAAAAACAATAGGCGAAAATTTCCTTCCAAGTGTTTAGCGGATACCACATTTGTCAGTAGAATGATGAAAATTAGCATAGCGAATGCTGGACTTCTGCCAAAAGATTTAGGGGCGGAGCTCCTTGTAGCGGCAACCGTTCCTCTCTCGTAGCCGTTGTAGTCTGTAACAAGTATAACCTTTTGACCTCCAAGGTGGTGCCAGTGAGAGATTTCTTCTATGCGCTGTTGAACAATAAAACATAGTGCTCAATGTACATGCCAATGGCTGCTAATGGGGAATGAGGGAGCATTCGGCTTTTAGTTAACGCGCACGCTGCTATCCCCATTAGCAGCCATTGGCATGTGCATTGAGCACTATCTGACGAGAAAGGGTTGTTACGTTATACTCGCTGGGTGTAACCTCCTTAGTTTTAGAAAGGTTTAGCGAGCGTTGAACCGCAGTGCTATGAATGCAATAAACTAGTATATAATAGCGTGCACTGTACATACACATGATCATCACTGTCCATCTTTCTGCGTACACATAAGCTGTGTAAGACATATCTGGAAATAAAATTCTCTTAAAGAGATATACCATGAACTCGAGGTGGTTAAAGGGAGGAAGTAGGCCCGAAGCGCAAGCCGTAAGATAGTTTGCCTGTGCCACTTCTCGTTTAGTCCTTGGAATGTCCACTGAATAGCGGTGCTTGCTTCTATATGGGGAATATATGATGACAAGATGCGAGATGGTGGTATTTGGAGTGTTGAATAGATGGACGAATGGGCACACAGACAGATGCATGGATGGACGCATGAACGGACGCAGGGGCGGATGCATGGACGAACGCAGGGACGGACGCACGAAAAGACACACGCACGAACGGGTGGATGGACGTATGGACGGTCACACAGACGGAGGCATGGACGGACGGTAGCAAGAACGAATGGACGGACGAATGCTTCACCCCACTCTCCATCATTCACTCCGTGGATATGCTGCCAATTTTTTTTATATCTGTTCCTTCTTTTATACATTAAGAACTGCTATTCCTTGTGTCTTTCGTTGCTCTACGATTTGATCCAGCTTTTCTCTCAGAGAGGATTTACTTTTCTGTCCTTGTTTTATCTGTCCGCTTGTCTTGCACCGCACACAGTCAATAAGCTTCACCATGGCGTAACATGACAGCCTAAGTATTTCTTTCTATGAGTGGGCGTTCTCGTGCCTCCGACAAGACAACTCAGAAAGCAAAAAGAAATGCGCAGTAAGTGTTCGAAGAAGTATATAAAGAAGCGCAAACGCAAAGAGAAAGCTTGCCGCCTCACCAAAAGAAGTCACTGTAAAAGCTTTTTTAGCAGACCGAGTGGTTCAAGAGTGGTACGAAAGTTAAAGGCGCAAAGGAATTCTTATGAGTGAAGGCTGTAAAAAAATAAATACAAGACATACAAAAAATTTCACGAGGCCTATCTTTCGGAACACTCAATCAGAAATTGCTAGCGCGCTTGGCGGAAACTTCATTGAATGCGACACTGCCTCTGCGCAACAGCACTTTACATCAGGCATCTCGATCGCATCTGCAAGAAAAGTGACTCTCCGAAGTTGAACCGACCTTCAGATGTCTTTATCTAGCATATTTAGAATGCTCCTGGTGCGACTATCAATTTTTAACATGAAGATGACAGTCAGGTGATTCGCTGCGATAAGTTTTCACTGGTGACGTTTTTATTAATGTTTATTACACGGTGTTCGATTGCCTGAAGACTAAAACAATGGCGCGGGTCAGTAATTTAGACGACCTTCAACGGGTGAAGCAAACTCACTTATTTGCTCATTCAAATACCTTGGTCGGCAATCCTAGTGGCGTGTCGCTTCCTGCTCAATGCGTAATAAGTACTTGACACAGTAGAGTCAGAGAGAAAAAACATGTGATAATTTAAGCCTTGGACTTCAACTTCTTGCTACCCTGCTGACATCGCCAAGCAGTTCGAAATTAACAAGTTCGCATGCAGCCATGATTGAGAAGCTTCTCACATATGGCAATTTTACCAGGAAATTATTTCGAGAGGCCTCCAATATAAATTTAATAGGCTGGCAATGATGAGGATGATATGAGCTGCTAAGGCTTATGCAGTTAAAGCATACAGTGCAGGTTCAAACAGCATGTCTTGAGGCGACTCTATCAAAGCGCGCTTGCGGAGGCAACGCGGCAGCCGGCGGTGGCGGGATTTTGTTGCTGCCGGTTCGCTCGTCCCGACAGCCAGAAAATGAGCCCAGAGGTAGAGCGGTGCGCGCAGGCCTGAACATACAGAAACGAATTGATTGATTGATTGATTGATTGATTGATTGATTGATTGATTCATTCATTGATTGATTGATTGATTGATTGATTGATTGATTGATTGATCTGTGGATTTAATGTCCCAAAACCATCATGTGATTATGAGAGACGCCGAAGTGGGGGGCTCCGGAAATTTTGATTACCGGAGGTGCTTCAACGTGCACCCAAATGTGAGCGCACTGGACTATATAGCCTTTTCGCCTTTATCGAAAATGCCACCGCCGCATCTGGGACTCGATCCCACTACCTGCAGGTCAGCTGCTGAGTACTTTAGCCACTAGACCCCCACGGTGGGGCTGATACAAAGCAAGTAACAGAGCAAGTATACACAACAGATGAATGTCAGCGTTCTCTTTCGAAACTATTTGCTCGCTTTGCGAAATTTTGCAAAAATGATTTGCCCCTCTACTCTTACTGTCTGGGTGCTTCGAGTTTTCGAGTAATTCAACCTCGCGATATCCATTGCTCGCCAATTGGTTAGCTCAACAGGTACACAGAGAGAATGTTCTCGAAAGGCGTTGGTTTGGTCAGTTACCGCTGATCAAGCAGACATTTTTCGTCGACAAAGAATATTTTCATTCTAAAAATATCCGCCTCAGTTTTCTCGTAGCTATGTACTTAATATTGGTGAATGCTAGTTTTCTTTTTACATTATTTCAAAATTTGACTAGACCCATAGAGAAAGACGTTTTCAGCAAAGCCTTGAAAATATTTACCCGAAACACCAGAACGCTCGATAGGTGCTACAGTATGGATAATGGAGACCAGGGGAAAGACCGGGAAACCTTTCAAGACTTTAGTTATTCATATACCTATCTTCAATGGATGCTTACATTAGTGTTTCATGAACTTGTGGTTTGATTTCGTAGAATCACGAGTGAAAAAAAGTATTTTGTAGTCCCACAAGAAAACAGTTTCCTCTGTCAGCTATTTCATTCAAGTAATTTAAGCGCACTCGATGAGATGAGCTGCACTACCCTCGGCGAGGCTCCTTCAACTCCAACTCTGGCTGCATGCCATCCCGGTTCTGCAGAAGGCAAAACTTCTAGGTGTACCTTGACTTCAACATAACAAAAAATACTTTATAACTGTTATTCGATATCTGGTTCGGTGAAATATTGTGGCGAATAAGTGATGCCCATTATACATTGCTTCCGACAGGCTGCGGTAAGTTTTTTATTGTTTGTTTTTTCGCGATGCGCACTTGCCTGAAGATGTCGCGCATATAGAATTAATCTGAAAGCGTGCGATTAAGTAGTACTCCAGTTATAGGCTACAAGAGGAGGAGCTTAGGAACTTTGCTGAACTTGATTCCAACAGCTACTCACTTGTGTCCCGGTCATTGCATTCTCTATTATGTAAAATTCAAAATAAATGCGCATTACGGTTTACATACCACGTCGTTTATCTTTTTATTATTTGCGTGTGTGCATACTAAAATACTTGCGCCCAAGAAGATGAAGTCGGTATAGTTTTTATGAAATACAAACAGGCGAGGAAGCGTGATAGCCATGTCGCTCCTGCAGGATGCATCTTTTCTCTGCCCTTGATGGGCATAACATGGTGAAAGTTCAAGTTCTAGAATTTTTAAACGCACGTCCATGGTTGTCTTCCTTAATTCACTCAAGCGCGCCGCATTTTCATGGACGTGACCTGGTATTACGTGCTTCGTAGACAAGAAGCCTTGCTGTTCTTTCCGTCTAGCAACCAGATATAAGCATGTCGCGGTGAGGTATTGCTTTAAAGAGAGTGCTCATCTTCACAGCACGTGTTGTTTCATTACTCTTCCTTGTTTCTTTCTCTTTTATGTTTGAGGGTTCACGTTTACTGCTAAGACGACTTTTACAATGGTGGTTTCTGTAACTTCATAGGAAACATCTGCAACGTTTACATCGATGATGTCCTCATTTATTCTCGTGCAGAGCAAGAGCACTGTTACCACTTGTCTCGTGTACTAGAGTCACTGAGAAGCTCACGCCTGAAAATAAACAAGAAGAAAAGTGTGGAGTTACAGAGGAAAGCGGTGTTTTTTGGCAGAATCCTCAATGGCTTTGCAACTTGCCCCCACACAAGCTTTTCTTTGTTCTTAGGTCGTACGTATGAATTCCTGCGGGGTGATGAAGCCAAATGTATCAGCTACATTTGCCATTTTCTGCTTATTTTTTGTTGCGTGCCATTACAAATTCCTTCCTTCCTTCCTTCCTTCCTTCCTTCCTTCCTTTTTTAAACCATTTAGTCATTCTTCTTCATTCTGTACGTAGCCGCGCAGACAACTAAGCTAGCAAGTACTCATTCACTTCTCTGCACGCGGCCTGTTTTATCGAACGCGAGCGTTCACGACACCGGAGCAGCCTCTCCAAGAAGAATTTTACTATAAAAGTGTTTCAATATTTATTATTCCTAGTAATTTTTCTGGTAGCTTTAATGATCGTAAGTTACTCTTGCAAGCACTCTTAGGTATTCAAGATAAGCCATGTGCACTAGCACTGAATTTTAGTTTTCTTTCTATTCGACTTACCTGTTCCTTCGAAGACCAATAGGGAAAAATTGTGCTCCTTATTTTATATTTTGCGCATTAAAATTTATGTTATAAATTGTTCAATAATCTAAACTATAATACAAAATATTGCCTGTGTTTTACTTGGATACTAATTCAGCGCTAAAATGAAAAGAACAACTATACTTCTGCCTACTTTTATATTGAATCTTGCCTGCTTTCCGAATCTGCTGAACGGCGATCCCAGCTTCGCCACATAATACAGCGGGTGAGGGCAGCGGCGAGTTCTGTTTCGGTAGCACTGCATTGATCGCTGCACGATGAATAGAGTAGCGTGAAAGGGCACGCAACCGTAGTCTCCGTGTAAACGATCGAATGAGGAGACTGCAATGAAAGCGGCCCTTCAACTCGGATCCCGTTTTCTCTTTCACCCGGATGGTCAGCTAGGCAAACTATTTTTACGGTTCGGAAAACGCCTGGCGTAATTAAACTTCTAGTTAAAGTTTTCGGCTCATCGAGTTGGAAGCGTGCATTGGAAGGAAAGAAAAGTGAAAATGGAGGTGACAGGAAGAATTAGTTTAGCGATTAAGCAAGGTAAGAGGCTGTGAAAACAAAAAAGAAAGAGGGCATTTAGCCTGACTGCTGTTTAACGACTTTTCTGCAGCTTGTATTGTGCTCTGAATGAATCGAAGTGATTGAGAGATGTGGTTTGCGCCGAAGAATAAGCTTCCTTTGTTCCTTTGATCTCTCGTCGAGACGCAAGGGTAGTTATTATAGCTTATGCTATACATAATGATTACACACGCTATTTTGCCCAACAATTATCGTTTCCAAAACTAGTTCTGCGCAAGCTTTTTTGGATTTGAGCTTCATGAAAAGCAAAACACTCGACCCCTCCTTCACGACGCTACATTGACAATCACGCATATCCCTCCTTCACGACGCTACATTGACAATCACGCATATAGGAACTTCTCAGAAAGAGTTTTTCAAATCACACAAAAAAACTTTGGGTTGGGGTTTTGAACACAGAGCCAATGAGTTTTTTTGCGCTGGTCTGCAAGGGTTCGGCTCTAAAAGGTCTTTTCATTAACGTGTTGCGTCGGGCGGGTGTATACGAACCAGAGTTTTTATGTGTTTCTGTGCTTTGAGTTGTCCACTGATTCGTCCTCACACTGCGGCTATCTATATACGACTTCAGAAACACGTTGGTCCCGGGTTTGAACCTCATATCAGGACCACTTTATCTTCAACCAAAAAGGTTCTTTTTTGCTCGGCACTACATAGGGGTGAGTGAATTCTCTTTCATTCTAAATATGAAGTTATAATCGTTGTGCGCGTTTTCTTGATTGATTTGTGAGGTTTAACGTCCCAAAACCACCTTATCATTATCAGAGACGCCGTAGTGGAGGGCTCCGGAAATTTCGACCACCTGGGCTGCAGCCAAATCTGAGTGCACGGGCCTACGACATTTCCGCCTCCATCAGAAATGCAGCCGCCACAGCCAGGATTCAATACCGCGACCTGCTGGTCAGCATCCGAGTACCGTAGCCACTGGACCACCGTGGCGGGGCGTGCGCGTTTTCTTCGTCAGCAGTATTGCCATATGTCAATTCTGCATAGTTGTGTCCACGCAATTATGTACGTATAAATTCCAAACTGTTTCACAAGAAACTCTATATGGACTTTTATCCACAGCATGAACATCTAAGCACAAATTTAGCTAAAGCTAAGAAACGTCTCGCGAAAGCGGGAACCTACACCTGGACCTATATGTTATGCGGCTCTAAATGCACCTTCTTTCACTTTCGAATCACCTTTACTGTGTATGCGCATGTGAGCGCCTCTTTAAGAAGTCTTCAGGGGCGCAAACGCTAAGCAGGTGCGTGTTCCCGCACACATGTGCGCTCGTGACTGATTCCTCATCTTCATAGACAAAGCATGACGCCCCTTATGTAGTCGAGGTGAGAATTTTAATGTTGTCATCACATGCCAAGTAAACAAGTTTTCGGTGCTATGAAAACTGTGCAATCTGGCATTCGACGCCCTTCATATCCATCAGAACACAGACAAGCTTCGTCAACCACTTTTTCTGTATGCCTATAGTAGACCTTGTTTTCAATGCGTGAACGATTACCTTCGCGACTATAGATTCATTCCGTGTTTGTAAACACAGGTATACGCCAATGTCGACATTATGGGTAAAATTATAGCGACGTCCGCACGTAACTTCCGCCATAAGTGCTGAGGGCTGCGATGTACGTCAACAAAACGACGCTGTGAGACGCCATAAGCCTTGTGAAAGCCATAAGCTCTGAGGGCTGCGATGTGCGCCAACGAACAAAACTAAGTTGTGAGACTCAACTCACATCCAACCGCGACGCAGCTCGCCGGCATACCATTTTTTTCTTGTTGCTTGACTGAGAACACCACATGCACCATTGAAAACCGAGCGGAAACTGTGGTAGGCAGAGCGGCTTTTGTCTACCAAGACAGCGCCACCGCATTTGCGTGACGTAAGTCCGGTGGAATTTGTCTATATTTGCTTTGTGTCTGCTGTGACTTCTGTGGGGCTCTTACTCGTCTGAGTTATTTAAATAGTTATGCGTAACTCTTCCAAACATTCGTGGCATGCAGTTTGAAAGTGTCTTGGCCCCGGTGTGGTTGCTTAGTTTACGGTGTCACACCGCTAGGCGCGTGGAGGTGATGCGACTTGCCCGTCATGACGGCCACTTTTTGGTGGTACGTGGGATGATGTGGAGTGGAATGACTATGGAAAACAAACACACGCGTGTAACTAGATGTAGGTGCACTTCGAAACACCGCATCCCGTCAAAAATGAGTCGGAAATCGGTCACTACGGGGAGACCCACTATTATGTTGTGTACCTGATGCGTGAAAACTCATCATCATATGAATACGACGAAGGTGCCTCCTTTCAGTATCCATATTCATAAGTGGCTCGGCCTGTTCTCCCTTGCAGATAGCTGTCACCGTTCCCTCGCTTTGTATTGCGCACCTGCTTGCTTCACACGGTCGTTTCACTTCGCTTCTTCAGCCTAAACAACGCTCATAGTACCGAACTTAGTAGCGCTTTTCATACTCCTGTTGTTGCATTTAGAATGCTGATACTTTACCGGGGTGCAGCAGTAGAAAAATAAAAGGCTTGGCAGTACACAAAAGGCGGTAACCAAAGTCGGGCAGCGAGTTTAACTGCACAACACGTGCGGCTAACGCCGTAGGGTATGCAAAGAATGTTTGGATTCAAAACTTCGCCAGAGAGAGCAGAAGAAACAGGGCGGTTCGAGAAAAGTGGCCCGTTTTTCCCGGCAGTCGTTGCAGCCGCAGCTGGCGAGCAGCCATAAGCTTAACGCCATTGCCATGTTAGCGCTAGCATAGTGTTTCATCAGGCATACATATTTTTTTTTTACTCGTTGGGAGAAATATGCTGCTTGTTTTGCGCTCTAAATGGTGCAACTTTTCTTTTCATGGTGGGTTCCTTTCTTTTCACGAACCACACCACGTTGCTTCATCACTTTTATTGGTACGGAAGAAGGTGTGCTCAGTAAAATTACAAAGCCGAAGTTGTACGAGGATCTGCTAAACTCGACGATGCTGTTTAGATTCTCAATCACTGAATCAGCATTTAGTTTGGAAGTGAAAGAAAGAAAAGAGGCATATATTTAGATACTAAGTAGAAAACTTTTTTTGTAATGCCTTCACCTGCATGAGCTGTATCTTCAGGTGTCTTTACGTATTTTATTTCATTAGCTGCGACATTTACAGCTTCTCTCATCTGTTAAAAGTAGCCCACTATATATAGAGACATCAAACGACCCTGAATAACAAGTAACTAAAGACATGTGATTATATATAGAGAAATAATGAAGCACCTACGGCACCATTCTCCTCCACACCGAGCATGACAAAAATCAACTTTTGAATAATTCTGTTAATTCTGTGTCTATATACATATGTAGCTTAGAAAAAACTACTCTTACGAAATATTGCATGAGGTGTTCAGGAAAACGCAGAACTTAATTGGGTACTGGTAACAATGGTTTGCATCACCATATATAGCAGTGTGAGTTACAAACACTGTACACGGGTTAGGTATACGCGCATAGAAAGACACAGTTGTCATCTACCCGAGAGTAGGCCGTCATTAAAGCAGGCTAATTGTAAAAAAAACAGAGCAGTAGGTACTTACACACCAACACTCACGAGAATTAAGAACTGCCGCTGCACGTGTACTTGAGCTTGTGGCGGGAACTTGTGATGCTCACTCAAATTTACAAGTACGCCGCTTGAAATTATCTCAATTTTTGTTTTACCAGCATGGTGTGCTTAAAAAGGCAGCCTATAGGAAACAGAATATTTTTACTCTGCCATTACAGGCCTCTTCAGCGTGAATCACTACTGTGTGTTCTGACAATATCTAAGCATGAAATGGGATGTCCTGAATCTTTACGACACAAACATGCTATGAGTTCTGCATACGCAGCATGAACGAATGCTGGTTTTGTCTAGCCACATGCAGCTCCGCTTAAAAACAAACGTTGCAATAGACTTATTAGAGCGAAAGTCTTAGATGTGTCATAACGAGAACGTTGACCGGCGTCCCACGTCATTTGCGTGAACGCGAGAGATGCAGAAAATCACGTGATCACTTAACCATGACGTCACACATCGCCAACATTTATGTAATGATCACTGCGTTACTATGTTGTCACAGGATTACGTCATCACGTGACGCCATTGCTCGATTTAAGGTGGGCCGATTATGGAGGCATGTGCAGAACAAAATGATGTGCAGAAGGCTTGCAATAACTTAGATCTCTGAGCCAATTCAAAGTTCCGTTTGTTGCAGAAAGCTTTCGGAGCGGGGCGCAAGAGGCTTAGCACATCGACTTAGAAGAGAAATGATGGCTTTCGCCTTCAAGTCGGCTGAGACGAAGGCTTAAGATACTCTGTGAATTTTGGTTCATAGAAAAGCAGGAGGCACAGCATGTGCCATTTTCAACAATCACTTTCGATCACTCGAGTAGGCGGGAACGGCCAAAGCTAGAGTGCCAACTGAAAATTCGATAAGGCGGCATCAAAAAAGTCTTTTTTTTTCAAATTCTTTCTTTATCCTTACTTAGTCATACAACTTTTTGCGCCATTTAGTGAAATTAAGAACAAGGAAAAAAAGCAATGGGATACGGAAAAAAAATTTTACCCTTAGAGGTTGCCTAGAATGAATTGACAAATCGAAACATGGCTTCAGCTCTTTGTTTACCTACCTTATCCGTACACAACTACAATGCAACGATGGCGCACATGCTTCATGAATTCGAATTCAGCGGCTTCTCACACTTTTGCCATGCACTGGGAACTTATTCTTCTTCGGAAAAGGCAATCGCAGATTTCATCTCAGAAGTGAAATGAATGGCCGCCCAGGGAAGAAACAAAACTAGGAATGAGTTTTATGGGCCCGCCGGTCGTCAGAAAATTCAGGGCGCATCATTTGGCGCTCCTAGAAGAAACAAAAATATCACGCATATTTCACGCAGGCAGGCGTAATATATTACGCGCTTGTTCTTGGTTCTCCCGTACGCGCTGGTGTGATATATCAGCATATTTTTGTTCTCATTTGCGGAATCTAGCCTGACGGGAAGTTTTAGCCTAAGTCCTCGTTATTTTGGGAATGCGCTCCGGGGAATTCAGGTCAAATTTTAAAAAAAATGAATGATAAGAAAATGCTAGATCGGAAGATGTGAAATACCCAAGCAATATTTCTCGTATGAATTTATATATATATATATATATATATATATATATATAGAGAGAGAGAGAGAGAGAGAGAGAGAGAGAATGCCTGCGTGTGTGTATGTGTGTCATTTTTGTTTATTGCACTTGTGGTAGTGGGACAGTAAAATGAAGGTATATGAACCCTGAACTGAACATCTATGACGACTCTTGCATGTCTGCAAGCACGTTTGTGCTTATTCTCCTTCTGAGTCAAATATTTCTCCATTTGTACGCAAGACATTGTAGAGTTACTTTGCTGAGTGCCATCACTAAACACTGAGTGGCCATCTACTTGCAAATAACAAAATAAAAAAATCTGATGAGTTTTTAGCAACCTTCACAGTTCTCTTTTATCCTCTACCAACGGGCATGCGCTTACGGATAATTCCTTACTGATCTCTGATCTCTGTTTAATAAATCACCTGCCACGTTTTTGTGTTATAGATCACATGTAACAAAAAACACTTCAATGTTCTTACCGCGAAAACAGATTTTTTTGGTTAAAACAGTGAGACGTTTGAACAGCCACTCACCGGACCCCATAACAAATTTTAGTTATACCGCGGAAGCTGTTGTGTGTCCGATGAGGAGCATTTTGCTACAAATTCTTTTTTAATCGGTTCATTACGAGATAAGGAAACTTATTTTTTTTAAGCGGTGCGCAATGAGGATGAGGTGAGCTTCAAATCTCTGCCGCTCTTCCGCGTAGCCGTCACAAGACAAATCTCTTCCCTACCCATCCGACTTAGAGGTCACGTGCGCATGACATAATCGAACAAGCCCGACTCCCGAGCCCACTAGTGGCATTTTATGGGCGAAAAAGGAATTTTATTGTTCACCACATTACACACTAATTCGGTTCCACAAACACATACAAATTCGGTTCCTCATACACATACAAATTCAGTTTCACAAAATTATCGAAGCTCCTTAAAGCGGCACCCGTTCGTCTCTCGTAGTAGTAGTAGTCGTCGTACTGTGTAATGAGTCTTACATTATGACCTCCAAGGTGGTGCCGGTTGGAGATTTCTTCTGTGCGTTGTTGAACAATAAAACGTTCGCAGCGTGCGGGTTAACTAAAAGCCGAATTCTCCTGTCGCTCATTCCTCTTAACAGCCATTGGCATGTACACTGAGCACTATCTGACAAGAAAATGTTGCTACGTTATACTCGCTGGGCGTAACTTCCTTAGTTTTAGAAAGGTTTAGCGAACGTTGAGCCGCAGTGCCATGAATACAGTGAACTAGTATATACCATGAACTCGAGGTGGTTAAAGGTGGGAAGTAGACACGAAGCCCAGCTTATAAGAAAGTGTGCGTGAGCACACTTTCTTGCACGCTTTCGTTCAGTCCTTGGAATGTCCACTGGATGGCAGTGCTACTATATGACGAATACATGATGAAAAGATGCGAGATGGTGGCATTTGGAGTGTTGAACGGGTGGACGAACGGACACATAGACAGATGCATCGACGGACGCACGGATGGCTGCACGGATGGATGGACACATGGACGGACGCAGAAGCGGATGCGTGGACGAACGCAGGGACGGACGCACAGATGGACGTGCGGACGCCTGTTTTGCCAGCCTTACTTTTTGCATAACTTCTACAGCATTGCATTTGATGTCTGAAACCTAATATAATGAATAGACAGTTTTAGCTTAGCGTTAGCGTGGTAGCGGGACTCAAGTGAATATCCTTACCGTGCTTGGGTGGCAACAGGGAGAAGGTGGGATACGTGCGGTGCTTTTAAATTGCCGGAGAGCGTCCTTCGGTGCACCGATGCCGCTAGAAGCACTAATGGCCCCAGCCGGGATGGTGAGTGGCACACTTCGCGGGGTGTTCGTAAACAGCTGAGCTGTGATATTATTCGCAAGCAGTCGCTGTTATAGGTCGGCAACCTCACTCACGAATCGACTCACTCAGAGGCACTCCGACTCCTATCGAGCCATCAGTCTGAGTCTCAGTGAGTCCAGGTGAGTATTATTGCAAGTGAGGAATTTTACAAAGATCTGTACTGTCATCACGAAAACCAGGAGAATAATGTGAGAAGTAGCAATTCCCCCAAAAAATCGGACAACCCGCCAGTAACAACAAAGAAAGCAAAGAAAACATAAGAGTTAAAGAGGCAATGACACTCGTGAGGACCAGGTTGTTTGAAAGACGGTCAATAGGTTATAGTAACAAGACTGTTCATCTTGTACACAAAATGTCTCTTGAAGGTGAAAGCACCAGAATCTTGAAATAATGCTATCATCGTCCTAATATGTAAACAGTGGACGTCATGTACCTTTAAATATTACAGGCTGATCAGCTTGCTGTTCTTTGTCTAGAATATATTAACAAAGGCAATATATACTAAAATTATAACAATTTTAGAATCGATTCAACCAAAAACCAAGCAGCATTTTGTACGGACCCATGCTCAAGAATAAACAATATAAACGTTATCAACCAGGTGATAAAGAAATATGTAGGATATCACCAATCCCCGTCCTCATAGATTACGACGAGGCAACTGGTTCGGTCGACATTGCAGCAATCATGCAAGAACTGTGGAATCCGGACGTCAACAAACCAAATGCAAAAATACTGTAACAGCTAGACGGCCACCAAAGTCCTCCACGAAAATAGGAGCAAAGTATCAATGTTCAAGGGTACGAGGAAGCGAGACACGATGACCCCATCCAATTCATCCCGCGCTTAAAGAAGGTTTTCAGGACTCCAAATTGGGTAGAAATAGAAATACAAGTTTGGATAGTACCCTAAATACCTAGGATTTGCTAATGACATTGCATTCATGGGTAGCTAAGGGGATAGGTTTCATTTCATCATTGATGAATTGGACAGGAAAAGCAGAATGGTAAGACTGGAAAATAAACGCATTGAACTGCACTAATGTGAAACAGTGTAGAAACAGAACCATGTTTTACGATATGTAGCGAGGCATTGCAAGTTATAAGAATATACGTCCACTTATAGGACAGGTAGTGATTGTGGAGACGAACCATGAAACTGGCGTTACTATAATAACATTATGGTAGAGCAAGTTCGGCCAGTATTCTGGCGGTTAACTACTACAAATGGTAGTTCACCACCATCCTGCAAGAGGAATGTACGCTAAAGCTGCCTCTCACCCATACTAGTATCTACCAGTGAAACTCAGACCTGGAGACTTTCAAATAGGGTCCAACATAATTCGAGGAAAGCGCGGTGAGGAATGCAAAGGAAGATGTGAGGTTGAACATTAAGGAACAAGAAGAGAGTGAAGAGGGTCAGTGAATAAACAGCTTTTAAGGACATCTCAGTAGATAACTAAAGGATAAGGAATAGCCGGCGCCTACTTCGTGCGCCAACGTCACCTTACATCCCGTTAATTAAAGAAAAAGGAATGGGTATGGACTGTGCATGGAACACGTAGATAGGATAACCGCCAGTCATAAATATTAAAAGATTTGATTCCAAGAGAAGGTAAATTTGTCAGGGGGCATAAAGTTAGGTGGGTACATACACGGCTGTGCTAGAGGAGCCACACGTGCGCACGCGCCGCTCCTCTAGCCCAGTCGTGGTACATGGTATTAGGAAATTACTGGCATAACAAGGCCTCATAAGCACACGACTGGGTTGATTGGCGAAACGCGGGTGAGGCCTTTGCCCTGCAGTGGGCGCGACGCAGTGTGGCTGATGACGATGGTGACGATGACTATGATTACGTGTCCATTTCGTCTTTTTTGTTGACGTGCACTGTTATAAGCTACCGATGATGGCTGTGTACGTTTACGCTCAGACCTAATGCCCTAACACTTCAGACGATGACACTGGAAACATTTTAGAGAGTGCGGCAAGACGAGTATGTTACGGACATTTCCAAGTACGCACAGCACACTTCGAGCCAACGCTTGACCACCCGTAAGTTAATCTCCAGTGACCATAGTCTGCAGAAGGACTCTCACATAGCGGTTTACTCACTCCACGGTGCGTGGTCTTGAACAAGAGCGCAACACAAAATTGGACGGCGGAAAATTGAGCGATGAGTGATGGGGCTGGTCGATGACGGCATTCTTCGGCTACGGGGAGATTGCGTTGCTTCTTTTCCTCTCGCTCACTCTCTAGTTATTTGTCCCCCTTCGGGTGCAACACGGTCCCTGAGGCCCACGGCGAACTGGAAATATTGCGAGAACAGCGGTAGAAAAAAAATGATGCTGCATCGGGAAGGCTCAGGTGAAATTCTGTGTATAAAAAAGGAATTGCTCTTTTGTTACGTGGTTGGCTTGAAAGGAAATCAACATTGGATAAATTGTCCTCCCTTTTTTTCTTTTTTTGCCAGTGGTTGTTAATCCCTCCTATCCTCTTTGGAGACCAACACACAAAACGTTGGTTTAATTCAACAACACGTGAAAGGTTGTTGAACGGGGGCCCAAATCATGATGAAAGGATGTTATGTCTCGAGCACTACTTTTCAGACGTTTTACTCGGAACATTTGCGCAGACAATTCCCACAATATATTGAGCAAACGTTGTTTCTGAAGCTGGGCGAAACATACTGGCCTTTGTGCATTTGTTTATTATAGAAATACATATTATGCCTCTGGCACATTCAAAAATATACGCATTTTTTAATAAAAATGAGAGCATTGTATGCGAGCAGTTTTATTGATGCATACCCTCAATCTTCAAAGATGATTTCGGTATAAACATAATTTTAAACAATCGTTTCAAAGTGCATTATTTTGGTTCTTGCTTGATCCGCGAGGCGTCGCCACGTAACTAAGAAGCTCATCTGCTTTATGCTCTTGAGTCACCCGGCTCTTTTGTTCTTTACGATGCTTTTATTTCCTATCCTTCACTGCAAGGCATGAGATGCATTTCTCTTTCTGCATTGGGATGCGTAGTAACCTGATGCACGCCGCCACTGTGACTGACAGTGTGATAGAGCCTGGGCGACCACAGCCAGTCCGTACGCCCATTTCCACACAGTCATACTGCCAATTTATTAGCTGCAAAGCAGCTTTTTGACAAGCCTGTGTAACGCTGTCCTTCCGTCCGCACAGTGCTCCCCTGGCCACAGGTGTTGGGGCGGTGCCAAGAAGGTAACGCCTTCCATCGCAGTGCGCGCGCGTTGACGTCACTCTCTCCCTAGCCTGTCTCCACTTGCCGAGTGTCATTTCGCTCACTTCACTCTCTCCACCACTCGCAACGTTCGAGCACACATCGAGTGGATATTTCGGCTAGTTTATCTGCCATAAAACTTACGTGACACCCAACCCGGCTCTCGTGTCTTTGCGTTTCAAAGAATCGTTTACTCGTGCAGAAGTTCGTGCATTAGCTCAGCGCCGCATGCGCGGATAGGAACTTTATGAATGTGCAGCAAGAAAGTTCTCACCTTATGCAGTGATAAAAGAGAACAAGTTTGAGACGGGGCTTTTTGATACGCAATTTTCATATGACCAACACAAGAAGGAGCGACAAGGAACAAATGTTAAGGTAGAAGGGCCGAAGCAATGCTGAATTAGGCGCAATGTGAAATTTGCGAAATAAGCATGGTGAAGAGCGCATGTTTCCTCACTCAAATCGCAGAACTAAGTGCTAGTATTACTGTGGCACAGTATTCGACAACCTAATCTTCATTTAGAAAACCCGTTAAAACCGACTTGTGCCATTATGTTTCATTCTAAATATTCGCACAACGCTGTAAGTGGCACATGACATACTGCACGCCTCTTCTCTCTTTCTCCCTCTCGTACTTCTTTCTTCACTCTGAGCTGCCATTGATAGATAATTGAATAAAATGTTTTGATAGAAATTGATAGAATGTTTTCAAACTTCCCACTGCAGCCAATACAAGAACCTCTCTCGCTTCATTTCACTGACCATAAAGCCGTAATAATGAAGGGGCTTTGCAGTCTAGCCGCCGTGACAACTAAGAAATGAAAATAACAAACAAAGAAACGAAAGAACAAACGAACAAGAAGAAGAATAAAGTGGATTTGTGTAATGATGTAATGGGCTAACTTTTGACGGGAGAGTTAGAGTTTACTGATTATTTTTCCTTCTCCAGCTTCGCCCACTTACCGTCATTGATTTCGTAGATATGGCGTTAATTTTCTCTATCAGTGAACTTATTTCAGACTTCTAATTTATCCCAAATTTCCTACCATATTTTTGTGCTAACGTTGACATGAAATGGTGATGGTGTTGTTTGTAAGTAAAAACAAACAAGTTCTTGCAATGACGAAAGTGCTGCTTTTACGAGTTCCACTGATCAAGCTGAGCACAAGCAAGGAGTAACAGGTATAGAAGAACGACGTCATAACAATAAATTTTCTAATGCAGCAATACCCACTTTATTAAAGCAGTCCCAAACTAGGTTCGAATAAAATTGTTCAAAACGCTGACCTCCATTGTGTGGACTTGTGAGGTATTCTTCAGCACTTTCTATTTCTTACTGGTGCACTCTTTTGTCAAGCACATCAATGACACTTTGTGAGATGTGCATGTTTAAGCAGGCTGAAATAATGACTGGATTGAGTGCTTCTAGCGCTGGCTGCCTAGGATGTTCACTTTTACGTCGCAGATTGTCGTAAACTCCGAATTTCTCCCAATGAGAATGGTCTCCATCGTACCCCTGTGTATAGCCGATTGCGGGTATCGTAAAGTTATGTAATTGCCAATAAATGTTCGTGTGCTAGCGCCATAAATTTTTACGAGTTTATTCAGCTCTTTATGGAAAGTGAGACCTGCATCGTATATCGAAATTGCGAGACTAGAAGGCTTCCGCTTCAAGATGGAACGTTTTCCCGTGTGCGTATGGTTTACAGCGCACCTATAGGCGAACGACAGACGTGTGTGTGTATTTTTGATACAGGAGATAACATATCAGGCAGCATCATATCAAAACTTTACGACCTATTTAAAATCAATGCAGCTATCCTTTCATTCGTATCGCACTTTAGCACCAAGATAGAGAGAAAGGCTATTAGTGAACGAAAAGAAAAGATAGCCAGTTTATAATAACCAGTGTGCGAGCTTACAGAGGTACCAAATGCTTATATACATGAAGTATCGAACGCAATGACTGCAAGTGGACTTCCTGCAAATATTTGTTGTCATAAAACAATTAAAGAAGTGATTACCATATTAGGCTAAATAAATACCTATAAGTATATTTTCACGTGGACATGATGTGGATGAACGGAGCAGTCGGCTTGTTTCAGACGGAACTCTATTGGTTGAACTTGCGGCCCGGAGACGGAAAGTCAAACTACACGAAAGCTTCACACTCAAGCAAAAGTCAGGCTACGGACGTCGATAAAACTCATCATCCTTGGGACGCGTCGTGTTTTACACAACATGCGCCGAGTTTTCTAGCCTTATCGCTGGTTGTTGCGCAAGCTTTAGAATAATCGCGACTGTTCGCATCATGCGCGCAATGTTAACAAAAAGATCTGCTATAATCACGAAGCTTCTCGAACACTGAGGCGCGGTCTGCACGCAGCGTTGGCAACATCTTTGCGTGTGAACACACCAAGGTAACACGCGTGCCAATACCTTCCTCTGAAAAAGCATCGCTCTGGTACCTAATACGGAACACGAAATGGAACAAATGAATGCAAAACAAATTAAAATAATCACAGAAGCTAAAACTAGAGTCTTTGGGTTTTATAACGCACCTAAAATCCTGTGAGTGCACGAAATGCACGATCTTGGGGAGTGCAACACGCCGCTCAGAATTCGTAGTGTTATAACCTCGTATAGTCGAGTTCACCGAGATGTTTAAGTACCCTTTACGTTTTTAAGTATCACAGAGTGAGCTTCTCATTAAGTCTGCATCGCGTATTGACGTCGAGACCTTGACACTGTCACCGGGCTGGTTATCTACGAAGCGTCTCTGAAGGTTGTAACGATGGTTGTCGGTCTTTTGCTCGCTGTGGAGGCGCAGACGGGCAAGCTGTCGAGCTTCGTCACGCTCAAGGTGGATGGCCACATGGAAGCTTTCTTGGTTAGAAACGTTTGCTAACATGGTTGCCGGGATCCGAATATAGACCAGCTGGTACGGCGTCGTTTGCGTCGTCTCTTGCACGGCCGTGTTGAGTGAGAAGGTTAGGTACGAAAGGATGACATCCCACGACTTATGTTCGACGTGGGCGTACATGGCCAACATATCGGCCGTTGTTCAGCTGCTCGGTGAGGCTACTGATCTGTGGGAGGCACGCTGTTGTCAAAGGTGTCTTGTCTGGCGGTATGCCATGATCGCCGGAGTTAAGTCAGCAGTAAGTACCATGTCTCCGCCTGTCATGAGGACCTCAGGGGCACCGTGACCCAGGAAGATGTTTCGACGAGAAATTGGGCTACCTCGGCCATACTGCTTTTGGGCAGGGCCCGTTTCTCAGCATGTTCGTTTGCTCCACTGCCTCCACGTGGCGTGAAGTCATCTTCAGGCCGCGAATTTTGTACTTCAGGACTCTGTGCTGCTTCCGACGTGTTCTTAATATTTCGTAGCTGCGTCGCCGTCACCGTCAGCGGAGGATCTCGAACGGTTGCAGTACTACGATCGAAGTTCATCGTACAGCAACCGCACCTCCATCGGCTGCTGCCCTTAGTGTTCCGGGTAAGGGCGCTCGGTGATCAATCACAGGGAAGGCCGGCATACTCCCTGCGATGAGATGAGGTGAAGCGATTTGGCTATAGTGATCGGGAATGTCGTCGGCTGGTCCACTGCACTCCTTGCCGATAGACGGCGATGTCACTTGGACGATTTCCGTGCTGCGGACGCGGTGAGTTTACGGCAGAGCCACGCAGTCTGATCTCGCACCACAAGCAGCGGTAGGGGATGTTGGTAGGGCTCGGCGGCGCGCCTAGCATTAACCTTGGCGTGTACCACTGGGTGGCTGGTGGGCACTATGATGTGAACGAGGGTGGTGGTGGCGCCTGGTGGTGGAGTGGCATTTCGAACTGTACGCGAAGAGAAGTATGGCGTCGGGCTACGTCAGCATAGCTCATTACTTGCGGTTGTGGCTGCACTGACTCTGGGATGCCCAGTGGCAGCTGGACACTACCAAAACCAGTGATTTGACATGTATAAAATCAGTGCGAAGTTTTTTCCCTCGTCGCTTCGTGCCTGTGTTGCACATCGCTGCTAGTTTGATGACTTAGTCCTACGTATTATTGCTATAGCAACTGTATGAACACTCTTCGCTTGATTTTGCTCCCGGCGTCACCGTCACTTACCGCATATGTGTACCTATATATATATTTATGCAAGTAGGAAAATAATCCAGAAAAAAACTCCGGCACGCGCAATCAAACTTGGGCCCTCTGCATCGTCAGTGCGAGGCGTTAACGACTGAGACACCAAGGAACATGCCTTTCAACGTTCAAACGGCAAGCTATTTATATTTACCACTTACCGCTGCTGATTGGCATCTCGGGGGGAATTATCGTGTTTTCAGCATTACCAGCAAGATGGCGCAATGAGCGCGCGTCGCCACATCGTACGTCTTGCCTGGCCTAGGGCATTACCTTCAACGTTTTTGTTGTAGTTACTTGGCGCGCGCACGAAGGTCACTGCAATCATTGCAGTCTCCGTTTGTAAAGAGTGCATGCTTTTCAGACGCAACGAAGAAACAACTGAGACGCTTATTTGCTTGCATATTTACCTTTGAGAACGTTTTGTGCGTCGTTTGTGCGTGAGGAACGCGGGACACGTTTCAATCTGCTTTCCATTCTGCGCGTGACCTTGTACTTTGTTGCTATCGCCTTCATTGCTTCGCCTTTGCGGCAAAGCTGTGACTCTTTTGAAACATACAAATAGTCAAAGAAACGCATTGTTCCCATTGGAAAATAAATAAGTTCCACTAAATGATATGACATGATGCTAAGTGTATGTTTAATTATATGCCACTGCGTTTTTGTACTTTATAGAAAGATTTTGTTTTTTAAATGAAAGCGGTTATGACAGTGTGCACAGCAGCTTTTTTTTCATGCTTCATTACCGGCCGAAAAAGCGGATGGCATCAACCTGCTATATTTCTTTTCTCTAATTTTGAGTGCATCTTATAACAAACCCAAGGAACAAAGTACATGCAGAGATTACTTGTCAGCCATATGTTACATTTTTAATATTGAATCGCGACTCGTTTGCACATAATCTTCTTTTGTCCATGCGCATATTTGCCCCATGTATTGCTCACCATGCATACTTCTTCAAAACTTCAACGTACAACTCTGAGAATTTACTGAATATACAGTAGACCCCCTCCCATCACTTATCTTGAATGTCGAGGTGAAAGCCCATAAAGAAAGTCGAGTTGTTCGTGCCACAGAAGGAGCACATGTATAGTATTTTTAATGATTTCTGCAAACTGACAACTGTAATTAATATGGGGGTGTCAGACGCCAATTTACTTAGATTTTTAAAATATATTTTCTGAACTTCTGGCTTGTTTGGAACCTATGCAATTATTTTGTGATAGCCTGAAACTTGAACGTTCTAGCTGGCAGCGCTTGCACAATAGTCGCCCAGAAGGCACCAAAACACACGTCTTTGCCACCTTCATTTAACAGTATTTTTATTTTGAGTTCTAGTACCACTCTATCTATCTATCTATCTATCTATCTAATCTATCTATCTATCTATCTATCTATCTCTCTATCTATCTATCTGTCTGTCTGTCTGTCTGTCTGTCTGTCTGTCTGTCTGTCTATCTATCTATCTATCTATGTATCTATCTATCTATCTATCTATCTGTCTATCTGTCTATCTGTCTGTCTGTCTGTCTGTCTGTCTGTCTGTCTGTCTGTCTGCCTGCCTGCCTGCCTGCCTGCCTGCCTGTCTGTCTGTCTGTCTGTCCGTCTGTCTGTCTGTCTGTCTATCTATCTATCTATCTATCTATCTATCTATCTATCTATCTATCTATCTATCTATCTAACTGTCTGTCTGTCTGTCTGTCTGTCTGTCTGTCTGTCTGTCTGTCTGTCTGTCTGTCTGTCTGTCTGTCTGTCTATCTATCTATCTATCTATCTATCTATCTATCTATCTATCTATCAACTATCTATCTATCTATCTATCAACTATCTATCTATCTATCTATCTATCAACTATCTATCTATCTATATATATATTAAAGTTGAGCTTGCTGAATAAGACTGCGTCAATAAGTGAGTGGCTCCACTAGGTGCAGGCATACCACTCACTCAAGCAACCCTCCTTCCGGTCCGTTCGTTCATTCATCCCTCTAACAATCTTCCTGCCGAGACTGTTGGGAGATTTGGGGAATCCAGGAATGTCATACAAGTACAAAAACAACGGAACGAATCAATCTACGAAGAATGCTGGAGAGACAATCCCTTTCATGAAGCCAAAAGTATGAGGCCAAGTGCCAAAACTAAAAAAACAATAATCACAATATAATTTAGTCTACAATATAAATCACATCTTTTGAGGCGCATGCGAGCCTCATAAAGCCAGTCATATTTTGGTTGATTTTTCATAAATAAAAATTGATTAAAAGTATGCCTTGCGCAAACACTCCTTACTCAGTTTCGCTCATTGAACGAAATTCGGTTTTGCAGGACATAAACAAAGCTTGTGCAATGAACCATTAGAAACGAGATCTGATGAAAAATAAAAACATAGCAAATAAATAATCGAAAAAGTATCCACTTGAAAGAGGGGTACCTTTGTATAACAGGCAGCCATACTAAATCATGTGGCCCAATTTCGCTTATTGGGCTTCACTGCACACGTATTAAAGTGATAAGTAAGTGTGCCAACTTTTATTGAATGAAGCTTATTAGCGAAAAACTTAGAAGTGTTCGTTTAGGAAAAAATACGAGAAATATACAGGTTTCGAAAAATCTGGAAAAAAGAACTTAAACTGGTGCAGTGATCAGGATCACGAAAATTAGAAATATTTGCACTATTTGTTGGCTGTTCCATCATGGTCCTTACTACAGTGTGCCTTTTCTTGAGCGGCAACTCTGAATAATTTTTCTAGCTTGTTTTGCAACACCAGTGCCACAAAGGGGCGGTTTCGCGCTACGGCGCTGATTATATGCAAGACACGCTCCAGTGCAGTAACCAGGCTTTATTAAAAGTTGCCTAGAATCATAAAATATGCTTCTGCTTCTATTGTTGAAACAACACACTTTGTCGAAGAAAGCATATTTAGTGAATTACGGACTCACATATTTTTTGACCTCGCACAGCACATGTGACTCTTTACGCATTCACCCAGTGAGAAGTTCATGATTGTATGATCAAAAACGATGTGTTACAATGCTTTTAGAGCTATAAGCCATGTTTTTCCTTCCTATGGTTGCTAAATTACCATGAAAATATATTACATAGCAAGCTAATTTTATGTTGCACACAAAACTGGCACTTTCAGTTTCGGTTTTGCAGGGGGTTGGGTGGCCTAACATGTTTGCTTGTATCTTGCGAAAGTAATGGCATAAATAAAAGCTTTATGCAGCGAAATTACAGGTGGTCAATCGCGCATTTAACACATACAAAAACTACACTTTCAGAAAAACATCGCTTTTCCCACTTGGCCTCATTCCTTAAAAACAAACAAAAAAAATTGGCCCCGCATCTGCATGTTACACGGCAAATGTCGTCGAAAGACGATAGCCTTGCGTCTGAACAGAGTGAACAAAACGCTTATTTGATGTTCTGCGCCAGAAAATTGGTGAATCGTATTCTGGAGGCGATACGTTAGAGTGCAACGAGCGTGCAGCAGAGGCGAACGAGCACATCAAGTCACGTCACACGTGAGACATGACCGCCATCTGGCAGTTATCTGGGAAAACGAAGCGCGCGCGTGGCGTGACGGGTAGGTGACGCAAGGTGACGGGTAGGTGCCACCACCGTGTCATCTTCGCAAAGCGTTGGAAACACTTGCGTTTTGTGCAAGCGTTGCATGGTCAGCGCAGCGTGATAAACGCTACGGTTCTTAGAATTGCTTATGTATGCCTTGTCTACTGAAACATATACATACAAAACATTGACGTGTTGTTATGGTGCCTCAGATTTGCGCAATAATTGCTTCTTAATTGACAATCGCACAAGTATAAACGCTGAAACATGAGCATTATTGGTGGGCACTTCGGATGGGGTCGGCTGTTCAGGGTATCGGCCGGTCATCGCGGTACCTTTTAAGGTGTCGTTAAGGGTGAACAAACAGATGAATGTACAGACAGACAGACAGACCAAAATTTTTGCGTCGAAGGTCCCCAAGAAAGACTATCGTCGTAAAATCATAATGATCAAATGGTTGTGCACAAAGAGCAAGACAAGTTTAATCTTTCTGCCCTTTTTGCTACCGTAGGTGGCGCCACGCTGGAGGGCTGCACTAACCGTTGCAGCTGACCTTGCATGGTCAATGGTGGCCTAGACCGACGCAAAAGGGCATCTGTAACGTTTAACTCAGAGACAAGACGACGATGAACACTTGCCTGGGCCTCGCCATGACGAATGACGCCTGGCTGTTTATTTGCTCGGCTTAAGTAGCCACGCTCACAGCGGGGAAGGGGGAAAGAAAGCAAAGGAAGGAAAGTAAAGCGCACGAAACGGTGGAGAGGAGGAGGAGACAATATCGCCTAGGGCGAATGCTGATAGCAGATAGTCCGGTCTGTTACATCTTTTCTTCACACATTTTCAAAACACTGATTTCTTTTGCACTCATTTACTTGATGGAAGGATGGCCCGTAGTGAAGGCGCTTCGGTTCGCTGCGCTGACCTCCTAACCTGCGCAGGCCAGCCAGTGGGCTTCCTGGAGTGTCTGGAGAAATGGTGGCGTTATAATCTTCCTCTGGCTGAGCTGGTTGCGCCTGGCGACTTCCCAGTGGGTCGTCCGGCGTGGTGTTGCCTCGGTGTCCATCACTGAACTTCGTCGGGGGCCTCGCGTCGGGGTTCGGATTACCCTCGGGGCTGACCTCGTCGTTGAAGTTTTCGTCCGTTCGCAGCAATTGTGGTCGGTTTCGTCTCAGGAGCCCATGGTCTTCCGTTCTTACCACGTATGATCGTGGTGCAGTCTCTTGTACCACTTTCGCTCGGTGTGACCAGCTTCCATGTTTGATACGGACCACATTTCCGGCTTCCAAGGGTGGTAGTGGCCTGCCTCGGGAAGACTGTCGCTGTTTCCATACGGGTATGCCTCCGTCGACGTTGTATTCTGGAAGAGTGGCGTGCAGGCGACGACCTTGCTGTAGTTCTCCGGGTGAGTGACCTCTGTCAAGAGGAGAAGATCGATAAGCCAACAGACCAAGCCATACATCACCTCGGGACTCGTGGGTTTTCTTTAGAATACGCTTCACGATCTGTACCTCCTTTTCAGCTAAGTCATTTGACCGTGGGAACTCTGGACTTGAGGTGATATGCTCGAAGTCATATCGGCGCACGAAGGACGCGAACTCTCGCGAAGCAAATTGAGGCCCGTTGTCGGTGCAAACTTGGTTGGGAATGCCGTATCGCGAGAAGATAGCAGATATCTTGTCGATTACTTCCGCCGCCGTGGTACCTCTGAGTTTCTCGACGTCAGAAAAGTTAGAATGGGCGTCAAACACAACTACGTAGTGTTCTCCAGCAGCGAATGTAAATAGGTCTATGCCTACGCGATGCCACGGTCGGTCGGGCGTTGGCTGTAGCAAGAGGGGTTCACTCGGTTGACTGTATGCGTACTTTCGACATACGCTGCACGTTCGCGCTCGTTGCTCAATGTCACTGCTCATTCCCGGCCAGAAAACCAGTCTACGGGCTCTAGCTTTGCACTTGTTGATACCCAAGTGGCCTTCGTGAATTCGATCAAGAATTTCCGTACGCATTGATTTAGGCACCACAACTTTGCAACCCTTTAGCACCACTCCATTGACCACGGATAGCTCTTCCGCATAGGGTTTCAGTACACCGTCTATTGCCATGCCATCTTCCATTTGTTTCATGGTGCGGCTGAGAAGCGGATCTTCGAGGGTTTCCTTCTGCAGCCGCAACATAGTCGCTTTGCTTATGATGCTGGTGACTACTTGCGTTGTGTGGACGTCCACGTCCTCGTCTTGGTCGCCTCCGCCAGTTGGTAGTGCGGCACGAGACAGCAGGTCTGCGAGTAATAGGTCCCTACCAGGTACAAACTGCAACAAAAATCATATTTCATAAGACGAATGAAAAACCGCTGTAGCCTGGGTGGCATATCTGCAATGTTCTTTTCGGCAATCGCAAGTAATGGCCTGTGATCAGTTTCTATCGTAATACTTCATCTATACACGAACTGATGAAATTTTTCACAAGCGAAAACAATTGCCAGTGTTTGCTTTTCTATCTGGGCGTATCGCTCTTCACTCGGCGTCAGCGCTCTTGAGGCGTAGGTCACTGGGCGCCAGCCATCCCCGTGTCTTTGCAAATATGCAGCGCCAATACCTGTTCCTGAGGCGTCCGCAGTTATCTTAGTGTTTCTTTTTTCATCAAAAAGAGCCAGCAATGAAGGATTAGCGAGTGCTGCGCAGATATGGTCCCATTCGCGCTCATGGGCTGTTGTCCACTCAAACACCAATGCTTCTTTCACCAGGCTACGCAGCAACGCCGTTTTGTCGCTCAAAGCTGGCAGGTGTTTCCGAAAGTAGTTCACAACCCCGAGTAAACTGCGCACACCCTGTTTATCTTTTGGGGCTGGCATGGCACGGACGCTTTCGATTAAATCGGGGTCAGGACGAATTCCGTCTCTTCCGATAACGTCGCCAAGGAATGCAACCTGCGTAGTGCAGAACACGCATTTAGCTGGATAAAATGTCAGCCCTTCCTCTTGCGCCCGCCTTAGTACTGCGATGACGCGTTCGTCGTGTTCTTCCTTTGAGTCGCCCCATATTAAAACGTCGTCTACGCAGACGCGCACTACCGGCAGCCCTTCGAACATCTCTGTTAGAGTCTTCTGGAACACCTCGCTGGCTGAGGAAATTCGGAAAGGCAGACGCAAAAAACGGTACCGCCCAAATGGTGTCGCAAAAGTGCATATTCGTGAAGTCATCATCATCATCATCATCAGCCTGTCTACGTCCACTGCAGGACAAAGGCCTCTCCCATGTTCCGCCAGTTAACCCGGTCCTGTGCTTGCTGTTGCCAATTTATACCCGCAAACTTCTTAATCTCATCTGCCCACCTAACCTTCTGTCTACCCCTACCCCGCTTCCCTTCTCTGGGAATCCAGTTGGTGACCCTTAATGACCAGCGGTTATCCTGTCTACGTGCTACATGCCCGGCCCATGTTCATTTCCTCTTCTTTATTGCAGCTATGATATCCTTAACTCCCGTTTGTCCCCTAATCCACTCTGCTCTCTTCTTGTCTCTTAAGGTTACACCTACCATTTTTCTTTCCATTGCTCGCTGCGTCGTCCTCAATTTAAGTTGAACCCTCTTTGTGAGTCTCCAGGTTTCTGCTCCGTAGCTAAGTACCGGCAAGATACAGCTGTTATATACCTTCCTCTTGAGGGACAGTGGCAATCTACTTGTCATAATTTGAGAGTGCCTGCCGAATGTGCTCCACCCCATTCTTATTCTTCTAGTTACTTCAATCTCGTGGTTAGGCTCTGCGGTTATTACCTGTCCTAAGTAGACATAGTCTTTTACAACTTCAAGTGCGCTATTACCTATCGCCAAGCGCTGCTCCTTTCCGAGGTTGTTGTACATTACTTTCGTTTTCTGCGGATTAATTTTAAGACCCACCTTTCTGCTCTCCTTGTCTAACACCGTAATCATGAGTTGCAATTCGTCCCCGAGTTACTCAGCAATGCAATGTCATCGGCGAAGCGCAGGTTACTGAGGTACTCTCCATTAACTCTTATCCCTAACTGTTCCCATTCTAGGCTTCTGAAAACGTCCTGTAAGCACGCAGTGAATAGCATTGGGGAGATTGTGTCCCCCTGCCTTACACCCTTCTTTATTGGTATTCTGTTGCTTTTTTTTATGAAGCACTCATCTCATCGAAAGGAATCTGATGAAAGCCAGCATTAGCGTCGAGCCGGGAGAAGTATTGTGCTCCTGCCAGCTCGCTCTCTATGTCCTCTCGTGATGGCATAGGATAGTGCTCCCGCTTAATGCTCCTGTTCACTGCTCTAGGGTCCATGCAAATGCGAAGGGTACCATCCTTCTTGTGCACAACTACCAGGGGGCTCACCCATCCAGTTGGTTCATCCACCTTGACGATGATTGAGGCCTTTTCCATTCGTTGCAGTTCTTGTAGCAGGCGTCCTTTCAACGCTATGGGTACTCTGCGGGCAGGCTGCACGACTGGAACGGCATCCTCTCGTAGCACCATTTTGTAAGGTCGCCTGACGCAGCCGGTGCCGCTGAAGAGGTCAGGAAATGCAAGCTGGAATTTCGTTTGCCCATCGCCTACCTTCACGGCGTCCGTCGTCACCGGTACCAGACCAAACTGCTGGCATGTCTTTAAGCCAAGGATGGCTTGGCGCCCCTTTTTCACAATAAAGAACAAGACTGAATGCTGTGCTTCGTTTATCTCGAGATCTTCGGTCACCACGCCAACGTGTTGGATTGTACTGCCGTTGTAGGCGGCGAGGACAGCGGCGCTCTTTCGCGGAGTGCTTGCGTGGGCGATTCGGTTGAACAGGGTTAGGGACAGCATATTTGCCTGAGACCCGGTATCTACCTTGAATTGTATCTCCTGACCGGCTATTTTTCCGCGAACCATCCAATCCGCTCCTATATCTCCGGTGACGCCGCAAATGCTGATGCCCAAGATGTCAAAATTTTTATCGCTTTCTTCGGCTTTGTGAACCTCGCTTATCCTGCACGCATTGTTGCAGCATGCGGCGAAGTGATTTCGTTTCTTGCATGCATAACAAGTTTTTCCATACGCCGGGCACCACTCGGGGGCATGTACCTTGTTACAATTTCGACACCGAGTTCCATTCACAAACTTCATGCGGTGTGTGCGGCGTGTAACGTCAACATGCAGGCTTTCATTTGACCATGCTGCGCTCTGAATGGCAGCAAGCTCAGCGGCTTTGCAAATTTCTTCTGCTTTCTGCAAGTTTAAGTCTTTGTCACTCAGCAACTTTTCTCGAAGTTTCGCATTATTTGTCCCAAACACCACTTGATCCCTGATCATGGACTCTTCAAGCGTACCGAAGTTGCACAGCTTTGCTTGTTTTTTTAAGTCCCGTAGGAACCGCTCAAAAGGCTCGGCCTCTTCCTGTTTTCGCAGTCGAAAAATGTGCCTTTCGTAGACTTCATTACCCTGGTCGACACAATATTCTTTAAACTTCCGCACTAACGTGTCATAATCTTCTCTGCTCTCACCTGCGGCAAACGAGAAGTTGTAGACATCGAGCGCCTCGTCCCCCGCGGTGCTCAGAAGAATCGCTGCTTTTACGGCCGATGTTCGGGGCTTCTTCGATTCCGTAGCGGTGATGAACAGCTGCAGCTTCTGCTTGAATACCAGCCAGTTTTTCCTGATGTTGCCGGACAGTTGCAGCGGTTACGGGGGCTTGACGAGGTCAATTTTGAACGTCAGGACCACTTCTGACACCATGTAACGTTTAACTCAGAGACAAGACGACGATGAACACCTGGCTGGGCCTCGCCATGACGAATGACGCCTGGCCGTTTATTTGCTGGGCTTAAGTAGCCGCGCTCACAGCGGGGAAGGGGGAAAGAAAGCAAAGGAAGGAAAGTAAAGCGCACGAAACGGTGGAGAGGAGGAGGAGACAATATCGCCTAGGGCGAATGCTGATAGCAGATAGTCCGGTTTGTTACAGCATCTATTTTACACTTTTAAGACTAATTAGAAGAAAGCAGTTCGGGAGCAAAAAAATTATTAACCGAACTCCAAATCGTTCCAGTTCGAGAAAGGAAATTTAGCTAAGCGTACGCCATGTTTCTGAAAGAGTCCGTGTGCCATGCTCAGTGATTCCTTGCGAAGGGACTGGACGATTTTGTTGTTCTTGCTTCCAAGGCCCTGTGAGCTTATAATCTGGGTGGCGCGCATTCTCGTTTGGCCGTTTCTTATCTCGCGTTCTAGGGAAAAACCAGAGGCAACTTTTAATGCTAACCTCTTGTCCTGCATCGTGAATCTGCGGGCGAGATACGCGTGCTCAAACCATGGGCAAAGCGGGTTGTTCCTTTTGACGACATACCGAATCTCGTCGTTTATTTCTCCCTTATGTACTTTGCCGCCGTAGAGAGTACAAGAGACAAACCTTCGGCGTGGTTTATGTCCTCCATAAGTGTGATCCCAGTAAGAGGAAAGCCTATGCGGGTGGCCGAAAAGATAAGACAACGGAACGGTGTCCTTCGGGAGCCCCCAGGCCAAGCTCGTAACTGCTGCTGCCACCCCTCTTCTTCAACGCTGGTGTGTCTCGGGTTAAGTGCACCAGAAATTGTAGGGCGCGTACTCGGACGCTGGTCAGTGACATAGCTTCCGTAAACCCCAATTTCTTGTTGTTGTTTTTTATTACAGTGTGTTACTGCAGCTCTCATGCTCGCATTGTTTTATGGCGTATGACGTCGACAATAATTTCTGGCAGGAATCAAGTACCGTATTTACTAGGATTTTCTCAGTACGTTATATGACCTGCTAATGTTGACCGATGTTGGATGTTGGCTCGATCTGATTTATTTATCTATATATTTATTTTTTTAATATAGTTATCAAATATTATATGTCAATTTATTTATTTATAACATACATCAAGAAAGTATTACAGTTGCGTCGTAAAACATCTAATAATATTACTCATATATACAATCTAGTTAGTTAACTATTCCGGCAAATAAATGTAACTGGTATAATAAGAAGAAACAAGCGGACATGATAATATATTCTTATTTATGCAAAGTTAGCTAATATGAACATCACACCAGACTGATAAATATCACATGTAAATGGTTCCTACGTAAACAATGTGACTTGCAGTTTTGCGAGAGTTTATCATTGATAGCGACAACGTCATCGAAAACGTCGCGACGTTAAGGGGAAAAATGAATGACGAAAAGTGTTGCTATTCCCTGTTTGAAATAATACTTAGTAGCGATGGTCCATGTGGTGTGACAAGTAACGAGGCTTGCAAACGAAGTCATATTGAAGAGACGCATGATTGAACTTATGACACAAAGTTAATCAAGAGATTTTTTTACGAGATGGTAGAGATGGTAGGCCTAATTTAGCTTCCATTGAAGTTGTGCTGGTAGTAAGGTTATATATAAAATAAATATAACTCTACCTGTAAAATAAAATAAGATACCAAAATAATGTTAGTATAATGAAACGCTAAATATTACGAAATTAACTTGAACAACATCCAGCTTAGAAGTAAGGTCATCGCGCCATAGGTTTTCTTGGCGTTACACTGCTGCAGCGCATGCTTATGAGGAGCACATATAGTGATGGACCATGTTTAACAAGTTATGGCTGATTGCGGCTATCGTTGGCTATTACCCGTTGTAAGAGCAAGGAAGCTTTAATGCAACGTCAGTGTATAATATGCGAAACGAGCATTGAAAACTTGGCGATTCGTCAACGGGCAGTAGCAAAGCCAGAGGGCGGGCGGGGGCGTCGTTTGGGGTAGGATCCAAACACTCAGGTCCACCGCACTTCATAATTTTTAAAATTTTGCTATATATACGCACGCATACAGATGCACGCACACATATACATAAAGTGACGATATTTGTTTCTTCTTTCTTTGCGTCCCATTCTGTTGCGCAGTTTGTTATAATATGTTGGCTCCACTGGTTCAGTTGTCTTCAGATGAGGCGCCCTCAACGAAATATGTTTAAGAAAAATAATTGAATCCTGCTTGTGCCTCACCTGTAGCACGCTCTTGCATACTGAACAACATTTCACACATCTAGTTTTGTGTATTCTAGATGTGACACCTTTTGCCAAGGGCAGGAGCTGTTTTATCTGGAGGAGGTGCATTGCTTTTTTGGCTACAGGTGCTATTTTTCTGCCATATGACTCACATTTACGTAAATGATACTGTGTTACGTTTAAAGCAAACAAAAAAATAAACAGTGTCTTACGAATGAACTCTGTCTAGACTTTTTTAAATAAACAGTGCAACTTCATGGAATCATTTTATATTGAAGTAGTCACTGTTGTCTAGGGGCGATGTTACAATACATGAAAATTGTTCTGACGATTATCACGATAAACATGGAGAGGTGAACTATTCGTATCAATAACCTCAGGATTGGTTACCTTTTCTGGAAAAACAAAGTTTAGTGGCCCGCGTCTTTTCGATTTATTATGTAAATTTATTAAACACAGAGAAATCTCCCTCCTCATTCATATATGATACGAATTTCTATGCTTCATCACTTTATCCTGTATTTATAACGGATTATGCTAGTACTACTGTGCAACACAGTCACACATTATTCTAGGCCTCCACTCTGTTTCTGGCATTCTAAAATAGCGCACGTCCACGAGGAGGTTGAGGCGGTGGTTGTTTTTTTGACGCCCACGACAAGGCCGAACATTTGAACGTGCTTTCAACGCAGCTAACTTTTTTTTTTTGAGTGAGTGAGTGCTCATGTATCTAGACAAATTTTCCGACTGTAACACTGTAAGTTGTGTCCGGGTGGCCGGTATAATTTGTTTCCTCAAGTTAGCTTCGTTTGATTCATGTGTTTGTAAAACATTTGCTCAGTGGAATAACTATTCTCGAAATTAACACTGTAGTCGTTGTCGTCATTGTTTTTTTCCAGATATTACTGCGTATATGAACGGGACACGAGAAAGGCCAGAAATGCAAAAATAATTTTTTTAACCTGAGCAGATCATGTGACTAGTTTCTCCGTAATTTGATCATTTGAGACTGTTGGAATAACAAGAAAGTTAAACAGCCTGGTGCTTACACAGCGATTGCCTCAATTTATAAATCAATTGCAAATAAGCGTGGGTCTCATGCACTTTCTATCGATGGTGTTTGCTTCTCTGGATCCTTCGATTGCACGTTTCAAAAACCTTTTTAACTATATTGATTTATTTATTTGATATGCATACACGGATAAAGAAGTACACGAAGGAAAGAGAAAGAGATGGAGCTGGCAACTGCCACCAGGTGGGGGGGGGGGCATGACGCCTGCTCACTCTTTCGAGAGGAAGGAGGTTACGGAAAAGGGAAGATAGGCGGGGAGAATGAGGAAAGAAGAGTGAGAAGTAGAAAAAAACTGATGAAGACTTGCACAAGCATAAGTAAACTCGGAAAATAAATGCCCATCAATAGGTTAAGAACAGTAAGGGGGGTTAAGTTCAAGTTTTAAATGGAACAGACACGCTTATGGTGCTTGATTACATGTCTGCCTGCTTTACCTTTTATTGCGTGTAATAAGATGTTGAAGCGTTTCAAGCCCGAAAAACAAGTGGGAAGCGACATGCTTTAAACGTCCGTAAGCTTTCTTCTTCTTTTGCAAAGTGCGTGACTTTTTCATTTTTTTTATTTTCTAAATGAACGCTCTTCTTATTTGTGCTACACGTACCGTATGGAACATCACACGGGATCTTTGTGTGGATCGACATGAAAAAAAAGGAACAACAAAGCAAAACTGCAAATGAACAGTGTAAAGCCAGCACCGTGAGGGCAAAACGTTATGTGCATGACGATACTAAATAAGTTAGTTTCGCCATCGCAGCACTCATTTGCCGGGGGATCAGCTGTTATCCCCTAATGAGGGTATTGCGTGTGCACCCGCGGGATTGTCAGTTCGGACGCCGCAGGCAGTAAACAGTGCCTGTGCATTGGTTCAGAAACTAATTACAATATCTGATATCAAACGGGTGGTGCTGAGAGAATCATCTTTTAACGCGATAGCGTTAAAGAGCTTATTTCACGAAAACTCAGATGTCGGCATCCGCGTCATTGATTGTGAGTGAAAAATCACGCGTCACCGAAAAATGAAAAATGATGCAAATACGAAAATTCTGGGTCATATTGGTAATTGAACTCGGGTCGTTGGGGTCCGAGTGGGGATCAAACCCGAGCCGTTTGTGTGGCAAGCGGACGTTCTACACACTACCATGCTCCTACTTGTGAATGCAGTGGAAAGAACTTTCTGTTGCTGGGAAATGCCGTGAAAGTAACTTTCATGCTTCCCAAACACACGTGTCCTGTATACATGCTCCACAATACAACATGGAATATTGCAGTTATATATGTCATTATCATAATAAATTTGTGATTTAAAGCCGGTCACCCAATACAAAAAGCACACACGCTAATGCGTCTATTGCCCTAAGGCCACTGAGTGGGTGCATAGCAAGTTCGAAAAGGTTTCGTGCACTAGGTGTTTGAAGAACGCACTCGGAGCAGAAGATCGCTTTCACGCTTAACTCCTAAACGCAACGCTTTGGACTTCCCCAAGTTTTTTAGCTTCTTTTTAAAATAGGCATGCGGTTATTATGTACATTACATTGTCCAAGAAAAGAAAAGGGGCGGAGAATCGCAAAGGCTTTAATGAATTGTTTTTTTTTTAACACGTTGAAACGAAAGAATTTATTATCTGCCAATGCACACTCCTAATCTGCACGTCCAGTTGAGTGAACACGCAAGTCTAGCCGAGTGAATTCATATTGGCACTTCGATATAGTGTGTCATGGCTTTTCTTCTCAGCTTATTTGCGCAAAGTGCGATTTAGATGTGTGGTGCTTACAGTATCGCGCACACCAGAGGCATTCCTTTCTCTACCTCATCGCAAAGAGAAGGCACTCTTGAGACTCTGTCAGGTGATGACCACAACGGTGTCACGTGGCAATGGCATCATTGGCGCTTTCTTGGTGTTTCGTTTCATACCCTGCCCACACGTCATAATATCGCAGTCGTACGTGGTAGTGCAGGTGGTACCGTCATCATATTCCATACGCTGCACTGCTTCTAGCCACTGCGACGGCTCGGGGATTGCGCGCTTATTCGATTACGGACTCACCAAGTCGCCTTTAGCATCAGGTTACCGGATGAGTTAGCCGATGGGCACGAGCAGGGTGGCTGAAGAAGACACCGCGAGTAATCGAAGCAGTATATGGATGCCGTACCTTCGGAAGAGTGACTGCGGCTTGCATTGGCTTCGTAGAAATAACGAACTCTCCCTGGTGCCCTATAAACTGCGTGTGCAGTACTGCCCTCTGTTCTTGTTTCCAGAACTTTCACCTTGTTTGCTCATGCTTTCTCATTACTCTTGGGAATCGTTAGAAATGGCGAGAGTAATTCGCATGCGTGTCAGTGTTGCTCTATTATAATTTGAATCAATGAACCATTTGTGCAGTGACGTGTTTTTTTGCATTTTATTTCTGGTTTCAACTAGTTCGCAGAACCTGTCACGTATAGTGCACGGTGTTGTCAAACTCAAATGTAATACCATTAATATCTCAAATTTTACAAGCCAAAACCAGAATAGGATTATCAGCCACGACGTACCTAAGAAATTTTTAACCGTATGCTGTTTATTAACATGCCTGGCATCGCTGAGTACGCGGACCTCTAGAATTCCTCCTGAATAGAAATTTTACCTTCACGGCCTTGATTGCCAGCGCGACCTTCACCTCAGCAACCAAACACAGCAACCACTTTACAACGGAGGGGAAAGTGCTTTAATGTGTGATACATAGCGTAGTCATCTTGTGGCACCTATGTTTTCTCGTAGGTATAAGGCGCAATGTCGCAAAACTGAAATAGGCGGTTACTCGTGAAAACATGATACAGAGATAATCAGAGTCAGCAAGCAGAAATGAATAAGAAATGTTTTTATTGAGTGGATAAGTTATTTTTAACGCGATAGCGTTAAAGAGCCCGTTCCACCAAAACTTCGGCGTCGGTGGTTCTGAGCAAAAAATCATCTTGCGCGTTAATAAATGATCGAGAAAGATGCAAAGAAAGTAAATAATAGGGGGTCTTATAGAGGACCTAATCTGGGTGATTGGCGTGGAAAGTGGCTCTTCAACCATATTACTATGCGTCTACTTTTGAAAAGAGATAAAATGACTCCCAGATGGGAGGAAGACAGGACGGCTCTACGCTCTCCCTTAGTAGAGTACCAAGTACTCTAAATCGTTACCCACTTTTCTTAAACACACATGACTTCCTCTGCTTGGAAATGCAGTGGGAGTAACTTTCGTACTTAAAAAAAAACACACGTGATCTGTATACGTGCTTCACAATACAAGGGGAACATTGCAGGGCTAATGCGTGGTACAAGCGTACATTGTCCTTGGGTGTCATATCAAGTTACTACAATAATGACTTTATCCTTGAAAGCCAGTCACCCTCTACAAAAAACATTACTACGCACACACATTACTACGCGTATTTCCTTATGTCCACATAGTGGATGCATAGCAAATTAGAAAAGACTTCATTCATGAAGCGTTTGAAGTACACACTACAAATAGGATATCTAGTTTAACTCATAGAGGTGAAGCTTAAGGGTCCGCAGATTTTTTCATCTTCCAAACAAGTTCATAGCGCTTTGTGGAAAACTCGCCTGTTGATAATGAAGACCTGCATCTTAAGATGCACTCGCGCTTTCTCACGTATCTCGTAATTCAAGCGCCACATTTTTTAAATTTTTTATAGTGAATCTGCAGGATCATGAACAGTGTACTTTTTAGGATTCCTACAGTATAATACTGAGCTTCAGAGCAGTTCACGAGAAACATGTGCTAGTTCTATGTGTCTTTATTAGGGGCGAAGCTCCTTATGGCGTGGCTTGGGCGTCCCTCGTATGTAACCACCAGTGGCACATACCCGAAATAGGTATAACAATTGACCTCCAAGGTGGTGCCAGTGAGAGATTTCATCTGTGCGTTGTTTAACAATAAAAAATAGTGCTCAATGTACATGCCAATGGCTGCTAATGGGGAATGAGAGACATGAGCATTCGGCTTTTAGTCAACGCGCACGCTGCGATCCCCCTTAGCAGCCATTGGCATGTACATTGAGCACTATCAGACAAGAAAGGGTTGCTACATTATACTCGCTGGGTGTAACCTCCTTAGTTTTAGAAAGGTTTAGCGAGCGTTGAGCCGCAGGGCCATGAATACAATGAACTAGTATATACCATGAATTAATTCGAGGTGGTTAAAAGTGGGAAGTAGATACGAAGCGCAAGCCGTAAGAAAGTAAAAGCCGAATTCTCCTGTCTCTCATTTCTCATTAGCAGCCATTGCCATGTAAATTGAGCCCTATCTGACAGGGAAAGGTTGCTACGTTATACTCGCTGGGCGTAACCTCCTTGGTTTTCGAAAGGTTTAGCGAGCGTTTGGTCGCAGTGCCATGAATACAGTGAACTAGAATATACCATGAACTCGAGGTGGTTAAAGGTGGGAAGTGGACCCAAAGCGCAGGCCGTAAGAAAGTGTGCGTGTGCCACCTCTCGTTAAGTCCTTGGAATGTCCGCTGGATGGCGGTGCTTCTATATGGGGAATATATGATAAAAAGATGCGAGATGGTGGGACTTGGAGTGTTGAATAGATGAACGAACGGACACACAAACAGATGCATGGATGGACGCATGAACGGACGCAGGGGCGGATGCACAAAAAAACGCAGGGACGGGCGCACAAACAGACGCCTGGACGGTCACACAGATGGACGCATGGACGGACGAATGCTTCGCCCCACTCTCCATCATTCACTCCGTGGATATGCTGCCATTTTTTTAATTTGATTGATTGTTAGCCAATGTTCTTGATTCAAGTATTCACCCTGAACTTTTTTTCTTTATCTCGCACGTGTACTTTTCAAGAACGGAGCGTGAAGCGGCCGGTGCGCATGCGCAGGCCATACTTCGTAACCATTTGATGTACGGACCTTCCTCCTAACCTGCTTAGCAACGGCGTATGTAAATAGCGAGCTCATTTGTGACCACTCAGCAAGTCCGGGACAAGCAACCATCGCGGGGTCCTAATTGTGTTTGGTCTCCTCTCATTTCGGTAGCTCGTCTGTTTGCCGTCATTGTGGCGGATTAGCTTTCCCCGTTTGGTTTATGGTAGTTCAGCAGGAGACCCGAAGCAATACATATCGTCAGTCAGTCGAGTAGGTGGAATTGTATTTGCTTTTCGCTGCGGTGGTGTAGACTGAGAGACCTTGATTCACATATATCCACCTAAAAGAGCTTTTCACGCACTTGTATGAAGCTTCTATAGCCACTTTATATTTTTTTGTCTGTGTGGCGGAAGAAGACGAAGTGATTCGTTTACGGAACACATCTTGCTCGTCTTTGTGCTTTTCTGGTTTTTTCGCCGCAGTTGTGGGGTCTATCGCCCCATATATCGTGGTGATGGATGTTCAACCTCACGGGGCACCGTCCGAGTCCGGTTCGACCGCTGGGACTGCTTCGAGGAAGCGAGGAAACGCGTCTAGTGAGAGTGAGGACACTGAGCTATACTCCGCATCAAGCGACGAGTCCTCGGACGACGGCTTCCAACCCGTCCTGTACCGCAAGACTAAACCACGGATCGTCAATGCATCTTCGGCATCAAGCACGACTACCGTGAAAACTGCCCCTCAGCGATGGCCTCACTCTATCCTGTTTGTGCCACTGAAGGCTACCGACAGTCTACGCGGGCTGAACAGGCAAGTGCTCTCTGTGTATCTCGAGAATATTACGCCAAATCAGATCAAATAAATACGTCTAAACGAAAGAAAGAACATCTTGGCAATCGATGTGCTGAACCCACGTGCGCTAAACGCGCTTCAGAAAGTAACGCAACTGGGTAACATCAATGTCAAGTCTGTAATACCAGCTGATAGCACCACGTCAACAGGAGTCATTTATGACATCGCCACTGAAATTCCTGACTCGGATATTTCAGTGCTAATAAAACCGGCAAATGAAGATAACGTCATTGTGAATGTCAGTCGCCTTGGTAACACACATTGTGCGAGAATTACGTTCAAAGGAGACTGTCTCCCCTCCCATGTGAAGGTTGGCCACTTTCGTCACCGGGTCCGACCATTTATTCCAAAACATATGCGATGTCATAAGTGCCAGAAGATCGGCCATGTGCAGGGAGCGTGCAGGAACTCCCAAGTGTGCCCCCGATGCTCAGAACCACATACCGAAGACAAATGCAGCGCAACCATACTAAAGTGCCCTAATTGTCAAGGTGCCCACAGTGCATCTTCCAAAGACTGTCCACGCATAAAGAAGGAGTTTACTATTCTTAGACAAATGGTGCGAGACAGCTCTACCCACAAAGAGGCCGCGGAAAAAGTCCGGCGAAGACGACGACGTCACCGTCGAAGATCTTCGCGAAGAACGCAGTCAACTACAAGAAGTAAGCCAACGCATCTGGGAACGGCGCCCACTGCAGGGTACACCGCGGCGAACGCAGACGATGCAAAACAGAAAACAAGTAGATCTCTCTGTACTGAACATTATTGGCCGCCACTTACGAGCACGCAACTTGTGGAAGAACCACATCAGAAGCCGCATTCATCAGAGCAAGCTGCGACAACAGAGGAGCAGCGGAACTTGGATAAGCAAGTGATTGCTCTTCTACGACCCATAATTAATGCCATTCGCACTGTGTTAAACAACATGCGCACAACGTCAGCCAAAAGTGCACTTCAAGTACTGGACGCTCTGAGTCCAGTACTGGCGGCTCTTGAGTAGATAATGGCCCACCAGCCGCTGTCTTTCAGGGAAGAGGTCAAAAAAGCAACAATTTTTCAGTGGAATGCACGGGGACTGAAATCACGCATTGCAGATTTCCGTCGGTTCGTTTCCACTAATATGTTTCCCATCATCGTCATCTGCGAGCCAAATTTATCGAGCGCTATTAGACTCTCCGGATACGAATCCTTTATGTCGGCTTGTTATAGTGGAAACAGCAAGGTCCTGCTGTTTATTCGACGTGACCTGACCTACATTATTCGGCCTGTACCACCTGACAACGATAACCAATATATATGCTTAACAGTGAAGAAAAGGGGTCTTACTGTCACTGTTGTCTGTGCGTACCTGTCGCCATGAAGTATATTTGACCACAGAAGACTAGGACACATCCTATCATCCACTCCTGGCCCATGGGTGATCATCGGAGACTTCAACGCCCACCATACGCTATGGGGGAGCCCGAATATCAGCGCAAAGGGTAGAAGTCTGATAACGTTTGCTTCAGACAACGAGCTGTGCTTGTTAAATGATGGCAGCCCAACATTTTTACGTGGCCCTGGATACAGCAGTTGCCTTGACTTGACTTTTGTTTCTCGAGGTCTTGTCAGATTTTCCGGATGGTTTGCGGACATAAAAACACATGGGAGCGACCACATTTCCACATATGTCAAGATCAGAGGATTATCACCTTGCAAGGTACGCAAAAATATCCAAAAAGTAGACTGGACCAAGTTTGGATCTCTCATGGAAGAACGCTGTCAAGAGAACACCTCATTTGACTTAGAAGAGGTGATCAAGTCAACAGTGCAAGACACAGCGTGCACCCTCACATGCTCTTCGAGAGTAACCGAATTTGATGTGGAATTAGAACGACTTCGGGCTCTCCGACGGCGTGCGGAACGAAGGTACCGACGCACGAAAGCAATCGACGATTTACGAATCGCTAGACGTCTTCAGAAGAAGATACAACGCCGCATAGACAAGCTAGAGTCACAACGTTGGGCAGCCTTCTGCGCTTCGCTAGATCCTCGCAAGCCTTTATCACACTTGTGGAGGACAATAAGAGGGCTCCGGACATCTCCCATTCAGCGGTCTCCATTCAAGGCTCTAGCCCTCTCTCAACAGAGATCGGAGGTCGACGTGGCAGAAGAGTTCTGTGCCAACTTATCTGGTCAACTCGCAGATCCCAACATCCCCACGCTCTCACGCGGTGGCACGACATCACACGATCACCCCATGGACCAATTTTTTTCTATTCATGAGCTTCAAGCAGCACTGGCTTTGTGTAGACGGACATCAGCACCCGGGCCTGATGTAATATCATACAGAGCAATGTGTCACCTTGGTGAGTGTGCGAGGAGTGCCCTCCTCGAGATATACAACGACTCGTGGCGAGAGGGCACCCTCCCAGTTAACTGGAAGACCAGCCGTTTGGTTCCATTACTGAAGCCTGGCAAGTCACCATTGGTGCTCACATCATACCGCCCGATTGCACTGGCTAGTTGCTTGGGCAAAGTGATGGAGAGAATGGTACTTGGACGGCTAGAATGGTTCCTGGAGCATCACAAAATCTACCCGGACGCTATGACGGGATTTCGCCGTGGCCGGTCATCAATTGATAGCGTCATAGACCTGGTCACCTACGTGCAACACGAAAAAGGCCGTAAGCGTCTCTGCGCTTCTTTATTTCTTGATGTTAAAGGGGCGTACGATAACGTCACACATGAAGCTGTCCTCACCGCTCTCAAGGAGGTAGGAGTGGGTGGTCGGATGTTTCAGTGGATACGCAGCTATCTCTCTGAGCGATCCTTTTTCGTGAGAACCGAGGATGGTGACACTTCGCTACACTACAGCCACCGCGGTGTTCCCCAGGGTGGCATACTTAGCCCTGTACTATTCAACCTGACGCTAATAGCTCTAAATGAGCATCTGCCAAGTACTGTCAGATTGTCAATGTACGCGGACGACATCTGCGTTTGGACGTCTGCAGTAACACGTCTACAGCTGCGAGCGCGAATTCAGAGAGCTGCCACTCAAGTTGCTATTTACCTCCGTCAACGAGGTCTGGAAATTTCCTCTGAGAAATGTGCACTAGTGGCATTTACGCGCGAACCAATGCATAACTACAGCGTTCTGATAAACAGCGAAAGAATACGTCACCTCAGATCATACAAGTTCCTAGGTGTTATAATTGACAGAGACCTCTCATGGAGCTCACATGTATCATACATGAAAAGGCGACTGACAGGCATCTGTCATTTGTTCAAGTTCTTCGCTGGAAAGAACTGGGGAATGTCCACAACTGCTATGTTGCGACTATACAGGTTTCTTTTCCTTGGATTCCTTCGGTACAGCCTACCTGTGTTAACCAACGCAAGTAAAACAAGCATACGAATGCTTCAAAGTGTCCAGGCTCAAGCACTCCGGATATGTTTAGGCTTGCCCCAAAGTGCATCAACAGCGGCGACTATCGCCATCACAAGGGACAACCTCATCAAGACCCACATTAATGTGGAAGTGCTGAGGACACATATACGACACCTTGCTCGAACCCCTCGACATCACCTAGCCTCTCTACCAGTGGTCCGACCATGCACATCTTACTGCAAAACAGTGACCGCACATGGTGAGTCGATCCCAACTTCGTTCTCTCCTGCCGCTAGACCTGTGACTCCGCCATGGTGCATCGCTCAACCAATAATTAATATTAACATACCTGGCGTCGAGAAAAAGGCCAATTTGTCGTCACCGGCTCTAAAACAGCTCACACTACTTCTCTTGTATGAGAAATATCAAGACTCCACACATATCTACACTGACAGATCGGTTCAGCCGGACAGCTCTACAGGAGCAGTAGTGATACCAAGGTTGGCCACGACAATTAAATTCAAGACATCTCACGCAACAACATCAACGGCAGCAGAATTGGCAGCACTTCGTGCCGCGTTGCAATTTGTAGTTGATCAGCCTACGCGCAAGTGGACTTCTGCGACTCGAAGGCGGCACTGCAGTCTCTACTATCAGCCTTACGCCGTGGACCACACGAGCAGCTGGTACTAGAGATAGCAGAGATTATACACCACCTGACTGAGAAAGGGCACCAAATTACATTTAAGTGGTTGTCCAGTCACTGTGGAATCATCGGCAATGAACGGACCGATCAAGCTGCCCGCTCAGCCCACACAGAAAATCATAAACTGCGACTACCACTTTCTAGGACGGATGCTGCACGAGAGCTCCGCAGACTTGCTCGCCGGCAAACCACATCGCAATGGAATCAGCCGCACTTCAAGCATGCCCGACTGTACTCGCTTGACCCTACGCTAAGTCTCCAAGTCCCGTCGAGGCTTCGCCGAGCAGACCAGACCCTGTTATGTAGGCTGTGGTTGGGCGTTGCATTTACCAACGCCTACGCTTTCCGCATTGGGATGGACGACACCGCAGCCTGTGGCCACTGTGGCAAGGAGGAAACCATTCAACATGTTCTTTGTGAGTGCCTAGCGTATAGTAGGTGGCGACTGTGCCTTCGCAGGGAACTCAACAAATTAGATGATCAGCCTCTGTCGGAGCAGAAAATTCTGCAGTATCGTCAGGATGCGACTTCACAGAAGAGGGCCCTCAAAGCGCTGCTGCACTTTTTGCGATTGACCGGCCTTGCTGAACGGTTGTAGCTGGGACGCCCTTCCAGTGTGTGTTTTCGTTTTGTTTTTTTTATGAGTGCGCGTGCGTTTTTTTTTTCCTCTCTCTAACCCCTCTTTCTTGCCCCTACTTCCCCACCCCCAGCGCTGGGTAGCAAACCAGATGCCAATATCTGGTTAACCTCCCGGCCTTTCCTTTCTCACTCACTCTCTCTCTCTCTCTCTTTTGTCTGTGCGGATTATCTTCTGCAGCCTTTTGTATCCGTGCTTCAAAGACGCACCGTGGTTTGACAAGTTTTGTGTTATCAGCTATATTGGCTAATCCTTGGAAGACAGGGTGGCACAGGAAGCAACTTTTCAACAAGCGTTGGCATCATAAAATATTTGCCTCAGCGTTTGCCTTATTCAGCTATCTTGGTTTTAAATCTTCAACATAACGCAGCTGAGGGTTTGCACTCTCGACAAGCTGTCGCTCGAAAGCTGCCTTATTATCAGGCAAATACATGTCCTTATTGTGCATCAGCTTATGACACTTTTGGCATTTTATCTCCACTTATAGCTGTTTTTTTTAATTAAGCGTACTTTTGGAGAGATGACTTGGGAGGTGTTTGGGGGGTAGGGGGGTGATATGGGGAGGCTTATCTCCTGTCACCCGGTGGAACCGAGACTTTCTGCTCAGCAGTGTCAACGATGTTCGAAGCTAACTTTATCAGAGTCCATGCCTTTGTTTCACTGACAGGGAAGTAACGCGGCAGTGGCTTTAGCTTCCGAAAGAAGAATTCAGCGAACCACTACGTTCGAACTGTTTGTATTTTGTTTCTCTTTTATCTTGTGTCCCGACCTCAGCGCACATCTTAGTTTCATTTGCTTTCTGTGACAGCGCAAACAGAAGATGCTACACATCTGGACGCTGTACAGAAATCTGTATGTGCTAAACTATTGACCTCATTCGCGCACCAAGGCTGCTAGGAAGCTACGCCAGCTTTAGCACGATACCGTTAATCAGCTCATTACACAGGAATTTAGGTGTTGGCGTCACCGGTCGTGGGAGGAACATCAGTGTTGTCAATGACCGCGAAGTCGAGAAAGTTAAAAAAAATAATTAAAATATTTACTACTGTAGATAATAGAACCCAGATGTTCAACGACGAAAGGAGGTGTTCTACCACAGAGCCTGATCTGAAACTGTTTCAGAAAAATAGTAATGATCACCACCCAAACACTCTGTATAAATGATTTACCAGCGAAAGCTGTACGTTGCGACCCCGGTGTTCAGAACTGGGTTCAATCCGACGCTGCACTGAAGCTTTTCACAATTATTGGTTTCATGTTCGGGCTTTTAAATGAGGTGAGACACACGTTTGGCTTAGGTTTATCACCATGTTTATTTCACATGCCGCATATTGTGCCCCACACATTGTACCTCGTAGTTTTTATAATCTATCAGATAGTAAAGAAATTTTCGATGTTATCTTTCAACGAGTAGTTGCAATGCCATTGTCTTCATACCTTTTGTACACTTTTATGTAACTATGCGGCCTTTGCTGCTTGAATGCGTGTGTCGTCGTGCCGTGTTTATTGTCATCATTCCTATACCTCAGATTATGCCACTTGATTGAGCCCTTCGGTGAATCATCCTTTTAATTCCCTAAAATGGCAGAATAATATAGTTTCACTATCTAAACATAGTGCTGACATGTGTTCAGAGAATATTCTGCAATCAGATAGAAGATTTCATATACGAAGGCGAAACGGTGTTGTACTTTCCCATTTCGACAACTCACGGAGCGTATGGGTACTGTCGTATTCACTTTTTGTATACGGATTTGTCTATCATAAAGAGACTAGACCTGCACCTCTGAACGGTGACTCAATATGTTGCAAGCAAGCTAAAATTAACGTTTTCGGCACTTTGACGATAGTGACTTGTCATTGACTTTTCCTTTTCTATTTCTTTTGTTGATTGATTTGTGGGGTTTAACGTCCCAAAACCACCATTTGGTTATGAGAGACGCCGTAGTGGAGGACTCCGGAAATTTTGACCACCTGGGGTTCTTTAACGTGCACCCAAATCTGAGTACACGGGCCTACAACATTTCCGCCTCCATCGGAAATGCAATATTTCTTTTGTTGCGCACATTGCCGTATAGTACAGCCAGTAATCTAAATCCCAATTACACCAGTGCACGACCGCAGCAACGTCCGTCGAAACACAATATCCATTAACTATCACCAATTTCTTTCCGAGTGATCAATTCCTCACTGAACATTTTATGTGCATTGTCGTGGTTCGCTTTGCACCCGAATCAACCGCTTTCTGGACAATGAGATAGAGAACCCTTTGTATGGCTATATTTTATGCTTTTGTCGTAGAAGGAACCCTCCCATTCCAGCTTCCGCTGAGTTGACTGCGAAGCTAAGTTTTATCTTGAAGCAATATATTAAGGTTGAACAGTGGCTGGTTCAGAAAAGCATAGTTCAGAAATAAGGAAAAGACAGCTCGCTCGCCCTGATGTATTCTTTAGGATTTAATGGTTCAAACCCCAGTTTAAATGGCTGTGTTCAAGCCACATTACAAGAACTCGGATATAGATAAATTTTCATAGGCTAATGCTGTGCAAGATCTTCGGTAAATATATACAGCATCAATTGGTTCCGACTTAGCGCTGACGGAATTGGTTTGCGTTTTCGCGAGTGTGCTTAAGCGGGCTGAAATTAGAAATAATTCAACGAGCAACTTTTCCATAATGCCAGGTTATTATAAAATTTCCACAATATGGCGACAAAGTATATATACGTTTGGCCTCGTAGATGGTCTTGGACGCGCAATCTTCAACCCCTGCCATAAATTACCGGGAAACGAAAAACGCTTCCGCCGAGAGTATAAGACACGTATCGTTACCTTGCCATGAATTGTCTTTATGCACAAGCCTCAGGCACGCGTAGTTCTATAACTTGACTGACTCGAACTCTTCCAGCGCTGAAAGACCGAATTTTATTTATATTTCTAGAAATTTATAACACTTGCACTGCAGCAGATACATCGGAAGGTGTCGTACACTTGTGATGCTTTTAACGCGATACTTTCAAAGAGCTGGTTTTGCAGACCTTCCGTTGTCAGTGCCGTTGGTAGTCCGCGAAAAATCAGCTGAGAAGTGACTGAAAAATCTAGAAAGATGCAACTAACATAATGAAAATTTCCGGCTGCAAGTAGAGATCCAACCCAGGCCATTTTCGTGTTAAGAAGCACTTTCCCACAATTCCATGCGTCTGCTTGAAAACACAGTGAAAATAATTTCTTCTGCGTGTAAATAGAGCGAAAATAACTTTCATGCTTTACAAACACACGTGTACTCTATACGGGTTTCACAATACATGTGATATCGCAGGAGTATTGCTTTATATAGGCATACATTGCCATCGGGATAAAACCATGCGATGCTGATGCTGATGACCTCAGATAGATGGCGCTCACCCACAGAGGGGAATGGGACAAGAACCGGGCGACAGGATACTTATATGAAACTAAAATAAAATTAAAGCCAATCTGAAAAATTAGTTTAGAGATAATACTGCCAAAAAAAAACAAAAATGTTTGCCGAGCAAGCGGTCAAACCATCTCTTGTTCCTGACAGACATCACTGCGCATTATAAACTAAACATCTGGAAAGGTTAGGGTTCACTAACACGGTAATCTTTTAGTTGCATTGATGTAGTCAAACACAGTGGAGCATATATCCCTGTGGCAGTAACCAAAAGAAGTGCCGCCAAGTGATAAAAGTGCTGGTACATTTACTTGTATTTCTAGATTTTGTAATGGGGCTGCTAAAAATCTTTTTTCTCTGATAAGAGTAACGACGACAGAATAAAAAGAAATGATCAGTTGTTTCAATTTTGTTGCAAAAAATGCACAGCGTTGACGCATTTAGTCGAGCTTTGTTAAGGTAATAATTTAGTTGTGGAACTGTACAGCGCAATCTGGTATAAGTGACCTCTAAATGACGAGATACACACCACTGTTTAATTCAGCAATACCTTAAATGCTCAAAATCTTTAAATTTATCCGATTATCGAAAATCTTGATAATAACAGAATTGTGGCTTGAAGCCAGCCACCCATTACAAAAGACTCACCCGCTTACTGCGCATATCCTGTTAAGACGTAGTGGGTGCATAGCAAGTTCTAAAACATTTGACGCGCATATATGCAACCCATTACACAGAACACAGTCATATGCTGAAACTTCACTCACAAAAGCCAGTGTCAACTTTATGGATTACATTTTATTATTATACAATTTATACCTCACAAGTCACATCATACAATGAAAAAGTGTGTGCTAAGGAGTCGAAATAGTCATTGTAGGCACAGGATATTGCTATCGCTTTTCTCTCTTAAAGGTGAAGCTTAAGAATCGCCCGATTTCTTTCGCCGTATCTTAAGAAAGCCTTCTAGTCTTCATTTCTGAGTACGCGTATTAAATGTCTTCAGATATGTAATCCCGTTTCATAAGAGAATTCTCGTCGAAACTGTTGGGATAATACCAGCAGTTAACTCTAAATTTTTAACGTATTTCAGCGAGAAGTTACGTTATTCCTGCAATGTTAAACTTATGACAATCAGTTGTCATGGAACAAGGAACTGCCTAGGCAAATAAGGCCGTAAAGAAGGAAGAGTTTGTCAAGATGGCCATAAACATAAAATGACGCGGCATTGGAATTCGCGAAGCCAACACACAGACAAAACATCGATTGATTTGGAACTCTAACTTATGACGGGCATCCATTGCAACATTTAATCAGTGATCTGCATTCACCCACCTCTGATAAAGCGTAGCGTACTTTCATCCTTTTTCGTCACTCTGTGGCTTTACAACTAAAGGCCATTTTTTTCGTATTCGCAAAATGACAGTATTGGTTGCATTTCTAGTGCTTGCTCTTACGAAACTAAGGCCACCTGTCGCCAACATCATCTCGCATGTCCTGCATATAAACTGACTCCAACATAATATCTTACGCGTATTGCTCGTTGACTTGCGGTATAATGTGTTACGGCCATTGTTTTTACACATTAAATACCCTTGCTTAAATTTGCTTTCTATAATTTCGCATGTACCACTAGGCAGTTGAATATTTTGTTGCGCAGTTGCGTTATTGCATATGTGGGTGTCAACTTCAAGGAACCAGCGTTCTCTAAGTACATTATTCTGCTATTTTAGAATCTACTCTTCATGATATAGGTGTTGAAGCATGCAGTTACGCAGCTGAAAATTGAAATGTGGGTCATAAAATTGCAAATGTAGCTGTGCGCCTTTGTGTCCAGGACACCCTTTTGATTCTATAATTCTCTGTTTTCTTTTCTCGTTTTCACCAAGAGTAAGAGAATATAAAATAGTGGGATTCCCACAAATTGACTTTTATTATAGCATTTTGAATTTTCCGAATGAGCTCTTCGCAGCTAGCGCGGAGCATCGCCAGAAAGAGCAGTGAAAGGTTTTCGGCGTAACTGGTAAACGCCACAAAAACTTTCTCGCGCGTTTTTCCAACTTACATGCTTCTAAAGGCTTCATTATGAGCAATTTCAAAGGAGCCCTTTTTTGCGCAACCGCATTAGCATGTGAAAGCTCCAAATTTTAACTTCTCTTGCGCAAGCCAGAGTTCAAACGCTGTGCGCGCTCCCTCAGTTGCCAAGAAGCTCCAGTCATGCAACACCATAACCAATTAGCATAAGAATGATGCTTCGCTTCGTCTATCTCGTTTGTTGGCTGGTAAACGAAAGAAAAGCGTCGTTTTAATTGGAAATTGCCAAGGCTTATCTGTGCCCTATTTTGTGTTTACTGTAGTGACCCCTGTTGAGAAGGTGAAAAAAGCGCGACAAGTTCGAAGTTAGTTCAGTTAGGGCAAGAAGTTTCACGGTTTGGATGCGCCTAGTGGCCCACCCTTTAGTCGTCAAGTCTGGTGCATAAGTTATACAGCTCCCAAACGCATCATCCGACGGTGCCACGTGAATACATGGCATGCATGAACGGCGACGCTCTGTCATAGATGCCCCACCACTGAAACTATACTTGGCTATGCCTAGCGCTTTCAGGGGAGCTATTTTTTGTTGCTTTTTTTCCGTGAAATTACATACGATTGTGTTTTTTGGTGCTTGTTGTCTTTATTTCGTTTGTTTCCATGTCTGCATCACAAATTCAGCCTAGGCGCTGGCCTATCAAAAGCGCTTCAAACGTGTTTAAGAAGGTGTCTTCCACGTATATACTCTGTTTTTCGCCGCATTACTTTGAATGATTTCATCAAAATTTGATTGAAAACAGTGGTTTTCTGCAAAACTGCTAGGAGGCGCGTTGCTTTTTCGTATACGTGTGATGAAGCTCAGTAATTTTTTTTGGAATTTCCTAACGGGATTATCAGGCATAGGGGAAACAAACAATATGCAAACTAAAAGTTGTTCAGTTAATCTTTTACTTTGCATGAGCTGAACAAAACTATGGTATACTGCAATGCGTTGTTATAATAGGGAAAAAAGTCGTTATGAAGCATGGTTCGTAAACAAACAAAAAACATATGAAAACGCAGAAGCACCAGAATAGGAATGTAGTAGTGCATTCTTTGATGTGTTACGTTTCATTCTGTTCGTTGTTGCCGCATTTTGCCCTGTTTGACTATGTGAAAATTGTTTAAAAATTAACAACGCTATCGTAATATGTTAATTTTTACCGTTCCATTGGTTGGCTTGTCCTTTGCTTATTTTTATTGAACTGCTTGGCCGAGAAATTATATAAAGGTATCAACAACCAGTTTTTACGGTACCTCTTTAGTTCAACGAAAAGCTTACCGCTAAGAATGTGCGTTCACAGATTGACTTACAGTGAAAAAAATTTCAATCCGCGGTGACTAATAAAGTCGTAAACACACAACCTATATATGCTGCAAATGGTGGAAGGCGAACGGGAGAGCTTATTGCAAGGGCACCATGTACATGCGCTGCGTTTCGACATGTTCCATCACATCGGCCACGAAGGCAGTGCCACCGATGATAACACAAACGAACAGCACACAGTACAGCCGCGTCTTGTTCCTCTGTGTTATCGCTTCTTCGCGCAGCATGGTGTTAAAATGAGTTACTATCTCGCTCAGCAGTCCGCGCTACTGGAATACGATGCAGGTATGCTGACACCAAGGACATTTTCCGCAGGGCATGTAAATGTTCATAATGACAAACACCCACAGGCAAGGCTTTCCTCACAATGAACTGTCGAGGCTGGGTAAAGTCGCGGACGCCAACATCGGAAGAACAGGCGGTGCACGTGAAAAAAACGCGGAAGTAAGAAAGATGCTCAAAGCAGCAGCTATAGCCCGCATGAAGTCTTGCAATCGCCCTCTGAAAGCGTTTACTTTAGTGCCACGGATGTCGTCCGTACTGTGAAAGGGAGTAGTGAGTGCAGGAACGTGCACGACGCCCAAGCAGTGCCCTGGTCTCCCGGAACGGGCGGATACAGCACGTCGGATGAAACAGCGCGCTTCGGCGCACTTGCCGCACCGTGTGACGTCAGGCGTGTGTGTAAACAAGAGGAATATATTGAAGCTTCGCCGTATCCCAGCCTAGCCACATCTTCCAAACTACTTCTTCTTGCTTCAATGAGTCTGGCAGCGCATGAGACGCCGGGGCAAGGCAAAGTGAGTTGTCGGCCGACGCAAAAATGCTTATTGTGTTCTTTTTTTGTGAGGGGCCGACGAAGGCACGACAAGAGCATTAAAACATATAATGAATAAAGCTGGCCTCGATCAAGCGCTGGTGGGGTCTGGATACACCGTGTCGTGTTTGTGCAACCGCTTGAATGTAGGCACTGCACTGTCTGATATTCAGATAACCATAATCTTGCTTCGCTAGAAAACAATGTTGGCATAGCTCGAGTCTCGCTTACGCTGTATGTATACAAGCGAGCGCTCTTTACCTTTTTTTCAATAGATAATACTTTCCTTTGGCTGCTCGTAAGTAAAGTATATAGGAAAAGTAATCGTACATAAGCATCGATGTGATCGTAATTTTTTAATGAGATGACAAAATTAAGTACTCACCATATAATTAGTTCTTTTTTTTGGGGGGGGGGGAGTTATCTTTTCTTTCCAATTTCCTTTCGATCTTTTTTCTCGTTTCCATTCCCTCCATTTAGGGTAGCAAACCGGATGATACAAATGTGGTTGGCTTCCCTTCCTTCTTTCACGCTATTCAATCTTTCGCTCTTCACCAATAATCACATTTGTTTACCGTGAAAGGTGAACAAATTCCCCCCTCCCTTTGTTTTGAGGAAGTGAAATCCATTTGATGGTATAAATTACCTGATTGATGGTACAATCTATGTGATGGAACATTTTATGTGATGAATAAATACTTCTGTATAATCTTCGAACCCAGAACCACCACCTAATGCTAACTTATTTCTTGCTGCAGCTAGTTGTTTCATTTAGTCCACTTTAATTATTTTGCTTTTATTTAGAAACTAACCTTGAAAAAAACAACGAGTAGAGGCACTCATAATTTCATTGTTTTTGTTAGGTTTATCTATCGTTATAGCACTGTCACAAAAAAAAAACAAGCCGGAAGTGCAAAAGCTTTGAACTTTTACTTTTTGCTCTTTCACGTTGTCTGTATAGCTTTTTTTTTCTGACTGTCACAGAACGAGCGCTAAAAATTGGCGCGCCGCCAAATTCTTGCGATAACGGGCGGGAGAAACGCCGCGAGGTCAAAAGAAAAAAAAGAAAACAAACATCCAAGGCTCCCCGGTCGCGCGCTCTCCCCTCGGAAGCGTGGCTTCGCCGATGAACCTCCTCACCCCACAGCGGCGGCCGGGCAAGCGCTAGAAATTTCCAGAAGGAAAGGGACGTGTATGCCGAGTTGAGTCATCTGTCGGGGACGGCCCCCGTACAGTCTCGCGCCTCTCCCCAGCATCCGCTGCGCATCGCGCCGACGAAATGAGGAGAACTTTCTGGAATGTCGCGCGGAAGGTATTTAACCGAGCAGCGGAGATGAGAGATCAGGAGAAGACGGAAGTTAGCGCCAGAGCGCGTAGGGATTCCGCCGCGTAGTTGGCGAAGGTTTTGTCCGTAGGAGACAAAGCAGGAGAAGAAGATGATTTCCACCTGAGGGGTGACGACTCGAGCTACCGGCAAGAGTGTGTGTGTTTACCGCTATCGAGCGAAGACGCGTGGCAACAGCTGCGTGTGTGAAGCCGACGGGTTTCCGGCGAAGAAGTTTGAAGCTTGGAGAGTGGCCGATTGAAGACGCGAGGTTTCCTGGAAGAGAAACTTCGGCGAGGTTTCCTAGAAGAGAAACTTCAGAGGGCTGCGGAACGACAACAATGCTGGACTTTGAGTGAGTGATTCTCGGAAGAGTATCATCCAGACTTTTGTTCGAAGAACTTTGGACTGAATAGGTTTTCTATCTCTTTGGTCTTTGAGTGCCTTGGTTGTTCAATGCATGCGACTGCATTGTAGTGCGTATTGTTGTCTGTGTCCGTGGTTTCGAGTGTGGCTGATTTTACTGTGTTGTATGTTGTTAGATTGGTGACATATTGTATGCAACTATTGTGGAGTGTGCATTCTTGTGTATTGTTTTCGATCTGCCAATTATTGAGAATATAATTTTGTTGGTTTATCAACTCTCGGCTCTGACTTGTTCTTTGGGCCATAGCCGGCGTCCGCTGGCGCGCCAAAAAGGACCACTTCTAAATTGTCCACGCTTTCGTGGTGCGGTTCGGGGGGCCGATACTTCGGCCCTTGGAATTAGCCCGGCGATCGCCTCCCTAATTAACGGGACCTGTGTGACAATTAAATCTGGCGTCCGCGACAGGACCTTTTGGTGCACAGTGTGTCCAAAGTAGGGAGAAAGAGCCTCGAGTTGTGATAGTGCTATCGGAACGATGTTGTGTGTTGTGCAGTGTTCTCGTGACCCAGTGCAGGGGAGTGTTCCGATAGACTGATTCAGGCAGATATTTTTGCACACGGCAAGGTTTTATTTGCGAGACACAATGGATCTCGAAAAGTTAGTCGCTCTAGGTGAGAAGATGGGACTTTCTGGCGCGGAACTACGGAAGTGGGTCACCCAGAAGGAAAAAGAAGAAAAAGAGAGGGCCAAAGAAGAAAAAGCAGCTGAGTTGGAACGAGAGAGGTTGGCAGCTGAAAGGGCGAAGGAAGAAAGAGAGCAACAATTGAAGTTGGAGTTGGAGAGAGAAAAATTGGCAGCCGAAAGGGCGAGAGAAGAAAGAGAAGCGGAGATGGCTGAAAGGGAACGGCAGCGGCAGCACGAGATTGAACTCGAGCGGCTCCGTTTGCAACAGCGAAGTGAAACTCCTGTCCAAGCTAGAGTTGAAAGCAGCGAACGGGAGGACGACGGCTTCCGCTTGAACCCAAGCAAGCTGCTCGTAGCGTTTTATGAAAGGAAGGACGACCTTGACGCGTACCTTCACCGATTTGAGACGATTGCAAGGAGCCAGAATTGGCCGGAACATCAATGGGCAACTGCTTTGAGTACTTGCTTGAGTGGTGAAGCGCTCAGTGTGTACGGTAGGCTGACGCCGACCGATGCAGCCAACTATGCAAAGGTGAAAACTGCTTTGCTGAAGCGATTTAGATTTACTGTAGAAGGATTCAGGGACAGATTTCGGACAGGAAAACCAGCTGATGGTGAGACGGCTACGCAGTATGCCGCCCGACTTTGCCATTATTTTGACAGATGGATTGAACTTTCAGGGACAGCGCAGGAGTACGATGAGCTTAGAGAGCTCCTAATTAGAGAACAATTTCTTACTAGTTGCCACCCAAGCCTGTCACTGTACTTGAAAGAGAGGAAGGCTGAGTCACTTGAAGGAATGCTTGAATTGGCTGATCAATTCTTGGAATCGCAAGGTGGAACTAATTTGGCCAAGGTCAAGAAGGAGTGTCCCGATGATTCGAAGAAATTGGCTCCCGAAAAAAGAAGCGTGCACCAGAGAGCATTCCGCGATGTTTTCTGTGCAACCGAGTGGGTCATCGCGCGAAAAACTGTCGAACGATCTTTACGAGCCCTACGGCAGTAAAATGTTTCAAGTGTGGTCAGACTGGGCACAAAGCAGACGCTTGTCGGAACGGAGTGAGTCAAACTCACCAGGTATCCTGTGTGCAAGTGGCACGGAAATCTGATAATAATGCCGTCACTGATGGATTCGTAGAGTTGAAAATGGGGAGAAAATTCCTATTGTGGGTGCTGTAATGTCAAAACAGCCAACCGGTGTCACGAAGGGAATGCCAGCGCTACCTGGAAAAGTTGCGGGCAGGAAGGTTACGGTGTTAAGAGATACCGGCAGTTCCACTGTTATCGTGCGGAGAAATTTGGTACGGGAAAGTGAGTTGACAGGCAGAACGAAACCGGTTTGCCTAATTGACCGTACGGTTCGGATGCTTCCCGAAGCAGAAATTGAGGTTGAAACCCCGTACTTCAGCGGGAAGGTTACTGCTTTATGCATGACGACCCCCCTGTATGACCTTGTCATCGGAAACATCGACTGGGCGCGAGGGCCGAATGATCCAGAATGTTTGGGAGAAGACCCGAAGATAGAGCCCTCGCCAACACAGCGGCCGCGAGATACAAGGGAGGAGCATCCCGTGACGGATCTCACTAGAGCCCAAGGTGAGCAAGAGACAGCGAAGGAGAAGACGATCGTGTCGAATGAGTTCACGGGGTGCGCAGCTGGACGTACGTCGGCACGACCCCAACCAACCGAGAGTGTAAAAATGACGGAGTCGGCCAGCCAGGCCCAATGCCGTGACATGAATAAGCTGGTAAATAAACCGACAGGACCCGTTGAACGTTATGACCCGTTAACGGTGTCGGAAGTGACAACGATGGCTGAGACGCCGCCTCAGATATCGTCGTTGGAAAAGGCTTGCCGAAAAAGAACAAGGAAAAACAAGAAGAAATCGAGCGAGCACCGCAAGAAAGGACGCAAGCGCAGCTCGAAATACACAGGATAAGTGCTGAAGTCGAATCAGAATGTGTTTGGCAGTGCTGAGTGCCATATGTTGTGTTAATGTTGTGTTATCCTGTGTCACAAGTGTCGAAGTGTCTGTGCTGTGATGGGATGTATAGTGTTGTATGATTGTTGTAATGAGAGAACTTTGTACGTTTGTATTGTTTGGAATGTGTGATGAAGTGTTGTAGTCATGTACCTGTGGCTATATTTCATGTGTTGTGGAATTGAACTACAATGTAAAATTGTATTGAGCGATCTATTGTGAAGGTGAAATGTCATGAGCGACGGATGGTGTTACAGTCTGCGAGAGTGTGTGGTGACTGTTCGCGCTCGTTTGTGTGGTTTTGAATATTATGAGATAATATTCTTAAAGTGGGGGGCAGTGTCACAGAACGAGCGCTAAAAATGGGCGCGCCGCCAAATTCTTGCGATAACGGGCGGGAGAAACGCCGCGAGGTCAAAAGAAAAAAAAGAAAACAAACATCCAAGGCTCCCCGGGCGCGCGCTCTCCCCTAGGAAGCGTGGCTTCGCCGACGAACCTCCTCACCCCACAGCGGCGGCCGGGCAAGCGCTATAAATTTCCAGAAGGAAAGGGGCGTGTATGCCGAGTTGAGTCATCTGTCGGGGACGGCCCCCGTACAGTCTCGCGCCTTTCCCCAGCCTCCGCTGCGCATCGCGCCGACGGAATGAGGAGAACTTTCTGGAATGTCGCACGGAAGGTATTTAACCGAGCAGCGGAGATGAGAGATCAGGAAAAGACGGAAGTTAGCGCCAGAGCGCGTAGGGATTCCACCGCGTAGTCGGCGAAGGTTTTGTCCGTAGGAGACAAAGCAGGAGAAGAAGATGATTTCCACCTGAGGGGTGACGACTCGAGCTACCGGCAAGAGTGTGTGTGTTTACCGCTATCGAGTGAAGGCGCGTGGCAACAGCTACGTGTGTGAAGCCGACGTGTTTCCGGCGAAGAAGTTTGAAGCTTGGAGAGTGGCCGATAGAAGACGCGAGGTTTCCTGGAAGAGAAACTTCGGCGAGGTTTCCTAGAAGAGAAACTTCAGAGGGCTGCGGAACGACAACAACGCTGGACTTTGAGTGAGTGATTCTCGGAAGAGTATCATCCAGACTTTTGTTCGAAGAACTTTGGACTGAATAGGTTTTCTATCTCTTTAGTCTTTGAGTGCCTTGGTTGTTCAATGCATGCGACTGCATTGTAGTGCGTATTGTTGTCTGTGTCCGTGGTTTCGAGTGTGGTTGATTGTACTGTGTTGTACGTTGTTAGATTGGTGACATATTGTATGCAACTATTGTGGAGTGTGCATTCTTGTGTATTGTTTTCGATCTGCCATTATTGAGAATATAATTTTGTTGGTTTATCAACTCTCGGCTCTGACTTGTTCTTTGGGCCACAGCCGGCGTCCGCTGGCGCGCCAAAAAGGACCACTTCTAAATTGTCCACGCTTTCGTGGTGCGGTTCGGGGGGCCGATACTTCGGCCCTTGGAATTAGCCCGGCGATCGCCTCCTTAATTAACGGGACCTGTGTGACACTGACGACATCTAAATATATATGCGGGTTGACACTGGTGGGGTCTTTAGAATATTAAGAGCGAATGGAAGTCGTATATATGCTGCAAGCAAACCAGGAACTACAGCAAGACAAAGGAAAAAAAAGAAAAACAACACAATCTTTCATACCTAGGACAGCTGCTAGTGATGTTGCCATGTTAGACGACCGTAGTGTGCAAATTAAGTAAAAAGACACGTAAAATAAGTTCATTTGTGGAGAAGTGTGCATACTAAACTTTGTTTTTTGCATGCGTACGAGGCTGTGTATAGAAAACTGTAAAAATATATAAAAAGAAAGAATAGATAAAACTAAGGTATCTGAGGAACTCTAAGAGCAGTCTTTTAATCCGCCTGGCTGCACCGATGACAAGCAAGGAATAGCGGTCAGCCTCGTGTCTTCATTGTGTCGAACCATAAATCTCCATTAAAATGGTGTCACCTTGTTTCATGCATGCATGACACGAAAAAAAAAGCCTTAGGCTTCATCCTATACGGTAACGCCTTGATTTTAAAAACGTTGTCGAAGAATGCAAGAAAACAAAGTGATAAACGAAGAGAAAGGACACATGACAGTATAAGACAAAGATTAATAGAACCCTGTAAAAATAAAGAAATAATCCCACAGCAGCTACCACAGAAAGAACGCCGAATACACGTGACAGAGAAGTGGCCGCACCTGTTACATATACCAGGCTATCTCACGCTGTTTGGCTTGGTCACGTTCGCCATTTTCGTAATGGGAAAGAGAATAAGGTTTATCTGTTGCTTAATAATGAAACCTTCCGCGGCAATGACGGCACGGAATGCACGCAAGTTGGTGGCTGGAGCCCGACAAAAAAAAATCCTTGTCATTTCCGGGAAATACGGCATCAATTGCTTATTTCCTCTGTTAAGAGGCGCATGACATGTAGCTTTGTTTAAAGTGAATGACAGCACGTACAGAAAGAAAGAAGAGACAACGCCAAGGCTTTTTTTTTTCCTCAAAAAGTTGCTGTCATCACTTTTGTTTAGATTTGATTGTGTTATCAAGTGTTCCTCCTGTTGTTCACTCATCTTCTCTTTATTAGTACTGTCGTACAGTTAGAGATATGCAAAACGAACTAGACCAGCGTCGTTCCCTTTTGCTGCAGCATCGGTCGTGCTGCATTCGTTTGGATAGACAGCAGTACAGTGTGTGGTTGTCTGGGCACTTTCGAGCTGAGCCCAGCAGTTTCTCCTGACCGCACGGCGGCATACGTGGTCATACGTCGTGCTTAACAAGGGGTCCCGTCACGCTCAATAAAGGCGCCCGTATGCCTGAGCAGCCACCTGCACGGGGAACCACGCGAGAAGCAGCGAGCGTCGTGGACGTGTCCCACAGATTGAGCCCCGGCTGCATTCCGTCCTTCGCAATCACGACGGCTTTGGTCGCATTTAACTATAATCACCACCATTCCCGAGTGGGAAAAATGCGGGAAGACGGCAAAGAATGAAGCGCTAAAGCGCTTCTTCTTCGAAAAGGAAAGTCTTGTTGCACAAGCACCTAGTACATAAATGAACAAAACAAGTAAAAAACTGTATACATATTTCACACAGGGCACCGAAACTCTGACTAATCTCTGCACACTAACATGCACACAAATTATGAGGAAAAGTGCACTACCGATTACAATATAGCCTTATATGAATTATGAGTGTCACTTATTGTTGGGCCTATGCCGACTGCGCTTGAAGTTTTGCCTATATTCACAGTTGTAGGAATGTATACACTTGTAACGTATTACCCCAGAAACTGTAAGGGCTCGAGCACTACGCCCAGCACTCTGTTCATCGCAGGCGCTGCCGACAAAGCAAAATGTCAACAGTCCCGTAACCAGAGGGGAAACGAGCTGCAGTGCATGTGCCAGCCCTGCAAGCGCACGGCCTTCGAACGAGAGGCCAGCGCGCTTACAAAGAGCTCTAGTACACTACTGATAAGTTTCGCGAAATGATGCAAAGTGACATGATCTTAAAATAATGTTTTGTATGCTGACCAGAAATGTCATTACCAGATGTACAGAAATATTACTTGTATTACGTTAAGTATGCAAACCAAAAACGTGTTTAAAGTGTAGTGTATAAGTTGGATTTTTCTTCTTCAATGTGTTCGGTATCTGTGTATAAGTGATATGTTTATCAAAACAATCTGCATCTCTAACTAAAATGTCGTTCATTATACTGTCTGCAGTTTATATATGTTATAAATGCATGAATTCATACTAGCCTTATGCTAAGGATTCAGATGCTGCTAACATAATTTTCTTTACCGTATGTTGTTTGTTCATAAAAAAGTTCAAAGTTCAAAAAGTAAGTGATTTTACAGTTCAGTGGCTTGTGATATCGACATGCTGAGCGTTCATTTTTTTCGTTCTCGTCCACTCTATTGGTTATGCTGACAATGGCCAGTGAAGGAATGGACACCGAAGAGCTGTGCGCTAAAAACAGAAAAAATTCTACAAATCACCCACATTTTTCACATATTGTTCACTATCGCGTATGCACACATAGAGTGGATGACCTTTATAGTTGAAAGAAAATTATTTTTTACGTATGCACAGATGCTTGACGATTGAAGCTGGAAGGGTGTGGCCTCATTGTTTATCTCTGGGATATTTCTGCGTTAAACTCGAAGGTTAACTAAAAATATTTCTTTGATGTTGGGTTACACGTACCTAGAATTTGTAATCGGTGTTTGACGCCCGCGTGCTTCCTTCCTCATCCCATTGGACCAGTCGTCAGTAATGGCGTTTGCCTCTGTTATTTCGCACGTACTTCAATGACTTTGGTTGCACTGGTTCTCACTGCTACCAATCAGCTTGCCGCTTGTGGTGTTTGTAATACCCGTGTTGCTGTTGGTGTCATTACGCTATTGTGAGAAATTGGTTTCGCAAGACATATGACATTGTTGAACATATGTCAGTGCGTATAACGCTTGTTCACGTCTGTAGCGTTGTTTCGTAACTTTGCGCTCAATAAAAAAATTACACCACAGCCACCTTCCCTTAGGTTGCTTCGCATAACATTGATTCCCACGGTACATGAAATCTGTCAAATATCTCACAAAGGATTTAAAGTAATAAGATTCTTTCTATGGGGTAATGCATTCTTTAAATACCTTTAAATAATCATTTTCAGCAAACTTCGACTAAAGTTCATGCATAGTTTAGGTGGCGAGATATCTGCTAGCTTTAACGAATACTTAGAGTAAATGTTTGATGAAAGTGCCAGCCAGACATGTTGTAGTTGCTTTGCTGACGAAAAGACATGAAAATTCTTGACAGCTTGCACTTAGTGAGACAGTCTAACCCATGCATATTTTTATACGGCAGGCATAAACATCTTAGGAAAGCTGGTATTTCCTTGTCCAAAAGCCTGCTCTTTTTAAACCATCACGTTACTGATCTTGAGGCAGCATACTGGAATTGATTCATAAGATGGGCCGGGACGAATGTCAAGTACTTATGCGTAACTTCTGATGAAGCCATGTGAGACATTTGGTTGACTGGCAACGCGCAAGAGATAGTACTCTACATTTAAAGTCGAAAGATTCTTCATAAGCGTTTAAGGAATACTGACATATGGGAAAAACTATTCATCTAGAGAAAGCAGACCCATGTTTTTTAGCCACGCCCTCGAGAACTTAATCCTTAATGTACCTAAGTGGTTTATACGCTTCTTTGTACGCTCACTTTAGGTTATGCGTCTATATAAAGGAGCAGCCAGAAAATGAGAAGATATGTCATCGAGGAGTGAGAGGCACGCAACAATGACTATGGTCTTGAAATGCATACAAAACATGCTTTAAGTTTATCTCTACTGATTTGACAAGAAAAAGACACTGAATTTAACCTAATAGGTAATAGCTTTAAAGTGAAAAAAATGTTACAACGGTGTCATAGTGGCTTAAAGCATTGCTGTCCAAACAGTGCAAGAGAAGCAGATTAAACATATGTTACCGACATGGCGCACACAAATGAACTCTTCAAAGTTAGGCCGCATCATGATCCAAACAAATATTGAAAAGCGCGAGTTGAAGAAAAGAACATTATTATATGGTGAAGGAAGAGAGCAAGAATTCTCTGAATGATACCTAACTGACAAAATTTCTACCCTGTTTGCCTAATATACACTGATTAGTATAAGTTTAGTCTTCTAATATTGGTAATGTTTTGTTTAGGATGATAACGGAGGCAAATGATTTTACTTACAATGGCATACCATCCACCCCACAAGAGTTTATTGTTAGACGAGTTAGTGCTTTGACATAGAAACCAGCGCGAGGGCACAACTAAACACAACACACAGAAAGAAACAGTTCTAGTCTGTTTCTTGCTCTGTGCTGTGTTTAGTTGCGCCCTCACGATGGTTTTTATGGCGCACCAAGCATGCAAGAAATGCCAAGTGCGCTATGCTTCAAGTGAGTGGCCAGAGCAGAGTTGTAGTGCATGTAAATAATAGTTGTTAAAAATACTTTCATGTTTAAAATTGTCATTTTATTTCAAAAAAGAAAGCAGTGCTTTCCTATTGTCTTGTTAAGCAGTTTATCTCAAAAAGTCAGCAGAAGTGAATATTGCAAACTTGATGCGTGTAAGCAATAGTTGATTGTTTTGTAAAGCTTGCTATGTCGCAGTTATTCTATGTCTGCAGTGGAGCTCACTAACTATTAAAATGAACTAGAAGAAGATTTGCCGCACACTGAACAAAAACTTAGATGTAACATTTGTAATAAAATATTGTTAACATGATCGTCAATTGAAAATTCTAAATTATTTGTCGTTATTATTACAACGCATAGAAAATGCTTTGTCAGCATAGTATCAGTAAAAAGTGCAATATTGTTGAGAATAATTTTGTTTACCAGCTTTTGTTTATCTAAAAATGGCAGAGAGCATCGATCTTATTGGTCATTATTCAACACCAACATGCACGCACACGCAAACAGTCTAGACAAAAATTCTAAATTTTAAAGGAAGCAACCCAGTTCATTGGTGAGTTCTTATCAAACCAAACGCGCTTTCTTGTGGCACCTTGTCTTGTGTTTTTTAACGTTGGCAGTGAGACATGCAAGCAAACGGATGTTCACGGTAATATTCGTTAACGGCATTTATAAATAATAAGATCGGTAAGAGATACAAGCGTATATACGATGAACGCTTAATAATATATCGGGTTTATATTTGCAAAACCATGATAAGACTATGAGAGACATAACGAGTGGCTAAAGTGCATTTTATTAAGATTAGCGTATTCGCAAGGCATGTGCTTTCAAACAAAAAAAAATGTGCAGAGCCGTAAACATTTTTTCTGTAGGCATATTAAGTGTCGGTGCAAAATATTGTACCTTTGTTTCTCAATAGTAGCATTCACGTTGAGGGAGTTACAGAGTTGCATTCCAGTCGACTATAGGAGCTAGAACATGGTTAAAGTATTCTGATCGCTCATGTTGTCATAACTACAAGAGTACATTGTGCGAATAAACAGACTAAGGGAACAAAAATATAAAAAACCCGAATAAATCAAACAAGAAACTCCAAATGCATGCTTACTTTAGAAAGCACCGCACAGATTTATTATCAGAACTCGCGGGTGTAGTGTTCCAGACTGTTACTACCACCATAGCTGTGTAAGCAATCGATTCCCATAAATTTCGAAATCACGCTTGGTTGCAATACCAGCCACTTTTAACCACTTCTTCAGTGATCACCAGAGTCTGGTCTTTTATCCCTGTATTCCATATTTCATCATTACCCCATGGTTACGCACTCAGCATTGCAATTCAACATGAACGCTTTCGAAACGCAACCGAAAAAATCAGAAGTCTAGAATGTATGCACGTCAACCAGTAACTCCCCGAGGAAGGGCTTAATGAGATGGTATTTAGTGGTTTAATATTAGAATAGCTCATCGTTAGCGTATCAACGTTCAGCGTTGGAGATGCGCGTATGAAAAGTTCCTCGACTTCCTAAATTAGCCACCATTAGGGCAGGTACCTCATTGGCATTAGGCAAGAACAGACTTCTCCTAATTATGACTAAGAGGTCGGAAACAGCTATTGCGCAATCGAAAAGAGGCTTGCATAATGACAGTGTTGTCTCGGTTTTTTTTCTTTTAATTTGCTCATGACCTCATGACGTATTACCACAAGACGCTGTCTATACTATCGAATTCATAGAGTCAATCTGTTTAAAGGAACGCCGTGAAAGGTGTCAAGTTACAAAAAAATAGTACAGCAGGATGATGCTAGAATTACTATTTCAATGTTTTCGTACCATTTTTTCACTGTATTACAAAACAGGGAGAAAGACAGTAAGCATTTCAGCAATTTCAGCATAGAGAAAATCAAAACCACTGAATTATTTCGATGGATTTTAGACACCTTAGGGACACTTGAATGATTGCATTGAATGTACATGCGTCCTAGCGTCCTTAGAGGCTAGGGTCACAATTTGACCTTGATGTGGTGGTAGGTCAGGATCTTCGACAGCAAACAGGCGTAGTGGCTTGTAGACGTCTTGGTCGAGCACGGAGGCCGTATTAGTAAGGTGCAGCATATGGCGGCCGAAGAAGAAGATCGAAAGTCCCACACTAAAATTTGTGTGAGAGTGGTCCGGGTAAGCACACTGAACTTGGATGCAATGAAAGATGTAATCGATAAAAAACACGAGCCGTATACAAGGAGCAAAAGGCTGAATAGTGTTTCCCTAAGTTGCGACTAGAGTGGGCTCATTAAAAGGTGTCAATAATTTTTTAGGCATTTGCAAAAGTCATATCTAATCACAGAAACTGTATCATCGGTATCCACCAAAGCATACACGCAATCTCCTTCCACTATATCAGAAACCTTGTTGAATTGGCGTGCTGAAGGAATATTAGCCCTACTTTCACATGCAACATGGCCACTGCGTAGGACGACTTGGTTGTGACGAGGTTGATTGGCCGGGAACTTGGGAGCGAACAAGCGCCACGAAACCGAAGATGAAGCGCATGTACAAACAAACACGATGAAGCTGTCAGCCCGAACATTTGACGATGACCGACTACTGTATAAATGAAGTTGCAGGGAATGATAAATGCCCACAAAACACACACACACACACATATATATATACATATATATATGTATATATATATATATATATATATATATATATATATATATATATATATATATATATATATATATATATATATATATATATATGCAGGCTTTGAATTGTGGTTGAGTGGCCGTAACGTTGCAAGTAGTCAAATAGATCCTACGTCAGTGGTCACAACGTGGTTTATTTCGACGTTTCAACCTAGAGTCTGGCCTTCATCAGGATTGATGAAGGCCTGATGAAGGCCAGAATTTATATATATATATATAGAATACAGCCGCTTTTATCTACAAAGTTCATATGATACATTTCAAGAAAGCAGACAACGAAACGTAGTTAGCGTGGTAGTTTGTTCTTTCATACCTTACTTTCTCCGACCTCCAAAGATCACACATTTCTGCCAACAATACCTGGCTGCCACATGTCGTTGTGGCAGAACTCTTCATTTTGATAAGTCAGGAAGAGCTTGACTTGGAGATTGACTTATTCTTCATCCGGAGAACGTTCAACGCCGTCACTTTGTGCGAGGTCAGGTGTACATGGCGGGCCAGGCCAAATTTCGCCGCTTGCATAATATGGCTGCATTTGTCACCGTCTCCTGCTCTGATGCGAGCCGCATTTTCAAAATAGGAGCCAGAATAATGAAGAGGATAGCCTTTCTTGGGGTACTTCAACGCAAAAATTGTAAAATCGACAAGTAGTGCTGACTGGGGGAGTTGGTGCATGATGAAATGATATTGCTATAGCGCAGCTCAGTTTGATCGTCAAGAAGGGGAAAAACAGACGACAGTGTGAGCGCTACGGTTTTTCCCCTTCTTGACTACATATATCTTCCTTCATGCTCAAACTGAGCCGCGCTTAAGCAATAGCAAAAATTTTGGTCTGTCTGTCAATTTGTTTTGGTGATAAATGGTGTTTAAAGGTAGTTAATGCAGCGAAAGTTTGATGTGGACCCTTTTTATAATTGTAAAGCCAGCTTTCCTGCCATGTAGATTGACCAACTAATGGCGGCTGATTACTTGTGGCAAACAGCGTGTTCAAGCGCAGTTTTATAGTGCCACGTCCTGAAGTGTGTACATTCAGCCCTCTTTACGCAAACAAGCATAATAGACAAGCCCCATCACGTGACGCTAGGACGAATGCGCAAGAATTACTGTATCGTATATCTAAAGGAGTGGAGTTTCCTATGGGTCCACCATCTAGCCCGTTGAGGCGTCAAAGTTAAGCAGAAAAGCCACTCTTGTGAAATGTAGGCGCTGGCACGGCTCCGCGGCTTAACATTGTCTTCACCCGTTCTTGACGCTTCTGTGGTGCAAACACTTTCCCTTCGAAGAAGGAAAAAAGAAACACTCGAACAAACAACCATTTCAAATATTAAAAACTGGTGGTTTATGTGAGAAAGGAGTAATTATTGGAAGCAATATTTTGTTCCCATTGCTTTAAATTTCAATTACGAAAGGTCTGACAGACACTATTTTGGAAAAATGAAGTTTTAAAATTTTTCAATTCATGTTTTTTTACCCAGCTCTTCGAAAGACTAAGTAGACGTCATAATAAAATCATGAGTGGTGATGAATAAAGTGGTTGTCACTCTCTGTTTTAAGAACAAACAAGATGACAAGAACATTAAACAGATCGAGGAAGACAAGGCATATAAAATGAACATTAGGTACCAGAACTTTAAGAACGCTAACATCATCTTAATACATAAGAAAGGAGATGACAAGGACTTGAAGAATTACAGGCCGATCAGCTTGCTCTCTGTAGTATACAAGCTATTTACAAAGGTAATTGCTAGCAGAGTAAAGAAAACATTAGAATTCAATCAACCAAAGGAACAAGCAGGATTTAGAACAGGCTACTCAACAATTGACCACATTCATACTATCAATCAGGTAATAGAGAAATGCTCAGAGTATAACCAACCACTATACATAGCCTTGATAGATTACGAGAAGGCGTTTGATTCAGTAGAAATGTCAGCCGTCATGCAGACACTGCGGAATCAGGGCGTAGATGAAATATATATAAACATTCTGGAAGAAATCTACAGGGGATCAACTGCTACCATAGTGCTTCATAAAAAAAGCAACAGAATACCAATAAAGAAGGGTGTAAGGCAGGGGGACACAATCTCCCCAATGCTATTCACTGCGTGCTTACAGGACGTTTTCAGAAGCCTAGAATGGGAACAGTTAGGGATAAGAGTTAATGGAGAGTACCTCAGTAACCTGCGCTTCGCCGATGACATTGCATTGCTGAGTAACTCAGGGGACGAATTGCAACTCATGATTACGGAGTTAGACAAGGAGAGCAGAAAGGTGGGTCTTAAAATTAATCTGCAGAAAACGAAAGTAATGTACAACAACCTCGGAAAGGAGCAGCGCTTTGCGATAGGTAATAGTGCACTTGAAGTTGTAAAAAACTATGTCTACTTAGGGCAGGTAATAACCGCAGAGCCTAACCACGAGATTGAAGTAACTAGAAGAATAAGAATGGGGTGGAGCACATTCGGCAGGCACTCTCAAATTATGACAAGTAGATTGCCACTGTCCCTCAAGAGGAAGGTATATAACAGCTGTATCTTGCCGGTACTTAGCTACGGAGCAGAAACCTGGAGACTCACAAAGAGGGTTCAACTTAAATTGAGGACGACGCAGCGAGCAATGGAAAGAAAAATGGTAGGTGTAACCTTAAGAGACAAGAAGAGAGCAGAGTGGATTAGGGGACAAACGGGAGTTAAGGATATCATAGCTGCAATAAAGAAGAGGAAATGGACATGGGCCGGGCATGTAGCACGTAGACAGGATAACCGCTGGTCATTAAGGGTCACCAACTGGATTCCCAGAGAAGGGAAGCGGGGTAGGGGGAGACAGAAGGTTAGGTGGGCAGATGAGATTAAGAAGTTTGCGGGTATAAATTGGCAACAGCAAGCACAGGACCGGGTTAACTGGCGGAACATGGGAGAGGCCTTTGTCCTGCAGTGGACGTAGACAGGCTGATGATGATGATGATGATGACCAGAACTTTCATGTGGCACAGTACTTGCACTTTGTGTTGCGCTGTTTTGATAGACTAACGAAGATAATAGTCACACATTCACAAGCGCATGTACTTCAAAATCTGCCCCCCCCCCTCAACAAGTTCAGACTGTAAAGATGGAAGTGCTGTGTTGTGCATGTGCATAACGCGGAACGGCTACGGCAGTGAAAGTACTCACTTGTGTGCGATGCCTAACAGGGACAGCTTAGGCTCTCGTCACATGAACTACAGTTTAATACTTCATTTTTTAATTATTGGGTACTGTGAGGCGAAACAGGCCCATACAGGAGTGAACAGTGAATACGTAGATCGGTTTCGCAACAGCGTTGACTATATATAACTAGCCAGCTGTTAGGAGTGAACGAGAAGCCATATATAACCTGTTTGTTCTCGCCTACTCACTGCCCCGCCGTGGTGGTCTAGTGGCTAAGGTACTCGGCTGCTGACCCGCAGGTCGCGGGTTTGAATCCCGGCTGCGGCAGCAGCATTTCCGATGGAGGCGGAAATGTTGTAGCCCCCTGTGCTCAGAATTGGGTGCATGTTAAAGAACCCCAGGTGGTCAAAATTTTCGGAGCCCTCCACTACGGCGTCTCTCATATTCATATGGTGGTTTTGGGACGTTAAACCCCACATATCAATCAATCGCCTACTCACTGTCACAAAAATGTTATGAGATATTTGTTGTGCCGCGTAATCGCAACAGAAATAACGTACAAAAAATGGTTGTGATAGGCAAAACACCAGGTAAGCTCCAACAAGAAGCATTCATTGCCGTGCCGGATCGCTGGACTGCTTGGGACAGCCATGGCGTGGAAGTAAATTAGGGGTGCTGGTGCTGCGGCCGCCAACACAGGCGCCGCCTTGAATTTGGCTTTTCGGCAAGAATAATGCTTATTGCGCACGTGAGCACGTTTCACTCTTAGGGACGCTAGCGGCGAGTTCTGTCGAAAGCGTTACTTTCCTGCCTACAGGTAGGTTATGCAGTCAATCTAGTCTACGCTTCAACTACATCAAGTACCACAAATAGTTGGGCGAATATAATATGCAGCGTAGGACAGCATACTGGCTAAACACCTGGCCCGCTTTCAGATATGGAATCAAATTCTGCACAAGCTTTCTTCTTCATGAGTATACATTCTTTGTGAGTAAATAAGTATAAATTCTTCGAACAAGGAATAAGTATATATTGCTTGAATAAAGAAAAAGACAAACGACGCTGGTATGAATTTGGTATTCATTCCACCCCCTTCGGTTCCTAGAAGATAAACAAAAGTACAAAGTGAGCAATGCGTCGGAAGAACCGGCTCGGGGAGTTTCTTGCTGAATAGTGCCGAAAGTGGAAGCTCGGTTACTTTGAAGGCAGCTCATTTCATGAGCGCGCGGTGAGCACCTTCTTTTATTCACGAGGCGAGTCCCACCACACGGAGCAGAACACTGGGTGGCCTACATCGACTGCAATCGATATAGACACCGTGTGGCTGCCTTTGCACACGCAAGCCTTCTTCACTCTTGTATCGGGTGGTGGTCCGAGCCACGCCTGGGAAACGAATAAACAACGCACGGCTGCGGTGTTCTCGATTTATACTTTCTATGTATACACGCCGAGTGCCTTGTTTATCTTTGTTTCCGTGGTACGCCGGCATAGCAGTGAAACAGGGACAAATGTGGCGTTTTTCAACTGAACGCAAACAATCCAAGAACGTTATCGTTTGGCTTGGAGTGAACAAATGTCGTGGCAGTACCTCCTTTATTTTTTTGTGGTTATTCAAGTGCAATGTGTGGATATACAGTTGTTCGGGAAGCTGCACTTTTTTCCGCTATAAGTGAATCACCTAGAAGTAAACACCTGTCTTTTTCACCAAACTCAACGGTTCATGTTGAAGCAATATCTACAGAGGACACAAGGTAAATAAAAATAACACTAATTTCAAAAGCAGTCGGAACTAATTTATGTGTAACAACAGTTTTCTTGCAATAGTGGGCAACATTGCTGCCACAATTTTAGGACATAGCGGAAACACAGAACTGAAGATGGTGTAGAATGAAAAGTTATTGCCAAAGTTAGCCATAGAAGTCATTGCGCATAAAATGATGAACGCTCGCCATTTAACAAATGTAATTGGTGGATAATAGCAACTTTACGTAAATAACGTGACTTGGTCGCCCATGCCACTGATCTACTGCTGGTTTGGGTATGTGCTCTCTGACAGTTCATCCCGGGAAGTTTAGCAAGAAGATTCCCACTTGTTGGGGCTGACACAAAGCGAAGTGCTAAAATTAGCTTTCATTTAACAAAGCCCGTATAAAGTTGCATTTCTTCGCTAGGAATCAATCGATTTTAAATGTCGGTTGCCCCACCGCGATGGTCTAGTGGCTAAGGTACTCCTGCAGCCGCGGAATCGAATTCCGACTGTGGCCGCTGCATTTTCGATGAAAGCGGAAACGCTGCAGGCTCGTGAGCTCAGATTTGGGTGCCGTTAAGAGTACGAGGCAGGTACGGTGGGTTTCTTCGCGGTAGCTGGCTCCCCGCCGTCGTCAGCGTAGCCGATCTTCGCCAGTGAGGAGACGCGTCCGTAAGAGAGATAGAACGAAGATTTATTTACAAGATGTAATGAGATGGAACTGTACAGTGATTCAGCAGATATTCAGCATTATGTACAACAGAGATTCAGCTCTCATTTACAAAATGTCCTCGGCTTTTATAGCCCATCGTCTCCTTACACGGAGATTCGAAAAAAGGTGGTAACCACTTTTGCCACGAATCAAGTGACGTGAAGTCTCAGTGGTCCACCCACCGGAAAGGGTGCAAGAATTGGGCTACTCGTGAGAAGAATAACGTGGGTGAGAATGTCCAATGGTCATCACGAATGCACCACACAATGACGCTTCTGGCCCACGCTACCTCGACGGCACCACAGGGCGAGGAGGTAGAGTCCGGATAGAGAAAGTTGAGCTCCTCCGGGGAGATAGCCGCTGACACGAACGTCAGCAGCAGTTCATGGCTGCTTTCAGCTACAAGCTTCAAAAACCACGGCCGCTGGATGAAAGAGCGCACGTGCGCTCTTTCATCCAGTAGCTGTGCTAGAACTCTCTCGAACATGGTAGTCCCAACGCTCGAAATCTGAGAACGGCTTCTTCGACGCCTTTCCACGCTTCCGAACTGTTGGAGTTTTGCGATGGCCTCGCGTAGATGAGAATAGCCGAGTCGAGAGGTTACCTTTATGAGAACAGCCACAGTGGCGCCGTCCAACGCTGTTTGAGCCCGTTCAACAAAAGAATTGTCTCGCGAAGCTTTTGTTGAGATCCGACCACAGAGAACTACCTGGAACCTCTACAGGACAGCGTCTTGCTGACTGGGCACCGACGGGGTCGAAAGCATCCTAGCAGTCTGGCTTACGCACAGTGGTGTCTGCCCAGACGAACCGCCGTTCTAAACGTAACAGTGCACGTTAAAAAACCCCAGGTGGCTGCAATTTGCGGAGCCCTCCACTACGACGCCTCTCATATTTTATGGTACTTTTGTGACGTTAAACCCCACATATCAATTAATCAAATAATCAATCAATCAATTAGTCAATCACTCAATCAATCAATCAAATGTCTTTTGCGTGTTGGTATTTCCCAAGCCAAAGTGCATGACTGGAGTACCACTCTTAAGACGATTTGACTCAGTTGCACCTATAAGCATTATAAAAATTTATCAATCTTGGGGATCTTAAGGTTCGGAAAGGTAAATGAGCTTAGTTAGATATTTTTCACACACAAAAAACTACGCATAAAGTTGATGAGCTGGGCATGAACACGAATATACCTAACTCGTGCTTGTCAATTTACTTTTGAAGTCATGATCTCGGTGCGTGTTCTTTCCCTCTCAGCTACGGAAGAGTAGAAAACCTACATGGAATCTTTCCTGCCACACTTAAATTTGGGCAAAATGGTGATGCCTTCTTTCCTAGCTTCCATTGTTATGTGCATTGTAGTATGTGTCTTGTTTGGCGATCGCTAGTCTAGAACGCACCTTTCCAACCATCACTTAGCACTCAGGCATACTAGCGGAGATTCTCCTCCTCGCTTCATTGCACCTAAAATTTCCAGTGAAGGCAAAAAACACTACCATCCTACAAGGATTTTTGCTGTACAGGCAAACTGCCCTGCAGTTTTAGCAATTATTTTACGGCATACAGTCAGCTGATAAAGCACTGAACATACGAACCGAATAAGGAAACTAACAAGTGGGTAATACAAGTGAAAGTTTGCTGACAACCAAAAGAAGAAACGAGTGTGTGGAGCACAGCACGCTAGAGACAGTGGGTAGCCGGTAAAAACGCCCTTTTTGTCCTTTCTTGGCCAGCAGGTGGCTGATGACCTGTAAAGAAAAAAAACGGGAAAGGATAGCGACACAGGGCGACAAGGCACCAGCCGTCTCGAACATTTGTCATCGCCGTCCGGCTTTTCACCAAGCTCCTAGCCGCAGCCACAGCCGTCTTCCTTTCTGTTTGTGGTAAGAGAAGTGCCTATCCTCGTGCTACAACATGGGCTGGCAGTTGGAACATGATATAAATGTCATTCAAGCTTCCCTATATTTCTTTAATTACACGATCATACAAGGCGTACGTACTCAAAATACTTCTCACAAAAACGAGATGTGCAGTAAACGACTGAGTTCGCGCTGAATCACCAAGAACAATGACGTGCTACATTTCTTTACTACAAGAAATTGATTGAAAGTATCAAATAAACAACCTTTATTAACGCATAAATTACTAAGTTAGAAACCTTTTATTATTTTTCTCTCAAGTAGTCTAGCCTAACCAGTGATACTGCTGCCGTTAAGAGCACAATCGCACCAGCCACGAATATATGCGGTAACGATGCTGAAGAAAAGCGTGGCAGTCAGACAGGGCACCTTCAACTGTACTGTGCCTCTGGGGACAGTCGAGAATCCATCATTGGTCGATATATGCAATAACAGTCATTCTTTAATGACCTTCATTGGGACGTGGGACATAAAACTCTTGCGAAAGAGGAAACAACGCCCACCAGAAGACCATAAAGGCCACGGATTCTGGCCAGTCGAGCACGTAACCATATGCTGCAATGCACTGCATCATCAGGCCTATAGACTTGTACAACTTGTGTAACATGTATAACAGAATAACCGACATTAGGGCAATGAGGTACAACCGGAACCATGTCGTTTTTATTGGACCTTAGGGACAACGCACTATGCGCAGATTGAGGTAAAGGGCAGTTCACTCAGGGTGGTTTTACGGCGTCAGTCACATAACATGGAGCTGAAAAAAATAGATATCTTCAGCAGCATGAACTCATGGTTTTCACAGGTGCTTTTTTTATAGTTGCTACACGTGGGAGTCTACGGAACAACTAAAAATATTTCTTTATCGTGATCAACATTATCATCATTGAATCATCAGACTGATCACACCCAGTGAATAGCAAAGGCGTTCGAGCCCTTTTATAACCCAATAAGAGTCAGCATTAAAACATGCTTAGTTAAAGTGGGGCTGATGCAGTGATAGTGTAAGCAGCATAAGTGCTTAATGTTGAAAGTGCATGGTGACTCACGAATTTTTTTACATCGCTCATACTGCAGAATACTCGAAGAGCATGATATTTTCAATTCAACACAAGTAGACAATAGGGCCAGGTGAATTCGGCTCATGCAAATGTGGTGACTATTAGCATGCGAATTATCTCGTGCGCGATTTGGAAAAGTAGCCGAACAATTAACTGAAATATTTGTACAAAAACATTTTGTGAGGTAGAGTTCCAGATTGGCCTAATAGCAATGTTTATACACTTGCGAGCTCTATTTCATTTCTGAGGCCCTGTTACGCTTTCTGTAAGCGTGCACTTGTGTTGAAGATGTGACGCAAGGCAAATAGGTGTTAAGAGGACGCACACTTTTAGCTGTCCGAAATATCTGATAGAAGTAAACGGGAAACAGTGTGCGAAGTGATGAAACGCTGAAAGGTTAAGCAGGTGTAAGTCCTGCTTGTTATGTTATATTTCGTGCAGCGACGCGCTAATTTATTCATTCATTTCAAATTCAACAATTTAATAGCATTGCTCGCGTCTGTGAACGGAGAAATGACGAGATAATAAAAAAAATTATTCGCAACAAACACCCACAATCTGCACACCAGCAAACTTTGTCTCACCCATTCGGCCAGCGTTGAGCGGGTTACTTAAATTACATGGCCGACACGCCCAAAAAATACGTCCGTCCTATGGGAATCAGAAGGCAGCTTTATATGTCATGAATAGGTCCAGCCATGTCGTTATTTCCTATCACTAGTTTTGCCCGCCAGCGTACGCTAAAAGGTCTCTAATGAGCCAGAGAAGTGTCAGAGCATATTTCGCCGCTACCACTTTGGGTACTGAATTAGGGGATAAATCTAGCGGAGCACTGGTGGGAGACATATATTAGCGTTGCGTCTCACAACCGATTGAAATTTCCAACATGCACTGCCCAATACAAACTAATCTAACAAACCTAATCTTTCAGCTACTCCTAGAATAAAGCTTCTACTGAAATATGCTGTCAATACTTACGTTGCACTGGAACGTTATAACGTGCACTTTTCATTAGTTTCTCTACCTAATACTTTACTTCATCTGCAGAGTCTGCTTTCTGCGGCCGCGCTGGTCTAGCGATTATGGAAATCGAATTCTAACCCGAACGTGTTTTAGAAAAGTGGCTAACGATTTCGCGTACTTGGTACTCTACTACGGGAAAGCATAGAGCCGTCCCGTCCTCCTCTCGTTTGGGATGAATGTCGGGAGATCGAATGCCGGCTGCGTGGCTGCTTTTTTATGTAGGTCAAAGTATTTGAGGCCCGTGCGCTTGGATTTTGGGCATGGTAAAAAACCCAGGTGGTCGAAGTTTCTGGAGTTCTTCACTATGGGTCGTTAAAGAGCAGATAATATTGCACAGCCGCTTTTTTTATAAAGGTCAAGCGACACAATGTCTGCTTCTGCTCTAAGCATCTTTTTGCTACGTGGGGTTGCAAACTTGTTGTACACGACTGTAGTAAATATTGTGCCAACTAAGCTCCTCATTTTCTTTATTTGTGAGACACGCCGGACGCCCCGGACGGTTTGTATCGAACTGTATCTCACTTATTTTCTGTCTCGTGAAGATGACAAATTGCCAAAAAGTCCTGAGTAGTTCTCAATTCAAATTATGCGTTTATTGCACTTTGCGTCTTTTTTATACCCGCAACCCTGAAATCGTCGTTATTATTGTTGACTACGTCAAGGAAGTAATAAACGAAAAAGGGAGCGCTTAGCGGAAGTAAAATAAATGAGCAGGATTGCATGAAGGAAACAGCGAAAGAAGGACAAGTGAAACAAGAGAGAAGTAAGGGAGGTTAACCAGGCACATGCCCGGTTTGCGAAACTACGCTGGGGTAATGAAAAGGGGCAGTATAAAGATGAGAGAGATAGGAAAGGGAAGTGAACGAGACCAAAAAATTCTCACTTAAAAGGTTGACGCGTATGCAGTGGTGGCACTAAACAAAATGTAAAAGCGTTCATATAGGCCTATAGACCTTAAAAGCGCGAAAAAGCTTTGACTGCCTTTTGAGCCGACGAAGGACGAAGACGGTGCTCCAGCAGCATCTGCACAGAGAGTGGCCAATCGTCCAATTGTCGCAACGGGTCAGAAAGTTTTTGTCTCTCAGAGGACAATCGAGAGAAACTGCATAGCAGATGGTCAATGTCTTCTATGGTGTCGGTCCTCACCGTCGGTCAATCCAACGAGGGTTGTATATGCTTTTGTGAAGGCAACCCCCAATCAGCGCCGAAAAAGGAGTGAAACTTCACGTCGACAAAGTCCGAATGGAGGTTGAAGTTGCAGCCAAGGGTTTATTTGGTTTAGTCTCGTATGCCTTACGCTTGCGGTGTTCTGCTATGGCATACATGGACTACGTGCCAGGTGACAAAGTTTTCTTGCAGCGTCTGTTCTTGGCAAAGGAATCGGAAGGGTGTGCTCTTATTGGTTGGATGTGTCAGCCACGTTGTCTGTAGAATCATTGCAACTGATCCCACAATGACCAGGTAGCCACTGAAAAGTGACCTCGTTATCTGTTTCTGTGACGTGGTGAAAAAGCTTGGCAACCTCGTACGTTAACTGTGTGTGGCAACCTCGTGGAAGGACACGCTCTGTAAGGCCAGTTTTCAGTTCGAAACAAAGCCCTTTTACTCGGTCTTTGGCGTGTACTATAGGGCACTACGCAGAGCCGCACGTTCTGCCACCGTTGACGTAGTGACGTGTAACAGCTTGATTCGCAGGGTGATTCTTCTAGCAGGTATCACCACCACACCGCCAAATCTAGACACCGTGGTTGAACCATCGGTGTAAATCTCCCGAGGTATTAAGTGCTAAAGAGTAATTTTATTGGAAGACGCACCTTGCTTAGGGGCTCTGTGACCAGCACGTAAACTTGACGGCCAGAATATTTCGAGGTCCGCGAGCATATTTTTAATAATAAACAACGTTTTAATATAACCTTCTTTTTAATGCTAGCCGTCCTGTCGGTATTTTAGCCAGCAATCGTGTGCCCATCGAAACTAAATCATAGCGATTAAGATACGTACAGCGACAGGTTGGGCAATATACACCACGATATGAGCCCTTAGAGAGAAGAGAGCAACTACAGACGACGCTCGTTCAGCTGGTGTCGGCCAAACACGTCATTTAATTCAATCACGCAGGCACAAGTGTTAAAGCCCGTGCGAAGAGTGAAATTAATGTTCCCGAGTCCAAACCAAGTTCTTAAGAAGCCGCTTTAGTGTAATCGCCATTACTTGAAAACAACATCTTTGGGGGCACGTTGGCATACGGATAGTTCATTTAAATCGACGAACCCTCTTACTTTTCCTTTTCAGAAGTTTTAAGTGCAGATAGAGAAAGAGGGTGACTGCTACGCTCCGTGAAGTGGGCCCATTTCTGCGTAGGCAGTATACGTTTCGAAGAAGTATGGAGATCGCGAGCATTTTAGGTACTTGGTAATCAAAAAAGGCAACAGGAGAGAAAGGAAATGAGCCATGCATTCGATTACATGAAGAAAGGATGTCTGTAAACTACTTCGAGCAAAACATTTGTTAAGAGGTACACAATTAGACGCCGGGTCTATTGAAAAGTGTCTCCTCATTTCTCTTTATTTAATTGATTGATTTGTGGGGTTTAACGTCCCAAAAGCACCATATGATTATGAGAGAGGCCGTAGTGATGGGCTCCGGAAATTTTGACCACCTGGGGTTCTTTAACGTGCACATGAATCTGAGCACACGGGCCTACGACATTTCCGCCTCCATCGGAAATGCAGCCGCCGCAGCCGGGATTTGAACCCGCGACTTGCGGGTCAGCAGCCGAGTACCTTAGCCACTAGACCACTGCGGCGGGGCCTCTTTATTTAATGGCGAAGATCAAGAAATAAATGAAAAAAATAGGAGGGAGTCCAATGAATGCACGTATATATAAAATGGAACTCCGCCACACCTTAATAAACGTTATTTTTTGTGATTGCAGGCAAGGACAGCATTGGAAAGAAACGAGCCCATAATCTTGCGCTCATTCTTAAATACAAAAATTGGCCTCGCATCTGCGTGTTAATTTGCAAATGTCGTCAAAAGACGATAGTCTTGCGTCTGAATAGATTGAACGAAACGTTTATTTGATGTTCTGTGCAAGAAAATCGGTGAATAGTATTCTGGGGGCACTGCGTAAGTGGAGTGCCTCGAGCGTGCAGCGTAGGCGAACGAGCGCACCAATTCACGTCACACGTGATACATGAGCGCTATCTGGCAGTTATCTTGGAAAACGAAACGCGCAGCTCTGAAACGGGTGTGCGCGCCCGTCTCAGAGGTGATAAGGTGTAGAAAGCAAGGTGAAGGGTAGGTGCCACCACCGTTGGAAAGCGTTGGAAACACTTCCCTTTTCGTGCAAACGTTGCATGGTCAGCGCCGCGTGATAAACGCTACGGTCCTTAGAATACCTTATATATGCTTTTTTTAGTAAAAGATGCACATACACATTATATAAGTGTTGTTTTGGTGCCTCAGATATGCGCGATAATTGCTTTTTAATTGAGAATCGCACATGTATGAACGCTGAATCTTGAGCAACATTGGTGGTCACTGCGGATTGGGTCGGCCGTTCGGGAAATCCTCTGGTGCCGTTTAAAGTGCCCAATACCATTAACGGTGGACAAACGGACAGATGGACAGACCGACAGACCAAAAGTTTTGCGTCGAATGTCCTCAAAAAAGACTATTGTCTTTAAAAGATTCAGCCGACCCCGAGTGCCGGTTTCGCTTTTCGTTTTTACACTCGTCCACGCTGTGACCTCGTATGGGGAACTGCTGTAACGTTCTCGGGCGGACGGCACTAGCACTTTAGCGTTGGTCATCGCAGACCCAAAGGCATTGCACGCTGAAGCGCCATCGTTATTGAAATTGCCTCGAACAGGGTGTCTACGCTTGGCCACATAAACTACCTAATGAAACTGTCTCTGGCGGTCAATGCTGGCTGTATCGCTGGGGTTGCCCGAAGCAATATGGCTGTATCGCTGGGGTCACCCTGGCTGAATCGCTGGGGGTCGCCCGAAAAGCACCTGGATTTTAGTCAAACATACCTTTTTATAAGGCACCATGACACCCTAAGTCGTTGACAAACTGAGACCTTAAGGGGCTAAACCCCTAATCTCATATACTATTGTAGCATGATTTCGGAAGACAGTTGAAATGTAGGGCCAGTGGGCCATTTAAAGTAAGAGAGTGAGCAACGAATATGAGAATAATTGTGGTAATACTGGCCTATTTATTGCACTGAAGGCCTTAGCAAAATCTACAGTCGATATTTAGTGAAGCAGTACGTGTTGTTGCATGTACCTTTATTTCAACGATATGGAACGAAGTACGCTCCGATACGTTTCAGAGCCCTCCCAGTGTCACTTTAGTGCATGTGCGATAGCAACAAACCACTAAACTTTATTCACAGTGTGTAATTGAATTTTGCGTAGTCGGCCAAATGAAAGGGTACGCAAAAGCTATACGTATGATCATACGGTGCCAGAGCCAGAAAGCTTCCAGTGTTGTGTGCTATAAATACATCGTTACAAGTTATTCAGACTTGTGGTTACTGAAACCGTCATTTTACACTGCATATAAATTGAACTTGCTATGTGGAAGAGCTCATACTTCAATAAATGGACACAAATCAAGATGACCCGGTCAAGAGCGTGACGAACCAAAGAAAAAAACTGATAAGAAGCCATGAATAAAGGTTAAGTCAAGCTCTCCACTTAGTGACAATATATGAAATATTATTTCTAACTCCTTATCATATATAAAATGACCATCGCGAACGTTTTTCGCCTACATATGTATGTCGAAAGACTTTGAAATTATTAGTCCTTGTTTTTCTCTTCTGACAAGTGCCATTGTTTACAGATAGCTAACTTCAGTTTTGTTTTCCTGAATATTACTGCCTGAAGTCGATCGTCGCGTTGCAATGGAGGACGAAAATTGTGCGTTTTTCTCCCGGACGCAATGAGAAGTCACAGCCCACGGTACAATCATGGACGTGCTACAATCGAATAAACACGATCTTATTAACTACACCACGTCGTGGTAAGTGGTGCCTGTGACACAGAACGCTCTGCAGTACGACAAATTTTCAATTTAAAACCATCACGTAAAAGAAAGGATAAGTTTCATATTTTATCTTCGTTCTTCTCCTATGCCGGCCTAAATGAATGTTTGTTGGGGTCACTCACTGTGAAAGAACAGCTGCAAATGGTATGAATTTAAAGAATTGGGTCATATTTTCTTCATAGTAATAGGCTAGGCCAAGCTGACGAGGCTTCTTTGTTCATGCATGACAACAAGTGGAACCTTTTACGAAATACCTGGTCGATTGAAGTTACCTTTCATTTCACTGCAATAAATAACTGTTCGGCAAGGCAGATACTACATGTTAAGATTGATAAGATTACAGTCACACGAAGAAGCACACACTATGGATTGCTGAGAAAATGCTCATGGAAAAACTACTGTCCATGAGCATGAAAACACCATAAGAAATAAAAAGGAAAGATAAAAAGAAAGAAGGAAAGCAGGAAGGAAGGAAAGAAAGAAAGAGAGAAAGAAAGAAAGAAAGAAAGAAAGAAAGAAAGAAAGAAAGAAAGAAAAAAAGAAAGAAAGAAAGAAAGAAAGACAGATAGAAAGGAAGAAAATTTGAAGATGCTTTTTATGGTCAAGAGACTTATAGATCACAAGCAACTACGCATTTGATTTCTTAGGTGTCCCGAAATTTTGTACTGCACGCTACTGCAGAAGGAACCACGAGGCTCAGCTGCCGGCAGAACATCTCCTTCAAGAATGCCTTATTCTTGATCTTTCAGAATAAAAGCTTCCATGACAGGAATGACGACTTAGATCGACAGCCATCACCGTTTCAAAGCTGTATGGGCCAAAATGCACAGAATCGGAGTCGAGTGCTTCTTGCTACGACAGTCGGTTCAACAGGAGACAACGCGAAAGCTCTGTGAAGGCCTCCGAAGATCTGCTTCAAAGCCTGTACGTCACACGATATCAATCAGTCCTTGAATTCGGGCCCCTGCAAGAACAACAATAACAAACAGAGTAAAAAGAGCTCAACGACATGGCGAAAAGAGAGGACAGCCATCGTAGGACGATATAAAAACTGGTAAAGAATAAACCGAGGACAGAATGTGTCTTCATGCGACATTGCTGGCGATTTCGTGAAGCGTTGAGCAAACACAAATACAACTCTGACATATCCTAGGGCACTGCGGCATATACTTGCTGGCCTGCATTGGCTCCTCTCTGGCACTTGTGAGGCGCAGTAGAGAAAACGGCGTGAAGAGAAGACAAGCCACCCTGTGAATAGAAGAGCACCTAGTCAGCTTATCACCATCCAGCAGAATTAAATGGTGGCCTTAAAAATATATATATATATATATATATATATATATATATATATATATATATATATATATATATATATATATATATATATATATATATATATATATATGAACAACATCATATAGTATTTTCAAGGCACGGTCATTACTTCTCACCAGTCGACAGAGCAGGCAGACCTAGAAGAGTTACGAGAACAAGCTATGAATCGAAAAAAGAAGTGTAGGAAATAAAAAGACCCACAGGTTGCGTTTATTGCTCCCGCTCTTTCTGAATTTACGCCTCCATCTTGCTTGGCCTCGGGGAAGTGGAACCGATTCAGAACTCCTCCAAGTGTGTTGAGATCGCACCGCACTAGGTCGTTGGAAACGAAGAGTGCCGGTAGAAGAGAACAAACGTGTGTGAGATCTCGGTTTCTGCGCATTCTGCTTGGAAAAAAGAAAAAAAAGCAAAACATCCGATGCTAGTTGTCTATCGCTTGAAGCGCAAGGGTTCACACGGGAATATATTCTGCTAGGAAAGGCGAAGAAGCTCGCAATAAAGGTCTCGTTCATCAACCAGGTCGAACGAGTGCGGGATAAATGAGCCTCGGTAAAAGCGATCTTTTAGTGCCGTGTGGTATACTGCGGAATTCTGGTGTGGTGCAACAATTCTGGCTGTATTTTTGATGTGGCTATTGCTTTATTCTCCTGCAGTGTTTTTGGTTCTTTGTATTTACCTACGTTTCTATTCATCATGGTTAGCGTAAGTCTTGGTTTGTTACGCCGGTCTTTTTTATAAGTTTTTTTTTCGTATTTCTGTTATGATCTGGAACCATTGTAGGCCAACCAACATCACCGCTAAGCCGATGTTCGAACTTTCTAAAACCGGTCTAATTTTATAGCCATCTTGGTCAATTTGACAAGGACAGAAAGTAAAAAAAAAACTGCATCGTTTTTTATTTTGTCGAGCAAAAGTGCATGAAGCGCATACACAGCGACTGAATGTCGTCCCACGCCCGTAATCACTCATGATAAACACTGTCAGTTTACAAGTACTCCTGCAAGTATGTTACCATTAGCAATTCCAGAAATGTTCAGCTGGAGCTTACTGGATAGGTTTCTGCTGATACAGGTCTACAGTCATAATGAGCTATATACATCGATTCAGACGGGTCGTCTTCGCACAATATAGCGTAGCTATTCACGAAAAAATGGCAGCATATCCACGGAGTGAATGATGGAGAGTGGGACGAAGCATTCGTCCGTCCATTCGTTCTTGCTTCTATCCGTTTATGCATCCGTCTGTGTGACTGTCCAAGCGTCCATCCGCCCGTCCGTGCGTGCGTTTGTTCGTGCGTCCGTTCCTGCATTCGTCCATGCATCCGCCCCTGCGTCCGTTCATGCGTCCATCCATGCATGTCTGTGTGTCCATTCGTCCATCTATTCAACACTCCAAGTACCACCATCACCATCTTTTCATCATATATTCCCTATATAGATGCCCCGCCATCCAACGGACATTGCAAGGACTAAACGAGAGGTGGCACACGCACACTTTCTTACAGCTTGGGTCTACTTCCCACCTTTAACCACCTCGAGTTCATGGTATATACTAGTTCACTGTATTCATTGCACTGTGGCCCAACGCTCGTTGAACCTTTCTAAAACCAAGAAGGTTACGCCCAGCGAGTATAACGTAGCAACTTTTTTCCTGTCAGATAGTGCTCAATGTACATGCCAATGGCTGCTAATGGGAAACGAGAGACAGGAGAATTCGGCTTTTACTTTCTTACGGCTTGCGCTTCGTATCTACTTCCCAACTTTAACCGCCTCGAGTTCATGGTATATACTAGTTCATTCTATCCATGGCACTGCGGCTCAACGCTCGCTAAACCTTTCTAAAACCAAGAAGGTTACACCCAGTGAGTATAACGTAGCAACCCTTTCTTGTCAGATATGTTCAATGTACATGCCAATTGCTGCTAAAGGGGATCGCAGCGTGCGCGTTAACTAAAACCAATTGCTCCTGCCTCTCAATTTCCCTTAGCAGCCATTGGCACGTACATTGAGCACTATCTTTTCTTGTTCAACAACGCACAAAAAAAAATCTCTCACCGGCACCATCTTGGAGGTCATGTTATACTTGTTACACACTACAACGGCTACGAGGGACGAACGGGTGTCGCTATAAAGAGCTTCGCCCCTAAAATGTGCTGCACGGTTTTCCTGTTGCGACAGCAATCACAACGAGCGCTGTCAGCTACTCCGATGCTAAATTAGAATGACTCAGTGGAAGCAACTCTGAACCATAACCGACATAGCGTAGTTGCTTTTCTTCGGCGGAAATTTCCTGACGTGCTAGGAGGAGATAGCATTTCTTAACTTTAAAACATTTCCAGCATAGTCAGATTTTGATTCATGCTTATTTGGCACGCGAGGTGTGCCAACCATGTACATATTTACACTGAGAGTTTCTGAACTCCTCCGACATCGTAAGCATCAGTGGTAGTCCCGGCTAGAACTACCATACCTTACCTGTCGGCGTTAAGAGAACCACCAAGTGATGTCAACCACTGCGGAAGTTGTAGCTCTTCACGTCGTAATTATTGCAGTCAAATACAACCTTTGTCACCGTGCATAATAACCGAGGCCAAGGGAGCGATGCCATCTTTTTTATTTGCACCATGGCGCCTACTGTACGAAACACTGCTATTCGAGGTTAAGAGATTAGATATTTCCGTAAAATGATATTGACAGAACCAACGTCGATACGTGCGTTGCTACTTGGGATTCAAAAATAATTTATAATAAGCTGCAAAGTAAACTTTATAGAGCCGTGAATGAACCACTTGTCAGTAATTATCGCCAATGAATCGGCTGACAATGCTTTCAATCAAACCTAATATTTAAGAAATTGTGCGGAAAAGTCGTAAGCTGTACATATGCAAAAACATTTAAAATCTCTGACAGCTCTTTATATACAGGTAATCGAAGTTGTTTCTTTTTCATAGAAACTCTATATCTTTCATTTAATACAGAAGCTCTTACATACGGCATCACTGCGTGCCTCTGAATGTGCGAGAGCCTTGTGGAATGTTCCCAAACGTTCTGATATAAATGAATGCACGACGCCAGTAAATTTTGGTACATTTTAGAGTTCGTGCGAGTGGCTGGAGTAAGAGTGGCATAGAGAATGACTCACAAATAAATTTTGCATACGCCGTATATAAGTTTACCGAAGAACAACATCCGTGTTCAGCCATACCATGATACCACGTTAACTTTTTTAGACACAACTTCATTGAAAAAAACCGCTCAACGTTGAACAGCTTGACAATTTTGTTGAGCAGCATCACATGTACATGCGTAGTGTTTTTTAACGCCATAGCGTTATAGAGCTCGTGTCACATAAATTCTGCTGTTGGCGTTGGCAACGTTGGTTGTGAGCAAAAAATCGTCCGTGAGCAAAAAAAAAACGAGAAAGGAGCAAACAACATAAAGAATGAAGTTTTAGGTCCATCGAGAATCGAACCCCGGCCGTTCAGGTGGCAAGCAGGTATCTCGAACACAGGAAAGTCACAACCAATACCGTTTAAAGCAAACGAAATCACAAATAAAATGATAGACGAGGCAGGCGCTCCTATCAAGCCAGGCTACCGTTGAGACAACCCACCTCGTCTCAGTTTATCGAAAGCAAGCTGGTAACGAGGTTAGCAAGGACGGAGAATCTGCTGCTAAAGACCGGGAGAGAGCGATGTCTTTTCCTTTGACTTCCCGGGATGGATGCGCCTGTCGCACATAAACTTTTCAGACTGAAAAAATACATCATCAAAAAAGAAAGGTCGCTCAACACATTTCTTTTCCATACAGGCTCCAGTGACAGCAGTGTGCGCTGGAAGTAGTGCGCAAGCTGACGTGCAGTGTCACGTGTTGGACAACACGTGCGAGCAATGCATAAATGGTAACTTAGAGACATTTATGCACTTTACTATTGCATTGATGAGAATTGACAGACAGTTTATGCACTTTGTTTCATGCACTTTAATGCTGCGAAAAAATGACGACTAACAGACATTATATGCACTTCCCTCTTGTATACATGATGACTGTCAGATACTTTGTGCGCTTTATTTATGTACTCTACTATTGCACAAAGAAAACTAACACACACTTTGTGCACTTTATTTAGGAACTTTATTTATGCACTTCACTATTGCATAAATGACCACATAAATGATCGCTCAAAGCAATCAATTAAAATATGTGATATCTTCTCATTTTAAATCAACGTGAACTTCTTCAGCGTGGTATACCACTTCCCTTCCGGCGTGCGCTAAGTCATAACATAATCACTGAGTAAACATCTCTAGGTCTGAATTCCGAAATACTTTCTTTCGTAAAACGTGCGCCATTACACCTTCGTCGACTGGTTTTGCTGGCGTTATTTACAGCATCAGCGTCTTCGGGAAGTTTTCGTAAAAGGTATGATAGAGTAAGACATTATTTTCAGTAAACTAGCAGAATCTTAAGGAATTGATTGAAGAATTTTGTCTTTTTTTTTTCAAAGAACCAAACGCAGAAACCGACACTGAGCTCAATTTTCGAAAAACGTAAAGCACGCAAACTAGTTTTCACTTCTGAAACAGTTGCAATCAAAATGCGGCAATTCTTGATTATAATTTGATTTTAAAAAAGCAGTTTCTAATAAAAAAGTATTAATATCTGTTTCACTGAGACTGAGCTATGTTAATTAAAACGGCGCAGCGCCAACAATGCTGACAAAAACAGCCAACATTGTCTCACACAATTGATTTCATTTGTGTCTTAGTTCAAATCGATGTCGTCTTTGTGTTCCACAATTGATTTTTCTCGGCTCGCGTGGCACTTACTCATGGACAAGATATTGTAGGATAAATTGAAATATGAAAAAGTGGCAAGCCTTTCTACTGCTCTGTGTCTCTTTGCGTTTCTATCCATGCTTACTACTTTAGTATCGTGACCTTCTTTCGGTCAGGGATGGTAAACTTGAAGTGAAAGCTATATGAAATGAAGATATAGAGCCCCGGTCAATTCCTTCACAAAAAAAAATGTGATCCGGTCATATACATGGCAACAAACGAGCCCATAGGAAGAGCTGGATCACTTTTCGAGGGTTTCAATGACTACCAAGAACAAGAGAACGCTCACCACAGTTCAGGATAATGCGCCTACTGCAGGGAAAGATCACTCGCTCTTCACGTCTAGTCATCGCCATGACGCCCATGTGACGAAGTGCTGCAACTCTGACAGTTCTCACTCGTACATTGTATAGCTTGACGTTCTTTCCGTGCGTCCTTCTTTGTGTTTGAGCTGCACGTGTCAGGTTTCTAGTTGTTTGGCGTTCTTCTTTTGCCTTTCCAATTTTTTGCTATCACATTCATTGCCTCGCTGTTTTGTGAAATTTGGTGCTGAAAAGCATACTTTCGTATTTGGCTTTACCTCCTTTTCAAACCTGATCTAAACTATCACTGCTGCACACAAATGAGTTTACCAACGTAACGTAACTCCACCTGTTGTAATCAATGGGTACTTCTCTAAAAATACATTACCTTTTGCCATATTTCTAACTGACTGTTTCTTCACAAAAGAAGAAATCTTCTAAGTGACATATTCTTGCTCCACTGCTTCTTGTCAAATCTGTAAACAGGTGATTTAACAAGCACATGAGTCGAAGGTCCTTTTTTTAATCTCTTCTAAGTATGTCACCTGGTTTTCCGTGCATTGCATTTTTACCTAGCTGCGCTATTTCTCTATAACTTCTGCTCTATCGTGCTGCTTTATATCATACTTTACGTTGCCGTTTCCCGCTCATGTCTCTCATATTCTCAGGGCGCGCCTATAAATAATGCACCACAATGACGCAGCTGGCTTGAACTCTCTGACATTGCATCTGTCATAAAACACAAAAAAACTCAAATAACACTGTAGTCTCACGCTCAGTTTTATAAACAAAGAGAAGCAATTAATGTCAATGTCATCTCCTCTAAAGTAAAACTCGCCGAAAGTGCTAGAGCTTGGTAGTTGACATTTTCATGCTGACTCTTTCAGTTCACAAACGTTTCACTCACTTCAGTTCACCTGTTCGACAACGTTACATTCGGAGGGGCTCGCGAAGGACCAGCCCAAGCACTGACGTTATTAACTGTCATTTCCAGCTGGCCCCTAGCTGTACAATTGCGCTCTGTGGACTCTTGACATCCAAGGCGTACTTTAGGAAGAAAGTAAGGGTTTCCTTTCGGAAAAGCTTGAACTTAAAACAGAAACAGAAACAGATAAGCTTCAACTGTTCAACGAATAAAAGAACAGATCAAAGGGACAAAAGGCACCGAGGTGCGTTTGATGCTCGCCGTTTGTTGGGTGAGGCGAGCTGTTAGGTCTGTAAGGTGTACTTTCGGCTTATATGAATTATTTACAGCTAGCTTCCCACAACAAGCGCATCTGCCAGTGCGACTTTCTCGGACATGCTGTCTTCCGAGTGATGTTTTATATGCGTAATAGGGGACAATAACTTACATACTTTGGGAGATTTGTTATCTGTTCTAGTGACGGTGTACTTACTTCTATTATGTGCGTGAAACTTAGTTTGGACTGTAATCACATGTTTTAAATATCCGTGTGAAAGGGAGAGCAGCTGTTTTGTGTGCTATGAAGGCTACCTTTTTTGGCGAAGCAGCTTATGCAATGAACTGCAAGTAATGTACAAGGACAGTCGTACTATTGCGTACAAGTACCCATCATTAATAAAATATCTACCAAGGCTGGTTTTGAGATATTTTTGAGAACATTCAGCTGCTTTCGGAGTTGTGCAATTGTAAGTCCCGAGTAATATACGCCTATAAGCTACAAGAAGGAAATACTTCAGGATAGATGGTGTGACAAAATTTGCAAGCGGCACAGTTTATCAGCTGCCTTGTCAATCATGGCGGTTTTTTTTTCTTTCTAAAAAAAGGCCGAGCGCATTTCAACTTATACTGAGAAAAAAACGCATTCTTTTTTTTTGCTACTGAAAAAGTGGTCGGGTCAGCTACAACAAAGCGTTACTGCCCCCGAAATACCTCAAATGTATATTACAACAAAAATACTGAGGCGTAAAATTTGTGATTGGCTCTTATGAGATGAACTGTTTCATCGGGGTATCAATCAGCTCGCCAAAAAAGTTTCAAATGGGTTCACTATAGTGTATAGTGAAGCCTTCGCGGTGCGGTCGCTGCCGTTGCTCATGCGTCCTAACGCGAGCCGCCACTTGCGTTCGTGGCCCACCCGCAGGACATCCAAAATAATGGATGGCGTGTGCTGCCCACATGCAGTGCTGTGAATAGGCCGTGCATTTGGGTTTGTGGTCGGCGATAAAGTTTCTAGACTTTTTCTTGAGGACAGCAAACGCTATTCTAAAGCTCGTATGACAACCGCAACTAAAGCAACGCCCGCAATGCCTGCAAACGTTATTTTAAAGCTCCCTAGTCACTCGATTCCATCGGTGTTACTTCAACTTGCGCTCACTTTGCCTCTTCTAGCTATTAGCCCACTGCTTTCGCAAACGTGGCTGCTGCGACAAGCAAAGTGACTCTCGTGCAGTGTATAGCGTAAACACAAACTTTGTAGTGGGAGAATAGGGCATAAATATTTCCCCTTCAAGATATAAGTGGGCGAGTATGGGCAAGCAAACGCTGTATATCAGAATAAAGGTCGAGGGTGCTCATCCAATCTCCGCGGAAGCTCTATAGCCAGTGACAAGCTGAGAATTAAAAATAAAATGCACCACTGTCCATTGGTATTGTGCGCCTCCATGACACTGCACTAGACTCATGCTAGACAGACAGACTGATAGACATAATACGATCTTTATTAGATCCGGGGAAGTTACTGAGAAGAAGTGTTCTTTATGGCATGAACCACAGTTCCTGAATGCTACGAAGACTATCCTTTTTAAATGTCCATTTGCAAGTTTATGTGCGTGCACATATCTAGTCTATTTCACACTGAGGGGAAATCTCGGACCACATAGCATCGTGATACGGCCAGCGCTGCAGTCATGCACCGGCAGCAACTCGCGCATGCGCAGACACTTGAGGCACCTGGTGTTCACCTGCATCGTCTGCGACGGTGGTGCACGCTGGCCACATTGTCGGGCAGCCCGATGATTTCATCTTTGCTGCCACGGAGGAAGGAAAGGTAAGGAGAGGCCCTGACGTCACTTGTTGTGAAGCCGCAATGAAGCCGGAAGTCGGCCATATTGACTAGGCAGATTCTCCTTTCTTGTTTACATATGAATGCGAAGCAGAAGGCGCGACACTCTCTCCGGCTCGGAAAGCACGTGGGCTGCGCAGCGCGTGTGTCGTGACGATCCGAAACTAATGGAACTGGGCTCATCACTCTGAGCCGGCGGGACACTTTCAGCGAAATCGCTTCATCCTAGTAATAACAGGGAGTAACAGCTCGCCGACAACGAAGCAACTACGAGAGAACGCGCGCTAGATGCACTGACAACGGCGAGTGCTTTCACGTAATTAATTCAGCAACAGTACAGACAACACGATCGGTCGTGCGCCTTCTACGGTTGCATTCCGCCACGCGGCCGACGCAGCGTCCTGCCACTGTGTCAGTGTTCCGCGTGAAAATCACCGCCGGCGTCAGCATTCTGCGACCGTGGTGACTGAGCACGGTGCTAGAGACAGTTGAACGTGGTTGCTGTTACGTTGACATTACATGCAATGCTGGTGGAGAGTGTACCATGCGGAACAGAAAAGGTGTTTTAATACGCACATGCAAGTTGTTACTGTACACACACAACACGAAACTACGTATGTGCACATGGTCCTCACGGCGTCTTGCTGGGCTCAACAGCGCCGTCCGTTGTCACAAGCAGGAGCACTGCTCAACCGTCACTGACCTGCAAGGCGTTCGTCGTCATTCAGCTTCGTCATGGTGCCCAACGCAATTTCACTGAACACTAACTGCTTCATCCGCGTCATCCGCCGCACGACACATGGATATGCACTTGTTCTACGCACTGTTGAAACCCCGTGATGGACAAAGGAATTTGTAAACGTTGCTAAGAGTATTGTAACAGCCAGTAGAACACTGCGTAACCAATAACGCGGCGCAGAGCAGATATTGTCCGCCACGGCTCAGCACGAGACCTGGGGAGGCACACATTCCGCTGCCAGCCGCGACCGCTCACTGCTAGACCAGCTCCACTGCGCAACACGTAACCATAACAACGCCGCCATTGTGCCTAGTGAATATGGCCGCCGTGATGTCATTTCCGCCACACTTTTTACGCCCTGCGCCGGCTGGGCATGCCTTCTCCTTACCTTTTTCCTTCCTCCGTGTTTGCTGCGGTTTGATTGATTGATTTGTGGGGTTTAACGTCCCAAAACCACCATATGATTATGAGAGACGCCGTAGTGGAGGGCTCCGGAAATTTTGACCACCTGGGGTTCTTCAACGTGCACCCAAATCATGTTTGCTGCGGTAACTAGGTCGACATTCTGTTACTAAACGTTATACGATGACAACGTCTCAGCCTTCATAGGCTATAATGTTGTTCTAGAAACAGTATTTGACAGCACAGGTTGTTTCCTCTTTCAAAACGCCGTGGTACTGAACGCGGTCATTTATACTCTTGTGTGTGCATCGCAGTACGGCTGCCACGGGGCAGACTATAATGAGCACGTAACGCGCGTGGTAGTTCTTTCATTTATTCACTGTTTATTCAGACAAAAACAAAGAATGCCTCGGTTCAAGGGACTACAGGGAGATTACCTCTGCCTGACTAAGGTCCCTCCACCCATACATTTGCTCAGATGAAGTGGAACAACAGATACATATTTCGTTTTTTTTATTTTGAATGAGGGGACACAAAAGTCAAATTGAAAAATTATAACATATGTCAAAACATACGTTTTAAAATAACACATTACAGTCATCACCAATTAGCAGTAGCAATATATATATATATATATATATATATATATATATATATATATATATGTGTGTGTGTGTGTGTGTGTGTGTGTGTGTCACGAGGCTAGTCAACCCACATGCTCTCGTGTAGGTTCTTGTGCATACAAACCGATGAGAAAACCCACATCGGTAAAGATAACACGAGACCGTTTATGCACACAAGAAAAATAACTAAATATATTTTCAATAAACTAGATAAAGAGAAAGGAATGAGAGGAAAAACAAACAAAGCACACAAATTTGAGGAGAAGTTAACCTAATGACCGCGAAATGCTAAGGATGCGTAAGTTCCGCAATAGCAAAAGCGACTGTCACCGTTCGGTCGCGGCACTCTTGTAGACGGCGAGGGTTGATGCGATGGGGTGAAGACAAGGTAGATCAGAGGTCCAAGCGTTGCTCGTGGTTGAAGGTAACTCTAGGCGCACCAAGGTCAGTGACCTCTGAGCGTTCGTCCTCCGACGCTGGGACGTAGCCCTGGAAACGGGACGAGCCTGGCCAAAGCCAGATGGTGAGAAGCCTGGCCAACGTCAAACGACGAGCAGCCTGGCCAATGCCAGACGACGATTGGCCTGGCCAACGCCAGATGATAGATGATGCTCGGGTGCCTGACCAGGTGGGAGCCCGCAGCAGCCTTGCCTCAGGAACTCGGCCGCCACCCCCGCGCCCTGGTAGCCTGCTTGCCTCCGTCGCGTCCCGGCCACGTCTGCCCCGTTCTTCCTTCGGGCTTCTTCCAAACCAGCATGGGGGCCTCTCATTGGTCCGAACTTCACGCGCCTCGTCTGCCCATCGTCTTTCTCACCGAATACATCGCGAAAGCGCGCGTCCACACCATCGGTCGTCGTCGTCTTCTTCCCTATGCCGGTGCACTCGCGCACATTTTAAACCGAACACTGGTTGCACTCGCGCACTTCACGAAACGCGCACTTCACTTATCACAACATGCCCCTTTTTCGAAAAGTTTTTTCCCAACGGAAAAAACTGCCGGATGCGTGTTTCACCACACAGGATACGTTCTTGGAGTTCGCATGAACACATGCACACTGGTATCACTGCAACAAGTCTTAAGGAGCACACTTACAGGAAAAAAAATCCACATATGGTAAACAATGTTCAAATGGTTGGTTGAAATGCTTTGCCTCCCATCTTTAGCAACACCTGAATTCGTATCTATGGCCGTAACCTGCTCATGAAGTCGGCACCTGCGTTTTCAGAACCTTTGATATGTCGAATATGAAAAGTGTACTCTTGTACTACTAGACTCCACCTTAGCAACCTACTATTCAGGTGTTTTGCCTTCGCTAAGTATTGTAGCGGTTGATGATCTGTCTGTACGATAAACTGTACTCCGTACAAAAAAATATGACATTTTTCTACCGCCCATACTAGCGCTAAGCATTCTCTTTCGATAGTCGAGTAATTCTGCTCCCGAGGCAACAGCTGGCGGCTGGCATACGACACTGGGTGCAACAGCCTCTCGTGTTCTTGCATGAGAACTGCACCGATGCATGTGTCGGATGCGTCTGTACGGAGTATGAACACACGTTTTGGGTCTAGTGCCTTCACGATCGGCCCAGAAGCAAGGGCTTGCTTCAGCGTTTAAAATGCTCCTTCTGTTTCAGGAGTCCAACAAATCTTGTTTTTCTCCATTTTTCTGGTTAGCTGAGTTAAAGGCTGTGCTTTCTCCGCATAGCGAGGTATTAAATCTCGGTAATACCCAGCTAGTCCCAGAAAAGATCGGAGTTGCTTCTTGGTGTCAGGTAGAGGTGCACTGGCTATCTTCAAAACCGTAGTTTCCACAGGTTGAATAGTCCCGCCTCCTAGACGATGTCCCAAGAAGACTATCGACTCCACAGCGATTTCGCACTTCTGAGGCTTGATGGTTAAGCCAGACTCCCGTACTTTCTGCAACAAGCGTTGCAAGGTGTCTATGTGCTCTTCCCAGGTGTTCGTGGCTATGAGAACGTCATCGATGTAGTGGACTACATTTTCAAGGCCCTGTAGGAGTGTTCTCATTAGAGGCGTAAACACCACAGAAGCTGTCTTTATGCCAAACGGCATGTATATAAATTGGAAATGACCGGATTGCGTTGAGAATGCCGTTACTGGCCTCGATGTCCGGTCAAGTGGGACTTGCCAATACCCCTTTATGAGATCAAACTTTGAGAAGTATCTCTTTGTGCCCACCTCTGTAAGCATTAGGTCGGTCCTAGGTATGGGTTCAGCGTCGGAAAACAGTATCTCGTTGATGCGACGGATGTCGACGCATGTGCGATAGGTGTTATCCGGCTTCTTAATAAGTACCAAGGGCGAATTGTAGGGCGAATGGGATCGCTCAATCACACCCAGTCTTAACATGTCCTGAACTTCTTGTTCTACCACTTCCTTCATGGCCCACGGCAAAGGATACTGCGGTGTGTTGATCGGTTCAGAGGTCGTCAATTGAAGTCGGCATTCCAACAGATTTGTCTTTCCCTGTATCTCAGAGAATACATCTTGGTAGGTGGTTAGAATCTTCCGAAGTTCTGTACGTTTGTCTTCTTCTAAGCTACTGCCGATCGGAATCGCTTCTACACCCACAGTCGGCTTAACTGTGCAAGCTGGTAGAGGGGTATCTGTCTCCTCCTCTTTCATAACCACAAAAGATGCTGTTTGTGGAATTGTGTCTGGTTGCCGGTCTTCATATCGTTTTAACATATTAATATGGACAAGTTTGGCGTCATGCCCCAAGTCCAGCCAATAGTCGTAGTCGTCCTTTTTCCCAATGACCGGAAACGGCCCTTTCCATTCCATCAACAACTTATTCGCTGTTGTAGGAAGCAAAATAAGAGCTCAGTCTCCAACTTTCAGCTGACGGCTCTTGCTCTTCCGATCATAGTGATATTTTTGAGTCGTTTTCGCTCGTATCAGGTTATCATGGGCTAATTTTAGCGTTCTTTCCAGATGATCCCGGAGATCGAGGACAAATCCGTAGGTCGTTTTCACCTCCTCTTCAATCTTTTCTCCAGTCCACAGCTCCTTTAACAAGTTGAGTGGTCCTCGGACGTATCTCCCGTAAATGAGTTTGAAAGGAGACAACCCCATGCTGGCCTGAGGAACTTCTCGATATGCAAATAGGAGTGGTGCAAGCAATCGATCCCATGATTTTGGATCCTCTTGGCATAGCTTGCGCAGCATTTGTATTAAAGTCCCATTAAATCGCTCTACGAAACCATTGCACATGGGATGATAGGGCGTCGAACTCAGATGTTTGATTGCCAACAGATCGTTTACTTCTCTCATCAGGTCCGGCGTGAAGCACGAGGCCTGATCGCACAGGATTTGGCGGGGAAATCCAACGCGGGAAAACATTTCGACCAACCCGTCTGTCACAGTCGCGGAGTCAATCGCCGGCAAAGCAATGGCGTCAGGATAGCGCGTAGCGAAATCGACCATGGTCAGTATGTATCTGTTGCCCCTATTTGAGACCGGCTTTAAGGGTCCAATAATGTCCACGGCCACGCGCTCAAAAGGAGTGTCAATCAGGGGCATTTTCCCAAGAGGAGCCTTTCCTACTTTGTGCTTTGGATACATTCTTTGGCACGTGTCACAGGACCGCACGTATCTTTTAATCTCTTCCTGGACCCCTGGCCAATAGAATGAACCTAACACCCGATCAATCGTTCTTGTTGCTCCTTGATGCCCGGACATCAAACTCTCATGGGCCATCTTCAACACTTGACTTCGCAGCTTGAGAGGAACTACGACCTGCTGTATCAATTTGCCAGAGGATAGTCGGTAATTTCGATACAACAATGACTTCTCCATGACAAAGGAATACTGGGTCGATCCTCTGCCATAAAAAACCGGCCCTACTTTGTCCCTGCAAGCTTCCAGGGTCTTGTCTTCTGCTTGGGCCCTCTCGAGCTCCCTCCTGTTCATCTTCAAACTTCTGGCGCTAACTGCAGCCGAATCCGGCCGGACGCTTGTGCTCTTCATACTACCAAGTGATGCCTTTAAACGATGGTCTTCTTTCTTCTTATACAGGGCCTCGGCTACGCCGTTCGGAGTGAAGTCCCCTTCAGCCAGTTTTTCTTTCCATTTCTTGTCAGGGTCATCAGCAGCACGAGATCCTAACACATTGCCAACGATGATGTCATATAGCGGGGAGGACATGCATTTCACGATACACGTGCCTGAAAAATATGGCGAAAAAATCTCCACCTTCGCCTCTGGTACCGTGATCCGGCTCCCGTCTGCTAAGAACAAGGCTGTCGTGGTTCCTGTCAGTGCTTCATCTGGCACCAAAGAACGCCGAACCACCATTGTATTGCTTCCTGTATCCCGTAGGACGGAAGCCGCTTGGCCGAATATAATGCCCTGCAGCACTGGCATCGGATGTTTTTCTGACTTTGGCTGCGTATTTACCGCACTGGTCATATTCTCCTCCTGCTTGTCCGCAGGTATATCATTCACTACTTCTGCCTTTTCCTCTGGCGACAAGATACAAGAAGTCCTCTTAGTGACGTTCTGCTTTCTGGTACATACATTAATATCATGCCCCGTTTTGCGACAGTAGTCACAGTATGGTCTTGTCCGAGCACGACATTCTGCTGCCCTGCGACCTGTTTTATCACAGAAAAAACATCGAGTGGGAGACTTCCCCGCTGTACTTCCGCATTTTCCTGCGGCACCGTTCTCCGTTTTGTCGCGAAAAACCAGCAAATTTGACTGTCGTTGGGCCTCTAAAAAATTGTCCGCAGCCTCGGCCATTTCATCTAGCTTACGACATTTTTTTCACGTAGGAAAAGCGCCACGCGGTTATGGCATTGATTGATAAACTGTTCAGCTACTCTGAGATCTCGAACAGACGAATATTCTTTTGCTGTCTTGGACATCTCCACCCATCTGTCGAAAAAACTTGCCAACCTGGTTGCATACTGCTTGCCTGTTTCTCCATCTTGAGGTCTGCTATGCCGGAACTTCTCCCGGTAGCCCTCCGCCGTGAAACGAAAACGCTGCAGTAATTCTAGCTTGGCTTTCTCGTAGTCAAGTGCCTCTTCTGGAGACAAGCGACCAAATACTTTGAGAGCTTCTCCGCTCAGACACAGACTCAGTGCCATGGCCCACTTATCCTTAGGCCATTCCTGACCGGTGGCCACATTCTCAAATCTCTTGAGATAAGCATCAAGGTCATCCCGGTTTTCATTAAATCCGGGTATGAAATCGTGCGGGTTAACGTTACACGGTTCTCGCACCTGTCGACCATGGTCCGACGCCACGGATCCCCTGGCCCCTTCCACCTGAGCAAGTTGAAGACGCAGTTGAATCGTCTTCTGGCATTCGGCCTCAAGTTTTCGTTCCAACTCCGCCTGTTCCATTCTCTCCTTTCTTGCCTCTCGCTCAGCTGCCCTTTCTTCGCGAGCTCGTGCCTCACGCTCATCAAGCCATGCCTTCAACTCATCGCCCTCTAGCCCCATGCATATCGCTAACGCCGTTAAATCAGACGTAGTCATTTTCTCTCCTTCTGTAAAAACCTTAATTGCATAAACAATCTCGTCCTGTCGCAGCGGACGCCAATTGTCACGAGGCTAGTCAACCCACAAGCTCTCGTGTAGGTTCTTGTGCATACAAACCGATGAGAAAACCCACATCGGTAAAGATAACACGAGACCGTTTATGCACACAAGAAAAACAACTAAATATATTTTCAATAAACTAGATAAAGAGAAAGGAATGAGAGGAAAAACAAACAAAGCACACAAATTTGAGGAGAAGTTAACCTAATGACCGCGAAATGCTAAGGATGCGTAAGTTTCGCAATAGCAAAAGCGACTGTCACCGTTCGGTCGCGGCACTCTTGTAGACGGCGAGGGTTGATGCGATAGGGTGCAGACAAGGTAGATCAGAGGTCCAAGCGTTGCTCGTGGTTGAAGGTAACTCCGGGCGCACCAAGGTCAGTGACCTCTCAGCGTTCGTCCTCCGACGCTGGGACGTAGCCCTGGAAACGGGACGAGCCTGGCCAAAGCCAGATGGTGAGAAGCCTGGCCAACGTCAAACGACGAGCAGCCTGGCCAATGTCAGACGACGATTGGCCTGGCCAACGCCAGATGATAGATGATGCTCGGGTGCCCGACCAGGTGGGAGCCCGCAGCAGCCTTGCCTCAGGAACTCGGCCGCCACCCCCGCGCCCTGGTAGCCTGCTTGCCTCCGTCGCGTCCCGGCCACGTCTGCCCCGTTCTTCCTTCGGGCTTCTTCCAAACCAGCGTGGGGGCCTCTCATTGGTTCGAACTTCACGCGCCTCGTCTGCCCATCGTCTTTCTCACCGAATACATCGCGAAAGTGCGCGTCCACACCATCGGTCGTCGTCGTCTTCTTCCCTATGCCGGTGCACTCGCGCACATTTTAAACCGAACACTGGTTGCACTCGCGCACTTCACGAAACGCGCACTTCACTTATCACAATGTATGTATATATATATAAAGAGAATTTTCTGACAGAATTACTAAGTACCATAAAGAAATACATTTGAAAAGAAAGAAATTGAACCACTTTGATCAAATATGCAAAAGCATGAACGACACAAAAGATATTTATAATAAATAACACAATTAGGGTCCTTACAAGTAAGAAAGTACATATTTTTTTTCTTCACACTGTTTTTAGTGTTATGTTCTTTCAAAATTTCACGTACAAAGCTATTTTCGTGGAGTAAACAAGGTATTTTCCCACACACACGCACACACACAAAAACCAGCCCCGCCGCAGTGGTATAGTGGCTAAGGTACTCGGCTGCTGACCCGCAGGTCATGGGTCTGAATCCCGGCTGCGGCGGCTGCATTGCCGATGGAGGCGGAAATGTTGTGGTCTCGTGTGCTCAGATTTGGGTGCACGTTAAAGAACCCCCGGTGGTCGAAATTTGCGGAGCCCTCCACTACGGCGTCTCTCATAATCATACGGTGGTTTTGGGACGTTAAACCCACATAATCATCAATCAATCAACACACAAAAACGAAGCACTCTACAGTGACCGCCGTGCAGCTACGCAGGTGCAACACAATAAAACAAACGAGAACGAGTCCAAGAACGCCGAAAGTCATGACAACGAAGTGAACATGCTTCTTCTCGATGGCATTTCAATACATAAGGCAGCACTCAGTCGCCGGCGCCAAAGTACATGCCTGAAGATTCCAACTTCAATTCATCGTGTGCCAAGCGGCAGCGATGACGGCACCAACTGGGATTGGAAGCTGTTCTGCAGGAGTGACCGCTAGCCCTCTGCACTTCATCGCGCAGGTTATCTACCACGCCATTGCTCTTGTATTCTCTCCGTGCTATCTGGATCATCATCGTGCGCATCAATGGTGCGCGCGGAACAGTTCCATCGACATGCTTCGATTTTGAGGAGTGCGAAACTGCCGGATAACATCAACGTGGCAAACTTCACCACCATTTCCGCACTTGGTCTTCGGCACAGCTTGGCAAGTCCTATCGGTCACGTTATCAATCGTTCCCTAAGCTACAAAGCCACCGCCCCGGTCGCCATCGCCTTGTGGGCTCGGCAGCTGTTCTGCAAGAGTGACCGCTAACCCTCTGGACTTCATTATACAAGGCAAGTTCTTCGTACAGCATATACGCAAAAAAGTCTAGTAACTGCTTTTTGCTTCAACTGCCGATCCCGCAGTTACTGTTTGTTTGTAATAATAAGTAGCAGTGCATGTTTGCTACTTATTGTGAGTGTGGATCTGTCGTGCGATTCTTGCTGCTTCTATCGGGTGATATCAAGTCGAACCCCTGGCCAAATAATGCGGTGATTCTTGCCGAACAGCGTAAGCTAGCCACCGGTCAGTCGAGGAACATTACGCAAATAAGGATATCAAGGCACAACTTCTTATCACTAATAACACTATAGCTGACCTTGCCAAACAGGTGGCATTCGTTGAAGCCGATTGTGGTATAGCTAGCAAGTATAGCTAGCTTGCCACGTGCGGCAATCACACACTCATCCCCAGCCGCAAACTTCGTGCCGCCTTTTCACTCTGTTATCTTTACTAAAATATTCGCAGCTTTCTTCCAAAATGTGAAGCAGGGCTTAATCTGGTGTCTTCCTCCAATAGTCATGTATGTACTATAGTACTGACCAAAAGATGGCCTTACATTGACGTTTCATGCGTCACAATACTGAACACAACACCTAACTCTGATGCCTTTCGACAGTAAAGGTTTGGAGCCAGATGGGATGGGGTATTATTCGCCGTTCACAAAGAACTATCGTGTTGCCATGTCAATATATCATGTGACCATGAAATCGTCTGGCTTCTCCGCCATGTCACTTCCTATCTTATTATCATGATCGTGTGCTTAGACCCCGTAATAACCACCCTGATTTTTCCAACAAACGTGACACCAAGAGTGAATTAACCAAAAGGCACCCTATTGCACGTATTCTGCTTTTTGGTGATTTAAATTTCACCAATATTCATTGGATTACTACGCGGTTAGCCACAGGTAACATTTTGGAGGCTTCTGAGTTTACGGTCTTATGCCTACGCCATAACTTCACTCAACCTATACAAGAACAAACTCGTATCGCGCAAGGCTATGCTCACTCTTCACCTCATCTTAAAAACGCACCCTCAATACAATTCATTCATTAGTTTCTTTCAAATATTTTTTTGAAAACCACATATTGTCAGCAATGAACAACCAAACAGTGTCAAAAACTGCTGCAAAGGCCGTTTTACACTTTATCAAAAACACTGGACTAGATACTAGACTATAGGGTACTATTCTAGGTGGCTACTGCACATAGGCATCACCTCTTTTTGTCCCCATCATCATCCTTCTTTCCTCTTTTCTTCCCCCTTCCCTTATCTCCTGTGTAGAGTAGCAGGCTAGAGCAAGGTAGCTCAGGTATACCTCTCTGCCTTCTAATAAATTGTCACTCACACAATAGGAGATCACAAGATATTTCAGGCTACAATTTCACTCAAACAACCCTTGCACCATTCACCTGCGAAATGAATTCACTTATATAATAAAGGTAACTACTGGGCCATAAACAACAAACTGCATGAAGTTTTTGCGTCCTACTGGTGCGTGTTCGAAAACCATTCCGTGCCACAAAACTGTTCATTGCTTCAGGGCAATATGAGTCATTTGGCTGATAAGTATATCCCTGTCGTCACTATTCTTTCAAACCGCCATAAACAATGGTTCATAAAAACCTTGAAATCATTCGAGAATTAAAAAAACGGCTCTTTGGTTCTGTTAGGTGCAAACTAGATACAGCCTCATAAGGCAATTATTATCAAGCTGAACGTGCATACCTCACAGTCTTTCATCAACGTAAACAATCCTTCTTTAGCTCCGACCTTCTCGGCGAATGAAAACTGACAACCCTCGTAAATTCTGGCAGACCATTAACCGTCAGCCCGACTGCGCTACCCGTATTTACAATGGTCAGGGTGATATTCTTCATTACCAACCCAGAAGCTTTCACTGAAGGTGTAAGAGCTCATTTCTGATTCTGATTGGTCTAATGTCCTACACCCCACCCCTTTATGCGATGACCCCCCCCCGTCCTCCCATGGGGTCTTTAAGGAATTGAAGTCAAAGTGAAAGGGAATTTCGGATGGCAGTGAGGCGACAGTACGCGATTAGCTCCATCGATCTTGTTCCCAGAGTAACGATAAAGTCCGCCCACTGCCCGACAATAAGGCCAGCGCGCACAGTCGTAGCCGACGACGCAGTTGAAGCGCTCAACACTACGCCCACCAAGCATCTGCGCACGCGCAAGTGCTGCTGGCCGCATCGCGATGTCATACGCTACATTATTTCTTCTATGTGTGAAACGGACAGCACACGCAAAACTGAAAAATACCACGGGGATGGGGAGGGGGGTTGAATCTCGCAGCAACCCCTCTCCGGCTAAGATAAACCAGAGAGACATATCTTTCTCGTTCCCGCAGCCCTAACTGCGGCCAAGTTTTTAGTGGATGCGGTAAGAGAATGGGCGATATAGCTTCGTGTCTAAACAAAAGAGCAGCCTAAGACGAGCTAACAACTCCTGAAAGATTTTTTGATATGCACGCCGTACGGCACCCACGATGATGCCAGCCTACCGCTCCCTCACATCTCGGTCCCCAAACAGTCCGTGCATATACGCTTGCGTAAAATGGCACTTCACTCTCTTCAGAGCAAGGTGTGTTCTTTACTCGGGAAAGTGTGGCAGGAAATGAGTTTCATGCAGCACATGCCGCTGCATGGCAATCTGGCACATGAGATTCAGCCACTTGCGAAGTACTGGAGCTGAATGGCTTCCTGTTACGACCAGCAACGACCTGTGAAGGGCCATTATAAAGGTGAAACGCTCTTTCCTCATCAGATATAGCAGAGCGGCTGCGCCAAACGACTTGTTTACTCCAAATGAAAGTCCTAAACGCCGTATAGACGTAAGAGCGCACATGTGATGGCGCGGAAAGAAACCAGAACCAACATACGAACTCCAAAACACAAGATCCGAATCGGATGTTAACAGCTGCTGATAAAGCTCGGCGCAGCGAAACCTCGTCAACCTCTTTCTTCTTTAAACCCTTGCGGAGGGGAAAGCCCGGCAGTGAAGTAGCAAGCCCGGTTTACCGTGCAACGATGTTACGATGTTGAGTATTCCAATAAAGAAGGTTCCATAAAGGAGACAGATACTTTGGCAGTAATTTTCATTGCGATAGCAGTTATGTGGGCACTCTCGGCTGATTTTCGCAGTGCCCACCACAGCCGCTATCACCGTTGACAAGATGCTACGGATATGTATATGTATAAATATGTGAATTGACACATTAAAAAAATTTAGAACAAAAACTCCGAACGATGATGAAGCACTGACAAGGAATTCGAACCGGTGACCCGGGCTACGCAGCACGTTGCTTTTTATCAATCAGCCGCGCACCATGCATAAATAATGGAAACTCATTTATAGACGCTACTTACTGCTTGAGATATGCAGATCTAGGAGGAGATTTAGCGTGTTTTCTCTTATGCAACGCTTTTACATTTTCCATTAATTTTAAAACTGCCCCCGAGACGCGCAAGAAAAGGGGGCTTCTTTCTGTACATACTCTAGATGTGGAAAACAAAATCCACGCATCTCCAGAAAGTGGATCAAGACGAGTGGGCGTAGAGCTCTTGGTATCGCATCGATGAGTAACCATACGCTACCCGAGCGTTCCTGCGTGTAATAAAATTGAGTGACATAGAGTGTATATAGAAATATGAATTTATTTCGCGTTACAGTCGACTCAGACAATTCAAGGGGGATTTAGAAAATTGCTGGAGTGGAAGATATGCCTCCAAAATGAATCCAAGAACCTGCCTTTTTACAGGTGGCCAGATATACCATTCCGAATTGCGCTGCCTGTTGCGACACATAGTGTTCGACGTATGCCATTGTGCTGCAGACTTCCTTCAAAAGCGTCAAAATCTACGCACGTTTTATTACTTATGAACTTATCAATGCTCACCGCGATAGGCCATTTTCTCCTGAAACAGTGATCTGTATACCTTATATTTAGCAAATGTCTACGGTGAGGTGTGTTGTAAATCCTATTTTGTGTCTCACATATGCTTCAAATTTATGAGCGGTTCTATACCGTGACCACAACGGAGGACAAGGCTAGTTCCTAAGTAGCTTCCTTTCTAAAAGATGACCTCTCACATTTTTCGTCAGACACCATCGTGTGGCAGGACACGTAGAGAGGACATTCCACGTCCCGCAAATTAAAAGAAGAAAAACTATTTCACAGCGTCGGGTTCCGCGTTTTCTCGACACGTACATCGCGCTGATCAAGCACATCTGGGGTAGTTTTTACTTCACGCTTGCCCTCTGTATACCTGTGCGTCCCTTTGGAGCGTCCTTTTTGTGCTTCAGCAAAAAGGGGGCAAATATCAAGCTGCTTGTCGATCTTCATGGGATCAAATTGCTTGCTATCGCATTCATCGCATCATCCGTGCGTTAAAACTGACTTTGTTTAAACAGTGCATTGCTGTTTGCATAGTAGTTATAGCCCCGTAGCCTTATTGCGTCTTATTGGTCGGGATTTTTTGGCTAAAAACAGCTGTTCTACGTCAATCAGATCATTTCAAAGCAACAAACGTAAACCAACTTTCACGAAGTTATTTTCCGAGTATAATATAGAACTCGAAAATAGCGAAAATCAGAACTGTACCAGAAAGCCAGCGCTACACTAAATGTCAACGTAAACCTATTGTTATTGATAGGAAACATCAGGGTACAATGCGGAATGGTATTGAATGTGTACGCTGTACAGGAACTGTTAATTAGGCATTGCGAAGGGCCCGACTGCTTTAGAGATTCCATCTCGCCGGATGCGAAACTGAGTTTTGCTAAAGTCAACATACAGCGATGTCATCGCTGGTTTATTCAAGAACAAACACAGACAAATAGCTAGCGCCACATTCCGAGATTTGTTCCTTTCGCATAGCTTCACTAGAACAGGAACGTGTATGTTTTCGTTGTGATAAGAGAATAAATTCCGCTTACAGGGAAGGAATGTAATACCGACCACACCTCTACCACCTTGGGTTAGAATAATATTAGGTGTTTGAGACAACTGCGAAAAACTGTAGCGCCGAAAGTAATGTCTCCGACGCACCACTCATACCACCGTGTGGTTCTGACCTTCCTGGTGAGCGTACCCACTTAAAGGAGGCAGCGCTTCGGAGACTTCGAGGGGGGGGGGGGGGGTCGCTCTCTTACGCCGGCAGTTACCGCCTACTGGCTGCAACAGTACCGCGCCGCGTATATAACTACGTGCCCCTTTTGTGACGCTCCCATAACTGCTGTAGACGTGGCACACTTGCCCTGGTCGTGCCCGACCCTAGAGCAAGCGCGCCTTCTTGATCTTAGAAGAACGGGTTACCGTCCGTGTCGCCCAGTGGACTTAAAGAGTGGATAAGAGGACCTATCCACCAATCCTTGTCGAACTTCGTGCATGAGTGCAACTTGTTTATTTATGTGTGATGAACCTGTGTTTTTTGTATGTTGGTTATGCCAAAGGGCAGTCTTTTGAATTTAAAAAAAAGGTCCTAAAGCCACGATATGATTTTGAGGGGCGCCGTAGTGAAGGGCTTCGGTAATTTTGACCACCCCGCGTTCTTTAGGGGCACTGAAGCAACACTCCAAACGGACCCCTAGCACTTTGCGTACAATCAAATGCGGCCGCAGCTGACGGGTTGAAATCTACGAATTTCACATGGAAAGCCGAGCGTGGTAAATGCACCACTTCGAAGGCATCACTTTGTAAGAACTGTGTTATCGTGATCTTGTCTCCTCCATTAGGAAATTGGTTAGCAAAAGGTTTGTTGGTTCTCCTTGATCATCTACATACAAGTGATACAAAAGTTCCGGGAATAGTCAATGAAATCATTTTTAAACTGACAGCGGGCCATGCTCAGTGGATCAATTTCCATCACCATCATGCGTTATAGCTTCAAACATACGCTACACTATCAACTGGCATACTGCCGCAGTTAATCTCAACACGGAGATCTTCGGATAGAGAAACTTTCGCTCCTATAAAAGTCAATCGGTGCAGTGAGGTGCCAGCAAGCTATCGCAAAAAAAAGCGCTTTAAAAGAAAGACAGGATTTCAACGAGAGACACAAGCAACAAGAAAGGCGCAATCGCTAAGATTGAGGCTACAATATCAAGTCAGTGACTACAGCTTCGAGAGGTAGCCTTTTACTAAGGCACCTTTATATATCAGAAGTATCTACGAGCCTCCCTCTGCAAACAACCTCCGCATTAGGCAGCTGCGCGTAAAGCTAAACGGGAACTAAGTCAAGAACAATGCCGTACAGCGCATCTGTGCCAGTTGTGAGACGCACAACGCAAGCTTAATAAGGTGCAGACAATGCCAAGAGAAAGCGGGTAAATAAAAAAAACGCATCAGGCTGGCAAACGCGGAAACAACGTGACGCGCATGTCGATGAGGCGAGTCTCAAAACGCTGTTGGGAAAGCGCGACAAACTGGACAATAACTTGCCTGTGCGGGAACAAAGGTTCACGAGACATAACATAAGACACACGTATAGGCTGGAAAGTGCCAGTATTTTACTTTCCTTCCGGCCATGCTTGGCTATGCTTTTACTTTCCTTCCAGTTGCTTGGCCAAATTTATCGTGGTGGTCGCTGCCTGCAGAATAAAGTGGCATTCGCTGATGCGCGCCCTGTAAGCGTGACAACGTAACTAACGCTAAAATGTGAATGGTACACGCAAAGCTCTCGCAATCGAAAGGAAGAACTGGCATTCCACGGAAAACAAAAAGAGAAGGTTAAGGAAAACGGATGATAATTTTGATAGAAAACCTTAGTTTTTTATTTCAGATGTGAAATTTTTATGCAAATGCTCTCATGCACGAAGTTTCTCTAAGCGGAACGATTGAGTTAGCAGCAGTGCAGGCTAAACTGAAGTTCGACCACCGCGACCGCTATCGCACTCGCAACCTTCAAGTCGAAATTCGATAACCATAATCATTGCTTCATAGAAGTGAAAATCATACACGCTCAAGAATCCCAGGTAGCCGAATTCAACCCTGAGTCTTATACTGCGGCGTGCTCTGCAGTTATATCTGGGCACTTGCATACTGAATTCCAGCAACCTTCGGGAGCATTGGTGGGTGGTGATCCCATGAAAATCCTTAGACGTGACGTTCGTTTTGCATCACTAAGTGATGCTTTATAAAGGATTATCTAATGACCCAACGCTGTCCTGAGGCACGAGTATGTGTTTATGTGCGTGTTTTCAGAATGTTTTATATGGAACGACAGCTGCGTTTGAACTTCTCAGTGTGTTAGGAGTACACTAGGCTATATTTTTGTTCTTTTTGTTTAGTGACATGTCACTAGAAGGGTAGGAAACTCTGCACACTCACTACCTCTATCAGGTGTTGTACAACTTCATCAATGAAACATATCGACATATGTTCATGGAGGTTTTGATCATTTCTTACGTATGTGTGTATGCGTGTGTGCGCGTCAGCGTTAAATTATTTACGACATCTCTCTACTTGGGTCCAAAGTCCGCAGGCGTTGGCCCCATAAATGTGTAATTGTTACCACTATCCATCTTTTATGTTTTTAGTTTGCGTCCTCTCCATCAACTGTGTCTGCTATCCTTGAAAAGACTCCAAAAAAACGACGCTCTGACGTCAGAGCAGCTTCTCCAACTTAAAAAAGAAATGAAACCATGTTTTTCTAGCGTATAACGGGAGACTGCAGTATGGGCGCCAGTGCAGAATCACACGAATAAGACGGCGAAAAAAAGTAAAAATTCGAAAAAAAAACGTTTCGTAATAGGCTGAGCATAGAATCCGCTTGCATGGAGGTTATGGCACTACAGCGATTGAAAGGAGCAGGTCAAGGAGCCAATAACTAAACGAGCTTTTATATCCTTTCATTCAAATCGTGCAGCCAAAAAGAAGGCCAAGTCATTAGCGAACTTCGACGCTTTCAGGAACATGCTGCGATAGCAATAAAATTCACTGTCAAAAGCACGTTGAAGGGTAGATTTACTCAAGATCTACACAGGAACGACACATGCAATGTTGAAAAGCGATGTGCCGGGATGGGTTCTAATTTAAAAAAAAGGTCCTGTTATCGCTTCGGCTGTAGCTCTGGCTCTATTATGAAATGCCAACGCAGGGTCTCTAGCTTGATGAAATGTGTAACAAGAGACATGCGGATGTAATTCATGGCCAAAAGGAACATTGTGAAGATGCAGTGCATTTGTTAAAATAATCTGAAATGCAATTTACATTCGGGACGAAATTGAGAGTCGTGCTCTGTTCGCCTCGGTTCTGCTCGCTTCTATTTTAATTGGCTTACCGTGGCGATATTGAGAATTATATCATCTCGACTACTATTTATGGTCCATGCTTACAGATAACTATCGGCGTTAGTTTGCCGAGTTATGCTTACCTTCACCGTATGTAACGTGTGAGCTTTCTTAAGGTTTACGTTTTCAAACGGCCTCCTAGCATGCGTCATTTAAATGCAGTTTTTATATCATGCCATACACTTTACACAGAAGCCATGCCTGAATGGAAACACCAAGTGAGGTGGGTGCATGCTTTCATAGAGTTGTAAACAGAGAGTCATCATGGATTGAATTCCGATATTTCCAGGAACGTACATTTATTTCCATCGTCTCAAGTTTGTTTCAAATCCGCGTGTGTTTGTCTCGGAAATTGACATCCAGGCCAGCCTTTCTTAGAACAGACATTTTTCTACAGATATGACGCGCCGATGTAGACCAAATGCGCATGTCAGTCGTGATACTGAAATTTGTGAGGCCACGTAGAAATTAGTGCATATTGCTCCGGCGGGACATACGTGCAATAATTCCCGGTGAACTTTGGCAGAAAGAAGCGCTTGTGCTTGGTGAAGGCTGCCTACTGAGCCACACAAATATTTTAGACATTGCAGCATAACAGGCGCACACTTTCTTATCGCGAATTCTTCCAGACGTGCTTACAAACAGAATGTGTTACCGTGTGTGTTCATTGTTTGCCTCTAGGCGGAATTTATTATCATAACTTCTGTCTTTGCATCATTCACTGTTATAAGGCGGGACAAGAAAGGGGGCTTAATTAACGTTTGACTGTGCGGCCATCCTTTATAGAGCACGATATACGCAGGTGACACTGCTACTGTAAGCACTTCCCTTCACACATCACCCCCTCCCAACTTTTTTTTCTTTTCACACAAAATGTAACTAATTGCTTCTGCATTCTGCATAAGGCTGAAAAAAAAGCGTAATCACAGCAGTTCTACCTTCTGAATTCATTAAGCATTATAGCCGTGCGACTAGCCACACTAGACAACCAAAAGAAAAGAATTAAAACATTGCATTTTATATTGTTGCCCTCAGCCAATTTGTTATTTTCTTCAACCGCAGATCTTACTTATACGTCTAGTCCAGTCTTAGTAATAAACAAATAACAGTACCGCAAGTTGTTTTCCTCGTTTTTCAGTCACCACACACAAAAACAACGCGATTGGGGTGTTTTTCTTACTTTCTTTTTGTTCCCAGAGTTCTAGCATACATTGTTTCCCAGAACCTGAGCGATGCTACCGGCAAACTTATGAACGGAGTTCTAACCATGCCGCAGAAGCAAACAAGAAAGAACATAAGGTGGTTTAGCACAACAACTAAGACTGCTTCTTCTTGCTGTAGTGCCTGTTCTTCGGTGGCCAGCTTTATTTTTAGCCGTCCTGCCCTCTTTTCTGCCTACTTCTACGAGCACAGCTAGTTTTTACTTGGACTTTGTTCGTGGATGCAAATTGGGTAGTCAAGAAAGGGCCCTTGTCACATACCGTAAACACTTCGCTTCCCCCAGAGCGCCGTTGTACTGTACCGCATATCCTTTTCTTGCGTTCGCCGACTTTCTGTGTCAACTTTTTTGTCACTTCCTGCGAGCGTCTTGAACATTCCGTGGTATAATAATGTACCTTTGTTGGAAAAACAGCCTCGAGTACAATTCAAACATTTATTTTTATGAAAAAAATGTCGGTCTCACGTTATCTCCCGCTCTGTCACTCTCGCACCAATTTATGCATAAAAAGGAGACAAAAATCACCGCCTTATCTTCAAAGTGAATGATGTCAGAGAATCGCTCGGAGATGCTCGATGAATGCGCTTGTCCTCCGAACACTCCTCCGACCATCAATATATACGATACAGCTTTGCTATATATGCATTTCATGCGCAGTACTCGTTAATTTACATTTGGATGCACAATATAAATTTTGATGAACAGTATATACTTTATATACACAAAAGATGTTCTTTTGCAAAGTACAAGAAGGGCGTCCCAGGATGAGTCTCGGGAATCATATTCCTTCAAATGGGATAGCTTTATGATGCATGAATTATATACAATGTATATACACCATAGATGTTTTTTTTTTTTCAAACTTCACCAACCCGCAAAAGGCTCTTTTTCTTTGGTGCAATCGACTAGAGCGAATCCATTGATGTGTATGTTTCCAGCGTTACATGTCTCCGTGCAGGAGAACACATCGAATGCGGTCAGAACGGGTTCATGTTTGATGTCACCAATGTGTGCATGGAGGGACCACACGATGAGAAGAGCAGAGGGGAACACGGTCGAGTGGTCGACGTCTTTTCTCAGGGAGCGAATGTACCATTGTGTTAGCGTGGGCAGCCTGCGCTGCTCAAGATGCCGAAGTTCGCCGAGCATGTTCTTGTCATCGTTGGAGGTCTTGTCGTAGAAGGGGTGGTCCCCGTTGGCGGTAGTCAGGTTCAGTTTGTCGTCCTTGGTACAGCATTTGAGTGTCACGCACACGAATATAGGCTGGTGCAACTAGCTTTACTCGTATACTACCGAAGAGTACGTTCCATCTTGAGAAATGTGTACCGTCATAGCACTGGCTTCCACGGCGGATAACTGCTTGCGTCTGCACGAAACGCCAGTGTTGCGGTCAAGAGTGAGCGTGACTGTGCGAGGTTTGATTGGTTTTCAGGACGGTTTTACGTACATCGTAAGTGTTTGGCACGGTTTCGCTGGCCCGCAGGTCTGGATTTGTTTGAAGGCAAGCCTTCTTCAGTTCGGCCGCCAGGGCTGTCACCGCAGGGACATGGTGGTGAGCCGGAGCTGCTGCTGCGTTGTGAGCCCACCACGCTGCTTCTTTACCTTCTGGGGTCTTTACGCGGCCGAGTGGTAAGGAGTACTTTTAACTACGCGAGCCCCCGGCGAAGAGAAAGGAAGAGCAGGGGCCGAGAGAATTTCGGAAATCTCCTGAGAATTGTACACGCCATTGCCGGACAAGGCACGAGCACAAGTTTGCCGAGCAAGCTTCTAAAAACACAGTGTCCCATCAAAGTGGTAAAGGTAATGTTCAGTCCTGGTGTTGCTCATAATTATTCGTGAAGCCTACACTCTATTAAGGCAAACACACTCAGTCGCTTGTTTTGTATGCAAGACCCAAACGATTAAAGCTCTCCCCTCTTTACGGTTTTTGAATTAGCGCTCTATTGAAGAGAATCCAATCCGACATCAATAAACTTGAATTGCATGTATTGACTGTGTAAGGATTGGATACTATACACTTGTATAGCACCAACAGTAGGGGAGTGGAGGAAAGGGGAAAGTTTGGCATAGAAGTCGACGTTTTTTTTTCATCTAATATACGATGGTATTCTTATGAATCCTTAGTGCTTGCGTGCTTATCAATGCATCGTTCCGTGGAGCAATGATTCGCCCTTATAACGTGATTTGTTGGGGATGCTGTAGTACGAAAATATCCAATGATGACACGTTCGGCTTTCATTCCTTATATTTATTGTATAGAACACAATAATCTACGAATTTTTTTGCGTTGTCCAATGTAATCATAAGTTAAAACAGGAATGAAAACGCAAATTATACTATGCACCACAATCTTCTAAGCAAAAAAAATAGCTGGCTAAAAAAAGACTAGAGGAGTTTGCATATGTCTTGGAATAACTCACCAAGTAAAAAAACACTCTGCCGACAAAAACAGAGAGAATGTAAACGAAATTTCTTCAGAAAGTACAAGCGTATGGGAAAAAATTACGTAGACGAGGCCTTCAGCTCTCGAACATCGACTTTCCTTGCCATGTCGGTGCTTGAAGGGGATATCTTTTAATCAGTTTAGAAGAAACAAATCAATAGTCAAACATAGAGCCAATAGAGTCATAATCTCTAGATTTAAAATTAAATAAAAACTTCGTATTTAGAAAGAAGTGACTCCACGGATCACCTTCACGACAAAACATGAGGACGCGGGTGCCATTCCGTTTCGGTCTTGATGAGAAGGAGTGCGTTACTAATATGACCAAGAGGTTACCTACAATGTACCTGCTCAAATAAAAGTGAGACAGTTACGCTATTTAACCTTGAACTCTTTCCTCACACTACTGTCAGGGGCTCGAGCTTGTCTCAGAGAGATGGACGGGTGGCGGATTTACTAGAAAGTTTGAGAATCAGGGCCTCAAGGAGTTGGGCAGCCGAGAAGTTTGCGACCCGTGAGGGCGCATGTGCAGAACCCAAGCCAATCTTGGACTCTTGTGTTCGTGTTGACTCAAGACCCAAAAATCTAAATCTACCATACACCCACCCCTTCCTGGTGGGTTAGGTCGCCGGCGAGATAAAGCACAACAGTGCGAGCTACGATGCCGTATGGCCACGTCTCGAATAATTTTAATTTGGAGATGTGTGACACCCAGTTCGTTTGACCCAATTGTCAAACTCTGCTGATCCTCCACGCAAAAGGACAGCCTACCCAACATAGTTTGGGGAGCCACTGTCTTGAGTCCTCGATCATATAATTCTCTGCTATCTTTATTGTCGTTCCCTCGGCCACAGAACTACGTCGAACATCATGGGCCCATGGCCCTCTCTGGTGTTCGTACATGTGCAATGCCTAAAACTCGCTTCGCGTCCAGTGTTTAGACGGTGGCAGGAGCTTTCCCGTCACCAAAAAGCAATCGATAAACAGGTATTTGCAGGATTTTGGGAATATTATTTTAGTGGAGGCTGCAGATGCGAAGCATCGGTACTGCTAGGGATCGGTAGCTTTTACTGTTACTAAGCACAGCGTAATCTCGTGAAAGATATCCCAGAGAAGAAAAGAACAAAGATGGATATACTAGGAAATAATGGGCGTTTGTCCATTGAGGTGGCTTGTCACATATCAAGATCTCCCTTCTTTCTAGATCTACATATTCCGACGTAGTACCACGGAAGGTGGCAATTATTGTGGGGTAACGAACATCTCGAACTATTATAAGACAGCCATGAGATTAGTATCTAACGAGCCGACAGCAGCCATAAACGCACTTGCATCAATGACTGGTGCATACAAGCACTGTACAGCTGCAGAGCTCAGCTGCTACACTACTGCATGTTAGCATTTCTTTAAATGAAAAAAATTTTGGTATAACGCTTACCTTATGCTAATGTGTACACGCAAGATGTGCCAATTTATTTATCGTCAACGCAGGTATTTGGGACGTTAGTAAAGTAATGGTCACGTTATGTCCCATCCTACAAGTGGTGGCATGACGTGTTGACAAACGTTTGACAGATCGAAAGCAGAAATGTACTCAGAGTGACAATTACAGTGAGTTAAAGCTGTACTCTGAAGGAGCAAGTGGCTGTATAAAGTCATTTGTCGCTTTTGAGCAGACAATATATATGCAGGGCTACGGAAAAGTACATATTATTAGCAATAAAAAAATATAACATTTTTATCTCTCACCCAAGTGTGCACAGTAAAAACGACATAAACTAAATATTTGCAAGAAATCGAATGACCGCGGCTTTCGCTGAAGCCCACCGCGCTGAAAAGAATGCATGGTATAGTAATATTTATCGTTTTCCTACTTCGTTTTCTAATCCTTCAGGTTTAATCACTAGGCATATCACACGTATATAGAGAAGGCCCCTGTGCATGAGCGGCAATTAGAGGGGTTCGCACCCTATATAGTGAAACGTGCCCTGTAATTGTCGAGGTCAGCGTGAACCGTGTCTCTCATATGTGAGAGTGCCTGTCCGCTTCCACGTCCCTTGCCCGCCAGTCTATTTTTTTTTTCACTTCGAGAGTGTTTCGCGGAAGCTAAAAAATTCAAAAAGAAGACCTGATAATGAGAGGCGACTAGGACAAGAGTAGTCGAGTAGTCATTCAGAGAAATTGAAAGGAATTGAGTCCCAGCAAGTTTGAATTACCTGAGAGGGAATTGTAATGGAATGAAGGTGTCCATTCCGCAACACTACTCAGCAGTCAGCACGGTTCGAGTATGAGCGACGCAGCGAAGGCGGTGGAGCAGATGGCTCGAAAAGGGGCTGAAGCACATGCTCGCACATGACATTTTGATAGGCTCACAGATGTATATTGTGTGATCACATGCAACTAACCCCAATCTGATGAACCTGTTTTTGCAAACTTTCCAATGCGGCCGGTACGAGAGCCACTCTTTATTCGCTTTGCCAACAATAAGCAGTTATAATACACGGGTAGCGGAAACAACATCTTTCTACCATTTACGAATAAAATACCATTTTGTAATAATGCAGTGTTTCTCACGTCTTTGATGATTGAGGGGGGGGAGAGGAATTCACGGAGGATTTATGGTTTACCGATGTACCTCTGGAGCTTTGTTCACTCATCATCATTCACTCCTTGGATATGCTGCGATTTTTTTAATATTTATTCACGCATTTTACGTATTACAGCTGAAGGCGAGCACAGCGTAATATAAGCTAGTCCTACCAAGTATAAAGAAACTTAATTTTGAATAATGTACCCAATCGTTCTGCTTTTACTTAACAGGGCACAATTGACACCCATAAAACAATCCAGCAAATATTTATTTCCTCGGGACACTTCTAGACGCATAAAAACCCCACAACAAGAAAGACACACAGAAAAAAAGCGCCAACTCGAGACTGATTTATTCGCAGGAGAAACGTAGGAAATATACAGCCGCACCACACATGCTCAAAGCACACTGCATCACCTTGTCACAAGACCATCACCTTGTCACATGAAAAAAAATTGCCCGCAGCTTCCCTCGGGGGAACACTGAGGAGGATGCGGAGCATATAATTGGTTAACGGGGTGTTAAAGTGCGACTTACTTGGGTCGATGGCTAAATTGGTTAACGTGGTTGTGAAATGGGGTGTTAAATTGCGACTTACTTGGGTCGATGGCTAAATTGGTTAACGTGGTTGTAGGAGGGGGTGTTAAATAAGTGAACACGTACACACGTATGCGAAAGGGCGGCGCTGGTCGAAGGGACGTCGATCATTGTGTTTGTGGATTCGTTGGAATTCATTTCACCGCGACCTTGGACGTCGACGCGCCGTACAAACCAACCGACGAGCGGAAACTGAGCGAGCGAGCGCCGACCTTGAGTATATATACAGCACAACGGCGCATGCACTGTCAGCTGTTGAATGTTCTCGAAGCGCGACGCCACATGCGCGTCCACTGGAGAATCAGGAGAATTGTAGATGTCGAACGCGGTGTGTAGAGGAGGAAGGGTGCACAGATGGTGGAGGAGTGAAGCGCGCGCGGTGTGTAGAGGAGGAAGGGATGCACAGATGGTGGAAGAGTGGGCGACGGCGCGACGGCGCATGCGCGCGCGTCAGCTGTCGAATGTTCGAGAAGCGGTGTGGACGGCGCGGACGGCGCGGACGGCGCACTACAAGGCGCGAGTATAAGATGCTCCGCATCTAAAAATTTAAATTCAGGACATTTGAAAGATATATTCAATCAAGCAACGAAGCGCGCAAATCAAACTCAGACATGCTCAATACCACTGACGTGCCACTTATACACAAGTCAACTTTTTTATCCAGAACATTGCCATTACTTCACGAACCAGAGCATCTAAGCTTTTTGCGAGGACAGAAACGCTTGACAAGCTCGCCTTACAAGAACAGGACTGTCAATGTGCAGGTAAATGTGCTCCCCATCTCTCACCAAACTCTATGCTACCGAATGAACTATCATTTTTTTTTCACTGGTAGAGGCCCCAAGCATTTTGTATTGAAAAGCACAGAAGCCACACTTCTCAGTTTGGAACAAATAAATGCCATGTGATGTTGCCAAGACATACCACTATGAAAAATTACGCCTAGGTATCTGAATGTTTTGACATTTTCCACTGCAGAACGTTTGCATGGGTTGCAATGCTCGGTGTGAAAAAAACTAGTATATCTATTTTTTTTGTATTTTTAGAGGGCTTCGAAAGCAGATACGTTTTATTTTATTTTCGTGTACAATTACGAAGATTTCTTCATACCATATCATCGCATTATGAATTTCACTCTGAAGAGTGATATTTCGCCCCTTCATAACGTATGTGACGTGTTAATTGATCCGTATATTCTGCATACTTGTACACATTGGCTTTACAAATTCCCTAGGGGAAGTCATTCATAAATAAAGTGAATGAATAAATAAAGTGAATGACAATGGTGAAAACACCGATCCTTGTGACACACCAGCAGTAATATATTTTTATTGCTAATTACTTCCCTACATCCCATAATGACCTGGGACCTGTCTTGTGAGTAATTATAGAGTACATTATAAAAATACCCCCTAAAGCCCAAATGAAATAGCTTTCTAACAAAACGCTATGGTTCACTATTTCAAACGCTTTTGCCAAGTCTAAAAACAGAACACAACAGAACCGGTTCTTGTCTAAAGTCCTTCATCACTAAACTCTTCTATGATGTTATAGTACTGTGATTCGTAATGAAACCAAATTGCCGGGGTGCTGGTAGCGAGGATTTCTGTAAGAAGCACGTCATACACTGAAGCAAAACTTTTTCTAGTATCTGAGATAGTATAGGCAAGATAGAAGATTGGTCTGTAATTTTCTATATCATCTTTTTTCCCGGCCTAAACAATGGCCTAACTATAGCCTTTTTTAATTTCTGAGTAATCGATGCACTCGTTAAAAATCCATTGAACACGAACATAACTACATCTGCTAATGCTTCCAAGCTCCGTCAAAGTGTGGCCACAGCTAACCCATCAATTCATAGTTGCTTATTTTGACGAAAACTGACAAATATTCTCCTGAGATCTACCTTCGAGAACATAATAATAATAATAATAATAATAATAATAATAATAATAATTATGATAATAATAATAATAATAATAATAATAATATAAATTATTATTATTATTATTATTATTATTATTATTATTATTATTATTATTATTATTATTATTATTATTATTATTATTATTATTATTATTATTATTATTATTATTATTATTATTATTATTATTATTATTATTATTATTATTATTATTATTATTATTATTATTATTGCATCCCCAAACTACGATATCATTATGAGACATGCCGTAGAAGGTTTTCGGTAATTTCGAGCATCTGGTGTTCATTAACGTTCACTGACACCGCACTGTAGTACACGGGTCCCTACCATTTCGCCTCCATCAAAATGAGATCGTCGGCCCGAACCGCACCCGTGACCTTCTGGTTAGAGGTGGAGGCACGTGTTCGGAACGAAAGTGAGAGCATGCCTATTGAAATCCCTCTCACGTACGGCTTCCGTATACTCAAAGAACCGATGTATCATTCTGAGACCAGCCTCGTGCAGTCCTCAAAGGAAGGCCCCTCACGAAGGTACGGCGGTGAATATCAAAGACTCTTTGAGGACGTGAGGAAAATTATGAGACGTGTCTGCGCAGTGTGCGAGTTCTCGTTGCTGGTAGGCAAAGCGCTAGTAAAGTAAGTCAAAAGGGGCATGTCGGAAAAAATGCGGACGTGCCCGGCACAGTACAGACACACTAACACCACGACCCTTTCGTCGAAGCTCCATGAGGCTCTGCGGAGCCCCACTCTTGACGACCAAACCTGGGCGACCCAGCATGCCCGTGAGGCGTCGTCTAGGCAAGCCCTTAACGTACCCTCGTGGGAGGCCTAGGCCCGGCCACCTAAACCTGCTCGTTTCTTATAATACAGTTTATTCCTCCTCCTCCTCGCAGTCTCCTGCAAAGAGGACGTTCTGTATTCGTCGGCTTACATGCTGCATAATGCAATTTACTTCCAGAATTTGTGTTAGTGTATCAGTGGTTATTGATAAATAAGCTGAGCAATAACTCCATGTTCGAGGAGTTTCGAGATGTTTCTGGGAAATGCTGGGCCTCGCGTGACCGAAGAACGTTAGAATAATGAAACGGTTAATGAAAGCCTCATTTTCTTTGTCGTAGTTTGCCGTTTATTTCATTAAGCTGCGTTAGTGCAGCTTTCACCCAATGAAGTATCAATTATTAAAAACTGCACTACGCAGTGCTATTCGCCCACGTTGAATTTTGCTTAAACTGCATGTCACGGGGGATACAATGTCAAGTACACATCCTAATGAGTTCACTATGAAAAAAAGTTTGTGGTTGCATGAAGGTGGACAGTTCAAACAGTTCATCATTTTGTTCATCAAACAGTTCACTTATAAGCAACAGAGGGTGTTGGTGGTAACCGTGTTGCATGTAACCTTCAACTTATAAGCAACAGAGGCCACTGTGGTTAATTGTAGATGTGACGGCGCTGCTGTCAACGCTATATATATATATATATATATATATATATATATATATATATATATATATATATATATATATATATATAACCACGTTACATCTACACATTCTCTTCTCTCATATGGACGAAGACGAACGAAGAAAAGCGTGACGTGCTGAGTATCAGCGTTGCCGTCGACGGGAAGCTACCGCGGAGACAAAAGAGAAGGAAGCGGATGCGAAGCGGCGACGGCGACAACAAAGTTCTACACCACAGACTAGGGCTAAGGAAGCGAAGGCTAAGCGGGAAAAACGCCAAGCTGACGCGCAGTTGAGACAACTTGAAGCGGATGCAAGGCGGCAACACCGACAAGAAAATTCTACACCAGAGACGATAGCTAATGAAGCTGTGATTATGATATCAAAACGTAACCGAGAACTTGGAACCTCATATCAGCAATAAAGAAGAATCACCGCTATATCACAATTGGTACCAGCACTATCTCTTTGAAGAAAAAAAGATATATAAGTACCACAACCACAATCATTCTCAGTACTATCTCAACTTTAATCACAATAAACACCTCCGAAAGCTTCGCCCCATAATTATCTTCAAGCAGCTTGAAATGCAGTGACTTTTGTGTAACTTTCACCTATTTTATGCAATCCTTAAATTTTTACTGAAATAAAGCAAGAAAGGACTTATCAGCACTACTTGGCGACGGCTACACCTTTTCACAAGAATGTTACAAAATAAGAAAATTTACGCATTAATACTATATATATATATATATATATATATATATATATATATATATATATATACATATATATAATAGCACACGAGTGGGTTGCAGGTTCAACAGTTCACATTTGGGTTAAAGAAACATAGTCGCGACGCACAGTTTTGACGTAGTCGACTGAGTATTGGTGGTAAACCTTGGTGTCTTCAAAGAAAACTTTGTTCACTTTCATCGCATTTTGTTTATTCTAGATGGGCATGGACCTGGTATTTTTTCCGACAACAAAGTTGGCTCCAAGTGTATAGCATCAGGACTTCCTGTTCGAATCACCATCTATGTGTGTCGTACTTTGGACAGTAGAGCAACAGGTGATACACATGCTTGTTATCAAGACGCCAGGTGTATTTTATGATGGTGCAAGTTAAAATAAAGAAAGAATTCCTTTGTACAAGCAGTTTCGAGTTTTAGATGGTGTATTAGCGTGTGGACATGCCTTGGGAGCTGAAGGTCTAATTGGCCATCGAGGTGAGGGTCAATGGTATATAGGAGCGGCTTCTTTGTGTTCAATGGGAGCCAGGTGGATAAGCATAGTTCACATTTTACTGTTCGCAAAACTCTGAATAATTCATTGGTTTGTGGGGTTTAACGTCCCAAAACCACCATATGATTATGAGAGACGCCGTAGTGGAGGGCTCCGGAAATTTAGACCACCTGGGGTTCTTTAACGTGCACCCAAATTTGAGTACACGGGCCTACAACATTTCCGCCTCTATCGGAAATGCAGCCGCCGCAGCCGGGATTGGAACCCGCGACCTGCGGGTCAGCAGCCGAGTACCTTAGCCACTAGACCACCGCGGCGGGGCCTTCGCAAAACTCTGTTTATGTAGCAGTGAGATAGAGGAAGGGGGCAGGTTTGTATAAAATGAAAAGCGGTTATCGCTTACTTCTCCCACCAACTCATCTGCTATTTCATTTCTCTTGATTCCGCAGTAACTGAGAAGCCGCTGAAATTCTCCATATTGTTCTGACTTCATAGATTCTGAAACCGCCATCATGGTAGAGTATATAGCACATATAACTATTTTTCGTGAAGTAGCACTTTCCCCACATGCAAGTGCCGCCAGGGAGTGTATAATTACGACATGCTTTCTTGGCGTCATTCAGAGCTTATAGTTAAGCTGCTGGCAAGAAAACGTGCCACATGCTCCAATGTTGTGGAGGAGTAGAGACGACCCAACCGACATGCATATTATTCATGTATCTTTGGCATGATAACCGCTGATGTCATGGTTTTTTTTTGTGATGTAGCCATTAGTATACACGTTGTTGTAGCCGTGGTACATGTTCAACAGGTAATTGAAGTATTTTTGTATGTGAAGTTTAACGCCTCAAAACCCTGATCTGGATATGAGAGACGCTGTACTGGAGAGCTCCAGAAGATTTTCACCAAACGGTGTTCTTTACAGTGCACTGACATCGTGCAGGGTCTGTGCCATTTCGCCTCCATCAAAACGCAACCGCCGCTGCCGGGTTCTAAACCACCACCTTCAAATCCACAGCCGAGCACCCAGATCCACGGAGGCGTCCTTGAAACAAGTGATGTGAAGCCAACAGAAGTGTGGCAAACGGTTTGTACGTCATGGTTTACTTAAGTTTGTGCATTAACACTGATTGATACCGAAACTAATATTACAAATACATATAGTGCATAATGCGCAGCTTGTCTCACGCTGAAATACTACCTTCAAATTATCCTGTATGAGGCATGTGAAGAGCACACAGTTGAAGCAATCGGCTTACTTTGTTTGAACTATTAAGAAAAAAATGGACGTTCAGCGTACGGTGGAGCAGAAGGTGCAGAGAAAATGAAGAGTGGGATTAAAATAAACTGGGACAACTTGAAGAGTAAGCTGATCAACTTTGAACAAAATTAACGGTAATCACCTTGCAAGAGGATTGCCAGAGCTTTCCTTTCTTAACAATCTATTGGTCTCATGCAGATATAGACTCCGCGATGACCAAGAAAGCGTGCGAATTATGTCTAACTTTCTTCTCTCAGCAAACAACGTTTGAAGAGTGCGCACTAAACGGCGACGACTGGTCTCGACACACACCTTTGGCACTGGAACGTTGTGGCAGAATTACATAAGTGCAACGGCTCATTATCTTGCTACCATCACTAATTGCGTCTGGACTACACCATTGCGCTTGCTTAGCTCACAGCATCTAAACGGCCAGAACAAGCTGTATACGAGACCATGTCTAGCTTTGGCAAATAAACCCCCATCTCTCAAACTGCCAAGCGCTGCACTACGAAATTCGCGAACCATTTCGAGACAGTGTTATAAAAAATTGAGTGACCCTTCAGCTTCTCCTCTAGGAGTAGCACACAATAGCGATATTCTGTTCCTAGTGCATACGTCAAAGAGTTAATGTATGAGATGTTTTAGAACTTGCTATGCGCTCCCTACGTGGCTTTATGGTTGCATAGCGGGTGTGCTGTTTGTAGTGTGGGTGGGCTTTAACTTATGAAGTCATTATTATAATCTCGGTTTCTTACGCCCGATGGCAATGTACGCTTCCACCACGCATTATTATAGCAATATTTCATGTTGTATTGTGAAGCATGTATACAAGATCTTCAACGTAGCTTATAGCGCGAAAAAGCACGAGAGAAGGACAAGCGCAAACTATCATCTAAATTTATTTGAAAAGCGCATATATATGAATATATATATATATATATATATATATATATATATATATATATATATATATATATATATATATATATATATATATATATATATATATATATATATGATACACCACTATTTCGTGGAAAATGTTATGATAGGTAGATGGGATTGTGTGTAAACAATAGATTGTTAGAACATAAGGCGGCGTTGAGAGGGACACCTTGTTCAAATTTTTCGTTACATTGCAGGGAGTGTGGCTGCGCACCCTTGCTATCAGAGACCAGGGTGCTCACAAGAATGAAAGGAAAAACTGCTCGAGAAATAGAGGAGGCATACTTTGATAGTATATTTGGTGACACATGCGTGACGAACCCCTCAATTACATGACATGCCTTCGAGGTAGATTACCTGAGTGCTTGCAACAAAAAAAGGATTTATTTTCTGCTAATATGACTTGTGACTAAGTTGACATATGCAATGTTACGCCTGGGAGTCCACACCGAACGTCATTGCCTTTGCAAAGGCAATATGTGTCAGGGCGAGCGAGTGAGCCCTCTTGACGCCATCAACTTAACGATGTCATCAAGCGGCGGCGCCGGTGTGTCTTAAGCAACGCACGGTGAGCTCCCTCAGCCCACGGGCCCGATGGAGCAAGCGGTTCCATCCAGTCTGGTGAGTCTTACGCAATGCGTGGCAACAACACTTGTCCTTGGGTGCAAGCCAACGCAGCGGCTCCGGATTTGAGGAAGCTGACGCCACCAGCGGCGGTTCCGATTGGATGTTAGTGACGTAATGGATGACCCGGGGCCTATAAAAAAACCAAGCGGCGCGTCTACAAGCAACCGACCCATGCGTCAGAGAGAAGCCGACGTATGCGTCAGAAAGAAGATATCTCGGCTCTTCGAGTGCCTCAGCTGTCGGCTCCAGTGCCGAATATGTAACGCCTCTATTTCTATTCGTACGTAAACCTTGCCTGAACTCACCGTCATATTGTCCGCTCGTCTATCAGCTCTGCGCAGAAACAGTCGCGAGCTGAGAAGCACACGCTACCAAACAGCCAGTGTCCTTGGCAGCGGCGAGTTTCGTGGCGTCCTTCGTGATCTCGTCGCATGAATGTCAATGATAAAAAAAACTGGTGAAACTGTCGCGAACTTATACTTTCGCTTGATAAGAAAGATAAGGGCGCCTGTCAGCGAAACGAGGTCACCAAGTTAATCACGCCGCATTATCCACGGCCATCACGCCAGCATGAGCCTTCCGTGCTTCTCAATTTTGGTCGGTGGTTTCACGCGCTGCAGTTACCCTTCGAAACAGCAAGGAACGACCCCAAGAGGGAAAATAAAAGGGTGGCCGAACGAAGACGCCAGGCCGAGAAAACAGCGAGAGTTGCTTGTTGCCTAGGACAACATGAATAATGAACTACACTGTATTTGCACTGATAGCTTGTTTTTTTTTAGCATGTTAAGTTTTATCCGAGCCGCAGGTGATATGAAGCATGGGAAAGAGCAGTACAACAGAAGGGTACCCGTTTCCGAAACGTGTAAAGAGAAGGATAAAAGCGGCTTTGTCGGTGCTCAGTGGAGCGGGTAGCAAACAAGCATTGATAGCATCTCTTCCGAGACGAGCAAGAGACGAGAATGACGTGGACGAAAGAAAGAAAGCAAGAGAACAAAGAAGAAAAAACACAAAGGTGGAGTGGCTTGGAGATAAGACGTACAAGAGTTTGTGTTTATATTACGTAGAACTAAATATTATGCACTTGCACGCGCTGTTTATTTTTCGTATATAAACTTGAGTATATATTGCGCAATGAAGATGACGGTGCCGACCGAGGAGAGTGAAGTACTGACCGCTTCGTAATAATATACAGAGTTTGATGCCTCGCCACACATATGTAATTATGAGGAACGCCGGAGCGTAAAACTCTGGAAATGTCGAAATAAAAGCTTGTCCGTATACTTTTTAACGTTACCGTTCTTGAAGCACATGTTTTAGTGAAGTTTTAGCTTTCCATGCGTGAACGTTTGCGCAGGTACGTAAACGTATATGTTCACGTTCGTGCAAACCACTAAATGGTGTTGATAAGCGCATTTAAAATATACTTCATTTAGGTCCAATTTAGTCATATCTGTTGCATAGTTGTAATTGACGCTTTTAGGGCACATGATATTCCCGACTCGTTGAGGGTTGTAGGATTAATGGGTTACTGTAAGACGGCATTGACATTGTAGCGCTTCGTGCAACCGCAGTACTAGACACATTTGTGTTCTTAAGGGACGAGCTAAAACCTGCAATCTAAGGGTCTCCATTATCTGTGGTTTTAAGTTCTAAAATAACGTGGTTATGAGCTACACCGTAGTAGAAAGATCTTCAAATATGGACCATCTGTGTTCTCTTACATGCACTAATATCGCCCAGTACGCAGGCCTCTAGCATTCCAACCCATCAAAATGCAACCACCATGGCCAGGGTCGAACCGGCGACCTTCGACTTAGCGGCCGAGCACCTTAATCGTTTCTTCACCACTGCAGAGAGCACCGGAGAAAACAGAAATAGCTTCAGCGTTGTAAGCGCATCAACGTTTTGCTCAAGGTGCATAGAACACTCTAACCGAGCCTTCCATGTGGACTTGGTTTCTTCACGCTTTTAAATACCTCTCGCGTCCCAATGTCTTAGTACGCGCTCCGTGACACACAAGTAACATCAAGGCAACATTTTGAGTGTGGTGTTTTGAGCCTGCAAGGCTGAGCAGTGTGCTTGTCAAAGACAGCGCAGGACGTTTCCACGCTGTAGCCTGCACGGCAAGTAATGTCGAGTAGCGTGCCACATTATTCTTATGGGGACCACACGACAAGCCACAAGTCCATATGTATGAAAGAGTGCTTTCATTATGATTTGCCAGGATGAATAATTTTAAGAAGCACTTGCAGTTACTTTTGTTTGTTTGTTTTACTAGTGCATTGGCGTGCCTGCTGTAAACAGGTAGCAATGATTATACATGCATGCAGTGTGAAGAAATTGGATGCGCACAACAGGGTATTCTTTCTAACTTAGTACGTCTTCCTCACTTCGCTTTATGATGTTGACACACTGAAGCTTTCATACAACGATTCCCATGACACACTTTTTACGAATAAAAAAAAAGCTTACTCAGTTACTTTTTTTATTCAGCTTCTAACTACTCGATATTTGACCCCAGTCACAGAGTGGGTGTGTACCGATTGATACAAAGATTGACGTGTACTGAGTAGTGGAAAAACAGGTAGTAAAGAAGTGTATGTGCAAGGCACTGCGGACGCATCTGTTGTCACCGCTGGCTTGGGCGGGCTGGCACCAGCCAGACACGTCCATGGTCTACGGTCCGTGACAATCCAATCATGCCAGTCGAAAATCTCTCCGTGTTCTACGTATGGTGTCTCACCTTTACTGCTGAAAGAACAACCACTGGTATCTGGTTATTGAGGAGTGCCCGTCACATCAATCACATATAAAAATCGATCTCATCGGTTTTCATGCCAAGTGTGTTATTTTGCGGACCATCGATCACAACCTTCCTGTCTCTGCAGTGGTTTATTTCTTCGCAGTGCCTTATCTGAGGAGATCTTCGAATACCCCGACTTGTATACATGTTCACACGACTAAGTCGATGAGAAGTTTTGCAGCCAAAAAGGCAAAAACTGACTTTTTATTGGAAGCACTTGAGGCCCAGCAATGCAATGAGAGCGGCTAGCGCAGACTCCGGTCGTACTTTCCAGCGTTATCGCTGGACCTAGCGCAAGCTGCATAACGAACTCAGCTATTCGCGTCAAATAAGCAATCTCTATGAAGCATTCGACAACGATTGATAAGGTTCTCGTATATTTACATCGTCAGCGCTGACTGTTAGCAGGTGTAACAACTTTAGCCGCACAGAAACCTCGAGGCAATGAAAAAGTGCGCGTATCAATATTGCGTTAACCTCTGACGCCTGCTAGAAGTAAAACGTCGTTCGACTGCCTGATTAGACAGGCGATGCTGTGTCAGCAAGATGGGTTGATCTATAGAATGGCACTTATTGCAAAATAGCTCATGAAACTTTCATGTGATCTCCAAGGTAGATGAAGATGGATAAGAAACTGAAGACTCTGCAACTACATACGCCCGGTAAATTGTCTTATGGGAAATTTAATGTCGCACTTATAATAAAAGTATCTGATAAACGATTACAAACATAAGTGCTGTCATCTATTGTCATATGCGTTGAACTCAAGCACGGCCAATGCGGAACACGTGTGTAGCAACTACGTGCTTGGAAGCTGGAAGGCAGAGCGTTAAGCTGCAGCAATCGACCGAGCAAATGCATTTTATGTGCGAGTGCGCTGAGCCGTGAACCATTAGATTTCGTAATATCTGGAATCTCCGCAGCAAGTGACGCCTCTAATGCTTCAGGCTCTATTCTGCACACACATTTTTTGCCTATACAGGCTATAGCAGCTAACAGTTGGAGCTACCATCAGTGACCACGCCAAAGTTGAAGCCCGTGCAAGCGCCCAATGAATCAATAAGGCAATCTACATGTGTGGATTCCTGTCAGGTTCGTGCGTGGCTGCAGCATTAGGCGCGTGGTGAAGTGGGTTCACCCCGAAGTGAACTGGTGCGACAGGAAACCGGAGAAATCGAAATGCATGTTGCGGCGATGACGGTGCACGAGCCTCACACCGAGTATGTTTGATGGAGGCAGGCGTCTGTTTGTGCAGACAACATTTTATGCGGGACGACCCCGCAAAGTGCATGTAGTCGCAGCCGCGGAGAAAGAGAGAGAAAGAGAGAGCACAGCATGGAACTGCCAAGAGCAGATAATGAACGTCGATGCTCGTGAGACAATTACGGATACATGACATGTCCTGAGCGCGACTTCAAACTCCACGAGTAATGTATTCAATCTGCCACCATTGATTGATTGATTGATTGATTGATATGTGGGGTTTAACGTCCCAAAACCACCATATGATTATGAGAGACGCCGGAGTGGAGGGCTTCGGAAATTTCGACCACCTGGGGTTCTTTAACGTGCACCCAAATCTGAGCACACGGGCCTATAACATTTCCACCTCCACGGCGGGGCAAACCTGCAACCATGCTTACGTCGCTGAGATGAAAGGATGATCGAGTAATGCGAATGGTGTTATGAACCAGATTACCACTTCTTATGATCCCTGCGAAACAATACTTTGACATTAAGCATTAGCAAACTACAGGAGCATTACCCTCAGCCGCAAAATCATCAGAATTACCAACAGCAGTTGCAGCTGTCACACGAACATTAACAACTGCAGCGATGACGACGAATGCAACAAATGGAAAAAAAAGAACCTTAATGTAATTTTGCGTCTGAAAAAAAAAAAGACAGCATCAAGAAGACCACCGGCGACAACACTTGCGCATACACAACTTAATCAATGTCATTATGAGTGGGTGGACACCTGCCGCTTTCCTAAGCTCACGCAGCGGCGATATATCGCGCATACTACGCGGCCCGTCTTTGTCAATAAAGCTTCCGCTGACGGTGATTCGCAGGAAGCAGTGGGGGTTATGTGATGCGCCGAGAATGGACGCTGTCGTTTCCGCACATTCGTGGTGATGACAGCAGCTGGGCCGAGATTAACGCAGGTGTGAGCAACAAGGGGATGCATGCGATGGAGAGGAAGAAATTCAGTGATCTATCTCGGCTGCCAAAGCTCCGACTCGCCATTGAAAAAGTTTTAATCACTAAGTAATTCGTTTGTGCGATCATAACGCAGGGCCTTATAGAAGAGATTAAGCACGTTTCATTATATCTTGAAAGAAACGTGTTAATCACGGGGAAATATAAAATGTGAATATTTCTGCAATTTTAATGTTGTATTTTATAGTTTTATGAATAGGTTAAAAGCATCTTTGAATGCACTAAAGTAAGCTTTTTGTTGAAATCCCGATACCACCGTTGCCAATACGTTTCAAAGAAAATACACTGGTCGAGTTCGATAGAAGATCCCTGCCTTATTTTGCACTGTACACAGAGACACACACACACACGCACGCACGCATGCACACACTCGTATGCGCAACCAAAATAGACGTGAGCACGCTTTCACGGGAGGAATCAATTGCGCTAAACAACTGCTCCACATTCATTTCTACACAATTGCTTTAGGCATCCCCCCCCCCCCAAAGAAAAACACAACCCATTAGTTCTGCGTAAATAATTCAAGTGAAACACAGTCGAGCCAAGCACTCGTATATAAAAGGTAAGGGTGACATCATGTGGGCAAAAAGGAAACATTAGAAAATCTATTTGTAAGAGGACAACGTTCTGCTGAATTGAACGTCCATCAAAAAGAAACTTGCATCAATACGCTATTGCGCAACTTAAAACACGCAAAGCAGGGATGATGAATTAGATCTTGGGATAATTGGCCAAAAATGACTTCAACTAGGGGGAAATATAGAACATCAGGCTGATTATTGTTGCGAACACGCTACGGTGAGCGCGTAAGCCTCTGAATATTTTTATTGCTAATTGAGCAAAGTCGCTTCGGGGCGCAGCGCCTGTCATACGTGAGAAATAAAGAGAATGTAATATCAAACGACTGGTCTAATTTGACGCTCCTAATCTCAAAATTAGGCCTTCAAAAATGGTTCAATAAGCGCCTTTGTCAAGATATATTGCAGAATAAATTAGTTTTGGTATTATTTGCTTCACATAGTTTTCTATGACATAGAAAGAAATATACTTCCGCTAATTCCGGAAATTGAAGACACGGCTTCTAATTCTACCTTGTTTCTTTCCATTTCTTTAATAAGAATTGAAAACCGGCCCACGACACGGTGGCCTAGTGGCTAAGGTATTCGAATACTCACCCACAGGTCACGGGATTAAATCCCGGCTGTGGTGGCTGCATTCCCTGTGGAGGCGCAAATGTTGTAGGCCCGTGTACTCAGATTTGGGTGCACGTTAAAGAGCCTACCCAGGTGGTCGAAATTTTCGGAGCCCTCCACTATGGCGTCTCTCATAATCATATGGTGGTTTTGGGACGTTAAACCCCACAAATCAATCAATCAATCAATCAAGCAATTGTCAATTGAGAAACGCAGTTATATACACAAACTCACTAAGCGTTTTAAAAGCATTGAACTCCTCAAAAACGCAAAAAAACCCTGCCATCGTCTTTCTTTATTCACTTCTATGCATTACGTACGCACTCTAACAGCATGTTGCATTGTCCTGGGTCCCAGGACAGCATTAGATCGAAGGGAATGTCCTGGCAGACAAACTAGCTGCATCCGTCTACGAAAGTGCCACCGACTCGTCAGTGTCAATCCCTGCATTCGACTTTAAGCCCCTCCTAAAGAAATTTATGAGGGCACACTGGCAGCGCTCGTTAGATAGACAAAGCACAAATGAATTTCACACCATCACTCCACGTCTTGGCGTATGACCACCGGTCTCAAACTTGCGTCATACAGAAGATATAGTTTTCAGAATAAGCATAGGACACATACACAGTACGCACGCGAACCTTCTGTCGGGTGGTGATCTATCAATATGTGAAAAGTACGGTGCCCCATTGAGCTTTTCCCACGTCCTGCTTGAATACATACATCTAGACAGTATTATAGAAAAGCATTTCCCGTCATACTAGCAACATCTTAGTTAATCAGTGTTTACAGGCAGGGAACCTATTTTTAAGTAGGACTCACTTTTATGCTTTTTGTAACGAGTTACATATCTTTATTGTTATATACCCCAAAAACTGCAGCACAGTTCCTCAACAGAAGCCACTGGTGGAGTCGTTTTCTCACAGAAAAGCACTAGCCTCCAGGTCATTTGACAAAAAAGACTTGTTATGCACGCGTGCAATTCACCGTTCTATCAAGTCATCAAGAAACCATGCAACACCCCATACATAATCGCCACAATTTTCTTCTATGTACTATATCTTTTTGCGCTTATTAAGAGTGCCTGTTTTCAAGATCATTTTACAGCCATGCCACCTTCCAACATTTCAGATCACGGACCAGAGTAAACATATTTCACAATGCGAATGGCACTTTTTGGCCAACCATGGCCCTTGTGCCAAAACAAATCCATATATCATCATCAAATCATTTTTGTTTCCAAGAGTGCAGTGCTTTTTCAAGATCCAAGCAAAAAAAAATGCTGTATATTTTTTATTGCCTTAGTTTGCCCTACGGCATCAGTACATCTTTAGGAAAATTATGCAACTTTGTATCATCCATGAAGTTGACGAGGGACCTGAGGTTCGAACCGCAAATTCGTTGCTGCGAATAAAGGTCTGTTGAGCATATAAGGGACCAATTACGCTTTTTACACATAACTTACGAGATAAGCACAATTTATTTTAGGCGTCGAGGTTAATATTGCCATGCTTGATTGCTCATTTTCGTGTCTTATTCGTGTGCGCTACAGGACATTGTATGGGTGGCTTTAAAAAACATACTGACAGGATCTCCTATGGAAATTCATCTTCCCCTAATCTTCTCTTCTCAGCACTAGTCTTCTGTTTCCACGCCTCCCCCGCGACCCCTCACCAAAAAATTTCTTCTAACGCAATTTTGCAATGCCTTCCAGAATGACTACATCACAAGCCTTCTGCACATCTTTCGTTTTGCCTCAGTAATAAATTGTGTAAATGATAGGCCACATTGTGGCTCATTATTTTAAGAAGTTATCACACACCAACTCCTTACAGTGTTAATGTTTTCGCTGCGTTATTTTTAACGAGAAGTAGTTACACCCAAGAGTCGAAAGGAGAAAAGAAATGCTGCAATTTATGTTCAATGATGCACAGTTTTTATTAAGAACTCTTATCTTGTACGTATACTTTTAAACGTTACCGTGTTACCGGAATACCGGGTGGCGTTTTTTTTTTTACCGGAAGGCACGTATTTAAGTTCTAGCACTTCATATGTAAACGTATGCCTTTACGTTGGTGCAAACCACTAAATGGGGATGATAACTGCACTTAAACTATACTTGATTTAGACATGATTTTGATTTCAGCAAAATATTGAGGTGTTTATCGTGCAACTATAACGCTTCGTGCAACTGTAATCGTAGACTTGTTTGTTATCGCCTAGTGTTTATGAAGGAAACATAAGAGAAAAGGCAACTCGTTTGTAATCAATCCGCCGCAAGGCATTTATTTTGGATAGAGAATGCCCAATGTTTCTGCCATGACAATTTTGTACTTTCCTGGTTCATCTTCACCCCGCTAGATGGGCCACCTATCTAGCCTGTCGGGCGTTTCCCGCCTTCAAGGTTTACGGCTTCGGTATTATATACTCACCGAGAACTTTCCTTGGCATTGAAAGGAGACCTATACACGGACACAAAGTGGGAGCGTTCCACTACCGAATAAAAATTGCCCGCAGCTTCCCTCGGGGGAACACTGAGGAGGATGCGGAGCATATAATTGGTTAACAGGGTGTTAAAGTGCGACTTACTTGGGTCGATGGCTAAATTGGTTAACGTGGTTGTGAAATGGGGTGTTAAATTGCGACTTACTTGGGTCGATGGCTAAATTGGTTAACGTGGTTGTAGGAGGGGGTGTTAAATGAGTGAACACGTACACACGTATGCGAAAGGACGGCGCTGGTCGAAGGGACGTCGATCACTGTGTTTGTGGATTCGTTGGAATTCATTTCACCGCGACCTTGGACGTCGACGCGCCGTACAAACCAACCGACGAGCGGCAACTGAGCGAGCGAGCGGCGACCTTGAGTATATATACAGCGCGACGGCGCATGCACTGTCAGCTGTTGAATGTTCTCGAAGGAGAAGCGCGCGCGCGGCACAGATGGCGACGGCGCGACGGCGCATGCGCTGTCAGCTGTCGAATGTTCTCGAAGGAGAAGCGCGCGCGGCACAGATGGTGGGCGACGGCGCGACGGCGCATGCGCGCGCGTCAGCTGTCGAATGTTCGAGAAGCGGTGCGGACGGCGCGGACGGCGCACTACAAGGCGCGAGTATAAGATGCTTCCGCATCTAATAGAGCCACAATTGTGCCCGTGCTTTTTCACGTGAAAATATTAAAGCGCAACTTTAATTTATTTTCCACGCGATGCTGTGTATAAAGAGACGCAGCACGCACCAAAGAGATCTTTAGATTTGTTTTGCTTTACGTGTGCCATTTCATGGTTTTGTGCGGGTGAAAACTTCATACGTTTCTAGCTGGATTCAAACAACGAACGGAATCACGGACGGATCAGTCACATAACATGGGACGTGCTCGGGATCTCTCTGCGGTTCGCATTTACACGACAGCGGAGAAAAGCAGACGACGGCAGCGACAGATCGGTCTACCCTTTTTCACGGAACCGTAGATGATGGTGCAGACGGCCGCGGGACTTGCCTTGATAGCTGTCAAAGAGGCAGCAGACAACGAAGAGGAAAGCAGACTTTTTCAGTGCAAGAGATCGATCTGCGTTACACCGTTGCTTACCATGAAATCTCTTAGGATACAAAACCAGCTTTACGAAGAGCAATACTCGGGGACAAATTTTAAATGCCAAGCATTCTTTGCGAACTTCGCCGACTTTGTGCTTATCTATCTATCTATCTATCTATCTATCTATCTATCTATCTATCTATCTATCTATCTATCTATCTATCTATCTATCTATCTAGCCACCTACGACTTTAGCTCTCCTGGCCGTTTCGATATTCGTATCGATAACAAACTTAGTATGGCAAACATGACTGTATTAAGAACATATTTGACTAGTCATAACATGAAAATTATGACATATATGTCATGAATGTAATGATTTACATTTCATGGTTCTGCAGCATTTGCGGTGGTTTCGTTCACATGGCGTGTTGCAAAACTGGTATTGTATAGCATGATTTCATGGCGAACACAAGCGACAGACCCTAACATGAAAATTAACACATGCGTGTCATGTAACAACATAACTACATGTCATGCTCATGATGCACTCGCGGCCATTTTGCTACCGTCACATTACCAAATTTGGTATTACGTGACGCCAATAAATGACGAAGGTATGTAACTGGTGCAAACATTATCATCATAAAATGCGTGTCATGTGAGAACATGAACACATGCCACAGTTATGGGGCCAATACATTTGAGGTGACGCGGTGCGCGCGCTCGCCGTAGTTCATTTCGTCGCGTCATGCCGGCACTTAAACGCCAGGCGCCGGCCCTGCCATATACTCGGAGGCGCCTGCTTCGCTGCGTTGCTTCGACGCATGCGCGTTTCAGCGCATCCGGCATCCCTCCGTCACGAAAAGAGGGAGACGCAGTGTTGTCTGGGTAAGGCATGGGCGCGAAATGCAGCATGTCGCAATTCGCACCGGTTGCCGTTGGGCCGCGCCGATGGACACTGGTCGCGGCTGGCGTCAGACTATAGCGGCTGGCGTCGCGGCTGGTGTCAGACCGTTTCGATAGCTCCACATATACTAAATTTGATATCACATGACGTGAATAGATGACGAAGGTAAACGACACATCCAACATGATAACCGTGACACGTAAGTCATGTACGGTATCATTTACCTCCACGTCGTAACGTTGCGCTGATTTTAAAGTGACATATCAACATTTCTAATTTGTGCTTCGCATATCATCGATTCCCACTGTACGTGGGATCTGCCATTTTTTTTTGCCCTAGAAACGAAGGTCACAGAGCCTAATCACGTGCATCCTAGAGCCACTGAATGCAGTTGCACAATAGCACTCGTTTTTTCAACGTGAAGTATCAAAGTTCTTCCTTTAATTTTTTACGTGCAACTGTTTCAGACAGGATACAGCACACACCACCAAGGCAGTTGTACTTATTCTCTGCGGCGTTTTCGCACGCGTGATGAAGTCCCGCCTATCTTCGTGTACCTCAAACACTGAGCGACACCTGCATCTACATGAAACGCTGATGGTACTCCCCGACACTTTCCATAGCGTTACGAGACGCGTGCTGACTAGAACTAGTTTGCGTAGAGCAGAACATGTGCAGAACCTAAACACACACACACACACACACACACACACACACACGCACGCACACGCACACGTACATGCACGCACACACGCACGCACACGCACGCACACACACACGCACACACACACACGCACGCACACACACGCACACACACACACACACGCACACACACACACAAAGAAAAATCAGCATATCCGTAGAGTCCATGATGATGAGTGGTGTGAAGCATCCGTCAGTCTATCCGCGCTTCCGTTTGTGCGTCCGTTCATGTGTCCGTTCGTCCATGTATCTGTCTCTCCATCCATACGTCCGTCCGTAAGCACCTCCATCCATTTGTCCGTTAGCCTGCTTGTCCGGTCGTGCTTGCTTCCATCCATTCATCTGCCTGTCCATCCATCCATCCGTTCGTAAGCACCTCCATTCATTCGTCCGTTTGCCTGCTTGTCTGGTCGTGCGTCCTTCCATTCATTCATCTGCCTGTCTATCCATCCGTCCGTCCGTCTGATGAACACTCCAAGTACCGCTATGTCGCATCTTTGCATCATATATTTATCAAATAGAAGTACCGCTCTTGAGTGGACACTCTAAGGACTAAAAAAGAGGTGGCATGGCCAGACTAAAGGAGCAGCACGCGTGCACTTTCTTACGGGTAGTGCTTCATGTCTAGTTCCCGCCTTCATTAGCCTCTAAATTCATCTTGCTGCGGCCTAACCCCTACCTTGCTAAAACAAAGGAGGTTACGGCCAGCGAATTGAACGTGGCAAACCGGTCTGGTCAGATACTGCTCAAAGTGCGCCCTTCTGCTACTAGTTTTTTTTTTCGCAATCGTTTTTATTTATCACGAACATGCGCGGATTTCCTCCTCAATTCAAATAAGTGCACGCGTGCAATTCCTCTAGTCCGGTCATGGAGGTGGCTACCTACTACTACGACGCGCTACTACTACTACTACTACTACTACTACTACTACTACTACTACTTTTACTACTACTACTACTGCATACATCACGGACGCACGGCCCACGGCTTAAGGAGCTTCACCCCTTAAAAGTCTTCTCCAGTGTACACGCATACTATTTGCCAGTCATACCGAACAATACAAGCGACTTCGCTTGCTTAGGAAAGAACTGCGGTTAGCAGAAGAAGACGTTTCGCGCCAGCAGTGTTTTTATTTTTAGCCAAAAGTATACCACTAATCACAACTGCGATTTGGGTCTCGGCCGTTTCACTAACCACCACCGGTAGATCAGAGGAGGAGTGCAACTACGGGAGACTTATGGTGAGCAGTACCCGATGCCTAGGATCGAATCATGATTTGGCTCACCATGCATGTGAATCCAGCATTACATGTGCCTCAAAGTCAAAATAGCACCCTGGCTTTTGGTGGATTTTACTCACAAATGGCTGTCTGAGCAAACGTAACCAATTGTAACCTGAATCTAGGTGGATGGGCCTCCAGCACTTTTGCCTCCATCGGAAATGCGGCCACCGCGACCTGGATTCGATCGCGCGAACCATCCATCGAGTAGTCGATCATCGTACTCACAACACCAAGGTGGTGGGTTTATAACGTGAAAAAGTACACGCACAAGTTAACCCCCATCTTTTGTTTGTTGATGAAAGTTAAAATCGTGCAGAATGTTAACCCGCTTTGCAGCTTTCCAGCTGAAAACGCGGGTATGAAATATATAATACCTTAAATTATGTGATAATGTATGACTTGAGATCAAATTGAAAAAATGTGAATTATTCTTCAAAATTATAGCAGTATTTTTGCCTTATAAGAGCGACTTAATAAACAAAGCTCAAAACCGAGTTAACTCACGTTTCGTTTTCTCTACATAATTGAATTAGCCCTGCATGAAGCGGAGAAATCCGGTCCTCTTGCCCGTTCTTTCTAAAACTCGTTTAGAACTCGCTGATCAAATCAAACAAAGAAAAAAGTGCTTGGAACATTCTTGGAAGTCGTTTGAAAACTACTTAAACGCAGCGAGCTTTTTCGCCGTGGTTTCTTTGATTCAAACCACTCGACGTTTTTTAAACCATTCACTTTTTTAGGTTCAGGGTCCACTAACTCCAGCATTTGATTTTATATTTTCTCTCCTTACCGTAAGTACGACGTTGATTCTCCAACTCTCGTGGATGTTAATTAGGTGTCCACTGTGATTGTTTCTTTTTTTCTATTTCTCAAAATTAAGCTTCCATTTTTGTGAAGTGCTCTCCCACAACAATGACGAAAACCACTTCATAAAAAAAGTTTAACTGAATAACACCGGAGTGTATATAAATCAAGTCCTCTTGAATTCCTTCAATGAGAACAAAAAAAAGACACAACAGAAAATTGGGGTCATGCAGCCTTTTTCTCAAGTGGAGCTGGTTTTACTTATTATGTTTTTATTGTAGAATGTTCTCATTCGAGAAAAAGAGAATCGACGAACGTGAAGCCCAAAAGGGGCCCATTAATTCGTACGCAATTAGGCGTCTTATGCTGAGAAATGAGGAAATGAAATAAATAGGACACATTTTTTACCGTCTTCCATATTATAGATGTTATTTTGGAAACTCCACTGAGGAAATCTTAAAGTTGACAGATACGTAAGGTCTTGAATTTCAGGCATGTCAAATACCGGTCCTTAAAAAGTTTACAACTGACGATCATGGTAGCAAGCTCTTCCTGCTTCTCATCATCATCATGAACAATAACAACAATAACAACAACAACAAGAACAACAACAACAACAACAGCCAAAAAACGTGGTGGACGTCTCAAGTTCGCCTTCAACAGTAAAACACGATAACGCAGTTGGGGCTAATGCACATCGTTTCGCTTCTTGTTGCGTACCTCAACCATGCCATAAAAAACGGATGACTATGCGCCTAAAATTCGTCGTTTCAAACTATCCTACAATACCTACTGCTCGCATAGTTGCAAGTATTGCCATAATTTTTTTCTTTTTTGTAAATCAGAGAAAGGCTTACTGTACGCGTCCGCCAGGCAGCACGAGAATCTACCCAGCTAATACTCACTTGGTACATGCTTCTGCAGCACATGACGATTAAATATGTATCAGAGCTTTCTAATAGATGAGCCTTTAAAATACACGCTTTGCACAGCTATATTGCTTGACGCCTGACATGATTAAACGCTTCTGTTATGCAATACTGCATGTGTTAAAGATACTTTTTCTGCCACACTACGTTCTCGCAGTGTTTTCAATAGCGTTGTTTTATGGTAGAACACCTGCTTTCACCATAGACGGTCTGTCTGTGATTCTTACTCGAGCTTAAGATTTTTATCATTTATTTCGTTTACATATTTCGCAGTGTTTGGTTATGCAGAAACTGACAATTTTTTGCTCACCACAAACGGCACCTACACAAACGCCGAAGCCGACTCAGTATATTGCGCGGAACGAGCGCTTTAATGCCGTCGTTTCCAAAAGACATAAACACTTATGCATTACAGTGATGTTTCGCTAGCAGTTGAAAAGTATAGAATGCTTAACTAAGCACGAGGAATGTAATATATTCCAGTTAGAGGAAAGAGAGTGTTGAACAAGGCCGATAGAAAGCGATGAAGTGTTTTTTTTTTCGGAGCGCAACACAGCTGTATCTCGAAGGATGAGCTATAAGAGAAGCCGCAAGGTCAAACTTGATATCACAAACAAAAAATTACAGTGCGTGGAAATCCTGAATTCGTACGCTACATAGCAAACCGGTCACCACGACTGTCAATCGTACCACAACCCAGAACTGTGTGCAAGAACACGATGGATTGCGAAGTTTCATAACAAATGAGGTTCACCATGTATCACGACGTTTCCGATTTTGCTGAAGCAATAAAAAGCTTTCGGTACGAACGTGCTCGCGCTTTTGTAAGTATATTACTGAGAAAAGAAGGCCACACAGCTGCTGTAAAAAAACTATTTGTGATTTAACAACAATAAACTATATTTTGACAATCGTACACCACGACATCTGAAGAAGTAATTTTAAATTATACTTTTACAAGTGCTGTTAGTGAGAGTTGCTCACGTTGGTTGCTCAAAGATAAATAAAAATGAAAATGAAGGCTGCTTTTTTTGAAGTGTAGTTCTTACGTCTAGATTACATAGCACTTAGCACTGTACAAAACAAGAGAAAGGTAAATACCATAAAATAATGAAGCTAGAATTGTTACAAACCTTCTGAAAATAACTGTCTTGGGTAGAAAAAAAATGTGTGATGTAATAAACGCTTCGCTGAATGTGCGCACTTCATTTAAATTGCACACTATGTCTATCGTGTATGAATATAGGAAAACACAACACAGGCATGAATTATTCATTGTCTGAAAACTATTTTGCTTTATTAGGCCCAAGTCTCAATTCAACAACCGAATAAAAGCTTTTATGAACCTTGAAAAACGTTGAAAGAATTTGGAGATATGCTTGCTCGTCGCAAACACGGAAGTTCTTTCGGCAGCAAGTCGAAAAGGAAAAGGCTGCGGTGAGAAATAATACTGCCTGAATATCCTTCCCAGAAACTATGCAGGCACGCCTCGCTCAGCGCTCCACAAAGCTCTGCATGGGGCAGCACAAAACATGTAATGCATTTCTAATGATGGCTCAAATAGTCTTCACAGACCGCTGCTCCTCCTGGAGTGTTGCTTGAAATTATTCGACTGGCCGGCCTCAGTAAACAGAAAGCACGGCTAGTGGGACAAAATTCGATATGCCCGCATACCAGAGACATTACTCGCAATCAGCAGCAAAACAGATGAGATGGATATTCTGCAGTTATGATCTTAATATATTGGGCGAAGCTAAATAAGTACGCGTTCAGAGGATAGTGTGAAATTCTTGCTCCTGTGTTATTGGTCACCACAATTTTTACAGAGCAGTGCTCTCGTGTAATGTTTGTGTTTCACCGTTGCGTTCGTAAGAGAGCGAGTGGCTTGTGAATTTGGCTGAGTCAATTTTTCCGTATCCTATCTGCTCACATTGTTCCACCTGACGAACAACATCAATAAACATTGCGCAAAAGAAGGAGGGAACAAAAACAGGTAAAGTGACAAAAACATCTCATTTCCATCCTTGCATTCGTGGTAAGAAACATGTTATTGAAAGAGGAAAGTTGTCAAAATGAAGATGTCCTGCCAGGCACATAAGAAAACGCACACAGTGGCTATAAAAGATGAATGCGCTGGTACGAAAAGCTTTAAAATTAGTTTTTGGTTGAAGAAGGTGAAAAAGCTGGAAATTTCTTATAAGTCCTTTTATTGAATTTAAGTCCTTGTATTAGGTCCTTGTAGCAGCCTTTTTTTTGCACGTGCGTCCCAAAATGTAGCTGCTGAAACTGCCTTCTGAAAAGGACACAAGTGCCAATGAAAAACGGGGAAATCGATGCGGCGCAGTGCGCACCATAACTTGCGACCGTAACCCGTACAGCGTCGCTGCTGTCGCGTAGCGTGAGATGCGCCGGGGCGAGCATTCCGCGTCAGCGCTCTTATTTTGCTGTCATCCACACTTCCATTAACTGTGCAGCTTGCAACCTTAAAAAGAAGGCACGTTGAAATGAGCAGAGGCCCTTCCCCCTTCACACACAGACACAAACAAACAAAAAGGAGACTGCTGGAAAGATACAAACTAGGGCTACCAGCGACAATACGAACTAGACACAAATAAGTAGTGCCAGCAGTTATGTATTTCAGCGTGTTCCCAAGAGCTCACACACTGCGATGGCAGTTAAGAAAGTGCTTTAAAATAATAATAAATAAATAAAGTGTAACAGTATCTGCTGTGGCCATGCCGGCCTTTATTGGCTGTTTCGAGAAACTGCCACGACCACGCCGCGGCTGCCGTCCGCCTTTCTTGACAAGCGAACAAAGGCGTCGCGACTTTGGAGAAATTAGTCTCGCAAGCAGCTCACTTCAGGATTTTCTGTTTTCTCCTCAAGTTTTTTTTTTTTTCACAGACATTTCGTGACTTTTTTTTCGCACTTCCTCGCTTTCTTTCTATTCTTCTACCTCACTTTCGCCACGAACACGCACCACCCAGTCAGTTTTATTGGTTACTTCCCGGATTCCTTGTTACTCCTTTATGCTCGAAACATTCGTTAGTTTGTAAGATAACTTCGCTGAGATAATCAACTAGGAGACGACGTCGATGTAAAGCAAAACAAGGATGAGAATGGATGAAATTGAAAGCACTCGGAAATCGAACGAAGCTATAACACGAATGTGAACGCTGAAAGAAAGGTCCTGCTATGCAGAAGGAAGGTTTGTGTGCCGCTTTCAGCCAAGCTACAGCAAGATCTATGAGAATATTTTAATCAACGAAGATTAATAAATAACTTATTAATTAACAATTGATTATTTGACCGATTGATTGATTGATTGATTGATTGATTGATTCGTCCTTTTAACCTGGTGCAGCCCACCATGTGAGATCGGCCATGAAGTCAGCAGCGCCTTGCTATATAAAATAATTTTTCCATAACTTCAGAATGTCAAGCAACACAAAGATTTAGAATAACTTGTTAGGTTTATTCAGGAGAAAAAAAAGTCTTATGCTCTTCAAGAATATGCTTGATTACAATTAAATTCATTTCAAGAAGTGGAAAAAAAAGAGAAGTAATGTTCTTTCTTTAAATATGCCTGAATTTCATAAACTTGGCAATAATTCATCTCTTTTCACGTAGAAAATCAAACACGGCCTCACAAACGCTCCTGTTGCTAGAACTCAACACGGTAGCCCCAAAGGAATGAACCTGTGGAAAGGATAACTTTCATCCCATCCTTCGGAGTGGTTCATCTGAAAGTCTTTTCCTCTGATTGGTGAATACTCTGCACGTTAGAAGTAAATGATCTATAGATCTGCTCTCGTTTCAATGGAGGCATAAAGATTACTGCGCCACACCATACCTGTGTAAGTGAAAGTTCAGAGCGGAGACTCGGCTTCGTGTTCATGTACAAGAACTACCTTGACTCAGCGTAGTTACTCTTCTTCTCGTCCGCATGTCTACGAATAATAGCGTATGCTAGAAACTCCACATAAAAAAGAAAATTGGGTTAGTATTCACACATTTCTTCATGTTACTCCACCTTTTTATGCTATTTATTTCAATAAACTTCAGTTGTTAGATGCGCTTTCCCTGTGCCAGTCCAGTTTTCTGTCTTCAACACTGCAGCGCAGCCTTTTTTTTTTTGCGGTATGTTCCAACTACCTCACACAAGCTTTTCTTTCTTATTATTTTCAAATTAAGCTGTTACGTGTGATAAACGAATATAAAAAAAGCCTTGAGGATCTAAAGCGAGCGTTCGATGCCCTTTGTTCAAAAAAAGTTGAACGTGAGCATTGTTTCTCCTGTCAAACACAAGGCATCATGCTCTTGCATTAGTCGTATTAAAAGTTTTTTTTTCCAAATCACAGCTGGGTTGCTACCGAGGTTCCGCGTATTCATTTTTTTCGTTTTTTTTTGCCATAACAATGCTGTCCTAATTAATGCAGCGGCAATTATTTTCCAGTTGCTGAACGTATGCCCAGTGTGTGTTGAGTCTTGCCAAAATTAGATATGCAGCACAGTAATGTCAAAAGCTTCACAGCTCACACCCTTATAATGAGTTGCAGTAAGATTTGTTCTTCGGAAAGCAGCTGAAGGTGAGTCAACTGTAGGGTGGTCTGAAAATTTCTCGGCTCAACAAGAATCACGTGAGCTAGAACTTACAGAGCTCATGTGCACGCTTATACAGGTCTCCGAAGGGCTCGGATGAAACGCCATCAAGTGTACTAGCGGTTTGACTTCGGCGGTTGATCACAGTGGGTGTAGCGTGAAATTGCGAAATTGCCAAAGATATAGGCATTTTAATAGGACGTGTAGGTCACATTTTGCACAAGGAAGGGCACATAAAAAAGCTCTGTGCAGGATGGGGGCTGCGCATCTTTACTCTTGAGGAGAAACGCAACCGCATGACTATGTCACACCATACTTTGCAGCTTTATAACAAAAATCTAATTGGCTTTTGATGCAGATTGATTACAATGAATGGAACCCGGATTTATCATTACACACCGGAATTCAAACAACAACCAAACCAGTGGATTAAAGCCAGGTCCTCTGCTCCAAAGTCAGCCAAGGCCGTTCCTGCGGCAGGAAAGGTGATAGCCTCTGTATTTATGTTGTTGTTGTTTTGGGGGGGGGGCGTTAGGTGATTCCAGCTAGATGAATCACTCTGCAAATCAAGCTGTCACGTCACTAAGTCTACGGCAGCAGAGCTTTCGGCTTTGCGTGGTGCCTTAGTGTGCATCAAATCCCAGAGACCGAGATATTGCGCTGTGTTTTCCGGCTCGAAACCGGCCTTACAGAGCATGCAGTCAATCCTTCGACGAGGTTGCCACGAACAGTTAACAAACGAGGTTGTAAAGCGTCTTCACCACATCACAGAAACAGGCCACGAGGTCAATTTTCAGTGACTACCTGGTCATTGTGGGATCAGCGGCAATAATTCTGTCGACAACGCGTCTCGCTCGTCCCACCAAGAAGAGCACAGCTTTCCAATTTTATTGTCAAGGACAGACGCTGCAAAGAAACTTCGTCACCTGGCACGTAGTCTGCGTTTGCTGGAGTGGAAGACCCCAAGCGTAAGACATACGAGACATACGAGTTTTTTCCTGTTCTCTGAATCATTCCAAAACCTGTTGCAGCTTTACCTAGGGCTTGTCTGCAGTCACCGCAATCAAATCATCGTTCAAGTACGCTTGCACCGCGGGTATTCCTTGTAGTATGGACTCGATCGTTCTCTGGAATATTGCCGGTGCTGAAGCAATTCCAAAGGGCAACCAGTTGTAGCAAACAACCATTTATGTGTGTTTATGACAGCCAGCGTTTGCGAGTCCTCATCCAATGCAATCTGGTTGTAAGCGTCTCGTAGATCCAAGATACCGAATTTTACGCTGCCTCGCAAATTCGCGAAGATAACATGAATGACTGGCAAGGGGTATCGCTCCATTTAACACACAGGATTTAATGTTACCTTAAAATCTCCACAAATGCACACAGCGCCATTGCTCTTCAATACAGGTTCTTTTGGTGTTGCCCAATCTGCAAATGGTACCGGAGATATTATGCCAGATTCTACTAGTCTATCTAGCTCAGCAGATACCTTATCTAGCAGCACAAAAAGAACCTTTCTAGCCTTGCAAAATTTTGGGACTGCCGTGTCTTTAATGAAAGCTTGGCTGGTGGGCCATTCACTAACCCAAGACCTTCCGTGAATAGATCTGCATATTCGGCCATTATGGCACCAGTTCCTGCTGCCTTCTGTTGGCTTGTCATGCTTGGTGGCGTAGTGACGTGCAGAATCGGCGTTCCTTCTAATGCAAGCTTCTCCAATAAGTCTCGTCTACCCAGGCTGGGCACTTCACAATCTAGCACGGTAAGGTTACAGTCGACTTCCACCGACATATAATTTGCCTTCGTTGCCAATGTCCCTAACACATGTAGTTTGCCCTGGTAACAAGAAAGCTTTACATGGGTATTCTGCAGCTGGGGCCAACGGTTACGATGTGCTTCATAGGTTCTTTTAGGAACTATGTGAACGAGAACCTGTGTCCACGTCCATCTTTATGGTGATATCATTCCATATGATAAACTTCTTTATGGGCGGTACCAGGCGTTCAGTACCAGTGACGGATCATATTTGCGATGTGCTAGAGTGACTCATAACTTTGGTCTGTATTTCCTGCAGTTAGGGCTAGTGTTTTCCCGGTGCCGCATGTCTTTGTACACATGCGAGCCAGGTGTCCTTGCCTACCACAACTGTAGCATCGACAACTCTTCTGAAAGCATGTAGCAGCTTTGTACCCGTACTTGCCGCAGCATTTGCTTTGCCCCGGCGCGTTTCTTTGCTCCTTCGTTATGGTATCAGACGCGCGCCATTGGCTAATGTTCACAACCATCGAAGTATCAGTGTGCTTATTTTTCTGCTGCGAACTGTTCTGTGCTTTCCACAGCCAAAGACAGGGCTCCTGCTTCTTTAACAGTCGAGTCGCTTTTCGCTAACAATTGTTTTCACAAACTTTTCGAGGGTACATCACATACGATTCTGTCTCAAAATTAGGTCTAACATGAACGAAAAATTGCACTTCTGGGCGATCTTTCTAATTTCAACAATGAACGCTTTCATGGACTCCCCTTTTTCTTGCTTACGGTGAAGAAACTTGAAGGTCTCCGACATCTTATTAGGTGTTGGGGCGCAAAATTCATTAACCGTTGCTACCACTTTCCTGTAGCCGAGAGCGTTTGGCAGACGCGGCGCCACTCTTCCGCATAGGGCTTCTAACGTATTTGACTCCAACGCAGCGAACAACAATGCCCTCTTCTTAGCTTTATCGGTAAGTTCATTGGCTTCAATATACGCTTCAACTTTTACAAGATAAGCATTCCACTTATCCGTTTCCTGGTCGAACTTCGGGAACCTATGTGCCATGGTCGTCACTGGGTTCCACGCTGAATCAGCGTTGCAGGGCTCCTGTCGTATAGTCAGCGCTGAAGGGCCAGCGACGCCAGGCTAGCGTGGGCATAAGCGTTCTCAGTGGGTCGCTTATACTCGTCGCCATTGTTACGTTGGCGGCAGAGACACCGCCAGAGACATGAACTAGTCGATGTCACCAGGCAGAAGGCAGCGTTTATTGACCACTTGAAATTTATATCATGAGACAGGGGACAAGAGGCAGAAAGGGAATGAAGAGAGAGAGAGAAGACGCATGCACATGCTGTTCTGCGTCCACATTGGCAACCACTGGCGTTGCAACAGCTACTGTCGGTGTCCGAAATCACTGTCGGAGTCCTTAAGAAAAATAAACCCAGGATGCTATGGGGGTACGAAAATTGGTCCTCTCCGTGCAAGAACAGTGTTCTTTCACCGAGCTACACCGGTTCTCTAAGTTCCGTTGCAAATTGACCCTATGCAGACTTCAAGTCCTGTAAGGAATCACATTAACATGGACCATAAAGCGTTCTAGAGCAGTAAAGCAACAGCCAGTCGTCACACAATGCGAGGTTCCTTGCGATCGTAGCAGAGCGAGTTTGCCCTGTGCGATGACGTTATGGTTTTCTGCTACCACCAATATGGCAATTATTGCTAGAGGGGAACGCTGGATTGCTTTCTATTACACACAAGTGCGCAAGAGAGATTAGAAGGACGCAAGCTAAACACGTTGTTCACGTAATTTGAAAATCTTTTTTGAGGAACAGCATTTCATAAAAGTCCATGAAGAAATTCCCGCAGGAAGGATGAAATTAAGGAAGACGTTGAAGACAACTATTACTGCTGGCACCACAATGAAAATAACTAAAAAGTATTTCAATGTGCCTGACATTCATTAACTAGTCACTGCGTTTTTGGAGACACCCTACCGGAATCGATGGTACCGATATAACTGTAGAGTGTAGCGGTATCGGCACCATGACAATAACACATATTCTTTAGGTCAGTTTGCGAATCTACTTTTTTCTTACCTGAGGATTCGCAGACAAATTTTTGTGTCTGGTTTCTTTTTCTCCAAAGTGCGCACTTTCAGCTGACTGTCGTCAATTGTGTCTTCTTAACTTCCTTCTTTCTATGTTTGCATGCCTTATGCTTTTACGATGATTTCTCTTCTCCCCATTTATCGCTCTCTCATACACACACACGCACACACGTACGCAAAGAGAGAGAGAGTGAGAGAGACAGTTGTGTTTAAGGGCTACATTTGGTCATAATAGCCTCTGTGCTGCCAACTAAGCGCGAGAGGCAAACTTAAAAGGAAACCGAGAAGTTGTAAGCATCTAAATCAAGGGTTTAATACACGCAGACCGCTGCCAACACCTGACTGGCTTCACCTCTTCTCCGTGCATTTCTTTATTTGCTTGAAAAGTATGTTATGAGCAGCGCAGGCATGGCTGGTCTAAGAGATTGTTCTCGTGAGCTACTGTATGCTTGTTCTGTAATAATGACGTGCAACAAAAAATTATGCATAATTATGCTGAGCGTAGTGCGACACAGACCGGAGACTAAAAGGAAGAGACATGGACAAAAAGATGGACGCAAACAATATGATTATACGTTTTGGAATCGGCGTTCAGATATTGGTCATTTTAGGGATTGATATCGACATATTGTTTGAATGACCCCCTTCAGAAATGGCCTATATACGAGATAAGGGAAATGTTGTTTTTTTTGCCAGCAAGGCTGACAATTCATACATCCTCCATCCCCACGCTTTCACCGCCTTTGACTTCTTGGGAACCCTTATTGTGTGTTTGCGCTGAGCGGATTGAAACGAGTTAGAGACCACTGATCCAACGAATGGCTTATCCTCGTGAGTGATTGTGCACGTTAGGGTACACGTCGCTTGAGCAAACGTCGCCACAAACGGCCATATTCATGTCAAGATTAGAAGGTGTCCGTATTGAATAGTAATTATTGAAGTGTGACAAATTTTGAATGAACCTCTTTAAATGCGTCACTTTTTGGCAGACGAGGTATCAGCGTTACATCTGTCACGTTATTCAAACGTATCCCCGTTATTATATTGTTATTAGGCAGCACTGATTTGTCGACTCTTTGAGCAGAGTTACCTATAGATATTGTTCTATAGAAAATAGAACCGTTAGCGAGTTGGTAGCTGTCGATACATGAGCGCCTGCGTGTTTCGCGATGTTTTTGACAAGGAGTGAAATTATACAGTACTTTGCTGTGCCGGCTACTTCACTTACTTCTTCTCGCAAAATAGCGCCAAGCGCACACATTTACAAGCACGGGTGTTTCAAGAGTTGACCAATGCTCAATATTCGCCATTCTTCGTCACAATAGTCAAAACCAGACGTATAGGTCTACTACTGACGATTAACATTCTAGTGTCTAGGACGCCATAGGCTGCAATCGTTAACTAACAGCGCACACTAGTCGACGCGACTATTCAACGAAGCGAGTGCACGTGGTGCGTTTGGGCCAGGTCACTTGGGAGACATTACGCTCTATCCGTGTACGTCCCCAATATATGGACGTGCGCAAGCAGATGAACAACGAACGAAAAACCTCAAATGAAATGACCGATTTCGTAGTCATGCATAGAATTCATGCAGCTATGTACGAATAAATATATTAAAGAAACAACGAAGATTTACCTCCTAAACATGAACCAGCGATTGCAATTCGCATGGAACCACGTGACGTGGTCATTCGCCGAAGGCCAGGAGAACAACCGCGAGCGGCAATCGTTAATCGAATTAGCGCGTCCACCCATCCGAGCTAATCACATTGCGGACCGTTATGAAGTTTGTGCCTGCATAGGTGTGCACATGAAACCGTTCCCTCGGCGGCCATGTCTGCGACGCTGCCTCGGCTCAGCAGTTCAGCCATACATACGCTAATGCGGCACCATTCAGCATGGTTGTACTGGCATGGTATAACTTTTTATTTGGCGAGTTCACACGCAGCTTTGCACCAGCCTCGCAGCTTCGATGTGGACCCGGAAACGATGCTACCAGCAGCAACGCCCGAACGTCCAACTCGCGATAAGATATCGCGTGGACATAAACCCAACTATTGGTCATCCTATACAGTTAGTTCGATTCCAGTGCCCCAGGGTAGCACTGCGATTGGGCTATAGTATTGAATGAGGCCTCTGCATAAATCTCGCAAAAACAAGCATAGCGCCACCTATCACCGACAAGTTCCCCTCCAGATGCACAAACCTTTCACGCGGTTTATATGTGGTACAAGCTACATGCGCTAGTAACAATATACAAGGCGTTATACTATAAAGGCGAGAAAAGTGGAATTGTTATAGTACAGCGATATTTCTTTTCTCGTGCTATGTGTATCCCTATATTGCCGTTGTCACGCCCATTGCACTTCCCTTCAACGGTACGAGAATCCTCCTCCGAACCATCAAATGGCGTTGAAAGAATGTCCGCATTGCCTCTAAATGTGAAGGTTATTCCACTTACTCCGGGATATATATGCATATATTTATCTTGCTTAGTTCGTTGTTTGATTATATCGGACATACTCTCTGGTGTTTTAATCGAAAAATACTGTGTGTGTAAATCGAGTCTGTACCGTTTGAAAGTCTCAGAATGAAGGAGGAGTACCTTCGCATCATTATCTGTCTTTCGAGGAGTTTTGTTTTTTTCAGCTTCGAACAAAAAGGCGCTGGTGGCATAGTAGAAAAGTTCCCACCGTGATAGTTGTTCTTCCAGGAACGAACAGTCTACGGGAGAACAAAAACACTTTCAAAGAACGCTGTAGGTGTTAACGTGTTTCTCGTGTACTTGTACAAAGCAAAGCTTCACTTCAGTGAAATTAAAGCGAGGACAGCTGTATTAGAACAGCAATGCTACAGCTACGTAGGTGACACAAAGGGAACGCTGAATAAAAATGCAGAGAACTGTCTTCCGCACATGCTTGGTGAGCAGAAAAAAAAGGCTGAGCAATGAATGGATATTCAAAGACACCACGGGGGGTTGTTGTTGTCCATGTTCTTTGATAAAAAAAAATCTTTGTACTTCGAACAGTGAACTGCTGCCATAGAATAGGTCTCGGTACGGCATTGTGAGCGGAGGAGAACACTGCACTTTGCTCGTTTCTTTCAAACGCTTATAACTGAAGCGACTGGTAAGTAAAGGTAGGCAGAGTTGGAGGAAGAAATAATGTAAATTACAAAAAAAAGCCTTTCTGGGGCTATGCTAGAATATATAACGACATTATCGGATATGAAGTGAACACGGTGCCTAACCGATGCGCTACGAAACACGATGCGCTACGAAACACGTGTGTAAGTTTGAGGCTAATAAACCAAGCTAAACTTTACGGGAATATCATTTCTTACGATGCGCTACGTAGTGAATGTACCAATTAAAAGAATGTAAGAGTCTATTAGTCCTTCTCCCTGAAGTGGAAGAAGACATGATTTAATTCGAAATAAAAGAGAATTTGTTATTCGCAGCTTCAAACGGGAAATTTCTAGAACAATATTTTGGTTCATCTTTTATAAATCATACAATAATGGTGCAAGAAACTGCACAATCGATGGACGACCAATCTAAGGCGCAAAGTGAGACGTGCATTAAAGTCTGCACTACGAATGTAGGAAAGAACTTCGTCGATGGAGTGGGAAAATGTTGAGCTAGTTAATGAAGATTCATTCCAGAAGAAACTATGGAATGTCTTTGTTTCTGTTCGCGTTTAAACATGGTGTTCTCTTTCTTTATCAGCATGAATTTGTGAATCAAGAGAGAGACGTCAGTGAGAAAAAAGGAATGGAGGTCAATCAGACGAAAGTCTAGTTCGGTGTACTACAGTGGGTATAATGTACAAGTTTTTTTTTTCATCGCACTACTATTGGTTTACTAACGTCGCATGCATGCAAGAGTGTCACGTGCAGAATTAGAAATACGCTAGTTAGCCATTACCCCTTAAAAGAGGTTACATGACTGTCCGGTTGTACAAGAAGTAATACATTGATGAAGATCATAAATTAAAAGTAATGAAGAAATACAGATCATAACACATCACACCACGTTCGTGATACGATCACTGCAGCCAACAGTCTTGTTTCATTGTTCATACTACTCTGATTCCGGGGCACCAAATAGTCACTTAGTGTGAAATAAACAAATGGAAGGAAGTAATTGTATGATGTGCTTTGTTAAGTGCATCACACGTAAATCTAGTAGTTGGCATCCAAAAGCTACACCTACTGATTCCCTGATAATTTACCACCTGTGCGGAATTTCGTTACTCGCAGTTCTACATCTTTGTTGTGCATGTGATCGAGTATATTCCTTTGTTTAAGGCCCCGTCTCCATCTACTAAGGCCTTGCACACATTATCTCTAGAATTCCTGGCAAGTTTTATTTTATTGTGATGAAAAAACATCAAGATATCTTCAAAGATAAAAACCTTGAGGTTCTCAATTTCGGACATAAGCTTCGCTGAAAGTCGGGAGAAAAAAGAAGCATAAAAATATAAGTTACAAGCTATGAGCTCTAAGACACGCTCAAACAAAAATCTGTATTAGTAACACGTATACCCTCGTGATAAATGAACCATCTAGGGAGTACTGGCGCTTTTTTCGAGATCTCCTTCAAAAGAAATATGAATAGGCCGTAGTGTTCCGCATGCAGAGCTCGATGATATCCTGCGCACTAATCCGTAACATATTGTGTCATATTTCTTGAAAGGATGTGGGGTGCTTGGAGATGAAGCGTGCAATGCAAGCAAACCAGAGAAAAAGACGTTTGTCACTTTTGTACTTGTAACAATATTTTGTTCAGAGTATCTCTTCATGAGATGCCTGGAGGAGAAGTGCCCATCCTTCAGCTCCCCACGAGAACTGGGATTAAAGATGCCTATTTTCGTCTTCCTTGATTCAATTTGTAGGTTGGCTGCAATGTTTTACTTGAAGCATTCTGTGGAAGTTCAGATAGTTAACTACCATTGACTAGTTTCTTTTAAATTTAACATACACTGGTCGACGATTGATCGATCTATGTATGTATGTATGTATGTATGTATGTATGTATGTATGTATGTATGTATGTATGTATGTATGTATGTATGTATGTATGTATGTATGTAGGTAGGTAGGTAGGTAGGTAGGTAGGTAGGTAGGTAGGTAGGTAGGTAGGTAGGTAGGTAGGTAGGTAGGTAGGTAGGTAGGTAGGTAGGTAGGTAGGTAGGTAGGTAGGTAGGTAGGTAGGTAGGTAGGTAGGTAGGTAGGTAGGTAGGTAGGTAGGTAGGTAGGTAGGTAGGTAGGTAGGTAGGTAGGTAGGTAGGTAGGTAGGTAGGTAGGTAGGTAGGTAGGTAGGTAGGTAGGTAGGTAGGTAGGTAGGTAGGTAGGTAGGTAGGTAGGTAGGTAGGTAGGTAGGTAGGTAGGTAGGTAGGTAGGTAGGTAGGTAGGTAGGTAGGTAGGTAGGTAGGTAGGTAGGTAGGTAGGTAGGTAGGTAGGTAGGTAGGTAGGTAGGTAGGTAGGTAGGTAGGTAGGTAGGTAGGTAGGTAGGTAGGTAGGTAGGTAGGTAGGTAGGTAGGTAGGTAGGTAGGTAGGTAGGTAGGTAGGTAGGTAGGTAGGTAGGTAGGTAGGTAGGTAGGTAGGTAGGTAGGTAGGTAGGTAGGTAGGTAGGTAGGTAGGTAGGTAGGTAGGTAGGTAGGTAGGTAGGTAGGTAGGTAGGTAGGTAGGTAGGTAGGTAGGTAGGTAGGTAGGTAGGTAGGTAGGTAGGTAGGTAGGTAGGTAGGTAGGTAGGTAGGTAGGTAGGTAGGTAGGTAGGTAGGTAGGTAGGTAGGTAGGTAGGTAGGTAGGTAGGTAGGTAGGTAGGTAGGTAGGTAGGTAGGTAGGTAGGTAGGTAGGTAGGTAGGTAGGTAGGTAGGTAGGTAGGTAGGTAGGTAGGTAGGTAGGTAGGTAGGTAGGTAGGTAGGTAGGTAGGTAGGTAGGTAGGTAGGTAGGTAGGTAGGTAGGTAGGTAGGTAGGTAGGTAGGTAGGTAGGTAGGTAGGTAGGTAGGTAGGTAGGTAGGTAGGTAGGTAGGTAGGTAGGTAGGTAGGTAGGTAGGTAGGTAGGTAGGTAGGTAGGTAGGTAGGTAGGTAGGTAGGTAGGTAGGTAGGTAGGTAGGTAGGTAGGTAGGTAGGTAGGTAGGTAGGTAGGTAGGTAGGTAGGTAGGTAGGTAGGTAGGTAGGTAGGTAGGTAGGTAGGTAGGTAGGTAGGTAGGTAGGTAGGTAGGTAGGTAGGTAGGTAGGTAGGTAGGTAGGTAGGTAGGTAGGTAGGTAGGTAGGTAGGTAGGTAGGTAGGTAGGTAGGTAGGTAGGTAGGTAGGTAGGTAGGTAGGTAGGTAGGTAGGTAGGTAGGTAGGTAGGTAGGTAGGTAGGTAGGTAGGTAGGTAGGTAGGTAGGTAGGTAGGTAGGTAGGTAGGTAGGTAGGTAGGTAGGTAGGTAGGTAGGTAGGTAGGTAGGTAGGTAGGTAGGTAGGTAGGTAGGTAGGTAGGTAGGTAGGTAGGTAGGTATGTATGTGTATGTACGTATGTATGTGTCTGGTTGTCTGTCTGTCTGATAAGGATCTAATTCCTCTTATCTAGTCTCAGTACCTCGGTGGATGAGTACTTGAGCCATGGTGTAGGCCGTCGCTGCCGTGAAGAGAGCACCAAATAATTTGAATTTTTGTATTTCCGGCAAAATTCTGCCTCTGGGGAAGTTCTCATAGTGGTCTTGGAGCTGGTAAACACAATCTTAGCTTACGTATAAGCTATTGTCAATGCAATGGCAGATTCTTCGGTGATTGCCCCACCGACTGTTGAATCGAGCCGCTAACCTATAAGCCACCATCGTTGCCTACGACAGAATGGCCATACCACACAAGTGCACATACTCCGCTGACTCTACGTATACGGGGTCTTTTCAGTGTATGAATTCATTTTTATTGGTTTTTACTGGTATGAATTTTTTTGGTAAACTGCGGTTGCATGTGCTTTGGCCGTAGTGGTGCATAATTATGTTTTCTTGTTTCATGTGATATATCTGTCTCAACACAGAGTTCTCTGGTGCAGTTTACCCTTACTACTATTCGCCTTCCCGTTGTGTTTTGCTATTGTATTTCATAGTACGCTGTTCTTTGAGTCTGTGTGTACTCCTCAAGGGAGTTAAACAAAATGGTGATAGGCATTGTCTTGCTTCATCGCCCGGTGCCTGTAAAGGGTGCTCTTTTGTCGTAATTTCGTTATTGCGGAGAAGCCCTCAGCTATTCCCATGTAGCAATGTGACGCGACGTTAACAATGTCTGGTCTATTGGGTATAAACGTAAATCTGGCTTGACTGCATTCAAGTGCCATGCAAAGTCACTTATTAGGCTGAATATATTTATGACTTCAAGTAACGCTCTTTGAGGGGCTAGGTGGTACGACATTGAAACAAACGATTCAGTGCGGGTTATGGCGCATGAGCAGGACGGGTGCATACTAATTTGAAATTCAATTTATCAAAAACGTCAAACTTCTACTTCCGGCAACAGACATGCGCACAAGCACTCCCGACAGCACCACACACCGTGTGAAAGGTCCTTTTTTTACACCGAAACTTCAGGCTTTTTTTATGTAGAGAAATTGAAGGTTCACTGACACACTCAATTGGACCAAGCCACAAGAAGCGCCTGTTGCACTATTTATGTGCTATAAGTTTACCTAGGAAACAACACTTAGTGGCAGGTTGTAGGTCCTGCGTCAAGTGTAAGCCACTCTTTAAATTAACAAAAGTGTTGGGATGTGATACAGAAAAGGCCACGTTAAATATTTGAAGTGTCTGCAATATTGAGGATTGGTAGAGATAAGTGTGCTAGTGGACCCTGTGTTTATCAACAACAAAAAGAGCTCGAAATTTTAAGGATAGATAAAGTGCCTCTAATATAGTGTGCGATATGGTAGCGAGTACTTGTGCCCATGTGTGTTGTCGGAAGTGAAAGCGTGATGTTGCAATAAATTGAGTTCGTAATATTCGCCCATCTTGTCAACTTCTTATACTTGTGTTCAGTCATCCAAATAGTTTCATTCCGGTTTCAAATGCAGGGCCGTTAAATTTCCTAATAAATGGACACAATTGCCTCTTAGTCACACACACTGGTCCGTACCCACCGTCCTCCGCCCTATGGTATGGAGCACTCACTCTGTCACGATTTTTTTTTTCGCATTTCTCCTGGGAAAATGCCTCGGCCAACTGAGAACCACAGGGGCAGGGGCAGTGCCGTTTTATCCACCAGGCACGTGAATCGGTGCGTCTCAATGAGGCTCTGAGCTATAGTGGCTCCGCGCTACGCGATATATCAGTGCTCCTGTTTTAGATGAAATTTTCTCTTTGTCTCTTGTAGAAATACGAAGACGAAAAAATTATGGGCGACATATACGAAGGCGGCAATGCTGCTTTCTTGGCAATAGCTACACTAAGTGTGCCGCAAGAAGAATGCCCAGAAGTAATAATTTCCTTCTCATCGGGTTATCTGGTTGCACACGCTTTTGCTTGTCAATTTTACAGCCCCAAGGACACTGAAACGTGGGACCATAAGGTCACACGACGACGCCCATCGGTAGAGCCTTCGAGACGCAATGAAACGGGATGGGGCTGCCTCGTGAGGCCGTTTTGTAGACAAACTTGGAACCACTCTAGTTTTTGGCTGAATATGTTTTTGTGAGCCACGATAATCTGTTCAGAGAAGGAAGCAAGGCTGTAGGCTCAGAGCAAGCTCGGAGTCTTGCCTACCGGTGTATTTCAAATATTTTTGTAGGGTGACTTGTTGGGCGATCTGGCAATGGCCGTACGTCATAGTGAAGTGCGAAAATTAAAATAGAAAAGTACGGAGAGATATAACACGCAAGCTCGTATTTGTTCTGTGTAGGGTTGTTATATGCGGTGCATACAGCACATCACAAACTATGCGACATGAACCCCTCCCCGTATTTAGCACTATTACACCTTCTAGAGAGCTACAAGATGAGGTGCAGATGTTGGCATTAGGTTTGCGCTGTGTTATATTTATCAAATTAAGGGGAGGTTCACGCAGTGTGACCTTTCCGTACACACAGTTCGTATATTACGGTGACTTCAGTAGAACAAGCATTTTGCGATGCCTCCTATAGGTTGGCTTATGACATAATAAAGAAGACATTGAGGTGTATTGACATTAAAAATAAGATATTGTTGTAATAAAGTTATAATAAAAAGTTTTAATAGCTTATATTAAAAATACAAATATGTATACCTGAGTATACGCGCACACGTATACGCACACGTGTACACATGTACGCACGTCAGGCATTCAACGAAGTACAAAAAGGACGAGGAAGAATAAAATAAGGCAGAAATAATTACAGGCTTCAAGCTGGGACACTCATGCTAACATACTCAGTGTTCTATAAGAATTCATATTCGATTCGAATAAAGTTTCTTGATACATCAACCAAAAATAATTCTTAGGCTACGTTCTAGTTACATAATTTTTTGTCTTTAAAGAGGTTAGACAGAATTATAGGCTAAAATTGTTATTGTATCAAATTATCTCTTTATACCATTTACACCATAACATCTTGTAACCTCTCGGAGCACCGTAACCTGCAAACCTATAACGTCCACCCGACTCTTGGCCTATTACTATGTGTGGATAGGTAACCTATATTATAAGAACATCATCATCATATCATTATCATTACCCAGGCGAACACCTAGTTTGTTACCCCATGCTGGAGAAAGCGTTCGTGCTATTTTATCCACTGACACTCGGCCGTTTTTTGGGTAATTTGCATTCCTAATTTTAACATGCTCAAATCATATTTAAATGTCTACTTGATAGAGCAAACTGAGCTCTTTTGTTGGTTGTGAACACCTTTGGACCCTTAAGCAAGCTTCATGTATGTAGCATAGCTTAGTGTAGCTTAGTACCTATGTTGAAATTCAATTTGGGAGCCGACGCTGGAGGCGAAAAGTTGCCGATGCATGGCCCAAGAGAGGTTGCAAAGTATAAATACGAGAAAAACAGATATAGAGGCCGTGTGTCACTTTTTCATTTAGGTGTGTTCTCCTACAGAGAAAGGTCGGGTTAAAAAAAAGTTATTTTTGTAGGGTGTGAACAGCTGAACTCCTGCAACGTCACCTCACACAGGCATTTTGTATACACCTCAGTAAACCACACTGTAATTAAACAGTTCGGGAAAACGCGCAATAAAAAAAGCAACCTCTTCAAGTGCTGTGCCATGGCATAAAAATGAGGAAACGCACGTTGGCGCGGGTCCACACTTACGATTCTTTGCGCAACCATGCACGTATGTGCCTTATGGCACACGGCAAAAAGCAATGGCAATGAGATAGCAGCCTATAAGCGTGCGTTGCTTCCTTTATCAGCTAGCGCTAACTTGCGCTAACACGCATGAGCTGAAGCCTGAAGAGCAGCAGCTATTTACCTGGTGAGGTTGCTCGCGACGAGTCTCAGCCTCATGGAGAGATCGCAGCCAAGCTAAGAATTCGCGCTGAAGTCATATACACATGGCCACATTATTTTTTCCCTCAGATTGGGTCAAAGACAAATAAATACGGGTAAAAAGTAAAACTATAAATTCGGACTCAAATCAAGGCAGGTTGAGATGAAGAGAACATCGTTCTAACAATTTAGGTGGACCATATCAAGGGCAATATAAGAAGTAGAAATACTTTACCTGTGCTGATTGCCATTAAAACAGCCACACTTCTTTCCTAACATCACTGTACAATCGGCCCGTGGGACCTCCTACAGGAGTGTTATTCTTTCATTACCCGATGACCTGAATTTGCAAATAAACCACAAACGAACAAACGATCTTTCTTTGGGAACTTTAAAGAATGCGTTTCTCTCCCACTCTTCTATTATCAACAAGATGTCCCACTTACCCCTCCCCCAACTCAGTTAAAAACAAAGAAATAGTTACAACTTTATTTCATCAAAATTTATTTTTTACGTAGAGGAAACGTTCAGGTGGTCTCTCATAGCCACCTGTTTAAATCTTACCACAGCCCGGAATTGGGTCTTCGGACTGTGCTTAATCTCGCCTTCCCCGGCGGGCCGTGACGTAGTGCCTACGAGATCGTTTACTAGAGGGGGGATGGGGGTGCGATTCTCGCTGGCATTCTTGCGAGAGCAAGCACATCCGAGATGTAGTAGACGTGCTAAGTGCCAACTCAGCTGTTAGATGCATGATGTGACACCACTCCAAAGATGTTGTGGAATAAGAATTAGGGCTAAAGCGACAACTGGGATGCCTTCGAAGCGCCCTTCGCTTCCCCAAGATAGTCAATGTGTGAAATCTTGAAAAAACAGTTCACGTATGCGAGTACTTCGACAACTGCTAAGCGAGGTGAGCATTGAGCTCTTGACAAGCTATATGTTAACTAATAGCCAACTTTTTACGGAAGCCAACATGGTTACAATAGGAAACAAACGTGGGGTGTAACCCTCATCGTGCAAGTGTCGAGGAAACAGGCTCTCTAAGGTGATGGATACGCCCCTCAATGGTGATCAAGTCGTTAAGGTACTCGGCGGCTGACCCGCAATTCGCGGGATCGAATCTCGGCTGCTGCGGCTATATTTTAAATGGAGGCGAAAATACTGTAGGCCCAAGTTCTCCTATTAGAGTGCACGTAAAGAACCCCAGGTGGTCGAAATTTGCGGAGTCCTTCACAACTTCTGTTATATTCTTGTTGATTTTGGGACGTTAAATTCTATCTATCTATCTATATATATATATATATATATATATATATATATATATATATATATATATATATATATATATATTGTTGCGAGTGACTGTGTTTATTTACAGATGAGGTGAAAAGGCGTTGTGAAATAGCAGCGTACTTCTGAGACAGGCCAAGAACGCTTCCACCCAACCACACAGTCCAGGCGCCGCTCCACTACTCACTCTTCTTCTTCTTCTTCCGCGCCCCGTAGGCTCGCGCATCTTCGTTTCATTTCCCCCGGCGGCAGACGAAGCTCGCCGAGCGAGTTAAATAGGCCTATGATGGTACTGTTTGAGGCGGGCTACGTGAACAACTTGCGTAGTGCGCGAACGCCGGTTATTGGCTGTGACTCGGGCGACAACGTAATTCACGTCACTGAGACGAGTGACTATCACGAATGGGCCGGAATAGTTCGCTAGAAACTTCCGGTACAATCCTTTTCTACGAACAGGAGTCCACAGCCACACGTAGTCACCAGGAGAAAACTCTACGGGGATATGCTTGGCATCGTAGCGACTCTTGCTGTGTTCTTGCGAAGACAATGTTCGAAGGCGCGCTAGTTGACGTGCTTCTTCAGCGCGACACAACGTCTGAGCGATGGACAGATCTTCCTGATGCGAGAAAGGTAATAGAGTGTCCAGAAAACTCTGTGGATTTCGTGCGTAAAGCAGAAAGAAGGGTGAATGTCCAGTCACTTCATGCTTGGCAGTGTTGTACGCGTAAGTAACAAACGGTAAGACGGCGTCCCAGTTCCTGTGGTCCGCATCAACGTACATCGATAACATATTCGTGAGAGTTCGATTTGTTCTCTCAGTGAGACCGTTAGTTTGCGGATGGTAAGGGGTGGAGTGGCGATAAGAGGAGCCACAGAGGCGCAAAATTTCTTCAACCACATCGGCCATAAATTGTCGTCCACGGTCACTGATGACAACCCGTGGAGCACCGTGACGCAGTATGACCCGTTGTAACAGAAAAGAAGAAACAGCGGCTGCTGTGGCCGATGTCAGTGCGTCCGTTTCCGTATAACGCGTTAAATAATCCACGCACACTATAACATATCGGTGGCCCGATGGAGTCTTAGGAAGGGGTCCGAGCAAGTCAATGCCGACTTTTTCAAAAGGGGATGTCGGTGGAGGGATGGGCTGCAAATAACCCGCCGGGGCAGTGGTGGATGGCTTGTGGCGCTGACATATAGCGCAGCTGGTGACGTACTGTTTTGTGGTCTTCCACATTTTTGGCCAGTAGAACCTCTCACGTAGTCTATGCAGCGTACGTGTGAAACCGAGATGACCGGATGTTATGTCATCGTGCGCAGAACGAAGGACGACCTGGCGCAGGCTTTCCGGCACCACTAGAAGCAATGGGAGTCCATCGGCTGAATAGTTTCTTTTATACAGCAAGCCATTTGAAATTTTAAAGTGCTTGTCGACGGAGTTATGTGCAGCTTCGAGCAAAGGTTTTAGAGTAGGGTCGCACTGCTGCTCACGTTTGAAGCTGCTGGTATCTGGGAAGTCGGACGAGACAGAAACTAAATAGTCATCAATGTCATTGTCGTCAGCATTGGTGTGTACTGAAGGAAGGCGGGATAAGCAGTCGGCATCTGTGTGACATCGTCCACTCTTATAGGTAACAGAAAAGCTGTACTCTTGGAGGCGCAACGCCCAACGAGCCAGCCGGCCAGACGGGTCACGAAGTCCCACAAGCCAGCATAGTGAGTGGTGATCGGTCACTATTGTGAACTCGCGGCCATGTAGATACGGTCGGAACTTCTGAATGGCGAAGACGACTGCTAAGCACTCGAGCTCGGTAACGGTGTAGTTCGTCTCTGCTCTGGTCAGTGTCCGACTGGCATATGCTACGACGTGCTGGCGACTGTTGCAGAGTTGGACCAGCACAGCACCAACACCTAGCCCACTAGCATCAGTATGAAGTTCAGTCAAAGCATCAGGATCAAAATGCTTTAGGATGGGTCCTGAAGTCAATAAAAACTTCAGCTGTTGAAATGCAGCCTCACATTTATCATCCCACAAGTACGGTGTGTCTTTATGAAGAAGGGACGTCAGTGGGGAGGCAAGTTGTGCGAAGTTCTTAATAAATCGGCGGAAATATGAGCACAGACCCAGAAAACTTCGCAGGTCCTTCACTGTTCGTGGTGGTTCAAAGTTGCGAACCACTGCGGTCTTCTGTGGGTCTGGTCGCACGCCTTCTTTATCCACGAGAAAGCCTAATACCAGGGCTTGACGTTCTCCAAAACGACACTTCTTTGAGTTTAAAACAAGGCCAGCTTCGCGTAAGCATTCAAACACAAGCGACAAGCGCTGGTTATGCTCTTGAAAAGTCTTGCCGTAGATAATCACGTCATCTAAATAGCACATGCAAATTTCCCATTTTAGTCCACGGAGTACTGTATCCATAAATCTCTCGAATGTCGCTGGAGCATTGCACAAACCAAAAGGCATAACGTTGAACTCAAAGAGACCGTCTGGTGTTACGAAGGCCGTCTTCTCTTTATCTGAGGGATGCATAGGAATTTGCCAATACCCAGAACGCAAGTCAACAGAAGAAAAATAGGAGGCAGAATGCAGGCAGTCCACGGCGTCATCTATACGTGGCAAAGGGTAGACGTCTTTTTTTGTGATGGCATTTAGGCGACGATAGTCTGCGCAGAATCTCCATGAATTATCCTTTTTCCTCACTAGAATGACAGGAGCTGCCCATGGACTACACGATTCTTGTATGACGCCCTTCTTTAGCATGTCTTCAACTTGCTCAGCGATGACTTTCCTTTCGGAAGGCGAGACACGATAGGGCTTCTGGCGTATTGGTGGTGCTTGGCCTGTATAGATGCGGTGTTGCGTACGTGAAGACGGTGGCGTAACGGTAGACGTCTCGTCATGGGCAAAGTCAAAGACTGAGGCGTAGCGTGTGATCACCTCCTGCAGCAGCGACCGTTCCGTTGATGGAAGTGACTTGTTAATCATACGGTCAATGCTGGCAGAATAGTCGCAGTACGAGTTGGCGTGGGGTTTCTTTACATCCACCGACAGTTGGAGTGACCGTATGGTAAGAGAACTTTGCTCTTGAAAGCTTGCCAATTTAAGTCCTGCAGGCAGATATATGGGCTGCGCGGAAACGTTCACAGTCCACAAATCGGCACAACCATCGACGATGAGCACGAGGCAACGAGGCACGATAACGTTTTTCTTAAGGGCGTTACTGAAGTTCGGCTCGGCTAAACCATAGTAAGAACCCGCACAAGAACGCGAAGAGTTTACACGCACAAACATTGCGGTATGTGGGGCCAAGCAGACGTCTTCAGACACGGAAAACACTTCCAAGCAGTCATCAACAGTATCTTTTGTCAATGGAGGCGGCAACATGGGACGAAAAATAATCCCACCACTACCACAATCTAGAGTTGCACCACATTCCCGCAAAAAATCTATACCTAGAATGACGTCATGGGTCGCTCGTGCAAGCACCGTTAGTTCCGCTCGAAACGTTTGATTTCCTATAGAAAGTAAAACAGAACAAACTCCAACCGGGCTCAACGTTTCTCCCCCTACGCCGCGGAACGTAGCACTCCGATTCCAAGCAAACATTACTTTTGTCCCTAGGCGATTTTTAAAAGACATGCTCATTATGGAAACGGCAGCACCGGTATCAACTAGTGCAACAGTACTCACATTGTCTACAAAAACACTCACTTTGTTCTCAACCATTACAACACAAGGGGGTCTTACGGAAGATGATTTTGCGGCCTCGCCCCCATTGGTCGCACCAGTTACTTTCCCAGTGGTGGTGGCGTCCCCGAGCGGCGACGCGGAGACGGGGATCGCTGTTGGCGTGCGGGTGGTGGGGTAACGCTGCGGTCGGAGCAAGGCGAGTCAGCACGTGCTGCGTGTTGCTGTTGGAAAGAGCCCTGAAATGGTCGAGACTCGCCAGCAGGTACATAGGGCGTGTACACGTTGAAACGTGGAGCTCGCTGCTGGCGACGGTAGCAGTACCTAGCGATGTGTCCAGGTAGCCCGCAGTTGTAGCAAGTACGGGTGTCGCGTCTAGTCGTCCCCGGCGAAGTAAACCTCGTCGGTTGATAAAAGCCGGGCGATGGTGGTCGAGGAGTGAATCGCTGTGACGCAGCTTGCCTGCGTTCCTGGTTTCCGAGTGGTCGTTCACTCCTCCGTTCAAACCGATCGGTGTAATTCGGGCGAGGCTCAAAGTAGCTCTGTCGCATCCGAGGTACCAGTGGTTCACGGGGCCGTTGGTCGAATGCACACTGATGGCAGACACCAGCGGTGTCCACAGCTTGCAGTTGAGCAAGTTCTTCCTTGACCACTCGTCTTATAAGAGAAGAGATCTCGTCCTGCGATGGAAGGTTGACACTTGCAATCGTGGGCACGTTGTCAAGACGTCCAAATTTTGGTAGGACTCTCCTCCTCTTTAGGGTTTCAAACGCTCGGCAGTGTCTCCTTAGGTCAGAAGGTGTGTGTAAGTCTTCCTTAGTGATAAGGAAATTGTACACGTCTTCCGCGATTCCCTTGAGGAGATGACCTACCTTATCTTCGTCACACATGGTCGCACTCACGATTCCGCAAAGCTTCAAGACGGCCTCGATGTAGGTGGTGCATGTTTCGCCAGGTAACTGAGCTCTGCGTGAAAGCGTTTGCTCCGCCTGCTTGACCTTAGCTGTTGAGTCACCAAAACACCTCTTCAGCTCGTCCACGAAAATGTCCCATGTGGTCAATGCACTCTCATGGTTGTCGAACCAAAGAGACGCGGTGCCGACGAGAAAAAACACCACGTTCTCGAGCTGCTTAGCAGTGCTCCAGCGGTTGCTGCGACTCACTCTTTGGTAGTGCTTGAGCCAGTCGTCAACATCGTCATCCGGCTGCCCCGAAAAGGTCCTCGGCTGACGTTCCGGCATGCCGCAGCGATCTTGTCCTGGCGGGTGAGCGTGTTGCTCATCAGCAACGAGGTTGTTATGGCCTGCTCCCGCGTCCTCCATGTCTGGTAGCTGTGGTGGCAAGCCTGCCAAGCGTCTGCTCCGTCGCAAAATCGGTAGAGCTGGGTCGTCCAGATCGATGTACCCGGCACCTTCCACCAAACTGTTGCGAGTGACTGTGTTTATTTACAGATGAGGTGAAAAGGCGTTGTGAAATAGCAGCGTACTTCTGAGACAGGCCAAGAACGCTTCCACCCAACCACACAGTCCAGGCGCCGCTCCACTACTCACTCTTCTTCTTCTTCTTCCGCGCCCCGTAGGCTCGCGCATCTTCGTTTCAATATATATATATATATATATATATAAAGCTATAAATATAAAAAGGCAAACCTGTAGTCACTTCGCAATTTTAAGCTGCTTGACCCGAACGCTTGAATTAGTTTAAGGCAGTAAATTTGTTACATCCTACAATATCATTTTTTGCTTTTACTCAGCCAGTAGCTCGACTGAGTCATACGCTCAATAATGTTCTTAATAATTTGTTTCACCATTTCTTCTTTAAAAATCTGAGGCGGAAAAGAAAACCACAGCATATCTACGGAGTGAATTATGATGAGTGGGGCGAAGCATCCGTCAGCCCGTTCGTGCTTCCGTCCGCCAGTTCGTTCTTGCTTTCATCTGTCCGCGCGAACATCCGTGCATTCATCCATGCGTCCGTCCGTCTGTTCGTGCGTCCGTCCGTGAGTCCGTCCATCCGTCTGTCCTTCTGTTCGTACGTCCATCTAGTGAACACTCGAAGTACCGCCATCTTGCACCTCGCATACCCTGTGGCACATATCCGCTCCGCGCGTCCACCTAGTGAACACTCCAAGTATCGCCATCTCGCATCTCGCATCCCCTGTTGTACATATCCGCTCCACGCGTCCATCTATCTATCGATCCGTCTGCTAGTCTGTCTGCCCATCCGTTCACGCGTTCGTCCATGCGTCCATCTAGTGAGCACTCCAAGTATCGCCATCTCCCATTTCTCATTCCCTGTGGCACGTGCCTACTCTAGAACAGGTATGTACCACTGGTAGCTACATACACCAACGAAGGGTGGACAGACCCACACCCTAAGGAGCTTCGCCCTTAACATTTGAACAAAATCACACATTCGCAATTCATCTCACGTTGATTTTCTCGGTAGTTGTGCTCCCAAACAGGATTCAGTCGACACGAACAAGTATCGGCTACAGATACTCTAACAATAACCCATTGATGACGTCTGGTAGACTGTGTTTTCTTGAATGTAGGTTTTTACGTTTTTATAGATGTTGTTTCTGGCGAAGCGTATAATGCATGAAACGAGAGACCAGGGGAGAGGGGGGACGGACAACAGAAAATAAATAAGCAGTTAACCCAATAGCACCTTGTATTACACGCATTGTCCTGAACAGGCTTTAAAGGTTTGGGCATTAGGACTAAACAGGTTCATTAACCAACAAACATTTGTTTTCCAGAACCATTTCGCAACTCCATCTTCGAGAACATTTCCGGTTTCTCTTCACATTTAGCAGGTTCCCAGACGCTGGCTAGAAGTCATCGGTGATTGTCTGTAAAACTTTGTCATAGATGGTTTGGCGAGCAATAATCGCAAACACAGTTTCATTGTCAGCCTGCGTTGTACATAACACGGAAAAGATGGTTTGCGGGATTTGCAACGTAATTGAGGTTGCTGTTCAGCATAAGGTGTAGGAACGCCTGGCAGAAATTATGCTCGTTTCGAGATTCTTTTGGTAATGTGCGCTTTCGCAAAGCGCAGTGTGGGTCCCTCAAAATATCTTTGTTTATTTAGTGCGTTGCCTTACGAGCATGTGGAACGAAGCAAACACTTGGGATATCTTCGTGTACTTTTCATTATTTGAGTTTTTATTAGGCTTTTTGTTGCAACTATGATGCGACGACAACTAGCCTAAGTCGATGATGCCGTGCACATCTCCAATAATGTGTGGAAGTGATTACAACGCAGGACGCCCCAAGTTCCTGCCTGCACTCATAAAGACATACATCTGGCCTTCGCTGCGAATCTCTGGAGCCTGGACGCACAGTGCGCCGAGCCGCGCTCGGGATCTTTGAATCATCAATTTCTAGTAAACACCACCAAGATCGAGTGAAATTTTATTGCAGCCTTATTCAACCACAAAACTAGAACGTAAAGAAACAGGAGAGACAGAGAAGGCTATATTCAGAAGATTGCAATTTTTAAACCGATTGATAGTGGGACAGCAACTGCCCGAACTTGCAGGAATAACCTGAACCTCCAAAATGGCGTACTAAATCACACGTACAACTGGTGCCATTGTAACCAGGTTTTTAACCACTGCCCATCTGAGGTGAAATACAAACCCGAAGGAAACGACGTGAGGGACACTGCTTAATGAAGTAATCCCATGCTCAATCTTTCATTAATGCACTGCAGCCATCTCTTTTATCACTCATCTTTAATTACGCTGCTAGAAAACCAGATAATATTTGGCAGTTTAATTAGCTCAGGTGTTTACGGAGCTCTGTGGACGGTGGATAGAGTGAACCACCATTGCTAAACTCGAGGTGGTGAAAAGCAGAGTGCCAGGAACGTCATTATTCGCTCCTTCGTCAAGCAAAATCCTTCTCCCACAGGTTATTGTCGGCATTCAACTTCAGTAATTTTTCTTTCTAAATCTTATTGTTTGGTTTCGGTCTTTGGCCTTCAAAGACTTCAACTCAATAGCATAGAAAGTATATTATCGTTTCATGAACAGTAAACAAACCCGGTCGACATCTTTACTCAAGCATGATTGGACTTGTTTCGCATTGTAGCGGCAATGTGAGAGAGCAGGCGTGAGATTGTTATATACAATAAAAAAAAATACAAACACAAAAAGATACATCAAACACTTGCTCTTGAATCATTTCAATTTTTTTCCTATGAATATTGACGTTTTTGTTGTCGTTGGCTAATATGAAGAATTTGTCGGATATATCTTGTTTGAAAATGCAGCAAATGCACAGAAAACGCCTGGAGTTGCCATGGGAAAACAACTATACACTGTTCGCGCTCAAGTAGGAGTCCTCTCACTAAAACATCATTAATGAGTATTCCGTCTTGAGTGAAGACTATGGGCTAGTTCCTTGAGGTGTAGTTTAGTGGCTGCAGTGTGACGCTGCTAAACTCGAGGACGTGAGATCAATTTTCAGTCACAGAGGCCGGATAGCTATAAGTGAAACATAACAATGCCCGCGCACTTAGGTTAAGGCATTCGGAAAAGAAATAAAAAAACTTGTAGTAGCCAAGATAAAACCGCAGTCACCCATACTATGATATGCGTCGTAATCATAATGTTGTTTTGGCGCATAATATAGCGCATTTGTATTTTTTTCTGAATTTTTTTGTAAAAAAAAGAGACTTAGCTAATCCACTGAATGAAGGAAGCATATCTGAAGCCATACTTGACATTAATTCCTGGAGAACATTGTTCATTTTCTATAGTATGTCAGTCCCGTGTTTCTGTCTCAAATTTGTCTTCAATTTGTATGCTTGGTTTAACACCCCGAAACCACCATGTGATTAAGAGAGACACAAATTTTTCTTCGTTATCGCCAATTTATGTTAAGCTTTCAGCAAGATTTTTTTCTCGCTGTTAACTAGTGTCACAAAAAATCTCTCAGCTGAACTGCGAAAGGAGACTGGAGATGAAACAGCGCCTCGAAAAGCTCGTAAAGATTTATATCACTAAGCTGCGAAAAAAGTCACTGTTTCTAGGAAATGGCAGAATCATGGGGAATGTTCTTGATTACCAAAAATAAGTTCACACGAGGGCATTTTCCAGAAGTAAGCTTTGTGCTTACAGTGTTGCCTGTGGCCACTGAAGCGAAACGCCATTCACGTCCGTTCTGGCCGGTGAACGCGAAATAAACCAGCTCGACTAACCCTGAGTTATGTCTTGTCCTTCGGAGTAAACTACCGCACCGAACGCAATTTCGAAAGTCGTGGCTGAAAAGAGCGCCCCTACTATAATCAAGTCAATTCTCCAAAACTTTTAGTGGCCCGTGAAGACGAATAGCGCCATCATCAGTTTCTAGGCACTGCTTCGAGCGTACCGCACCAACTGTCTGCGTCTGCAGTGAATCAGTGCTAACCCTAAGCATTGCAGCAAGCAGGAAGAAAATGATCCGTGAAGAATTACTGGTTCTATGGATTCCCATGATAAAAGATCAGTGAACGAGGGATGTATATGAAGCGTCGAGGCTTTCATTGCCAGACAGCTCAACATGACCATTTTCTATGAACAACAGATTCAATAAATTCAAATCTTTTTTCCACTTCACCGAGTGGTCTAGCTAGTGATATCGTAATCAGTGCTACCTACTGAGGAAAATATACATGACCAGAATTTGGGATAGCGTACACGCATCACCACCTCTTGCCGGGCGAGTGGTGGCTTCCCGTAATAGAATAAAAATAAGCTTAAAATTACACTTGTTGAAAAAAAGCTAGTTAATAAAAACTACTGCCAGTTATATGCAGTGGAGACCCACTGAAAAATTCCGATAAGTTGCAGTGTAGCACTACACATGGTATGGCTTTCCAGAGTGCTTGTTATTGAACAATTAGACCTGACACATTTTCAATGGGCGCTGTTCAATCAGCCTGGAAAGCCACACGCTTTTTAGTGCGGTACTGTGATTTGTTAAACATGACCCAGTGGGGTTGTGGGAGTTGATTTTCAGAACTTCCTTTTTACGCAAGGTATAATTTATTTCGCTTGCTTCCCATTGAGTTACAGCACGGCACCAGGGCTTCTAAGGCGTGCTCCAGGAACATAAACGAGGAGGAAAGGGGAAGGTGTCGCTACCTCGGAAACTTGTTTCATCTAAGGACCTTACCAAATCGCCTACCTATAGCTGCAAATTCCTTACCTTGGGATCTTTAAACACACGAACACAAATTGACAGTCGTACGTGTGACTCTTGAAAAAGCACTGAACCATCCCCCGTGGGCACTCACAGAACGTCTGCTTCAAATGGGGTTCCACAATACCGCTTCTGAACTATTTCAAGCACACCACACAAATCAAGTCTTGCGCCTCGCCATCGCTAAAACAAGACGGAAAGCATTATCATTACTCGGCATCGAAGTCCCCAATCACAAAGAGGGGAAACAACGCATCCCAAGTGATTGGAGGCAAGACTTTACACAAAAATATTACCACGCAGTATGCATCCACAGTTCCACGAACATCAACGTCGGGCACGAGCCAAAGCTCACGACAAGTACTCAGACAATGAGGGCGCCTTCTTTGTCGATGCAGCTGAACCAGTAAGCGCTAAATACGCGGACCCGTCATTCATCAAGAAAAACAGATCGACTGTATATTAGCACAGGATAAAGACAAAACTAGTGTAGAAGGATGAGATGCCCTCACGCTACTTAACCTCGAGTCCATCTTCAATCTCACAAATTCACAAGCGGCCTACCGAACTTTCTGTAAATACTAAATTGGCCCCATTGCGCACCGAATTCTTACACAGCTGTTAGCTTCATCTCGCTTCAATCTCGCTCTGAACGTGTTAGCCACGTTCAGAGCGAGATTGGAAACAGCTGCAGAGTTGGAGGCAATGAGCTCATCCATACCTCGGCCCGATAATTACTCTTCCTGACCTCCAACACCAGATTATGGCATCCATTCTCAGCTCTGCTTACGCACCCACTTTTCACGTACACAGAAATACAACCACACCAAAGTCTCAAACTACAGAAACTTCCACCCCAGATCCAAACGTCAGTTAGGAATCATAGGTAGCGTGGCGTCACCTACAGACCCTGTTCTACCCCAATTCGTATACATACTGTCAAAGATGGATCCCGACACACACACAGCACAGTGCAGGTTCTGCGCCAATAGAACAGCTACCCTGTACCACATGATATGAAAGTGTCCACCCAATCCCCCTTTGCAACCCAAGAGAGAGAGAGAGAGAAACGAGAAAAAGGAAGGCAGGGAGGTTAACCAGATGCTAGTATCCGGTACCAGGACACAACACATCACGTAAGGGTGGGAAGCAGCTCCTTCCATCTCGGATCTGAATAGCCAAAATGCCCTCGCGGAACATGCGAGAACAGCGGCACGTGCCTCTAGGATCCCGGACTGAGAATTCCACTCACTTGTCTACTCGCGCAGGAAATCTTAATGAACGTTTTCTTTTCCCTACTCATCAGTTTTATCGCGCAGGATGTCGAATAAACGTTTTATTTTCTCAAGACAAAAGTCTTTTGTCTTTCCACGAACTTTGCTCATGAAGCACGCAGATACGCCACCAATTTTTATGAATAGATTGCTTTCGCATAACATCTTGCGTTCTTTTCACGTTATAATAAATACTGAAAACGGGGTACACGACATGTATCATAGCAGATTGTGCCAAGCCCGAGTAGCGCATGCGTTTCACAAACATGCCCCACCTAATGGCGTTTATTAGGCGCCATCCTGGCCACTATGTGATGAATGCAAGTCGATATCTCCAAACATGTGGCGCGCTTTCTCAAAGCTGATATGTTCCTCTCGTCTATTTTTTTTCAAGTTATACACAGTGTTATTGTAACGAGCAGTCGACGTAAAGGGCCCGGATGTGAGCAGTCTCCACCGACCTAGATTGCCTTTATTGATTCATTGACCACCTCAAAGGATTTTTCTTCTATTGAAATGGAGCTATGCCCTGATAGAACTTTTTCTTTTTGTTATACTATTTTTTGCTACCAGATGTATGTAGCCGGCAAGGTCCACTCAGGGACAACAGGAAAGAGTCATTGCTTTGGAAGTACGCCGACGCTGATGTCGTTTGCATCACGAACGCTCGAAGGGCCATGCCGAAGGCAAATGATCGTAGGAACGACGCCAAGCTGACGCATATAGTACACTTGGGCGCATATTGAGTCATGTTTACTTACATGCCGATACTCAAAGAAGATGGGGGAAAAAGCAATATGCTTGCCTTTGCGAACGACGTTATGTGGGGGCTGTTGGACTGAGCCTTGGCTTTCCTGCTTCATAATGTCACAGGTACGGATATGCCACTCTGACACAGCCGCTGATTAGGCGCCGAATAAAAGAGGACAACGTTGTTGTTTTGGGGCTGAGTCTGGGTTACCCTGTGCAGTGTGATCTCGCTCTGGTACCGACTGACAACCCTAAATAAGTGCTCCCCGTAACACTTTTTCGATAGAGGTTGCAAATCATACAGCCACTGCACTCTGGATCTCTGCAGTGGCTGCCACCTTCGTCTAACCATCATGCCTGAAGACGACCCGCAGTCTTAGACGTTTTCTTAGTCCGCGCAACTCCGTCTGCTGTGATTCTCTCTCACCTGCTAGACCCCGGGACTTTTTGCGGAATCTACAAAAGTGACGTCAGCAAATGCCTCACCTTATACGAGTGGGTGAGCAAGCACTACAGGTGGGACGAGACGCTTAAGCTTGCAAACTTCCTATTACAGCACGTGCGTGGTACGAGACCCACGAGAAAAAACAAGTTAGGATCTATTCAAAGAGAAGCTTCACAATTTGTTCGGCCGCTCTATTGCTCGGCAGATGGCAGCCAGGCAGAAACTCGCGTCGCGTGTTCTAACCTCTACTGAATCTTATGTCACCTACATTGAAGATATACTCGCCCTGTGCCGCAAGTCCGACAAAGACTTGTCAAAGGCAGACAAAACCAACAATGTGCTGAAGGAAATTACTGACGATGCCTTTAACATACTCATGTGTAAAAACTGTGCCACGGTTGACTGCGTCACCGAATGTCGGTGCCTGGAACAAGCTAGAAGCAGGTTGATTACTCAGCGCCTAAACCGACTTTCAAACACCCCTGCGACTTCCTCGTGCGATGATCCTATGCCACCACGTCCAAACGCGAGTTCTGCTTTCACCAGGATTGTTCACCAGGCACTAGAAGCCATGGTACATACTATCTGTTCACTCCCTGCGCAAGACCACTTAGCAACCTTCTCGCAAATACAAGCAGTTGTCAGACAAGAGTTTGCCAACATGGGTGCGTTACCTTCCTCTACCGCTTATCTTGCGCCCCGACCTATATGGACTTCCGATCACCACGCTGACCACAACAGCGCCCCACTTGTTGCTGCCGCCTCTTCGAGTCCTAGATTTCCCTACGATTCCGCAATCCATCTGAGTGGCGCACCACAGACATTCGACCGATTTGTTTTTCTTGTTCTCGCTTTGCTGCAACAAAAAGCCTTCCCAACCAAGGTTTTCAAGTGACAGCCGTCAGGATCGCAGACAGGCCACACTCTCCCTATGACCACCTTCAGGACATTCCACGACGCCGCTCATTTTCTCATTCTGAACTCACCTATGCGCACGTCGTCGCCCAGAGAAATTTTTTTACCTCAAGGTTGCCAATCACGCTCTCCTCGACGATGTCCCTCTTCGTCACCGCCTCATTCAGGTCTCCTCCCGAAAAACTAACAAGTGCAGCTCTTGGAGGTGGCACTGCACTGAAGATTCTGACCCAAAATACTCTACCGACCACTAAGACCAAACTAAATTTACTTGCCCTTGCTCATCAATGGTCTGGCCTTTACAGCACTAGTTGACAATGGCGCCCATTTATCTGCAATGAGTTCAAAGCTTCGATCACGCCTCGAGAAAGTACTTGCACCTGCGGTGTTTTCAACAGTGTGCGTTCAAATGGAAACCGAACACGAGTTCTTGGTATGAGCACTGCCAATGTTACTGTTGCCGTCCACCAAACTTCAGTACTCTTTGCTGTTCTTGCCACTTGGCCACATGATGTCTTTCTTGACATTTATTTTCTGACCACCCACTCTGTCCTCGTCGACTGTTCTGGCCTTTGAAGGCTTGAGCTGCCTCTGTGTGGTGATGCCCCTCCTACAAGCCACTCGCCCCTACGGTCGATGGAAATTCTATGACTATCACCTCAGGCTGCTGTGTACGTCCCTATATGCCGCTGTTTCCGTCAGTCCCTGATGGCGACTACTTGGTGGCTCCTCTAACTGACCTCACTCTTTCCCGCAACATCGCCCTTCTTCGTACGATTGTGGTCGTCACCAATAACAGGACAGTTCTTCCTGTCCTAAATTCTCAACGTCTGTCCAAGTTCTTCCCCAAGGCATCACGCCACGAAACTGCTGGCTACTCACCCTTATAACTTCTTTTTAGCGGCTATCCTTAGTTACCTTTCGATGCCCTGCTTCCACTCGGCCCCACATCCACCACTTCATACGCTCAACATCTTGTCACGCAAACTCTCATCTCACGCATGGTAGCCCGCACTCAGCTCTCACAGTCTCAGCCTAAACGAAAGACCTCGTATGATTGTGAATGCAAGGATGCCAATTTTTCTCCAAGCTCTCTCGTTCTACTGGGGCTCCCATCTCGTCGTGTTGGCCTCAGCGAGAAGCTCCCGTCGCAATACGTGGGGCCCGAACGAAACACTATTCAAACAGGCATTATGGCACCTGCTTTTTTGTCCAACGAGTCCGTCTCAGAGAGCATCAGCAGAACCTGTCGGTGGTCTCCTGCAGTCATTTAGCGATGCACTGTCGAGACTGAGGCTGCTTCCTGCATCTCGAAGTTGGCACTATCCAAGCCAGGCATGGCGAACAATTTACTAGAGAGATTTAAGAGGCATTTGAAATTCTGAGGCTTGGTGGCAAATGTGTAAGCAGGCTGCCCATTTCCCTTTCAAATAAGGAAATAAGCTACCTACGGCGCATGCAGTTTCAGTAGTTTTGACTCGTACTTTACCCTGTTCCTATATTTCACTTCAGTTTTCACGTTTCAGATATCTTGTTATCCTCCGTGAGTTTGCTGCCTTGGTCTCTGGCTTTAACGTGTTTGCGCCGGTTAGATTTAGAACCTATTATATCTTTCCACTTTTTTTTATATTGAAGGCGTTTTTGGGGCGTAAGAATTTTCGTCTACGCGGTTACTTTTGAATGATTGTTTTTTGGCAAGCAGCTATCACGTGGTTTTCACGTCTTTCTTGTATGTTATATTTCTGTTGCTTCAATGCGGGCCTATAAAAAGGTTCCGCGTTCGAAACAATAAATAAGTTGTGACTTCAGCGTTGTGTGTGGGTGTGTGTGTGTCTTCCCTAAATGTTCCGTATTTTTTGCGCTGGTAAATATATCCCAATAGTGAAACAACTCGCCCAAGCGGAAGTCCTAATAGTTCATTAACAAGAGTACAGCTGGGTGTAACCCTAGGCTAAGAGAGGCGAAATGCCGCTCGAGGGCGTCGAGGGAGGGGGGGGGGGGGCTTTGTCGCGATAGCGTTAACCGTTTGTCGCTATGAGTGTCTGCCTTTATTCAAGGCATAGCGCATTGAGCAGCGGCGCGTAAGTTTCACTCCTCGTGGTTTGTCTTCCATCAGCACTACACCTACGGTTGAGGTCGCCGGACCTGTGTAATAAGGTATTGTGGTGACTCTGGGTTCAGCGAGTCTCCTTTTTCGTAGCGGGTCCCCGTCGTAGATTCCATCGTGCAACAAGTCAGATGAGGCACTCGTACAAACGACAAATTATTCGCATGCTTTACCTGAGAGGTTGGTCAAGTGATCAAGTAAAAAAAAGGCAGAATATCCATGGAGTGAATGATGGAGAGTGGGGAAAAGCATCCGTCCATCCATTTATTCTTGCTTCCATCTGTCCATGCGTCCATCTGTGTGACCGTCCGTGCGTCCATTCGCCCGGCCATGCATGCGTCTGTTCGTGCGTCCGCCCCTGCATCCGTCCATGCGTCCATCCGTTGGTGCAGCCATCCGTGAGTCCGTCCATGCATCTGTCTGTGTGTCCGTTCGTCCATCTAGTCAACACTCCAAGTACCACCATCTCGCATATTTTCATTATATATTCCGCATATGCACCACCATCCAGTGGAAATTCCAGGGACTAAACAAGAGGTGGCACACGCATACTTTCTTAGGCTTGCGCTTCGTGTCTACTTCCCACCTTCAACCACCTCAAGTTCATGGTATACACTAGTTCACTGTATTCATGGCACTGCGGCCCAACGCTCGCTAAACCTTTCTAAAACCAAGGAGGTTATGCCCAGCGAGTATAACGTAGCAACCCTTTCTTCTCAGATAGTGCTCAATGTACATGCCAATGGCTGCTAAGGGGAAATGAGAGACAGAAGAATTCTGCTTGTAGTTAACGCGAACGCTGCGAATTTTTTATTGTTCAACAACGCACAGAAGAAATCTCTCACCGACACCACCTTAGAGGTCAAAATGTAAGACTGGTTACACACTATGACAACTACTACGACTACGAGGGACGAACGGGTGCCGCTATAAGGAGCTTCGCTCCTAAAGAACAGTGAACACTCGAGAGAACTCTGTGAACGAACAGACGAACTTTCTGAGCGAACCGACTCTCAGAAAGACACACATGTACTTTGCTTATAAAAGCAGCGTGGCCAACCCTGGGCGCATTGTCCACTCTTTCAGCCAATGCGATGCTTTATGACTTGCCGCACTGATATTTTCCACGCCTTCAGCAAGTGCGACGCTCGATGATTTGTCGCGCTACCCGTGAAGGTGGGACCACAGGGAAGTCTCCAAACTGGTATCCTACACAACATCAAACTTTGGTACGCGACAGTACCATCATGTTTTTGGACGAGGACCTTGTCTTGGCCTTGAGTACGCTTCCCGCAAAGGTCAATTCACGTAGCCCCTCTATTGCAGCTTTCCCAACCTAAAAGTAAGAGAGGGGTATTGACGAGCAAGCGAAAATTCGGAAGATCCCACGTACGTAGAAATTAACGTTATGCGAAGTTATGGAGGAAAAGTGAGCGTGTTGCAATTTTTTTATTGAGCGACAGGTCATGAAATGATGCCAGATACATGTACAAAGTTGAACACACAGATATATGTTGAAGAGTTGCAGATCTTTGTATAACCAGTTGTGTGCACTTGCACAACAATGTCACATGGAACATGCGTATTAGCAACACCAGAAGCTCATACTCGCGAAGATGCTGGCCCTGTACACTGCTACATGAATCAACTTCGGCGCATGGCACCTAACTACAATTGACGTTAAGCCGACGTGGCGGCTGTATCAAAGAAGTACATACGTAATTTTTATAAAATTGGGTAGGCCGCACTGCAACCACTATTGACGTTTCGCAAAGATTAGTGTCTACTTGAGAAGTAGTTCCGAGACCTGGCGTAGCTCTCTGAAAGAATGATTGACTGCCACGCAGAATGCTTGGGTTCGATTTCTTCTGTGACCCTGAAATTTATTATTTGCATTCATCGGGGAGTCAATGCTACCTATGTCGGTTTTTTCTTAACAATGCCATTTATTCTATGCCTTCATTGGGTCGACGCTACCGATGTCGGGTATTTCTTAGCGCTCATGCGTTAAAATTGTCCATGTGTGTTCTCGTCGTTCCTTGGTTGATACTGAATGTCAACCATCGGTAGCCCATATCCGCATACCAGCGGCACATATCCGCCCGTCAGTATGTGCCACTATCTAGCGGGAAGTGATTGACCATACGCGACGCGATTGTGGCATCATTCATGTCTTAATCAGCGCGTCATATTCGTCAAACCATCTTACCCTCCCATGCTAATTTTGGTTCACGCCAAGTTAAGGGGGTGACCACGAGAGCATCCAAACGTAAGCTGCTTGATAGATAGATAGATAGATAGATAGATAGATAGATAGATAGATAGATAGATAGATAGATAGATAGATAGATAGATAGATAGATAGATAGATAGATAGATAGATAGATAGATAGATAGATAGATAGATAGTTAGATAGATAGATAGATAGATAGATAGATAGATAGATAGATAGATAGATAGATAGATAGATAGATAGATAGATAGATAGATAGATAGATAGATAGATAGATAGATAGATAGATAGATAGATAGATAGATAGATAGATAGATAGATAGATAGATAGATAGATAGATAGATAGATAGATAGATAGATAGATAGATAGATAGATAGATAGATAGATAGATAGATAGATAGATAGATAGATAGATAGATAGATACGCTCCAAGTCACTGAAGTTCGCTAAGGAATGCTTGGCATTTAAACGGGCATTGATCACTCGCCGGCTACGTGCAAGTTGTCGTGCGCTTGCGTGCTCTGTAAACAATGGTAGAGCTTTGACGATACACCTTTGGGCTACATTCCATTGTACCCTAGTGACCCGCACAGTAATCGGCCCCTCTGGCTCGGCACCTGTTTTTACATGGAATCGAGCTGGGTTGAAGGGTTGCCACATGCACTTTTTTCTAAGAATACAGTGCTGAATCCTCATCACCCCGCACTCGCCCAGAGAGCCGCGATAACGTTGCCAGTTATAACACCATGGAGAGGAGCACATCCGCTCCAGTGGGCAAACAAAAAAGAAAACCCACCTTACGATGTTTCTTTTGCTTCGTATTCTGCTATTTCGTTCAGTTCTTGCAGGGCAGCCAGCCGGAACAAGCTCCACTTAACCATTCCACACCACTGTTACCTCTCTGTCTTTTTTATTCGTCTGTCTCTCTACATCACAACGTTTCACGCTGAAGCGTAAAATTTAAGGGGCGAAAGGGCAAGCGCACAGCGGCTGAGGGCAAAGCTTCAAAGTTCACCGTCTTCTTTTGTATTTTCTTCGCGAAATCTCTCGTCTTGTATGCGTGGCAATTTGCCGACGACTACCACGGATCCCTGTTCGGGCAGCGGTGGGTAAAGTGGCCGAGACTTAATTAAAGAAAGAGGCGTTTTAATGTTGATGAGAAGCCATGTTGGGCTCTGCGTACGAGGTTCTCGAGATAGCAAATTAAGGGGAGCTCTCGGTCCCAAGCGAGCCCTCTTCGTTGAAGCTCAGCGCCAAAAGCATTTAGATAGTGCTGCGCTGGTGGCCATGCTTTGACGGGCACGCCTTACGAGAGAAACCCATCTCTGTGCCTCCTCTGAAAGGTTCTTTTTTCTTTTTTCACCATTTCTGACATGGTTAACTTCGGTTAATGGACGTTCGACGCTTAGTAGTAACTGCTTTTTTGGTTAGGTTTGCAGACATTATCATTTTTACCTCTGCCTCACGTTGTTCCTCCCTACATCCATCAGACTTGCAACTGGGCGAATATATTGTTTCGTTTGAATCAGCCGGGCAGCTATCCCACTGGAGCGGATCTAGTCGTTTCAAGCTTAACCTTATACTTGAAGTGCCCGTTTCTTTAAAGCTTACTAACGAGTGTATGAAGCAACAAAACATGAGAACAAAAACTTGCAGGCTGACCTGAGTCAGGTTTACTATTTTAAGCACATGTGAAACTTTTCGTTCAATAACCATCATCTTATTTTGAGGCACTTTCACCCAAATTTCAGACTATATTTCAACACTTGCGTTTCTTTTTACGTTTTTTTTGTGTGTGAAGATTGAAAAGATAGACACTTGTGCTTCTTTTTCACGCGCTCTTTGGATCAAGCACTTATACTCTCAGTTTTCTAAACATTCAGATAAGTTGATAAAGAGAACTTGGACTACGCTTGAACTTCACCTTCAAGAGCGATGATGTAAAGGGGCCCCTGGACTTCGTCTACTAAACTGCTAGTTTGATTGGTTTCTCGGTTCATGACTCAGCCATGCCATCAGAAAACAAACGACTGTGTGCGTAAAACTGTTCGTATCAAGCATCCTATAATTCCTACTGCAAGTAGACCTTTTAGGTACCCACTACGCCATAATTTGCAAATAAGCGAATTGTCCACTACGCGTCCGCAAGGCAGCCCGCAAACCTACGTAGCTGTTCACTTTGTTGCTGCTTTTGCTGGGGATGACTGTTGAATATGTCTGAGCGCTCTGTAATACCTTCGCTGAATAATTTTTGTCTGCGAAAATCAATGAAATAACAATTCACGATTCGCCTACCTTCCCGCGGATCCAATTGTTTTTAATTCTATCGGAACAGCAAAGATTATTGACGGACTAAAACTAAAGTTCCACTTGTGGAACAAATAACATCAACAAAAAATTTCTTAAAGACACAAAATACAGCATTTCACTTACTTTAGAATGTATCTTTTTCCAATCTTATGACTCTATTTTTGTACCCGAAGATATTTCTGTACCTGAAGCCTCATTGGCTGTGTCAGGTATGGCCACGCAGGTCTCGGACAATAACGGTGGCTGAAAGTCTCTGATGCTGCATTTCGAAAATTGTTTACTGGCAATATTTGCTTCAAAAAAGCCAGGACATGAAAGTAGGTTATTCTGAGACCCTTGTCATCACTCGATATGCACAAAACACGAAGCTGTTTAACGATCATTCTTTGTACGGCGAACCGAAGAACTGTCACCGAAAACAGGTATATGCCACAGAAATTAACTCCTACCGCTTCCCTAAAAAGGCAGAAGGAAACAGCCCATCAACTTGTTCCGAAGCGATGGCTGTGAGCAGAAGAGCCAGCGTTCGTAGAACAGAAGAATCTTTCGAGAAAGACTTACGCCAATGACGACATGGCCGTAGGTCTATGAGCGGGGCGAACGCGCGTGGCTCTGTCTATCCAGCTTCAGCATCAAGTTCTTGTATGTGACTGTTCGTGGCGCAACTCGAATCTCGCTACACTGAGAATTGATGTAGAAATAACCTTGCTATAGTTAAATCCTAGCAAAGACTTAGAAGCAACCTCAAACAAATTGCATCGCCATGCTAAGGTCAGAAGCAACTTGCACTCTAAAGTGTTTCCCGGAGTAACTGCACAGTTACCTTGAAAAGGACGCTTTGCTGTTCCAAGGGACAAAATGTCTGCCAAAGTTTGCACACGGCACAGCAGGAAGGGCGCTTTCCTCCCAAGGGAGCTAAGTGCCCTTGTTCTCTAGTTACTAAAAAAGTGGGTTTCAAATAGCAGCAGAAATGTTCGTGCCTTGTGCACCCAACCCATCGGTTTCTAAATAAGCGTGTTTTCTGCCAGACGGCGCCGTAACGTGGTGAGGCGTAGTGGTACGCGCGTGGTGACTGAGTGCTCGTGAGCTTGAGTCCTGTGTACTGAATGTAAATTTCCTGAAATTTACTTTCGAATGTGATGCTTTTGTATCAATTATCACTGATCCCTTAGCACACTTCAAAAAGCTGCTTTAGTCATTTAAGATAAAATTTTTTGCTCAAAATAGTTGTTGCTCACATGAGGAGTAATTGCAAGAGAGGGGAGTAACTTCGCAGTTACTCATAAAAGGGCGTAATGGGGGCGAAGGTTAGATACTCATCTAAAAAAGCCACCAAGATACCGTTTTCCTCCTTTTCTTATTTACCCCTGTCCCGAGTGTAGGGTAGCATACCAGTCGTTCTAAACTGGTTAACGAACCTGCCTCTCCTTTCCTTCCTGTTCCATCTATCACTCTATAGAGTGCAGTAACAACCAAATTAGTCTTTTGCAAGCTGGCTTTTTTTATGTATTGTGAAGCATTTTCAGCTTTGGATTCCATCACTGGGAAAGGTGTGGGGGAAAGGGAAGACGCTGTGAAGAAACTCAGCCATGCGCATGTCTATGACCATGACCAACAAGGTACCTCTGTCGTATGCAACCTCACAGGCCGTTTGATGGCAGTAAGCGAACAAGTGCTCTGGTTGTCATTTGCCAACCCTTTTGCTGGGACCTAGACACATGCTTTTTTGTTTTTTGTTTTTTGCTTTAACAGTGGCTATCTTTCCGTTGTCTATAGTCCGGTGAACAGTGCGTGTGTCACAAAACGAGCGCTAAAAATGAGCGCGCCGCCAAATTCTTGCGACAACGGGCGGGAGAAACGCCGCGAGGTCAAAAGAAAAAAAAAGAAAACAAACATCCACGGCTCCCGGGCGCGCGCTCTCCCCGCAGAAGCATGGCTTCGCAGACGAACCTCCTCACCCCACATCGGCGGCCCAGCAAGCCCGCGATTTTTCTAGAACGAAGGGGGCGGGGCCACGCCGAGTTGAGTCATGCGACGCGGAGGGACTTCCAACCGTCTCGCCCTCTTCCCAGCCTTCGCTGCGCATCGCGCCGACGAAATGAGGAGAACGTTCTGGAAGGTGGCGCGGAAGGTATTTAATCGAGCGGCCGAGACGAGAAAGCAGGAGGAGACGGAAGTGAGCGCCAGAGTGCGAAGGGATTCCGCCGTATAGTCGGCGAAGGTCTTGGTCCGTAGGGACGGTTCGAGCTACAGGCAAGAGCGTGGGTTTACCGCTATCGAGCGAAGACGCGGGCAACAGCTGCGTGTGTGAAGCCGACGGATTTCCGGCGAAGAAGTTTGAAGCTTGGAGAGTGGCCATTTGAGGACGCGAGGTTTCCTGGAAGAGAAACTTCAGGGGACAGCGGAACGACAACAACGCTGGACTTTGAGTGAGTGATTCTCGGGAGAGTATCATCCAGACTTTTGTTCCAAGAACTTTGGACTGGATAGGTTTTCTATCTCTTTAGTCTTTAAGTGTCTTGGTTGTTCATTGCATGCGACTGCATTGTAGTGCGTATTGTTGTCCGTGTCCGTTGTTTCAAGTGTGGCTGATTGTATTGTGTAGTACGTTGATTGATAGGTTTGATTGGTGACATATTGTATGTAACTAGTGTGGAGTGTGCATTTTTGTGTATTATTTTCGATCTGCCATTATTGAGAATATAATTTGTTTGTTTATCAACTCTCGGCTCTGACTTGTTCTTTGGGCCACAGCCGGCGTCCGCTGGCGCACCAATAAGGACCACTTCTAAATTGTCCACGCTTTCGTGGTGCGGTTCGGGGGGCCGATACTTCGGCTCTTGGAATTAGCCCGGCGATCGCCTCCCTAATAAACGGGACATGTGTGACAATTAATCTGGCGTCCGCGATACAGGACCTTATGGTGCACAGTGTGTCCAAAGTAGTGAGAAAGAGCCTCGAGTTGTTGATAGTGCTATCGGAACGATTTTGTGTGTTGTTCAGTGTTCTCGTTAACGAGTGCAGGGGAGTGCTCCGATAGACTGATCTAGGCAGATACTTTTTGCACGCGGCAAGGTTTTATTTGCGAGACACCATGGATCTCAAAAAGTTAGTTGCGCTTGGTGAGAAGATGGGTCTTTCCGGCGCCGAACTACGGAAATGGGTAAGCCAGAAGGAGAAAGAGGCAGTGGAGAGAGAGAGGTTGGCAGCAGAGAGGGCCAAGGAAGAAAAAGCAGCTGAGTTGGAACGGGAGAGGTTGGCAGCTGAAAGGGTGAAAGAAGAAAGAGAGGCAAAGAAGCGACAGCTGAAGAAAGAAAGAGAGCAGCAATTGAAGTTGGAGTTCGAGAGAGAGAAGTTGGCAGCCGAAAGGGCGAGAGAAGAAAGAGAAGCGAGGGAGCGACAGCTGAAGGAAGAAAGAGAGGCAAAGGAGCGACAGCTGAAAGAAGAAAGAGAGCTACAATTGAAGTTGGAGCTGGAGAAAGAAAGACTGGCAGCTGAGAGGGCGAAAGAAGAAAGAGAGGAAAGGGAACGGCAGCGTCAGCACGAGATGGAACTCGAGCGGCTCCGTTTGCAACAGCGAAGCGAAACTCCCGTCCAAGCTAGAGTTGAAAGCAGCGAACGGGAAGATCACGGCTTCCGCTTGAACCCAAGCAAGCTGCTCGTAGCGTTTGATGAAAGGAAGGACGACCTAGACGCGTACCTCCACAGATTTGAGACGATTGCGAGGAGCCAGAATTGGCCGGAACAGCAATGGGCAACTGCTTTGAGTACCTGCTTGAGTGGTGAAGCGCTCAGTGTGTACGGTAGGCTGACGCCGACTGATGCAGCCAACTATGCAAAGGTGAAAGCTGCTTTGCTGAAGCGATTTAGATTTACCGTGGAAGGATTCCGGGATAGATTTCGGACAGGAAAGCCAGCTGATGGTGAGACGGCTACGCAGTATGCCGCCCGACTTTGCCATTATTTCGACAGATGGATTGAACTTTCAGGGACAGCGCAGGAGTACGATGAACTTAGAGAGCTCCTAATTAGAGAACAATTTCTTACTAGTTGCCACCCAAGCCTGTCGCTGTACTTGAAAGAGAGGAAGGCTGAATCACTCGAAGGAATGCTTGAATTGGCTGATCAATTCTTGGAAGCGCAAGGTGGAACTAATTTGGCCAAGGTCAAGAAGGAGTGTCCCGATGATTCGAAGAAATTGGCTCCCGAAGAAAAGAAGCGTGCACCAGAGAGCATTCAGCGATGTTTTCTGTGTAACCGAGTGGGTCATCGCGCGAAAAACTGTCGAACGATCTTTACGAGCCCTACGGTAGTAAAATGTTTTAAGTGTGGTCAAACTGGGCACAAAGCAGACGCATGTCGAAACGGAGCGAGTCAAATTCATCAGGTATCCTCTGTGCTGGCAGCACCGAAATCCGATGGTAATGCCGTCACCGACGGATTCGTAGAGTTGAAAAATGGGGAGAAAATTCCTATTGTGGGTGCTGTAATGTCAAAACAGCCAACCGATGTTACGAAAGGAATGCCAACGCTGACTGGAAAAGTTGCGGACAAAAGGATTACGGTGTTAAGAGATACCGGCAGTTCCACTGTTATCGTGCGGAGAAATTTGGTACGGGAAAGTGAGTTGACAGGCAGAACGAAACCGGTTTGCCTAATTGACCGTACGGTTCGGTTGCTTCCCGAAGCAGAAATTGAGGTTGAAACCCCGTACTTCAGCGGGAAGGTTACTGCGTTATGCATGACGACCCCCCTGTATGACCTTGTCATCGGAAATATCGACGGGGCGCGAGGGCCAAGTGATCCAGAATGTTTGGGTAGAAGACCCGAAGATAGAGCCCTCGCCAACACAACGGCCGCGAGATACAGTGGAGGAGCATCCCGTGACGGATCTCACTAGAGCCCAAGGTGAAGCTGTGGCGCAAGAGACAGCGAATGAGAAGACGATCGTGTTGAATGAGTTCACGGGCCGAGCAACTGGACTTACGTCGGCACGACCTCAACCGACCGAGAGTGTAAAGGAGACGGAGTTGGCCAGCCGGGCAAAATGTAGAGGCATGATCAAGTGGGTAAATAAACAGACAGGACCCGTCGAATGTAATGACACGTTAATGGTGTCGGAAGAGACAACGATGGCTGAGACGACGCCTCAGATATCGTCGTTGGAAAGGGCTCGCCGAAAAAGAACGTGGAAACACAAGAAAAGATCGAGCGAGCACCGCAAAAAGGGGCGCAAGCGCTGCTCGAAGTACTCAGGATAAGTGCTGAGGTCAAATCAGAATGTGTTTGGCAGGGCTGAGTGACATATGTTGTGTTAATGTTCTTGTTATCCTGTGTCTCAAGTGTATGTCGAGCGAGTCAGTGTTCTGTGCGATGGTGTGATGTATAGTGTTGTATAATTGTTGTATAGACAGAACTTTGTACGTTTGTATTATTGGGAATGTGTGGTGGAGTGTTGTACTCATGCGCTTGTGGTTGTGTTTTCCCGTGTTGTGTAATTGAATTACAATGTCCAATCGTATTGAGTGATATATTGTGAATGTGAAGTGTCATGAGCGACTGATGGTGTTACAGTCTGTGAGAGTGTGTGGTGACTTTTCGCGCTCGTTTGTGTGGTTTTGAATATTATGAGATAATATTCTTAAAGTGGGGGGCAGTGTCACAAAACGAGCGCTAAAAATGAGCGCGCCGCCAAATTCTTGCGACAACGGGCGGGAGAAACGCCGCGAGGTCAAAAGAAAAAAAAGAAAACAAACATCCACGGCTCCCGGGCGCGCGCTCTCCCCGCAGAAGCATGGCTTCGCAGACGAACCTCCTCACCCCACATCGGCGGCCCAGCAAGCCCGCGATTTTTCTAGAACGAAGGGGGCGGGGCCACGCCGAGTTGAGTCATGCGACGCGGAGGGACTTCCAACCGTCTCGCCCTCTTCCCAGCCTTCGCTGCGCATCGCGCCGACGAAATGAGGAGAACGTTCTGGAAGGTGGCGCGGAAGGTATTTAATCGAGCGGCCGAGACGAGAAAGCAGGAGGAGACGGAAGTGAGCGCCAGAGTGCGAAGGGATTCCGCCGTATAGTCGGCGAAGGTCTTGGTCCGTAGGGACGGCTCGAGCTACAGGCAAGAGTGTGGGTTTACCGCTATCGAGCGAAGACGCGGGCAACAGCTGCGTGTGTGAAGCCGACGAATTTCCGGCGAAGAAGTTTGAAGCTTGGAGAGTGGCCATTTGAGGACGCGAGGTTTCCTGGAAGAGAAACTTCAGGGGACAGCGGAACGACAACAACGCTGGACTTTGAGTGAGTGATTCTCGGGAGAGTATCATCCAGACTTTTGTTCCAAGAACTTTGGACTGGATAGGTTTTCTATCTCTTTAGTCTTTAAGTGTCTTGGTTGTTCAATGCATGCGACTGCATTGTAGTGCGTATGGTTGTCCGTGTCCGTTGTTTCAAGTGTGGCTGATTGTATTGTGTAGTACGTTGATTGATAGGTTTGATTGGTGACATATTGTATGTAACTAGTGTGGAGTGTGCATTTTTGTGTATTATTTTCGATCTGCCATTATTGAGAATATAATTTGTTTGTTTATCAACTCTCGGCTCTGACTTGTTCTTTGGGCCACAGCCGGCGTCCGCTGGCGCACCAATAAGGACCACTTCTAAATTGTCCACGCTTTCGTGGTGCGGTTCGGGGGGCCGATACTTCGGCTCTTGGAACTAGCCCGGCGATCGCCTCCCTAATAAACGGGACATGTGTGACAGCGTGCTGCTTCAAATATAATAACGAAACAATTCAGACATTGCTTAGTCGTACGAATTGCACTGCGTATTCCAAAATTTACCCCGAATTGACCTTCCTGTATTTTCATAAGAATAACTTCAGCGTCATTCGACATGCACAAATCTTGCCTCACTCTTCGACAACAGTGTTTGATACACTGATACCGCAACCTTGTTGCAGTCATTTCGCACTCTTCCCGCGCGTTTGCCTATTTAGTACGACTGGTCATCCGTCAACCCTTACGCACGCGTCATGGAACGTGGCCATTCATTAAAATGGTGCTGCAAGTGCTAAAACAGGACTTACTCAAGTTACAAAATTGTGCGGCAATAACAACAGTGTCGACGTCTGCGAAGAAAAAAAAAGGAGATGGATCGCATTCGCTGAAAAACACCCAAAGTGGCCTCGCTATGGTGATAGATACGAAGAGCCCAGAAGCAAAGCTGGTTCATCTGTCTTTGTTTTTCCAGCCAGCTCATCTCCGATCGACAAGACGGCAAGAAAATGACGCTATGGCGCCCACCTCACGAAGATGCGCTGCTGCTTATACCGCTTGCGCCTCCGGCGGCAATTTATTAGGGCACGGCCGCTGCGGGCCTCCCAGCGCGTTGTACGGTTGACGGCTTTACTTCCATCTTGAGCCGGCCATCTATACACATGGTCATCTATACGGACACTTCAAGAAAGAAGGGATGAGTTACTTGCGAAGCATATCTTTCTTGCTCTGCGTTGTCTCATGCGTATACATATATTGCATCAAGTGTGCCAAAGGGGCCAGTATAGCTGCGGGGCACGTGCATAATTCTGTTCATTGATAGGGGATCTTTACGAAGAGATACGGCCAGGATGCGTTATATACGTCCTCCTGACCAAGACAGGATGAGACGGGCATATCCAGAAATTTCCTCTCGGCGATCGCCGCCGACTGTGTCACACGCTATACAACGTGGGCACTACAGGCTTTCTTCCTGCTTTCTTCCACAAAAGCTTAGTAATGTATTCGAGCAACCAGAAATTTGCAGATATTGGTCACACTCGAACAACAGAAACAGTGAGAACTCGATTCGACTTACTGGGACGTCTGCATGCTACAACTTCCCAGTCGCTAGAATTAACCTACTGCTTATCGCAGTGCTATAACGCTGCCGGCTGCCAGAAATACGCCCAATCTTACCAGGAATTCACTCACAATCAACGATACTGAGGGGAACAGCACAAAAACGGGATGGAGAACGATTTAGCACACGACAGAAATGCTTGTGTCGTGTGTCCAATCTTTCTCTGTTCCTTTTTTGCGCTGTTCCCCTCAGTATCATGTGCCAACTAGCCCTTCAAGAAACCCTGCTACAATCAACGTCTTTTTACGGTAAAAGTAATGAGATGTTTTCTCGTGATTCAGGCAGGCGATGCACTTTAAAGCAAGCCCTTTTTATACCAGCACAGAGCAAGCGGCCTCTACCATGTCACCAGCTTTTACATTTGCATAAAATGCACTGGTTAGAGGTTGAAGGGCGACTGATCCGTTATGGCATGCACTTTTAAGCACAAAAGTCATTCCCGCTCAGTCATTATTCGTGGCTTCCGTTACGGTACTGATGACTCCTGATGACTCGTGAAGAGAGCCTTTACAATTGCTACAACAGTTTATTATAGGCTTGTCTAAGTTTTCGTGTCAGCCCAGCCTCTCGCTCCTATGTCCATCGTAATTCTAAACGAGAGGCTCAGGTGTGATTAGCCTTCATATTAATGAGCTGATATTAAAGATAACCACTTTGAAGAAAGTGACACCTCCATAGGAGGGGTAAAAGAACGTCGGGACGACTTCAATACAATTTTAATATGTATACACTAACCCAACGCCTCCCTTATATCCAAAATTTTACTAATGAGATAGTTTGCCAGCACAAAGTTGAGTCGGCCACGCCCACCGTGCTTTGAATTTGTAGCGTCATTCACGCGTCACACGTATCAGACAAGAAAGAAGACGACTACAACACATCGTACGCGAGAATATTGACAGACCGTATGACTGAGCGCTTTTTGACAAATATGGTTCAGCGACACAAGGCACCGACGTCTATCTCTTCCCACAATATCCCAGCTGAACTAAGATAGCAGGGGCGGCAACAACAAGGGCAGGGAGGGAGGACAGTACCCCCTCCCCCGATTCCCTCTTGCCCCCTCTTTGTCCTTCTCAAAATCCAACATAATCATGACACAACTGATCCCCCCTTCATGCTCCATTACTCAATTGGCATAAACGCCCCTGTGAATGGGGCAGCTTCATGTGCTAGCTCGTCCCTGGAACATCAGTGTTGTGAAGTCTGCGACACTTATAGTGAGCTTATGCCACGTGTGCTTACATTGAGCAAATTATTGTAATACCACGATAGTCAACAGTCATTGAAGTCTTTCTCTATTCTTCTCTCCCCCATTACTTTTACATGAAAAGCAGCGTCCTATATGCAGAGACGCTCTCCAGGCTATCCGCTTTCTTCTCTCGAAGTTGACGTTCTAATAAGCCTGATATTGCGATAGACGGTGTCCTGTACTTTTACAAAAAATTTTAACGTGGCGAGTGTATGACAGGCTTTATCATAAACACTGTGCGCTAAGCTTCCTAGACTTCAGTTGTCATAAACTTTAACAAAAAGAAACATAACACTACTTCAACTCATATATAATACCGCTGTCGTATTCGCAATAATATTTTAAATGGGAGTGGAACACAGCCAATCCACTTTAATCATACCAGCTTGCTGATTTGGAAACTGTATTGACAGAGTCTTTTCTCGTGGTTATAAATTGGAAACAGAAGGGAACTGTGCATATTCGGAGAAAAAGCTAACCTTGTGAGCAGCTGACTGAAGAGGGCACCGTGCGGGGTGCAGTGAACCTCGCGATCATCGAATAACAGAAATTTCGACACCACCGCTGTCGACCGTGTCTCCGGGGAGCTGTGCGTTAAAGAAATAACCTGGTTATTTTTTTTAGGAGCGAAGCTCCTTAAGGCGTGAGCTGTGCGTCCCCTGTATGTAGCCACCTCTCGTTTAGTTCTTGCAGTGTCCACTAGATGGCGGTACCGTCTCCTGTATGTCGCCTCCTCTCGTTTAGTTCTTGCAGTGTTCACTAGATGGCGGCACCGTCTCCTGCATGTAGCCACCTCTCGTTTAGTTCTTTCAGTGCTCACTAGATGGCGGGACTTGTAGCTGATGATGAAAGGATGCAAGATGTTATAAACTAGACGGCGGTACTTCTAGTTGATGATGAAAGATGCGAGATGTTATAAAATAGGAATGATGTCACATATGGCACGTGTCATTGGTGGAAGACAATCGTTCGATTTAGTGCGGCGACGTACGCTAAAGGGAGCATTGTAATAAAATCGAGTAGCCAAAATGTACGGAAGATTCATGGTTTACCAGGTTTTCCTGCAGAGCTTCGCCCACTCATCATAATTCACTTCATGGATATGGCGGAATATTTTTGAAAACCGAGAGCAAACGAGCGTCGCGTCTTATAATCAATAGAGTTGCGGTGGTTCGACAGTCTATACTCTCCGTTTTTTTTCTATATTGATGCTTTATCTCTCACGGAATGATGCGTTACGCCAGCAATTTAATTGGAGATGGCAGGTTTTCAAGGAACAGTGGGCTTATGTTTTGAAATACGGAGATGAAACCGAAATGCTGAGTATGGCTTTTCTTAGTTAATTTTGATGTAAGGTGATATTTTGATCATTAGAGTTATCGAAAAGCGTACATGCGTAGTATCAAAATCAGCATCATCATCATCATCACCAGCACCCCTCCTCAACATCGTCCGTATCACTGTCATCCTGACTACGCCCACTCCAGGTCAAAGGCCTCTCCCATGTTCTTTCCAATCAACCTGTTCCTGTGCAAAAGTATAAAGCGGCCTTAATACAATACTTCAAGGTCTGAGAGTCTCACTGACATTGGTTCTATATCTTGTATATACACATCGTTTTAGTGTTCTTGTTTCGAGCGATGCCGAAGTCAAAAAAAAGGGAGGTGGAGGTATCATCTTTCGTGTCCCGAAACAAGCCCTGTCTTGTGCTTTTCTGATATGTAATAACCATTTCATGAGGTGTCTACCAATTACGTGACTGCTGCTTTAACTTATGATGTATTTACTCCCTGTCATACGCAAAGCTGAGCCTCAGCCATGCCATTCAATTTTTCACATAATTATCTATTTTTAAATGGGGCTTCAAACAACTCACACCACCGCTTGACACAGTGGTTTGAAAGATAACAAAAGGTGCCGCTTGGTCCTTGGGCTAATGATGATGTTATTGAGATGGCAAAGTGCTGTGTATATGGTGATACAATCATCAAATTCGTGACACTGTAGAAGAGCAATGGCGTTAGTTTTCAGGCAATCGTAGCGTGACATCTTCATGAGATTTAACTCAGCATACCAGTGTCGTAGAAAACTTAGGGTGGGTGCTTAAACGTCGCTAAGCCTTTGAACGCAGGTAGTTTTCCCACTTGTCTCCCAACGCACTTTTCTAGCTAGAACAATAAATCGTGAAACTACTCACTAGTAGCTGCAATGAAGAGGGGGGGGAGATGTACAACAAGAGAGAAGTCAGGGAGGTTAACCAGGCACATGCCCGGTCTGCTACTCTACGCTGTGGGAATGGCAAGGGGGGCGTAAAGATAAGAGAGAGGGGGAAAATAAGAGAAAGAGAAACAAATAGAGAATTGTCAGTTAATGGGCTGACGTGTATGCAGCGGTGGAGTTAAACAAGGTGGTCACGTAGGTCTGTAGTCCTCAAAAAGCAGAAGACAGCTTTGACTGCTTTTTGATCCGACGAAAGGCGAGGATGGTGTTCCAGTAGCACCTGCATAGAGAGTGGCCTATCGTCCAATGGTCGCGATGCGTCCGAAAGCTTCTGTCTTTCAGAGGCAAATCGAGAGCAATGACATCACAGATGGTCGATGTCTTCTTTGGTGTGGCAGATGTCGCATTTCGCATTGTCGATCTATTCGATGAGTATTGTATATGCTTTTGTGAAGACAACCCCCAACCAAAAGCGACAAAGAAGCGAAGCTTCACGTCAACGAAGTCCGTATGGAGGTCAAAGTTCCAGTCGAGGGTTTATTTGGTAGAGTCTCGTATATCTTATGCTTGGAGTGTTCCACTCCAGCAGACAAATACTACGTGCCAGGTGACAAAGTTGCTTTACAGCGTCAGTCCTTGACAAAGGAATCGGAAGGGTGTGCTCGTCTTGGTGCGATGTGTGAGCCACGTTGTCTGCGAACTCCACACCACTGATCCTACAATGGCCAGAAAGCCGCCTAAACTTGACCTCGTGGCCTGTTTCTATGACGAGGTGAAGAAGCTTGATAAACTCGTAGGTTAACTGTTCATAGCAACCTCGTCGAAGGACTGACTGCATGCTCTGTAGGGCCGGTTTCGAGTCGGAAAACACAGCCCATTTACTCAGTCTCTGGGAAAAGCTGCAAAGCCGCAAGTTCTGCCGCCGTAGACGTAGTGACGCGTGCACGACAGCTTGATTCCCAGAGTCATTCCTCTAGCTGGAATCACCACCGCACTGCGAGAACCAGACGCTGTGGTTGAACTATCGGTGTATATGTGCACGTGGTTATTGTACATTTCGTGCAGAAGGTGCAAGCTCAATTGTTTAAGGTCTGATGAAGCCAAATTTGATTTTTTTGTATTCCTGGAATAAAACACGTACTTGCGGGAGTGTCAGGCATTACGGAGGGTACACCAGTTTCTCAGCAGGCGTAAAACCTGACGTAAAGGACGCACGATGTGCACAGACAATTGCACTAAATTTCGTGCGGGGCCTCTCAGTTGCGAGGGTTGCCAGGTGGTGGGAAGGATTCCTAGCATGTTGCCTGAGGTACGTACATATCGTTTCAATGGTGCGTCATGATCGAGTAGTCCTGTGTAATGGCAATTGTTTTAGCTGTCGATGCGCAGTGGGGCAAACCAAGGCATATCCTAAGCGCCTGGGCTTGAATATTTTGGACTGTGTGCAGGTTCCTTTTGCAGGTGTTAGATATAACAGGAAGGCTATACCGCAGGAATCCAATAAATAATACCTTGTACAGCTGTAACATAGACTCGACAGACATTCCCCAACTTTTCCCGGTAAGAAACCTTAACAAGTGTCAAATGGCGGTCAGTCGCTTTTTCACGTCTGAGTTTACGTGTGGGGTCCAAGCCAGGTTTCAGTCAATTACGACTACCAAGAAACTGGCTCCGGCTGCATGACACCAATTGCCCGTCAAATTATGTGCCGTAAGCGGACATTGGCTTTTTGGTGAAAGCCACGACTGCTCACTTCCCACTTGCGATTTTGAGCCCTTGTTTACGTAGGTGGTGCGATGTCATTGATTTTGCCTCTTGAAGTCGAGCGCGAAGTTGAAGTCGAGTCACACCTGACGTCCACACACAGATGTCATCGGCATAAATAAAAAGTCATGCACTGCTTGGTTGCTTGGCAACTAGTCCAATGAGTATTAAGTTGAACAGCGTCGGGCTTAGCACTCCGCCTTGCGGGACTCTTCGGCTACAGTAATACTCGGGTGTCGGGCCATTCTCTGTCTGCACGTGAAATGACCTTTTCTGTAGGTAGCTCTGAACTCACGTATATATCTTGCCACCGAGTCCCACTCCTTCTAGTGCACTGAGAATGGTTTTCGTAGGTGACATTGTCGTATGTTCCTTTAAGGTCACGAAACAGAGCAGCAGATAACCGTTTGCAGGCCTTTTGGTGCTCTACATATGTCACCAAGTCAACTACATTGTCAATTGATGAGCGGCCTCGTCAGCTGCAATGAAGATGTTTCTAAACATACCGCTTTCGGTATTCTTTGAGGCTATCTTTTTTTAGGAGTGTCGCACTGCGCAGCGTAACCCAATATTTGTTCACATAACTCAGATAACTTACTCAAATCTTCTGATAGCGTCCGAAAACAGAAACGCCAGGAATGTGCGGTAGGCGCCGCACAGTTAGAGTGAAAGCTAGAAGAGCAGCCTTTCAGAGCCTTTCCAAAACACTCGTTGGGTAACTACTGCAAGCACACTTGCTTGGTACCTAATAGGGCACTAATAATAAACTTTTGGGTAGTTGGCTGGCACTCGCTATGCTTGCTAGGAATTTTGTGCCAACTGTTCATGCAGTGGCTGACGACGATGAGGAGCTATGGCTGAATTGCGTGTACGCCACAGACACTAGGGAAACAAGAACAAGCATTTGTAATCGGTTGGAACATTAGACGGCCCAAATGGAAAGCTAATCACATTGTGTGACGACTGGTTGTTCTTTCGCTGTTGTAAAACGCTTTATACGTCGTATTATTGCGATTGGTTTCCCGACATCAAACCTGCCTAAGGCAAGTTTGACAAGTCGCAAGAACTTCCAATCACAGCTCATGGTATTAAGTTCTTCCCGTTCAAAAAGAGTCTGACTGATAACACTCCTTATGACCTGTTTATGTTGTTGGGACTTTATTCACTATCAAAAAGTCCCATAATTGATTGACACGCCAAGCCACCACGCTCGACGAGATCTGTTTTCCGAGAAGCAGCTGCTCAAGTGCGCAGTGTTAATGAGACTTTTGACCCCGTTCCGGAGTGGCTTTCCGTTCTTGACGCTTGAGTGTGTTTGCGTGACTTCTGATGAAGTATGTTGCGTGTATTTTACTGGTGATAATTTCATTCAATAAAGAAAAAAAACCGGAGTAGCTCAGTGGTATAATAATGGGCTGGCACCCAGCGGACCCGGGTTCAAGCCTCATTGTGTCATTGGTGCAAGCTTCTTTTCCTAATTTCGCGTTATGTGGTTACGGACACCGGTGGCGGTGGCGGCGGACAACATGCAACTGCGCGTGACCCGAGTTTTGATCTCATTACAGCTTTCACTATATTACGAACAACATAATATAAATTTCGCAGAGCTGGTACTTCGCTCAGTAACGGACACAGGGTCCGTGTTATTTAGCGGACACAGTGTTAATTTCTTTTTATTTATAATTGGTTTGAATACATGTTCTTAGAGCAATTTGTTCTGTTTTCTCTATTCACCCGACACCCACAGTGTGTGTGTGTGTGTGCGTGTTCGTGTGTGTGTGTTTGTGTGTGTGTGAGTGTGTGTGTGTGTTCGTGTGTTTGTTTGTGTGTGTGTGTGTGCGTGTGTGTGTGTGTGTGTGTGTGTGTGTGTGTGTGTGTGTGTGTGTGTGTGTATAGCAACAGGACAGTACGTTTATGTAGAACTCAGAGAGACGTCGGATAACACATAAAATAACGAATGTTGAGATGTTCACTCCAGTGCGCTGCTTTGCTTTAGGGGCAATGGATGGAGAAGCTCATTTATGATGAGTACATAGGGCCAGAGCTGGGAACTACAATTGTGCCACTCACTAATCGTCAACGTCCTGGCCATCGTAGTTTCAGAAGGGTGTCTTCTGGGTTGCCCTCAGAGATCATGGGTGGACAAGAGTGGACCACGAACCACAATTGTCACTACTGGAACCTTAACACCTCCCTATCCAGGCTGCCCCTAATCGAGCACTCGTTCTTTTTCTTCCCTCGAGTGCCTCACACGCCACGCTCCACTAAAAAAGCATTGTCATCCTCTCTTGTGATTGCGGCAAATTTCCAAAAACTTACCTGACTTGTCGAACTCCCCTTAACGTGAATAATGCTGTGCCGTAGACAGAGTCACTCGTGATGCTACACAACGGAACACAAAGCTTATTGCAAGGGTGTTGCATGGCTTATCCTTTCCTCCACGCGCGCGACTTTCGGCTGTGATTCTAAGCGTATAGACGAGGTAAATTAGCGTTCAGCGTGATTGCCACACATGCATATAACGTGCGTTATTGGATTCTTATCTGTGTAGTAGGAGCATGTTTCGTAACGCAGCAGCCGAATCGATAGAGGGATACGTATGTAGTACGAAAAAGTGGAGTTGCAGCCAACGCGGTATTATCGTGCCTACCTTCAAACATAAGCCTACAAACAGGTGAGCTCTGCTTTGGTGCTTTCGGCCACCGATTACCCACCGGTCGATGCAGCTCGGTGACAGGTTGTGTGAATTAGCGCAACAAGCTCGCATGATCGACTGCCCGATGCAAAAGTGGCGGCCGTGCATGCACACACGTGCAGGTACCGGCCCACCGTCGAATCCAAGACTAGCGAGTCTACTGGGAATGGAGGTATCCTCTGTCGGTTGTGCGCTCGTGTCTCACAAACTCCGTACTGCAGAGTGGGAGATGTGAGATTCAAACCAAGCACAAGCTATCTCTTGAAGCTTAAAGCTTCCAATAATAACGTTTAATGACAAAATCTTTCTATGCTGTCCAAATGTGGAATTCTACTATTCGCGATGGCTTTCTTTGCATGGCTGTTAATAGTAGTATATATTTCTTTATCCATATATTATATAGAAATGCATGTGAATACATTTTTGTTTAAAAAGTATGTATAGTTTTTATGTGTCTACGTCAAATATCAATGTACATTTGTTTACGCAATACTTGTAAAATTAGTAAATAGTTCTGAATGCTTAAAATGTTGGTCATTAATTTTCCTATTATCTCACTATTCTTTCTATTTAACTGTGGTACCTGTGTATTTCCGGCTGGCGTTTTTTTTTTATTTTTGCCCCTAATTCATATTTTTATCTAATGATCATGTACAGAAGATCCCGACACGGCGTTCTATCCCAGGGACTCTCTTCTTTGTATTGTCACGAGGTCTTGACGTGGAGGAAGACAGCAGACTGTAAGTACAAGATTAAACTCCTTATTTGGCCTAACTTGTGGCCGGTAACCTGAAGGTCATATCGCAGCGATACCCACTCGCACCGATAGCGGCGAACAGAATGTCGGCCTTCGATCAAATTTCAAGCGGGGAAGGGCATCGGGGTTTATACAGGTGGCGTCAAATATTCTAGCGGTATCGCTAGTGGCCATGTAGGTTCCAGAATAATCTGCAATGTTTGCGAAGTGAGTGTAATGTTAACAAAACGATGTTCTACCGTCCTGAAGGTTCTCGAACACTGCAAGCGCGGTCTGCGCTGAAAATGACAGTCAGTGTAACGGCGCGGTAACAAAACTTGAAGAAAGAATGTGACAAATTAATAAAATAAGCAATAAACCACAATAGTATACCAAACCCAACCAAGAACAGTATTTAGATTTGTAAAGGCCTTGAAACTGCTTGAGGGGCACGACATGGACGACTTCAGGTCGCGCACAGCGGCCGTTAAAAGTTCGCGATGCCAACGAGGACAACCTCGTAGTCGAGTGGGTCCAGACATCGAACTGCCCTGTATGGTTAGAAGTACCATCGCAGAAGTTTTAGGTGCGAAGCTTCTTACGGCGTGGGTCATAGGTCCCGTATTTGTTGTAGTCACCTCATGTTTAGTCCTTAGAATGTCGCTGGACCACGGTACTTCTATATGATAAATATCTGATGAATACATGCGAGATGGGTACTTGGAGTAATCACTAGATGGATGGACGGACGGATGGACAGACAAACAGACGAGCGAACGAGTGGATGGATGGACGTACATACGGACGGACGCATGGATAAACGGACGCACGCATGGACGGACGTATGGGCGCTTCACCCTACTCATCATAATTCACTCCGTGGAAATAGTGTGAATTTTTTCACTCAGTCCACGTCGGCATATCGGTAAAAGATCGTTGGCGCAAACTTGAAAGCAGTCAAAAAATAAAGAGACTCGCGAAAGCGCTTTTCCGAGTCTCTTCTCTCGTCTGCTTTCAAGTTTGCAGAAACGGAGAAACCAGCTTAAGGACACGTTCACAAGAAGATAAGACGACACACACACGCTGGAGTGAAGGTGTCCTTGTGAACGTGTCCTAGGCTAGTTTCTTCGTTTCTGCAATCATGTACCAACAGGCCCTGCAACAGATTCTCCTTCAAGTTTGCGCCAACGATGTTTTAGCGAGCTATACACCAACTAGCCCGTGGTCGAAATTTCCGGAGCCCTTCACTACGGTGTCTCTCATAATCATATGGTGTTTTTGGGACGTTAAACCCCACATATCAATCAATCAATCAATCAATCAATCAACCAACTAGCCCGACAGCACACGTTACCGGCATATGGGTGTCCACATCCAAACACGGTCACCGGGATGGTATTCCGCGAAGTGCCGTCGAAGATTGTAACGGTGGCTGTCGATCTTCTGTTAGTTATTGATGCGGAGGCTGGCGAGTTGTCGTTATTCTTCGACGAGCAGAAAGTAGACAGTCACGTCGAGGATTTCTTCGTCAGCGAAGTTTGGCCACATGGCGTCGAGTGTCGTGGCCAGGTTCTCTTCGTAGAACACGTCGTCTCCTGCACCGCCGTGTTGTTTTATCTTGTACCCAGCAGCTCCACCAGCTTTCGCGGGGTCGTTTCGTGGATGAAGGAAGGAGACTGTAGGTACAAGATGAAACTGTTTATTTAGTCGATTTTGTGGCCGGTAAATTGATGGTAGGATTACAGCAATACCCACTGGATCTGATAGCGGCGAAAAGAGCGTAGGCCGTCGATCAACCGACAAGTGAGGAAGTGCGTCGGCATTTATACACGTGCCGTCGAATATTCAAGCGTTATAGCTAGCGGCCACGTAGGTTCCAAAATAATCTGTAGAGTTCATAAAGTGGTAGCAACCTTCACAAAACGATCTACTACAGTCCTGAAGTTTCCCTAACACTGCAGGCTAGGTTGGCGCTGAGAATTACTGACAGCATAACGGGACGGTTACAAAACTTGAGGAAAAAATGTGGCGATTTCTTAACAATGTAAGCACACTACGCAAAACAAAGATTGCATTTGATTCAATAATTGCATAATTGATTGATTGATTAGATCTGCTATGAGTATTGTCTTGAAGTTTCTTAACGTCAACTTCAGTGTTTCTCATTTTACATGATTCCCCACTAATTCACAAGAGTGAATCAGTGGTGAAACGACTTTAGGTGTGATGCTGTGTGATGTTTTTACATAAATGTACTCTTTCCATTTTCTACTTTCTTTCGTAAATTGGAGCAGCAGGTACTGTGCAATCTGGCCTTCGGAAGAAAAGATTACCGGCAGTAAATCTGCAGATAACTGAAACCTGCCCCAGACCACTTCTGCACGTGGGTGTGCAGAAGTGTGAGTGAGAATTTATTAGAAGGCAGAGAGGTCGGCCTGAGCTAGTTCGCTCTAGCCTGCTACTCTACACAGGGGATAAGGGAAGGGGGACGGAAAGAGGGATGAAGGGTGATGATGGGGACAAGAAGAGGTGGTGCGTATGTACAGTAGCCACTTAGTATAGTACCCTACAGTCTAGTTTCTAGTCCAGTGCTTTTTATAAAGTCTAGAACAGCCTTTGTAGCAGTTTTTGACACTGTTTGGTCGTTCATTGCTGACAATATGTGGCTTTCATTTAATGGTGTTCGTCCAATGCTTGCCAACGTTGCAGTTAGCATTTTTCTTTGTGCCACGTATAATGCACAGTCACAAAATATGTGAGCTATCGTTTCGCGCACTTAGCAGCGTTCACAGTTTGGGCTGTCCTCACGGCCGATTAGGTGCGTGTAGTGGCAAGTGAAGGTGACGCCCAGGCGAATTCGGTGCAGTATATTAGCATGTCTTCGGCTGATTTTATCTGGAAGACGAAAAGTCATACTGGGGTCTGTTTCCCGCAGGCGCTTGTTCCGGTGATCTGGTAGCGACCAGTAAGTGGCAGCGCATTCGCGCATGAGTTATCTCAACAATGTGTTGACGTCACCTCGCGAGTAGGGTACTTTGACGTACATAGGAGCGTTGTATATTGCCGCTCTTGCTTCGCTATCGGCTGTTTCGTTGCCAACCAGGCCGCAGTGTCCAGGAATCCATTGGAGTGTAATCAAGTGACCGCCCCTGTGTGTTAGGTAAAATGCTTGGACGATTCCTAACGTTAACTCGTAAAATTGGCCTCTTCTTGAGCAAGAATGGATAGCTTGAAGCGCTGATTTTGAATCAGACAGAATCGTCCATTTAGGTGGTGCTTGGTCGTTCACAAATTTTATGGCTTCTTGTATAGCAACAAGCTCTGCAGCTGTCGAAGATGACCTATGATCTAATTTGTACTGTCGGGAAATACCGAGTTGAGGGATCACGAAGGCTGCAGCTGAGGCGGATGAAGTTACGAATCCATCGGTGTAAATGTGCACAGAGTCGTTGTATGCGGTCATCTAAATGTGCCAAGGTGAGTTGCTTGAGGGCAATTTAAGAAACATGCGACTTATACGAAATTCCACGTATGTGAAGGCACACCAGCGGATTATTCAATGTCCATGGAGGCACTGCAGGGATTACGGCAGGTGCAAAGCCTGACGGGATCATGTGCCTATGCGTATCGAGGCATCGCGAATAGGTACAGCCTGGTCGGTCCACTTGTAGCGAAGACAACGGGTGCTGTGCATGTCGGGTCAGCAGACGAATGTGCACTCGAAGAGGCTCACAGGACGTGTAAACCTGAATAGGGTAGGTGCGCAACTCCTCTATAGTGCCAGAGGTAGATGTGCACCGTGGCAGGCCAACGCATATTCTCAGTGCTCGTGCCTGAAGGCTCTCTAAAGTACGAAGGCACGTTGCCCGCATGCTGGAAAGCACAGGTGAGCTGTACCTTATATAGCCCACAAACAATGCCTTGTATAACTGCAGAAGACTTTTCTCCGAAGGGCCCCATCTCAGTCTTGCTATAACATGAAGAACATACACAAAACTGATTAGTTTGTTTCTCAGCACAGTCACATGCTTTGACCAGGACAGGTTGCGATCAATGACGACCCCTAAATAGCGGTGGTGCTTAACCACGGGAATCACTACTCCGTGAGCGAAGATTCGGTACCGCGACATTGATTTCTTCGTAAATGCCAATGCATTTTGTTATTGAAAGTTCCAGGCCCTGACGACGTAAGTACTTAGATGTTATTGATGTGCCTTGTTGTAGCCTTGCTCGTAGTTGTGGTCGCGTTGCTCCAGATGCCCATATGCATATGTCGTCCGCATACGCACTGACTCTGACAACGTCGGGAAGCTCAACTTCAAGGCCAATGAGTGTTATGTTAAAAAGCATGGGGCTCAGGACGGCACCTTGCGGAACTCCACGGCTTACGAGGTGCCTGGCCGTGTCACCGTCGGATGTCGACATAAAAATGGTACGTCCTCTGAGATAGCTCCCTATCCATGCGTGTAGTCGGCCACCTACGCCGATCTCTTCAAGTGCGTCAAGAATGGCCTCATGGTAGACGCTATCGTATGCGCCCTTTATATCTAAGAAAATGGCCCCTACTAATCTCCGGCGTTGTCTTTCCTTTTCAACAGAAGAAACTAGATCTACAACACCATCTATAGATGATCGACCTCTACGGAAGCCATTTATAAAATCTGGTAAGCCGACATTATTCTCCAGCAGCCATTCCAATCTTGCCAGCACCATGCGTTCCATCACCTTACCGATGCAACTGGCTAGGGCAATGGGTCTATAAGAAGACAACTCATGTGAACACTTGCCTGGTTTCAGTAAGGCCACTATGCGGCTGCACTTCCAACTCTCTGGGACTGTCGCTGTTTCCCACGTAGAGTTGTAGAACGACAAGAGAGCCTGCCTTGCTTCCTGGCTGAGGTGATATAGAGCCGAATAAGTAATTCCGTCAGGCCCCGGTGCGGACGAACGTCGGGACGTAGAAATCGCAGCGTCGAGTTCGTGCATTGTGAATGGTAAGTCGAGGCGATCGTCGCTGGATGGTGGGAGGCTAAATACGAAGGTGATATCGGTGAGCAGGACATACCTACGAGTAAGTGGCAGTAATCTTCTGCAACCTCTACTTCAGGTCGACCTTGCTTTAGAGCCAAAGATCGGAAAGGGAACAACTGTTGAGTGGGCGTCTGAAGGCTTCGGACAGTTTGCCATATTCGAGACAGGGGTTTTCTGGGATCAAGAGAGCTACAAAATACCCTCCACCGTTGCCTATCGAGCTTATCGAGGTGCCGCAATACATGTCGTTGTGCTTGGCGTGCTGTAGATAGGTCAGTTGGTGATTTCGTCCTCCTGTATTTTCTCTCTGCCCGGCGACGAATTGCACGAAGGTATTCATATTGTGCGTCAAGTTGTGATCTTGGTAGCGACACATTCACAAGTTTTGTATGCGTTGTTAAGGCTGATGCAATTAGGCTTTCTATTTCAGATATAGATTGAATATTCCCGCACTGAGCATTTACAGAAGCTTGGCATCCTGGCTAGTCTACGCTTTTCACAGGCCGTGGAGACGAACGATGGAAACCTTTTAGCTGTATATATGTAGGGAGATGGTCACTTCCATGTGTTTCAACGTCTACAAACCAACAGGTGGTAGGCAGAAGACTTCTGCTCACAAAACATACGTCTAGACAGCTGCTGTATGATGCGCCACGGAGGTAAGTAGGTGAGCCATCGTTAATGGACATGAGGCCTTGATTGAGCACAAAATCGGCAATTTCCCTGCCGCGGGTGTTCATTGAGGCAGAACCCCACATGGGATGATGTGCATTAAAATCCCCAACTAATACATGTGGTCCAGGGCAAGCTTGGAGAACAGATAGAAGATGGGGACAGTCCACGTGGCTTCTAGGAGGAATGTATCCACCAATGATTGATATTGAACGTCGCTTGTGCTTTATAGATAGGCAAATATAGTCGTTAGAAGCATGAGGAGCCACGGCATGTCTGACGTACGTTAAATCTTGACGTACGCATATAATTACTTTGCTCGCATTTCGATCATCACGTGACCACAAAGTGACGTATCCGGAAATACGAAACGACGACATTATATTCGGCTCACATAATACAACCAACGGAAATTTGTATTTAAACATCCGTTGTCGAAAGTCAGACAATCGGCTTCGCAAACCCCGTGCGTTTCACTGCATTATAGCAGAGGTGCACACACGTTCATCGAAGAAATTCGCCATGGCCCCACCGCGGTGGTCTAGTGGCTAAGGTACTCGGCTGCTGACCCGCACGTCGCGGGATCAAATCCTGGCTGCGGCGGCTGCGTTTCCGATGGAGGCGGAAATGTTGTAGGCCCGTGTGCTCAGATTCGGGCGCACGTTAAAGAACCCCAGGTGGTCAAAATTTCCGCAGCCCTTCACTACGCCGTCTCTCATAATCATATGGTGGTTTTGGGACGTTAAACCCCACATATCAATCAAGAAATTCGCCATATTGTTTATGGAAGGGTCAGCAGTAGCGGTTCCAGCACGTTGAGGATCTGCACTGCTGTTTTCGCTCCTGGTGTGTGTAGCTCGTTGAGAATCCCACGAATAGATTTTAATAGATGCTTCAGCATAGTTTGGCTCTTCTCAGTGTCTTGCCTATCATTTTTCGCCCTCTTTGAAGTTGCAGCCCATGATGTGATGGGGTGTGCAGAAGTTTCGTGAAGAAGAGCATATGGACCCTGTTGAACACATATTTGCGAATATAGCGCTGCCTATATCTGACCGCGAAAGGCGCATACGTCATGAAGCTTCTCTCTGTGGTGCATCCACCCTATTCTTATGGCTTGCTTCCTTCTAATATGGTAATGCGAAGGAACTACTCTTGTCATTGATTTCACTCTATTCGTCGTTGCTTAACTGCTGACCCTAATGTTGCCGGTTAGATCCCAGAACCAGTAGCATTTAGATGGAGACGCAATGGTAGGGACCCGTCGATGTCAGGGCGCGTTACAAAACACCAGGAGTCGAAATTTTCGGAGGCCTGTACTCTAACATGACTCGTAATCATATCGTTGTTATGGGATGTAACACCTATGATGTTATTATTTTTAAGTATTTCGCTCAGCCTTTCACTATTCCATGCTCAGCTGGCATCAATCTTCTGTAATAGAAGGTGCATAATGCGGACAACAAAACTACTCGCTTTCTCGCGTCTTCTTTTTCGTCCTGATGACCTACAGGGCCCTTTTTTACTAATCACCAACCCCCTTTGTATTGCATCAGCAGGTTCCCTACTTTACCAATGAATTTCCTGATGCCCCTGCAATACCAAAATAATCGGCCCTCTTCATTTGTTTTTCTCCTTTCATTGACGCCCAACACAGTATTTAACCAAAGCACAATAAGCTTGCCTAAAACTCTACTTCCACACCTTCACTGATTTAGCAACACCGCTGTCTTTTTGGTTGAATGTGGTAGTGTGGTTGAATGGTTGAGCCACCACTTGAATGTGGTTGGTAGTTACTAATATAATAGCTCATTCATCACTAAGCCGAACAGGTTCAAGATCTGTGCGGGAAGTCAGTGGCATGACTGAACACTTTTAGGAGCAGTAGTACGTCCTAGTTCTCAATCTGTCGTGCAATGGCAATCATAATTGTCTATCTATGTAAAAAGGCCGACGTGAGGGGCCATTTTCTTTCAGCCCTACATGTTGGAAAGGATGTTCCAAGCTTTTGAGAAATGGCTATCTCTTCAGTCTCCTTTGCGCTGCCTACACTTCTTTCTATTTTTATTGCAATAGCAATTATATGAACACTCTCAGCTGGATTTTGCCGCCGGCGGCATTGTCGTCGCCGTGCGCGTCGCCATCAATTGCCGTATATATATATATATATATATATATATATATATATATATATATATATATATATATATATATATATATATATATATATATATATATATATATATATATATATATATATGTGTGTGTGTGTGTGTGTGTGTGTGTGTGTGTGAAAACGCAAAAGAAAAAAAAGAATCTAGAAAAACACTCCGTCGTGCGGAATTGAACTTCGAACCTATGACACGTGACTGCGAGGCATTAACCATTAAGCCACGAAACAGGCCGTCCTTCAACGTTCAAACGGCATGCTATTTATATGTACCACTTACTGCTGCTGACGGGCATCTCGGGAGGGGGGGGGAACTATCGTGTTTTCAGCATTTACCAGCAACATGGCGAATTGAGCGTGCGCGCGGCACGCGCTCTCATCTCCCACGCCTACTTTCCCTCATCGAGAGGAGAGGGTGGGCGTAAAGCCCCTGGGCACTCACTCGTGCTACCTTATTTCACGGTGGGGGAGGATCCTGCGTCTTGGCTAGCTTTTAGCTCTCACCGGAGCAATTCTGTTGTAGTTACCGGGTGCGCAAACGTCACTGCAATCGGTTCACAGTCTATGTTCGCAAAAAAAGTGTGCTTTTCAGACGCAGTGAAGGAATAACTGATACGCTTATTCGCGTTCATCTGTAACTGTGAGTACGTTTCATGTGTTATTTGTGCGTTTTATGCGGATCTGCCGGCCATTAGGTGCGTGAACTTTCAATCTGTTGCTATCGCGTTCACTGCTTTGTCTTTGCTGCAAACACATGACTTTTTATTATCGTTGTTTCATTTCCAATATCAGGTTATTACCCGAGAAGCTTCTTAAGTTTTTTCGTCCTTCGTTGTCTCTTTTTTTTTCTTCTAGACATTACACCTTTAGTTATGTCTCATGTGATCCACTGTCCATAGGTTTTGGCTTCTTAAGTTGGTTTCCCCTTTTACATGTGGTGTAGTTTGCATGTAAAAGTGTTTTTAAACCACTTTTTCATGCAAACAACACCGCAAACAAAAATGAAGAAACTCGATCTCTAATTGTCAAAATTGAATGTCCTACCGCGTTGTAACTTCTTTAAAACTTATGTGATCATTCCATACAAAAGGGAATAATCAACAGGCTATTTTAGAAAAAGGTAATGAAACATATCCATACGCAATTACTAGCGTTTTATTCCCCTGGGCATATGCGTATTAAGCTAACATCTCGCGTACGACATCATATGCTAACCTCTCAACGCAGGCATGCGCACCACAGAAACGCACAACTTAATACCCTGTTACAGCAATTCCATGTGAAAGGTGGTACTGGTCGCCATTCTTTTTTTTTCTTTCACTCTGCCTCTTTGTTGCATAGTTCACAAGCTTCACCGTAGTGCACACACTTTGCGTGGTGCTGTGCACAGCGATGACGTGACCATGCTGTGCCTAGAGCGCACAGCGCAGTGCTCGCTGACGTGCGCGTTGCACGGTTGCGTGAACCGGCGCCAACGACCGCCGTCGGTGATGGATGCCCGCTGATTCGCAACAACGCGCTCGCGATTCGCTGAGAGGCAATGCGGCTCGCTTACTCTGATCACGGCTGGCGCGTCGCTTTCGGGCTCTGTCGCGAGAAGCCAGGCTAGTGTCCACAATAAATGGCTCGGGCATGACGATGTCACCCAAATTATTTTAGGCTCTCTCGACGTCGGCGTTTAGATATAGCGACAACGACATGCCTGCGGTGGATGTCGCTAGGCAGGACTGAGGTAAACGGGGACGACCCTTGTACACATTCCTTTATGCTTTTAACGAACACTGTTCGATGCAAGACCTGATCCGAACAACGTGAGAGCCATCGACTATTATTGCTTGTACCCTCTTTCGCGGACTTTACGCAATATAACAAAATTGTAATGGTTGTTTCCGGGAAACCAGGAAGGGTAGCTGAAGCACAGAAAACTCGTCCAAACACTGCGTGTGCAAGGAATTTCCGCATAGTCATCCGAACAAAATCTTCATAAAAATGCCTGCAACTATAGCAGCCTGCAACCGACGAGTGTATCAGCAATACAATACATATAAAGCGTTTATATACTTCACTGCAAGAGAAAAAAAACAGTCAGGTTTGCCCGGGACGCGCAGAACAGTCACAGCGAAAGCTCGATCTGCTTTCCTGAATTCTTTTAGGGGCGAAGCTCCTTATGGCGTGGCTTGTGCGTCCCTCGTAGTACGTAACCACCAGTGGCACATACCCGAAATAGCGGTCCTTACGATTTTGACCTCCAAGGTGGTTCCGGTGAGAGATTTCTTCTGTGCGTTGTTGAACAATAAAAGATAGCGCTCAATGCACATGTTAATGGCTGCTAAGGGGGAATGAGAGACAGGAGCATTCGGCCTTTAGGTAACGCGCACGCTGCGATCCCCATTAGCAGCTACTGGCGTGTACATTGAGCACGATCTGACAAGGAAGGGTTGCTACGTTATACTCGCTGGGTGTAACCTCCTTGGTTTTAGAAAGGTTTAGCGAGGGTTGGGCCGCATAGCCATGAATACAGTGAACTAGTATATAACATGAACTCGAGGTGGTTAAAAGGGGGAAGTAAACCCGAAGCGCAAGCCGTAAGAAAGTGTGCATGTGCTACCTCCCGTTTAGTCCTTGAAATGTCCGCTGGATGGCGGTGCTTCTATATGGAGAATATGTGATGAAAAGATGCGAGATGGTGGTACTTGGAGTGCTGAATAGATGGACGAACGGACACACAGTCGGATGCATGGATGGACGCATGAAGGACGCAGGCGCGGATGCATGGACGAACGCAGAGACAGACGCACGAACAGACGCACGCACGGACGAGTGGATGGACGCATGGACGGTTATACAGACGTACGCAGGAACGGACGGAAGCAAGAACGAATGGACGGACGAATGCTTCGCCCCACTACCCATCATTCACTCCGTGGATATGCTGCCATTTTTTTAAACACTCTTAGGGCAACTCCTACACACACTAGAATATAACCCACTACGCCATTATTTGTAATATTCTTTTGTTGTAGAAAAGCGTCCATTGTGCCATTATGCGACAATATTTTGGCAAGCGAGGAAGCCACTTTTTTGGTACTGATACTAACGAAGATAAAGAATTTTGCCTGACACGTTTCTAATGGGTTTAGATATTCAATATACCACTCGTTGCGGAATTCACTTTGTGTGACGTCTATTTGTTACTTTATACTACTCTAAAACGCTTCATATACCATGTTAACACAATACCTTACCCGACACGTAGCATGCATAGGTTCAATTTGCAGATAAATCTCAAGCACCTAAGTAGCTCAATGGTTAAATACTAGGCTTTCGTGCAGAGGGCTTGGGTTTATATTCTGTTTTGTTTTCGGTATTTCTTATTTCAAATGTTTATTTCGCAGGACAGTGGTTACGGACACCGGCGTTGGTGGCGGCGGACCGCCCGGTGCCAGAATCGGCTCTTGTTTTGATCTCTTAACAGCTCTCACTCTACAAAGAGTATGTTTTACTCTTTAAGAGCTACATCTTTTTCACATATATGTCACCATTCACTCTGTTTCGGTTGAGAGTCAGTTTGACTGAAAGACGTTTACTTTCTTGGAAAGAGTGCCAGGACTCTATTACGAAAGAATCACATCACCTTATCATAGTGTTGAATCACTTTCGCAACTAACCTTGCGAAATGAGCCAATTGATACACACGCAGGAGTCACGTGGCTTCATAACTATATTAAATTAGTTAACTGGCACAGCTTGTAGTGTCGCGCCACTTTAATTGAAAATAGTAAAGTATTCATTGCCAGTAAGTCAAATAAATATGGCCATTGTGGGAATGACTGCGAAACAAATCGAACGCAACGAAAAAAGTCTTCAAAGTAACTCGAAAAGCTTTAGCGTCAGGGTAAGATATGGAGTTTCAAGAGATTTTCAGTTTTCTACAATTCAGCAATTGGAGTAGGCCTCCTTTGCATGTCTGTGTTAGTATGGCGAACTAAAGTGTCAGGTGGCAGTGTACATTCTGTCATGCGTTGTAAAAGGCACCGCACGAATTCAAATCGCGCTTCGTTATTGTTTCCTGACCGAATGTGGAATCAAATTAGGCGGCCGTAAAATCAGGAGGCTTCAGACAAGTGGCTTGCTGTGTGCCCTTCCTGTTCACTGTGAGCAACCATGTGTAATGGTACCTGAAAAAACTGGACGTAGTATTGTGGTCAGAAAACGGAACTATGTTTGGGTTAGTAAAACAGTGCGCAGTAGGGCGTACCCATAGTCGGAAGAAACTTTTTGTACAAAGAAACGGACATCACAAGGTACAGTGCATTTACCATTACTAAAAGAAATAAAATTGGTTATAGGACGCGTAATTGCTTTTATCAATCTTCAATGTTAAGGCGGGAGAGAGAGAGGGGGACGAAATAAAGGCAGGAAGGTCAACGAGACGCGAATTCGCTTCGCCATCACTTTGTCGCCGACGCCAACCCAGCTGATGTGACCCACTTGAAGTCGGAAAAATAATGCATCACCTATACTGCTGCGTGGAGGTTTACAAACATCTTTGCCTCAGGGGGTCAAAGTTAACCAATATTCTACTGCGACTGTCATCACCAAATTGGCGTCATGGCATGTATATGTCACTTAGACGCTTAAAGGTGCATCCGGTAATGTTAGCTTCTCGTGAACAACAAAGGCCCTGTGTGCTTACTGAACTTGAGAAAACATTGCAAGGACGTACACACAGCACAGTTAACCTTACCACTTCATATGAGAACACTATCATTTGCTGCACACCAAGGAACATACATTTACGTTCAATACCATTTCATATTGTAGCTCTTCATTGTTTTGAGCAGCCGCGCTTTCCAGCTGTCATTGCTAAATATACTCGCGTGATCACAATCATGGTGCAGAGAAATAATGGGTCCAATGTTTTTTAGGCCATCTTCTATAAACTGCTTGCTGTAAACTGTGACAGTACTCACCTCTTATAGTTACAGTCTTATGCTATATTTATATACGCCTATTTTTTTCTCACGTGTCTTCAAGCACACGAGCAGAGGTACCGGAAATGTCGGTATTGCCTCGCCATACCGTCGTTTCCGCGACTGCACTTTTCATGAAACACTAATATTTTCGTTCGGATTATATAACACCGTTAACCTGCCCTGCAATCTCTCACGCGTTCCGGCTGTTTTATTTTTTTCTATTGTTCCATACCGAGACATAGCCACTGCATATAGTCTTCCCCCTTTCTTATTTTTGTTATCATTGCTTGTGTTAACAATACTAAATGATTCCTTAACTCTTATCACAACATCGTCAATATCAGGGTTGCACACGTGTATCGTACATGGCAATTTAGTTTTTTTCTGCTTTTTTGTTACACCGGTGGGGACTGTCTTTCTTGCTTCACGACAGTGGCAGCGTTTCAATTTTTGTCGAGATATCTAGAAATACTTAATTGATATTCTGTCCGTGCATTGTGCTTCATCAAAGTCTAAGCCTCGAACTTTAAGCGTCAAATACTTTTGGTAATACTGGCAAATTTATAATAAATACTTACGTTTCCACAGGTTATACGAGCGCCCTTTGTGGTTTTCTTCATTTTTTTGTATTCTAGTTTTTACCAGAGCGATTATTTATCTTTAATTTCATCATGTCTCCTTCTATCACTAACAACAGTGGTAACTTACAGCATGCTGTCAAACTTTCACAAATGGTTTTCTGGGAGCCCTCTTTTGGAACCATCGTTCAGTACAAGATGAAATCGAAAAGAAAAAGGAGATAAGCTGTGACTTCACAGCGGTAAGACAGAAACTGCAGCTATCATGATCACGGCGTTTAGATAGCGTTAGCATGTCATGAACATTCCTTGAAAAACGTTACTCTTTTTTTTCCCACATCACTGTTCTAAATGCATAATCTCTAAGAAAATAGATTCACTGCCTGCTCATTGCCAACTTTTCCGGCTCGTTGAATGAGCTTCAACACACTTGTCCTCTTAATGCCACTAGCGAGCCCTTGATGACGACAACCAATTAGCTTTGGAGCCACGTCACCTTCTGTGAACGCATGCATGCGTTACACATAAACCAATTCGGTTTTTAAGGCAAACTATACTTAGCACCAAACATGGCAAATCAGCTTCTAGAGTCGCCAAAGCTTGTTACAAAGCCACTTCAGCTCTAGATGTGTATGCGTGCGCACGATGAACGTAACCGAACTCTGTTTTCACGGTATGTTGTACATTGTACTCAACATCGCAAGTAAGCTCTTGGAATACAGAGCCAGTTTGCTTTAGAGGCACGTAACTACCTTTAAACGCGTTCATGCGTTACACTTAAGCCAACTCGGCTTTGACGGCAGCCACTTTGTGCATGACCAACTCCCAGACCGTGATAAGCGCAGTCGACAGGAAAAGGCAGACCATCGACATCGGCTCCGCCTTCGTCTCTCCTTTTATGGTGGGGCCAGTAGTAAACTTCGGATGGGAAGACTAACGCCGACCCTTCTTTCGAATCGCTCGCCCAAGACTTGACCGAGTGAACGTGAAGCAAGATCTCCGTGTCTTCAAGAAAGAACCAAAGCAAACGAAAGTATATAAATGAAGAGCGGTATAGTGACGGTGCTCGCTGCATCTGTGTCTTCAGGCAAAGCTTTCGTTTCCGGCGACCCTTTTCTGTTTGTGATAACTTGGTTGTACGTTTTCGTGGTGTTCATTCTCATTTGGTGGCGTAAACTCATTCTTGTTCGTGAGCGTTATAGCGGCGGCTTCCCAGCGGGCGGCTTATTTATGCTCGGTGGACCGCTGATGGTGGCCGCGTGGTCGTTGTAAGAGGCTGGCCACGGCGGGCGTTCGGACGACAGCTTATGGCCAGTGAACCACGCTCCCCCCCCCCCTTCCCCAGCCTTTCACTTTCTTTCCCTACGCAGCCATGATATTGACCATGCCTCTGTGAGAGTAATGAATCAAGCCTTGATTAAATTGCCTTTTAGGCGTCACCGCTTGCCACTGGTTGCAGTTTTCTTTTTTAAGACTTGTATATTACTCTGCCGTCATACGCTTTGCACGACAAAGTGAAGCAATATCTCGTAGCCCCGTCGTCGTGTTCTTTTTTCCTGTCTCGCCCTTGTGGTCTCGTGTCTCTAAACTCGGGTGCGATGCTGCGGCTCCTCTGCATTCGCTTGGTTCTTCGCTTAGCCACATAAATATGTTTAAGTTAAGGCAGACTCTAGGCCGTTTTGTTGCGTGGAATTGTTCCCTACTCGACCATCTCAGTTCAAACTCAGTCAACCGAGCTATCTTAGACCTCGACTTCACTGTGTTTCGGCTTAGGATTAAAACTTTGTTTTTTGTGTTGTTTTTGAATAAAACTTTTGCGGCAGGAACGGGGTAAAGTTAGCCGGGGAGCGCCGATTGCAGGGAATGGTACATAAGGTGACGTGAAGTTTAAAAAAAAAATAATTAGCGCACTGTAGACATTGCTTTATGTTTCGCAATTTCAGTGAGTTTCTTAGTGACACAGATATAATGACTGAGGAAATTCTGAGCCTGATCTCTGTGAAAGCGTGGTGCCAGAAAACAAACAACCAGCGCTGCCACAACCACTTCTGCTGCTGTCATTGCCACCGCCCAGACCAGCACTCACGCGAAGGTCTTCTGCTACTACAACCACCACCACCGCCACCACCACTACTGCACTGGTTCACTTCACAACAACGGAAACGGCTGCTCTGCAACCTCTCTCAAATAAACCTCACCATTTGTTATTTGCTTCGAAGTTCGAGACAATATTAAAACTTCAACCCCCAACAGTGCTGCCGGAATTCTAGAAATTAATTTTACGGTGAACAATGCTAGCCCCCGGAATGCTCGCCTATCAACATTTCAACATGAGCGTTCCATTCGACCAGTGTTCAGTCAACCGCTGACGATCGACCGTAATGGTGGTGGAGATGTTCATGCAGCTTCCAAATCAATTTTTCCAGCTAGGCATACAATACACATGCCACACGGGCACAGGAAAGACATTCAGTAGTGAAGGCATTCTGTTCCTGAATGACATTTTTTGGGGCGGAGTTGCTACACTGCCAAAATGATCGACATTTGACTCGGATGATGTCGATCACACCATCTATAGTAAGCCATTGTGGAGTAGTGATAGAAAAATAAACGCGCGTTTGCAAGCTATAATTTCATCTGAGAAGAATTAAATGTGGAAATAAGCATAGTGTACGGCCATTAGATTTCGTTCGTTACTCTGTTTCATGACCTTGCAACAGACCGTGTAGCAACTTAATTCAAATGTAGTCAGATCCGCAGCATAAAAATTAAATGGCGCCTGACGCACTTGTTTTAAAGCGTCTACCAGCTGAAGAAAAGTTTTTAAGCACTTGTTTAAGTGATTAGTGTAAATAAAGGACGCGAAAAGTTCTCTTTCAGTTGAATCGAATGTCGTTTTTATAAAGTTACTTCATCAGCTGTGCCGTCGAGAGTATGCATTTCTCAGTCGAATGAGTTCTGGCGACAGCATTAGGTGACGAATGCATTTGGGAGAACGCCATTTCCTTCGTCCATCTGGCACCGCGCGAATGGCATTCAATATGAAGGCATTAGGGGGTGTGATGTGTGGTGCGCGTTTAAAGTGCGCGCCTTCGAAAAGTGCGCGTCACGGAAAAAAAAAAAGAAAAAAAAAAAGGAGAAATACCAGAGTGCACGTGCGGTGCTGCTTAAACAAGAATGACGACGTTAAAGAGCGTCAAGCACGAGGATGCGTGGCAGGACGTGAAGTAAACAAAAGGTAAAACATCCAATGGGCAGCGAACACGGAGATTTCAAGGCCCAATGGCTTGACACCACGAGACAGCAGTATCTCCAATGAGAACGAGACAAGTGGGCCAGAGCTGAAGCAGGAGCCTGAGCAGACCAGAGCAAGGGGAGTTCGAGGCAGGCAGTGCAAGCGGAAGGTCGTCACCGGACCGGGCGCTGAAGATGAGCCGTTGGGTTCCGGACCCGAGCCTACAGGACTTCAACCGGCCGGGGCCTCCTGCTGTCGGGTTCCCGTTCCAAAGGACCGTGGCCATCCGGTCCTGAACTCCTTTCCAGGGCCTGCGGACTTTGGTTCCGGCAGGCGAGCTACAGCCGTCGGGCTCCGGGCCCGAGCTGTGCGCCCAGCTGCTTGACTAGGTCGACCCTAGTTCCCTGACGCGTCGCCACCAGCCTGCGTTCTCCCGTCTCCGACGTGTACACGCTCCTCAAGCCGAAACCATCACGATTTGGTAGGGCTTTCCGACGTGTCGCCAGCAGCCAGCGTTCCCTCGTCCTCGTCCAGCCCACGCACTGACGCCGGAGTCACGGCGTTCCGGTTTCTCATCACCGCCGAAAACCAACTTGTGGGTGAGACTGCACCGATACTCGTGCGCTACTCTCATCACTCAGCCCCTTTCGAGCGTTAGGTTTAGTTACTGACTTTGAACGTTCTTGTTGGGTGTTTACAGATGTGTTTCGTCATGTCCAGTCAACTGTTTATTAAGTGTTTTGTTTTGTGAGGAATTTTCGCCTTTTTTTTCTTTTCAATTAAACTTTTTGTGTGTTACTTGGAAACCGAACGGCTTTGTCCTTATTAACAAAACTCTCCGGGGCTCAGCCCAGGAGGAAAACAAATCAGCAACAAGAACCTGCATCACAGGGGGTAAATGCCATTTTTATGCCTGTGTGGCACGGGTATAAGCCTTGTTTGGTTAGCACATTTGTTGTTTGGTTAGCGAACCCCGCTCTCCCTGAGCCTTTTTCCTCGATTTGATCCCGCAAACATAAAGTTGCCATTCTCAGTTGCACAATTGGGTGTCGTGCAAGGGTAACGGTACTACATGGAATTCGGACGCACATCTTATCTCGACGAATGGGACCGTACGAAGCGTACACTTTCCACGACAATTAACTAACTTTATCTTTGAATTTGCTCACTAGCTGCCCGACAGGCTTTTTGGGAAGAAACAACAAATAAGTGCTATCTATTTCCTGCTAGCTTTGCAGGATTACGACTCCACGCTCTCTTACGCAGTTCACATGTCTGTGTATGCGCGAGTTTACGGTAAATATTGAGATAGACGAGCTACTTTAGCAGCACGGCGTTGGTTTCAGCAGAGGCACTGACCTTATGCTTTATTTACTTATTATTTATTCACAAATACTGTAGTCCCATCTAAAGTTTTCGTGCAGACAATATGACTGCATCGGTTTATTAAGCCATTCCTGCCTGGCCTCGTCTTCTTTCTATCCTGATATCTTCTTGTTTGCGCTATAATGATGTGGATTGCTACACTCTCCCGGCTGGCTGTCATTCCCCCCACACTGGTAATATGGCACTACATTTCCGATAGACGCCTCCTTTGATCTTCCACTTGGCCCAGTATAATGCAACGTCTTGAGAAGTCCTTGCTACTTGGCCGTTTTGTCAATAAGGTTTAGACCGGTTAATGGGGCTTTTGAGTCCAATCCTTTTCTAACTAGTATCATGGAACGAGGGGTGATATTTGGTATCTTCATTTTGTGGCGACAATGTAAATGCATCTTGATTGTACTTCTGGATTTTGACTGTTGAAGTTGGGTCTTTGGGGCGTTTCTTCAGGGTGATCCTTCCAACTCAGCCCAGATCTTCATCCGCTGGCAACCAAGGAACAGTACCAAACGCAGCGAATTGCGGGCAGCACCCGATGCCGGCGGTGTAGTACCTGTTATGATGATGTACGGCTGTCTCCAAAGCATTCTTCCAGCCTCCCTTGAATTCTTGGTATAACTTTATTTACACTTTGAGGTCTGTAATCACGCGTTCAGCAAGAGAGTTATCCTTTACATGATAAGACGCTGAGAATCGAAGCACGATGTTCCTGATGTTCCAAAGCACGATGACTCCTAAACGCTGGCCTATTGTCGGCAACGATGACCTTGGTGTGCTTGAAAATTTCTCTCTGCAACAGTGCTATTACGCAATTCGCGTCTTCTCTTCCAGCTTTTGCAGCCGTGACGCACATGGACTCAACCACCGCGACTAGGAAAGCTTGGGTTATTTTGACGCATTCACCCTTTTTCTTAACTTGAGTGAAATGAAGGTGAAATATTTCAAATAGTACAGTCGAACATTCTGGTAATACCATTCTATTTCCCGAATCCTTGTATTTTGACTTCACCATTTGGCACTCATGGCACGTCTTCAGATAATGTGCAACATCTGCTTTCATATTTTCCCATGAAAACCTCTGAATAAGTTTGTGGTATGTCCTCCAAAATCTGTCGTGCCCTCCTGAATGGCGACTGCTGTGATATAATATCAGCACTTGAGGCACTTTTTCAGGGACATACATCTTCCCTTCGTGCAGTCCTGTCTTGCGTGCCCTCCCATGGTTTCAGCTAGTTGATGCTTCCGTCCGGAATTTCTTGTGGCACGTGAAGACGGGACAAGGCATCATCATCCTGGTGCTTCCGGCCTGGTCTATACATTGTCGAAACTGAATGGCGGGATCTCGCTGAGCCATCGAGCTATTCTGCCCTTTGGCTGTGCAAGTTTCGATAAAAAAGCCAGCGCCTGGTTATCCGTAAACAGGTTGAAATGTTTGCCTTCTGGATAACTTCTGAAGTATATGAGAGCTATTACGACCACTAAAGCTTCTTTCTCTGTTGTCGTGTAATTTTCCTGCGTCTTCGTGAACGTGCACGGATAGAAGCCAATGGCCTTAAGCTCTCTTCCGGGTTGCTCATTTTTATCGCGCTGATACAGGATGACACCTGTAGCGTAGTGAGATGCATCTGTATATCATTCAAACACAAGATCAAAGTTGGGCAGTGATAGTACAGGGCCAGATGAAATGGCTCGCAGAAGTTCCAGATAGCTCTTCTGACATTCGTCGGACCAGACAAAGGGAACGCTTTTTTGAGTTAATGCAGTCATACATTTTGTTTTTATTGCTTGGTCCTTTATAAATGCACGAAAATGACTGGCGAGCTCAAGAAACACTCTTAAGGAGTGTATGTCAAAAGGTTTTGTAAACTTGATAATCAGCTGGACGCTTTCCTCTTTAGTGCCCTTGGTTCGCCCATCAAAAACGCTTCCTATAAACGCTACTTTTCCGCATGACCAACTAACAGACCGTGATAAACGCAGTCAACAGGCTAAGGCAGACCATCGACAACAGGCCAGACCTCACACTTAATTATGTTGATCTTAAGTCTAAGGGTGCTGAGTGCTTCGAGGACCTTTCCTAGGTGCTCTTCGTGATCTTCCTGCGTTTTCTAGTAAATAATGATGTCGTCCACGTATATATAACAGAATATTCTGATGAAGGCCTTAAGCACGTCATCAATCACCTTTTGGAACGATAATATATAGTTCTTCTATTCAAAGGGTACTCTGTTGTACTCGTAGATGTCGGAAGGGGTGACGAATGCGGCAAATGTTTTGTATCTTCTTTTAGCGGCACTTGCCAGTATCCTTTGCATAAGTCAATGCGGGAAAACCCCTGACATCCTCCGGTTTCTTCAATAATCTCATCAATACGTGGCGATGGGTATGCGAAAAGATCGGTTTGTATATTAATGAGCCTATAATCTGTACACAGGCGAAATGAATCATCTTCTTTTGGAACAATTGTAATGAGTGAAGTTAAAGATGAAGTTGAAGACCTGATGATTCCCGCCTCTGACATTCCTTGAAGCTCTTTCTTCAACCAGACTTTCTTGTCGTGACTGAGCTTGTATGGTTCTCTCGTTACAATGGTGTTGTCTCGTAATGGAAAAGGTACCTCAATGGCTCTCGTGGCTTCTGTGTATGCACCAACGCACAAAAGCACGGGAAACATCAATAGTACAACTTCTCTGATAGCCAGCCTACGGTAAGCCATAGTTTCGATAGCGCACTCTCTTCCGATTGTAACTTCATCATTCCAAAATATGTTAATCTTCATGCGTGTCATATCAGGTCTTAATAAGAGGAAGTCGCAATGGACTTTGAGCACTACCAGCGCTTAAACTTTGAACTTCTCGTCTTCATATTTCAGACATACTTCCACCCATCTGTGATACTTTCGACAAGAACCATCATATCTGCACACACTAATGGCTTTCCCAAGTACAATATCTAGCATTTACTAGGTTCTCGGAAACTAAACTAACAGAGGCACCAGTGTCAATCAAAACTGACAATTTCCGACTATTCACTAGCATCAGGACACCCAGAATTCCTGTCTTCATAAGAAGAACTGTTTCTTTGGTAGTGTAAGTTTCTTTAATTTTGTCCTGACCCATGAACTCAATAGCATGCCGGTGTGCAGTCGAGATTCAACGTTAGCCTCTGGTGCGCTTACAAAGGTGGGGGGTGGGGGATGTCATGGTAATAACCTCTGCCGACTTTAGCCTCTTATTCACGTGTCTTGTATTAAGGTGCTGTGACATATTTCAGTGCTGAGAGTAGCTAGTCCATAGAGGTGAGTGATCTCACTGACATCTGCCTTTGATAGTACTTTGTCATGCCACATATCACCAGAGCGACAAGATTAGGAGTCCGCGAAGGATGGGTCAGCAGTATGAAGTAAACACCACTTTTCGAGAACGTATTCTCTGATATTTGTGGATCTCTGTCTGTAAGCAATGGCATTATCCCAAAGCTCTATAAGGTTCGCCTTGAAAGCACTTCTAAAGCTTTTCCTCCATGTGGCCCAAGAAGTATTTCCGTGTGAAGTTATTTGTAATTCAAACTACTTCCGCGCGTTCCCGCAGAGGAAAGGCCTAATACTACGTACGCAGCCCTAATCACTCGTCCACTGGTTTCTGGTGAATGCAAATTAGTAGAAATCGAGCCATGTATAAGCGCTTGAACTACCGTCAAACATATCCAGTCGAGCAGGAAATTCTTTCTTGTCTCTTTCATTCGCAACTGACACAAGAAGTTCTAAAAGCTGCTGTTGTTGTGCCATATATAGGTTCTGTACTTCAAATATAGCGTTAAGGGCACTTTCACAGCTAGTATCAGAGAGGCGTCTTGATGTTCGCAATGTACGTGCCGGGAGAGCTGTTACCAAATGAGATGCCAAATTCTGAAAAGTCTTGTTCACAGACTGAGCGACGAGGTCATCCACAGTAGCTCTGGCAATATGGGCGGTCGTCTCTAGAAGTATCGGAGTTGTAGTGACTTTCTGCAGCTCCACGTATCTCTGGCCCTCTGCTTGGAAGCTCGCGATGAGGGGTCACTCTTGACGACGAGTGAAGTCGAACTTCATCTTCAATTGAAGGCTCCTGACCTTGACTGCGCCAATGTAAGGAGGAAGAGGAGGAGGAAGAAAGTTTAAGCGGAAAGACAGGGAGGTTAGCCAGTTCTTAGACCGGCTGGCTACCCTGCGCTGGGGAAATGTGAAATTGTCGTGCAGGAATTGCGACTGCATCACTTACTTAATCCATTCCAGTCTGGCCTGGTCTTCTTTCTCTCCCGATCTCTTCTTGCTGGCGCTAGCGATGCCAGCAAGCGATTCACATCAGCGGGATTCGTCTGTTCGTCCACCTTCAACGGTGCTCAAAACGGCAACAAATGACACCCAAATGGCCGACCCCATCAGCAGCGCCTACCAATATTGCTCAATATTTAGCGTTCATACTTGTGTGATTGTCAAGTAAAAAGCAATTATTGCATATTTCTGAGGCACCGTAACAACACGTCAATATTATTTATGTGTGTATTTTACTAGAAAAGGCATACATAAGTAATTTTCAGGACCATAGCGTTCATCATGCTGCACTGACCATGCAACGCTTGCACGAAAGAGCAAGTGTTTCCAACGCTTTTTTAAGACGACACGATGATGGCACCTACCCGTCGCCTTAGGTTCTACACCTTATCACCTCCGAGACGGGCGCTCGCGCCGCGCGCTTTGTTTTCCGAGATAACTATCGGATACCGCTCATGTTTCACGTGTGACGTGACTTGACGCGCTCGTTGGCCTCCGCTGCATGCTCGATGCACGTAGCGCCCCCAGAATACCATTAACCACTTTTCCTGCGCAGAACATCAAATAAACGTTTTGTTCACTCTCTCCAGACGCAAGACTATGGCCCTTCGACGGCATTTGTTGTGTAACATGCAGATACAGGGCCAATTTGTTTAGAGAAAAGACACTGTGACATTATTCGCATCGGCACACGCTTGCCGCCTCAAGCAATCCCTCTGGATCGATGCTAGTCACCAGTGAGGGCCTCTTTAGAAGATCTATTCATCTTGTGACTGCTATATGCCGCAAGACCTCAACATGCAAGAGAAATCATGCTTGCACCGTATCAGATTAAATGTTACATACGCCGACTGCATTAGGAACTAGCTTGGAATGTAGCGCTCATCATTGTGCGTTTGATGTAACGTCCCAGATCCGTTATGTTCTTTGTGAACACAGGCTATACGCAGCATAGTGACAGTCCCTGATGGCGGCCTTGAATCTGCAACGGGACTCGAACTCACTGCTAAAAAGGTCGCTTTGGTATGTTGGTACAACATGTTTGAGGGAAAGAGTGCGAAAGACGAAATACCAGACAAATAAGGACACATACAACAGCGCTGTTGTAAGTGTCTTTCGCGCTGTTTTCCTCTAATATGTTGAACTTGGAGTTGCGTCATATTCTGAGCCCATGGCAAAGAGGCACCAGTAGGTTACACACCACTGAAGCGCTGTTGACTTTCTTGCGGGCCATAAACCCAAACAAAACTTACTTAATAGCGTAGTCTACCTGTGAGTGACTGCGTGAGTGATGTGTTTATCAATGTGTATATCATAACCATCACCCAGAAACGGGTGTAGTATATCAGGCGAAAAGACACGCAAACATCTTCAGGTCTTTATTAAAATATTCCGCTCAGTACACGAAACTCTAGCCCTGCAATCACATGCAGTTGAGTCAACGGTTGAGCACATCTATTATGAATGATGGTAAATGCGAGAGAACACACTTTCGAACTTCACTAAAGAAAAACTCCATACTTGTCAGTGTGATATCACACTACCGATAAGTGCACAGAATACTAGGACCGAGATGGGTTTAGGTGCGAAGCAGCTCTTCGAATAGACTGTGTAACGCTGTCCGTACGTATCTCCATGCCCACGCGCCTCACCGCGCTGCGCTCACCACAGTTGCTGGAACGATGTCAAGTAGATTTGGTCGCAGCTGCGCGTTGACGTCACTCTCTCCCACACCCACAGCTGCTGCTGGCTACTCCGCTAGCTCGAAACACACTTCTCTCGCTTCACCCTTTCCACTTCCAGCAACGCTCGAGCACATGTCGAGCGAAAATACTAGACAGATTATTAGTTGCGTGTCCTCAGAAGCTGTATACAGATGCGGCCTTCCATTGCAAAAGGCTAGCAGGCTACGCCCTTACGCCTGCTGCGGAGGCGTGGCTGAATCTGTCTACTCTATCTCGTATATCTGCGATGAAACTTACATGAAACCCTACCCGCCTCTCGTGTCTTTGCATTTCAAACAAGCATTTTCTATAGTAAACTCTACACCAACTTTCGCTTCAATCCGGTTTTTGCAGCACCCGCGTTGACGCCCGTTTCAACGGGGTCGATTCCGTGCACACCGCTGCTGCTTCGCATCTCATCGGGGTTCCCCTCGGAGATATGCTATATAATTTTTCAACGTGTTTCTTTGCTTTTAACACATATCTTATGACGTGAAGATCTCCGCTTATTTTCCACTGTGGAAACTAGAAGCATACAAATATATCCTTCCAGGGTCTTTCAAACTTACTACGCTCTTTCGGAGAACACGAACATTTCCTCACATCGTAAAATCGACAATGAAATAACCTCCGTCCCCTCCGACTACAGCCTTTTTGGTCCTGGTCGCCGCGGTTTGCCATCGTAAACGTTTAAACCGCGGCATAGCGCTTCTTTCACACAACCCGACCATTTCGAGATGAGACCGGGAAGCAAGAAAGTGCAGGTCGGGCCATTTCTCAGCAGGCACCGTGAACGCAAGGGTCCGACCATCCATTATTGCCATACACTTTTGAGTGCTGGCAACGGGGGCGATCGCACTTTGCCTCAAAAGAACCATTGCCCCGAATCGTCTAGGTTTTCGACCAAACTCGTCTGTCCCTCCGTCTTCTGGTAATTCTTTTTGTTTGTTTGTTTGTTTGTTTGTTTGTTTGTCGCAATGGTTTACAGCACTCTTTTTTACGAGGCCATTATGAGTGAAAATCTTTGGAATGTTAGCCCCACGCGAGAGAAACGTCACACCCGCGAAATATATCAGCTGATCGCTCGAGGCATAGCGAAGCCACTTTGGCTACACAATTAATACCTGCATAAGCGATAATGCAGGCGTGGTAAAATGCACGTTCCAATTTTCTTTGTTCGCACTGCCGCACTCACAACAGATGTAAGTGAACGAAATGTATTTTTGAGCATTTTAGTCACAGTAAATGATCAGCTGTGTATGAATACTGAAAAATTTAGAAGGACGAATAATGAAAAACGTGCTTTTTACTTCAAAACTCGAATTGCATAGTGTATACCAAATGCCGAATATTTTTAGAATATTTTTGGAATAACAAACACTAATTACAAAAACTCAAAGAAACGAAACGTGGGAACAATGAAACGTAATTTGCTTATTTTAATAATCAAATATTCATAATGCCAGCAGCCCAGGGTTTTACGGGACTATCAGCTCTATATTGATCACGCACGATGAACACGTTTATGCTTAAAATAAGAGTGTCACTAAAGCTACAGTGTCATCAAACCTCTATCTTTTTTCATTACGTTTATTATTATGAAAACTTTTGAGTACACCATTCAGTATTTATCTGTTTCTTGTCATTGTTCGGCATAAATTTAGAGCTCACTGAGAATTACTCATGAAAAATACCTTTGGAGCTCACTTGAAATCGCAATCACCGATGTTTTCCTCAACCAGACTCACTCAGACTCAATGTCGCGAAAATATTACTCAGTTGACCTTACTCAGACTCAGACGCGCGGTTCTATTTGAGAGAGTCGACTCACGAGTCCGTTAGCATAATAGCTGTTTCGTCGAGTGTCGATGCTTTTTTTAGCACGATATCTCGCATGATCAATGCTCAATATTGCGCTTTTGATCTTGTATCTTCACATGCGGGTTATTATTGGTTGCATCCTACTAAGGACATTTCTACGGAAAGCGATAATTCGCATGAGATGTTATCAACAAAACTTTCCTTTGAAAGACAATGGGGGGAGTGTCCAGACACGTTACTTCTCCGTAACTCACGCATATGTTCACTTGATATTGAGCTAGCGTATGAACGCTACTATATTGATGTGTGAGTAGACGCAAATATCATAAACGTGAACCGTCATAAGGCTGATAGTAATGCTGAAGTAACACTGGGTATTCACTCTGCGGGACACACACACGGTAATATACGCAAACGGGAGAACGGCCACATAAGTGGTACACAACATATACACAACTCCACAGACAAATGAAACATACACGGAAACACACAAATGACAACACAAGTGAACACCAGCGCTGCTGCGCACCCCCACAATGTTCCCTCTAGGTAAATATGGTGTAATTTTTTAGAGAAAGACCTCATTAGGGTCGAGCAATGCCCCTGTCCGTCGTCGTGACACGCTTGGCACATACCCGCTCTAGAGCGGGTATGTGCCACAGAGGATGTGAGATGGCGGTACTTCGAGTGTTCACTAGATGGACACACAGACGAACGCATGGACGGACGACAAGACAAACTAGCAGATGGACAGATGGGTGGACGCACGCGTGGATGGACGGATGGATGGACGCATGAACGGAGGAACAAACGGGTTTAGGTACACACGGACAGATGGACGAACGCGCGGACTGACGCACGCATGTTCCCGCGGACGGACGAAAGCAACAACGAATGGATGGACAGGCTGAAGGCTATTTCGCCCCACTCATCATCATTCACTCCATGAATATGCTGGGATTTGTTTTGTTTACTATGTACTATGTTTTGTTTATTATGTCAACTGCGAAATTAGTTTACTGCGTTTGCATTCGATCAACCTAGCACACTGTCGCAATTCTTGGGTTTGTTTCAAACCTGACGGTTTACCATGCTTGATAACTTAACACAAATATCAATATAGACTTAGACATATTTCACTATGTTTGCACTAGTTTTTGATATTATCATACATTGTTCTCACTTCTGAGTATTTGCCAACTTGTTCTTACTTATGTATCACACCCTCCTTACCAAATGCCTGTGCGAGGCTTTCAAGGTGTTTGCAAATAACATAAAATGAAAATAATTGAAATAGTTCCCCAGGAGAGCCCAAAACGAGCTCTAGAATATATGCTCTTTCGGCGTTGCTTTGACTGTGTTGTGCTTTCGAGAAAACCTGGCACTTTTGCTTCTATCGCTCCTTGTTTTCTGTTGTCTACATCAAGTTCCAGCAACGTGCAAGTACCAACCATATGTGCGCGCTCATGTATTGATGCACTACTCACGGAGTACAGGAAGAAATCAAGTCTATTTTTTGGACTGCGTTATTGCCCCTTTTGAGCTCTGGGTAATTAGCTTACAGACAGTGCTTCGACACAGATCACTCAGTTTAATATACTGAGTGAGGTAATGAATAGGTGAATGTCTGCAGTGGGTGAGGGAATAAAGTGAATGAGAGAGTGGAGTGAATGAGTGAAAGAGTGTGTGGAGTGGGTGAGTGAGTTTGTAGGGCTGGTGTATAGAACTCTGCGCTAATAAGCATGCAAACAGCCCTTCCGCGCAGATTACTTAGTCTAATATCCTGAGTGAAAAATAAATGAGTGAGTGTCGGCAGCGAATGAGTGAGTAGAGTAAATAAGGGAGGTGAATTATTGTGTGGGTTGGTGAGTGAATATAATAGTGAGTAAAATGTTTGTGTGAAATGGGTGAGTGATTATGTAGAGCTGGTGAAAACGCGAATGAAGTCAGTGAGTGGAAATTAAAAGGGAGTGGAATGAAGGAGTGGAGTGAGTGAATGAAAGAGGAAGTGAGAGAGTGTGTGAGTGAATGGAGAGTGGGCAAGTGAGCAGAGTGAATAATTGAAGGCGTGAGGGAGTGAAGGAATGAGTGAGTGGAGTGGGTGAGTTTGTAGAGCTGGCGAGTAATGAATTATTGAACAAGTGAATGAGTGCGTGGAATGGAAAGTGGAGAGGATGAATGAATGGGTGAGTGATTATGTAGAGCTGGTGAAAACGCGAATGGAGTCAGTGAGTGGAAATTAAAAGGGAGTGGAATGAAGGAGTGGAGTGAGTGAATGAAAGAGGAAGTGAGAGAGTGTGTGAGTGAATGGAGAGTGGGCAAGTGAGCAGAGTGAATAATTCAAGGCGTGAGGGAGTGAATGAATGAGTGAGTGGAGTGGGTGAGTTTGTAGAGCTGTCGAGTCAGTTAGTCAATGAATTAATGAACAAGTGAATGAGTGCGTGAAATGGAAAGTGGAGAGGATGAATGAATGGGTGAGTGAGTATGTGGAGCGTGTGAGAGAGTGACTGGGTGTAGAACATCTCATAAGGGATGATGAAGGTCCCTGTCCTATTGGCTGCCTGGGCTTTCCTACACTCTTTTTTTTTCATCCAGTGATACCCGTGTCTAGGCACTTCAGCGTCTCTTAACCTATTACCAGACTTACAATCTGTTTTAAGGACGTCGCACCGCCAAACTTTCAGGTTGCGGACGAAGCCAGCAAAGCAATGCACAAGCGTAACTTGAGGCATCTCCACACCCCCTCAAGCTGTCATTGTATTTGATCTCAAGTTTTATTTCTTTACTGCTTGGTCAGTGCCATTGCCAATATATATCACCTCCTATTCGTCTGACTTCGCTCCACAACGCTGGGATACGTAAACACATGGAGCTCGGACTTACCGCGTACCAGCCAGCCCGAATTTTCGTGCTTCAAAGCGAAAATATCGCTACCGGGTAGTTCAAACTCCGGGGCGCACGCCGCGAAGATTGATCGCTTACACTGGTAGTGGGAACACCGAACCTAATTTTGCCGTGCTCGGTTAAAAAGAAGGTCATTAGTCAGCTCACAGCGCGAGACAGCGATGTGCCACGAGTCTTGACATGATGGGGTCGCCGACATTCCGTTAGGGGCTGCCGCCGCCTGCATGCGAGCCTGACTGAATGAACCAACGCCTTATTCGATTCAATTTTGTACTCGAAGTGTAGTGACACATCTTCGAAAGAGCTCACCGCGGGGTCGCCTGACGGGACCCGGATCGACCCGGAGTTCATTTTTCACAAAGGAGAATGATGTGCATGCCCCCGTGTGAACACTAACTTCGGGTGGGGGGAGGGGGTGTAGGAAAAGAGAGTAGCGATTTAGAGTACAGGGTACTCTACTATGGGAGAGCTTAAAGCCGTCCCGTGGGCATCAATGTTCAAGTCGTGTTGACGAACATTAACCAAACGGAGATCGGTGCTTGAAGTAACATTGGCACTGCGCAAGGGTACTCTGTGAAGTAGTAGGAATGAGAGCACCGATAATTCTTCCGAGATGCCACGGTGACTAAACACGCAAGTTCTGACCAGTCATTTTTCCAACTGGAGCCCAAGGTGTTATGTTTCAACAAATGCTTTGGTCGCATTCAGTCTTCGGAGAAACTGGAGTCATCTACACGTGTGCTGACTGTTTCCAACTTTCTGTTATACCTGGTTAACCAGGCTAGCTGTTTTGTAATGATTAGTTTCTTGAATTCTGCGTATCATTTGATCCGTTTCGTGCCAAACTATTTCAGTGCTCTTTCTTTACAACTGACTGTGTGTGTGTGTGTGTGTGTGTGTGTGTGTGTGTGTGTGTGTGTGTGTGTGTGTGTGTGTGTGTGTGTGTGTGTGTGTGTGTGTGTGTGTGTGTGTTAGCGCAATTTTTTGCTTCTCTGCGTGTATATCAGTAATCACGCGTGAGCAATTGCTAACAGACGCGTAAAGACGCTGAAGAGCCACAGCGTACTTAACGTATTCGCGCCATAGAATTCAAATTGTTCCGAAAGCGCACATGTTACAAAATCACACTTAACCCAGAAATACATATAATTGTCATATAGAGCTCGCTTTTTACTTTCACTTGTGCACTTATGTCATGCCACTGTTCGGGACAACCAATCACTGGCGGGGTTTCTGTCTCGACACACCTTAGCCGCTTTCAGCTCCCCCCCCCCTTTTTTTTTCATCCACCTTTGATGAACCCATAAGGCCACGAGAAAAATTGCAGTTTTTTTTCAGTTTCACGTTAACGTTTTAATTAGCTTTATAGTGCAATATATAGTGATCCGAGCTAGTGTGAGTTCGTAAAACGGCTCTCACGTAATTGAATCTGGAGAAAACAGGAGTTGTCGCGCTGCAGCGAAAAGGTAGTAATTAATTGGTTTGCATGGGCATCATCTCCACACGCCCGCACACCCAGTAAAGGTTTTAGCGATAGGGAGTAACGTCGTTTTTTTTTATACCTTCTGTACCACGCGGACATCCTTGCCAGCATCATACTAATCGTATTTCCGGTTGCTCTTGTAACCATATAATCTTAACTTTGACTTCTATCAGCACGTGTCTTCACAGAATGACTTGCATTTATAGAAACTTTAACTAGTCTTTTTTTTCTTCAATTTATAGAATAGTTATCTGTCTCAGTGATAGTACACATAAACTGGAATGCTTTTGGCTACACCTATGTATTGGGCCGTCGAATGCGTTGCTCTGCTTCTTTGCTTCATGACGACTTGCACGTCGTTTCTCGTGTTTCTCCATATTATACCATGGTAGGGAGGAAAAATGTGATACTTATTTCTTGGTGCTAACTGCCCGCAAGAACTTTTGTTTCCAATTGAAAGAGGCATGTAACTTGCAATGAGAAATAATGATGTGGATTGAATTGTACCAGCCTAAGTACCGTTCTCGGTTTCCTACATTGAAACACTAATCATTATTTGGCTGCATTTAGCAAATGCTTTGTAAGACAGACTACTTGCAAAATCTGGGCTACGTGACAGTTTTCCATGATTAAATAATTTGACGGACGGACGTGCTGCAGAGAGCTTCTTGTGGCTGAAATTTACAATGTTTGGTTAAGTTAATAAGCAGCGTGACATTTCTCCTGCCCAGTTGAAGTGATGTATAGTCTTATTGGAGATGAGTAGGCATAAACAATTATTGTCTTACTGTTACTTCCACACTTTATCGAACATATTTGCATGCTAATGAGTCAGATAACGGGTCTTATACGCATTGCTTAGTACCAAACAGCAAAGAAGGATCACAACTGTTTTAAGAAAAAGTTGTTAACGATTGAGAGTACTAGGTACTCTACTATGGGAGAGCATAAAGCCGTCCCGAATGATACTAGAGATACATGAACATACAAGGAAAGATAAACAGCTTAGTGGATGAAACGCTGAGCTGCTAAGCTCAATGACGTGGGTGCGATTCTCGGCTTCAGGTGTTTACCAAACCATCTTTTGTTTTCCAGATAGCTGTACGATATAAAAAAACAATAATAAACATATTCTTCTTTTCGTTGCTGAGCAGACTACTGAGTGGGCATGCGCTTTATAGAACATTCTTTTAATTTTTCCCCTTGTTGTTATTATTAGTTCTTCTAAAGTTACGTTGTTTTCTTTCTGATCTATTCATTTTCTTGCCAGTATTTTCACCTACAGTATCCTGTTTGTTTACTATTTCTTAATGTTTGATGTGTTTCACATGCTGTAAATACTGCTCAGCAACGATTTCAGAGTTTTTCCACAGATTTGTTTTGAAATGTTTTCAGAGTTTGTTTGAACATTTTTTGGGCAATGAACTCCTGCCTAAGACTTGAAAGCAAGCTGGCAGTATGATACAAATAATTCATCAATTATTCAACTAACTAGTTAAATAATTATTATTTATTTCATAAGTCGGTGCAACCTGAATAAAAAATTCGTAGTGATATAGATTTAGGCGACGTTAAGAAACACTTTTAAGCTAAACTAAGAAGGTTTTCCCCAACCCGGCGTATCTCGTGATAATATTGTGGTTTTAGCCCCGCATTTTCAAAAAAGGATGATCTGCTGTCACCAGAATACTTATTGTAACACTTTCACTGAAAACTAGGAAGGCCGTAAACTTAGTCTAATGAAACCAGATTATACATATTTTCACAACTAACGAAAAATATCGTACTTCCCGGCAAATACCTGTGAGGTTCATTGTCGTCATGAACTAGAATTAACAAGTAATTTGGCGATCCAATCCAATGCAACAAACTTTTCCTAAAATAAATGAGTGAACAACCGTTGACTTCCTTCTAACTTTGACCGAGACGAGTTTTTCTTCGAGTGTGTCCGCTAAGGCTACCGCGTTAGAACATTTAGGCACCCCAGTTACGGCCTTGGTGTGATCTTGACGAAGGCAAGTGCGAAACAGTCTACTTTGTACTCGATAGCGAATGGTGTCAGACAGAAGCGTACAGCCAGAACATTTTTCGGGTAGGGGGGAGGGTTACACTCGTGTCCTTGCATGTTCGTGAGCGTGTTTGTATCGGCCACTGTATATATACGCAAGCAAAATGGTAAAATCATGAACAGGGGAGGTTTGAACACTCCTAACTCATATGATACGCCCATGGTACCAACGGTAGTGGTGATTTCTTCGGCAATTTTTTTTGGTTATACGACAGAAAAGCAATGATTATCTACTCGCGACAATCTCGCTCGGCCTGTTCGCACAATCAATGGATTAGTTCTTCGCGTTATCACACATAGGTAGTCAGTCATTGCTTTACGAGCCCTAGTACCTGGCCTTCATCGTCCCGACATGGCACTCCGTGTCTGGGGCGCACTGAGGTCTCTCTATGAAGAACTTTTCAGACGCGGAGGCGTTTGATGCCGATAAAAGGAACGGCGTGGTAGCTTAGGCGTGTCACTACGTTACGACATAACATATCGAACTATCCTGGCAATTACTTGCTTGGTTTTAAGGAATTTCCGATTTAGCAAAATACAGTAAAACTCCAGTCATACGATCAAGCCTAATACGAATGTCGCGTCATACGTATTTTTCTTTGATCATGGCCGGGGCCCAATAAACCGCAGTGTTATGGTGTACTGCTGTTGCGAATCAACTTTCATCACGTGTCGTTTGCTACGAACGTACGCTACCACGCAGGTATGAACAGCAGCTTCAAGCAGGTGTCAATAACAGGCGGACGCGACAACTCAAGCGTGAGCGTTCTAAAATTCTTGAGACTTTTGGGAACTCAAGCGCTATTTCAAGCATGAGCGTTCTAAAATTCTTGGGAAAAACGTACTAAGACTAGGAAGGCACTAATAACAGTCTAACTCACAACCATTAGTCCCATCCCACCAGGTTGACAATTACACACGCGCAAACGGACCACATTTACGAGTGCTAATGTGATTGTTGACCTCTACAGACTTCACTGGCATTTTTCAGAGCTCTTCATAATGAGTCTACGGAACTGAAAAACAATATATAAAAATGCATGTGAGTTCTTTCTTATATGTTCTTGCCCGCTAATTGTCCATATTTTCTGGTAATGCTATTTACAGATGACAAGACCATTTTCCCTATACCCGCGAGATTTGTATATCCGAGGTTTTGCTGCGATTGCAGTGTCATCGTCACTTCAAAAAATGCAGTTTGAACAGCAGGGCACAAAAATAATCCAGAAGAACTAGCGTTATTTGACTTCTCACGTAACAGGTACGACTTAGAAGGAAATAATGACATCTTTTATTTTGAGCCAACTCTTTGATTGATAAAATAAAAAACACAGCTTTATTGGTAACTCATGCACGCTCGTAAAATGATCCAAGCTATGGACTACGCATCAAGAGCCTTGAAGTTATTTATATAAGTAGCGAGATAACAACATCGGCCATCTCCACCGCAGACGCAGGGCGCTAAGCTCTTTTTCGTGAGTCGTCAGATGTAGAAAACAGTCTTATAAAATTCAGCGAAGAAAACTTTGAGTAGTGACCATGGAGACCATTTACGAATCATCAGTGCACCCCGCTGAGCAATCGCGCAACCTTGGTCGTTCATAGCGGCAGTCTGCGTCTTAGACACGTCCGCAACACTGTAAATGTGGCAGGAGTCGTTGCAGCTCACGGCTTCCGGCGTCGAAGCAATGAGGCAGTACTGTAGGCGGCCTTTGCAGCCCCCTCTGCAGAAATGCATCCCCGTGGCATCGTTTGCGCGGGACGGGGGCGTCCAGTGATCCGGAAATGCGCTGGGCCACTGATTCGCTCTCGTTTGATGATTCGGGAAGCTTCGCTATACAGAGTTGAACACGCACCGCAAAGACAATGGCGTCTGCGTCAACGCGTCATCGGTGTTTCTTCAGCGCGTGTTATTATATGCCTAGCTGGTTTTCTTTATTAGGTCTTTTGTTTTCACTTGCTGCTAAATACGATATGGGAGGCTCGATTTATAAAAAGTTTGCTGAAGTGATGAAGAAAGCCAAGTACAACGAGACGAAGGTTCAACAGAATTTCCGTGTGAGAATGAGGATAGACTCGAGGTTTCGTAGTGTGAGGGCAATTTCTGCTTCTACCCTGCTGTGTCCTGATCTGATGTACAGTCGATCTGTTCTGTTCTGTTCTGTTTTAACTGTTTTGCTGTGGAGAGGTTGAGGTGCCTATTGCCTCGGCTACTCCATATCACAAAGTTATGCAGCGAAGAATAAAGTAATAATACAGAACGGTACCCAAAAATTAACAATACAAAAAAAACAGAAAAAACATAATAGCACACTGAAACCAGTTCAATTATCATGCCAATACAGTCGATCTGTTTTCCTCGATCAATGACGGTTGCCATGTATTTGCCGTTAAGTGGTCCACCTGCATCGACAGAAAAGCGCCCTCAGTGTCCGAGTACTTGTCATGAGTTTTGACCCGTGCTCGACGTCTATGTTCGTGGAACTGTCAATGCAGACTGCGTGGTAATGATTTTGTTATAAAGTTCTGCCTCCATTCATGTGGACACACTGTTTCCCCCTTCTGTAAACGGGAACTTCCATTCAAGCTCTGACAATGTTTCCCGTCCCGTTTTAGTGGTGGCGAGGCACATAGCCTCATTTGTGTGGTGTGCTTGAAACAATTAAGATGCGGTAATGTGGAGCCCCATTTGAAGTAGATGATCCAACAGTGTCCACCGATGCAGGTTGAAAGATTTCTTAGGCGTCACACGTATCACGTCTACTTTGTGCTCGTCTGGTTACAAAAACTTCAGGCAAGGAACACTATAGAAGGGATGGTGGAATATAATTTTATTAAAATAATTGGTAATTGATAATAAATTTATTTTTATTTTGAATATTCGCTTGGTAAACGATATTTTATTAGATTAATAAATCAAACGACTTTTTGATGGGGTCTTTTAAAAGTGCTTATAATTATGAAAAGCCCAGTTTGTATGAGGATGAAAGCTTCAACAAGTTCGTATGCGTTCATCTTGGTTGACACAGCGCACACGAGAGGTGGACGAAGAATAAAAAACATACAGACCTCGCAAGGTGCCTACTTTAGTGCACCTGTCAGCACTTGTACTGTGTTTCGTATTTTTTTCTCGTCACCTCATATCCGCTACGCTAACCAAAATGAACGCAATATTGAATTGATTCCGACCAATGCCTTCTTATCAGAAGCGCTAGAAATACCATGTGCACATTTACGCCTTCGTGAAAGTTTGCACTTTCGCCCAGTGGCTACAGGTAAACCGTCGTCTATGGATGATGTCACAGAATGAAGGGCAGGCTTTCATATTTCCTGAAAGCCTGCCTACTCGAGCACACCGAAATCGAAGGCGTTCTTGGCGTCCACACAGGTTGAAATTATATTATTATTATTATTATTATTATTATTATTATTATTATTATTATTATTATTATTATTATTATTATTATTATTATTATTATTATTATTATTATTATTTGACTTCACACACAGATACGCAAAAACAAAGAGAAAAGAGGGAAGGAAGATGCACCGAAAACATTCAGCTGGCCGAAGGTTAGGAAATCCCGCGAAAGGCAAAGAAGACGAGAAGGAGAGGAAGTAAATAGTATGCTCGCACTGCATCCATATTTGCCGAGTGTTTTCATTCTGGGGCATCTTATACGCTGGCGCTCATGCTTATAAGCTTCATCCTCCTGCATAGTCCTCGAGAGACAAACTGAGATTATTCTCAAGTCCTCCACAATTTGTGGCAAACCAGGTCTTCTTTTCACTTGCGAACCATTTTAAAACTTTAGTGGTGCAGGCATTTTTGAAGCTTAATGAATAGGCGTTGAGAAACAGTTTTTATTGCCAAACTTACTTGTTTTTCGTAGCATATTCGCCAAGCTTTATTACGCCCTAAATTCAGTTATGCATAGCCTTCTTGTCAAAATAAACAATCAAATTAATGACTTTTGTATAATTAATAATAACAACAACTCTACTAAAATGAAGCTAAGGATGTTTTTGCAAACAATGCAAAACTAAAGTGTCTCCACTTATTTAACACTATATTAAGATTTGCCCGAGACCTAGGCCAATAAAGAGTGTCATATTGACAGGTGCATCACAAAGTAAAGGTATGTATGCAGTTCGAATTTCCTCTCCTATTTTAGATTGGACGTTTTCTCTTCACCTTCCAAATATTGTGCCCATCTTTATAGCAGAGTTTACAACAATCACTTTAGCTGTGCATGAACTACAGCAATATCAATAAGATCAGCAATAAATTTGACGGATTCACTCATCGTATGCTCGGCCCTCGCAGAAAACGAGCATTCAGACACTTCAAATGCATTGAAATTATTGTTTTTAATGCACATACCTTCATTAAGTTAGTTTGGATTCTAGGCGTCAAGGGCTCAAATCATACATGAAATTGCAGATCCTCCAACATCGTCATGTTTGAATGGCCCCGTGATGCAACTCTTTCCGGCAACCCAATTTATTATAGGTGCTAAATTTAGGAAAAATTATTGTACATAAATTTTGAGGATAATATTTCGGATTAAACGTTCCAAAACCACCATATTATTATGAGAGATGCCGTAGTGGAGGGCTCTGGAAGTTTTGGCCATCTGTGGTTTTTCGCGTGCGCCCAAATCGGAGCACACACCCTACAGCGTTTCCGCCTCCATTGAATATGCAGCCGCCGCAGCCAGGATTCTATCCCGCAACCTGAGGGTCAGCATTCGGGTACCCTACTTAGCCACTAGACCACCACGGTGGGGCTACATGAATTTTCCACACCATCATTACGACAATCTTAGGTTTTCAGCAATTCATCCATCAGTTGATTACTAGAATATGTCAGTCACGAGCAATTGAAGTAAGAGTCAACGGACCACGTTGTCCGGCTTTATATCTAAATTTTTATCTACACAAAGCTGGCCTGGCAGATTTCTCTAATTGTTCATTTTTTGGAGTACCTGAGACAACGCAACACCATTTTTTTTTCCTGTAAGAGGTACTGTCTCTAGTGCAACATTTTCAATTTTCCGTCTCCTTAAGCTAGATCTGCAAGCACAAAATGTACTGTTTTTCGAGGATTTCACTCTTGGCCACACTGACCGGAGGATTGATGATGCATTACGGGAATTTCTTAAAGGTTTAAAAAAATTAGCTTATAAAATCTACTTTTTCCAAATTTGTTTTTTTCTACAGATTCCCAGTTTTATTGATTCAAGTTCACTTTGTTTATAATTGATTGTTAATTTTTATTGAACTCAACGCTGTTGCCCTGTCTAGCCGCAGTGGTCTACTCGCTAAGGTACTTGGCTGCTGACCTGCAGGTCGCGGGTTCGAATCCCGACTGCGGCGGCTGCATTTCCGATAGAAGTGAAAATCTGCAGGCCCGTGTGCTCAGATTTGGGTGCACGTTAAAGAACCCCAGGTGGTCTAAACTTCCGGAGCCCTCCACTACGGCGTCTTTCATAATCATGCGGTAGTTTTTGGACGTTAAACCCCGTCTATCAATCAAGCAATGCTGTTGTTACCAGACGAAGACAAGTAAACTTACCGAAATACTATTTTCAGGGACGTTCTTTCTCAAAAACTTCTAATCGTTTCAAGCCTATTCATGCCTCTGAAGATCAGTCTTATTTGGCACTCAAGTTTTGAAAGAAAACTATGCGCACCATCATAACAAGCGTGATTGAATTGAATACGGCGTGGCCTACTCGCGATTGTTGATAATTTTCGCATTGGTTCGGATATTATAGGCTCAACGGTTGCTTATTATGTCCGTATGTCAGTTGTAAGGTTAAGTAGCTTTTAGAGATTGGCACACACACACTACATGTGTGTATGTTTCTATAAAAAACGCGCAATAAAAAGTTATTTTTGTTTGTGCCTATCGAGTTTCATGTTAGTGAGAAATTTCGCCTCGTCAGAAAACACGAACAGAATTTCATGAAAGGTTTAACAAAATTGCCGAATTTCCGCATCGCCTAAGCGGCCAGCGCACCTGAAAGAAAACACGAGCGCAACGCACATGCATGCGAAGTGGGAAAGGAGGGTTTCTGATGCGACCCTCCTACCTTAATCTTTCGTCTTTTCCCTCTATTTCGGGACCTCATAGTGACATCATGAAAGAAATTTTTTGTTCGTGATTTATTTCTAGTAGGATGCTCGGCAACAGCCAGTGGTAAAAGCGGCGCTAACACTGCCGAGAGCGATTACATGGGGGAGGGGGTATAGGAAGTTTTTCCCCCTGGTAATATTTCGGTGTGCTTGAGTCTGAGTGACTCTGGTTTAAGAAAATTTTCATAATTGTGAGTCCGAATGAGTCCACCTACGAGAAGTTTTGGTGAGGAGGAGTCCGTGCGAAGCCTAAACGAAAAATAGATTTCATGAGCGAGTCTAAGGTACTTGTTATCAAAAACTACACTTACGCTATGTTCACAACTCCTGTGTGTTTGGAAATGTCAGTAACGAATTAAAGTGCTACGTACTCTACCAAGAAAAGGCATAGTGCCGTCCCGTGGGACTCGCCCTTTATGACGCCCTGTTGACTGTCTCGAGAGGTGGTTAGAAAAAAAAACTGACAGATCCCACTTACAGTGGGAATCGATGACATGCGAAGCACGAATGAGAAAGGTTGATATGTCATTTTAAAATCAGCGCAACGGTACGAGGTCGAGGTAAATGATGCCGTAGATGACTTCCGTGTCATGATTATCATGTTTGGATGTGTAGTTTACCTTCGTCGTATATTCACGTCACGCGATACCAAATTTAGTATATGTTGAGCTAGCGCAACGGCCGCGAGCACGCTATGAGCGTGGTATGTTCTCATGTTCTTACATAACACGCGTCTCATGATTATCATGTTTGCACCAGTCGTATAACTTGGTCATTCATTGATGTCACGTAACACCAAATTTGGTATATGTAGAGCTAAGCAAACAGGCTGCGAGCGCATCACGAAGGGTGCAATATACCCAATGTAGCGTTGACAAGCGCGCACGCTGGGCACAACGACGCTATACGTTAGCGAAACGCGAGCACTCTACGCTCGGACGCCAGGCGCGACCAGCGTCCGTTGGCGCGGCCCGACGGTAACCGGTGCAAAATGCGACATGCTGCATTTCGCGCCGATGCGTTACCCAGACAATACTGCGTCTCCTTCTGCCCCGCCGCGGTGGTCTAGTGGCTAAGGTACTCGGCTGCTGACCCGCAGGGCGTGGGTTCGAATCCCGGCTGCGGCGGCTGCATTTCCGATGGAGGCGGAAATGTTGTAGGCCCGTGTGATTTGGGTGCACGTTAAAGAACCCCAGGTGGTCTAAATTTCCGGAACCCTCCACTACGGCGTCTCTCATAATCATATAGTGGTTTTGGGACGTTAAACCCCACATATCAATCAATTACTGCGTCTCCTTCTCTTTGTGACGGAGGGACGCCGGTCGCGCTGAAACGCGCATGCGTCAAAGCAACGCAGCGCGGCGCGCGAATGCTAGTATATGGCATGACCGGCGCCTTGCGTAGCAACGCCGGCGTGACTCGACGAAGTGAACGCCGGTGAGCACGTGCTCTGCGCCACGTCAAAATGTATTGGCGCCTTGACTCTGGCATGTGGTCATGTTCTTATATGACACGCATCTCATGATTTATCATGTGTGCACCAGTCTCATACCTTCGTCATTTATTGGCGTCACGTAATACCAAATTTGGCATATGTGAAGCTAGCGAAACCGCCGCGAGCGCATCATCAGTGTGGCATGTAGTCATGTTCACACATTACACGCATCTCATGATTACCATGTTTTCACCAGTGACATACCTTCGTCATACATTTACGTCCCGTAATACGTCCCGGTATAAGTGAAGTTAGCGAAACAGCCGCCAGCGCATCATGAGCATGGCATGTAGTCATGTTACATGATACGCATGTCATGATTTTCATGTTAGGGTCTCTCCCTTGTGCTCGCCATGCAATCATGCTATACCATACAGTTTTGCAACATGTCATGTGAACTAAACCACCGCAAGAGCTGCAGGACTTTGAGAAGTAAATCATGACATTCATGACATACATGTCAGGATTTTCATGTTATGACTAGTCACATATGTATTTCATACAGTCATGTTATGCCATAACAAGTTTGGTATCGATAGCATTATCGAACCGGCCAGGAGAGCTAAAATTCATTGGTGGCTAGATAGATAGATAGATAGATAGATAGATAGATAGATAGATAGATAGATAGATAGATAGATAGATAGATAGATAGATAGATAGATAGATAGATAGATAGATAGATAGATAGATAGATAGATAGATAGATAGATAGATAGATAGATAGATAGATAGATAGATAGATAGATAGATAGATAGATACGCTTAAAGTCGCGGCGAAGTTCGCTTAGAAATGCTTCGCATTTAAGAAGTGTTTAAAGGGCCAGTCAACAGGCTCCGAAACGCGCATGAAAAGCTCGCGCATTTTCCCTGCGCGTCACCAAGCTCCTTATACGCGCAGCGACGTCGACTCGACGATGAGTGACGTTGACTTCATTACTCCTTGCTGAGACCTGGTTTAGATCAATCGACGAGCTGCGTGCTACGTCAAGTCGCCGATCGCCGAGTTGACGTCACAGCGTGTATAAGGAGGTTGTTCACGCGCAAGGAAACTGCGCGAGCTTTTCCTGCGAGTTTCGGAGCCTGTTGACTCGCCCTTTAAAGATAGAGAGCACTTCGTAACCTACTATGGGAGAGCATATAACTATCCCGCAGGCCTCATCACTGAGTAGGCCCCGTCATTGAGCTATCAACGTATTTAGAATAAAGCGGTTAGCGATTTTGAGTACCTAGTACTGAACTACGGGAGAGCATAGAGCCATCATGCCTGGTTCGGAACGGATTTACGAAATGAACGCCAATAGAGTAAAACAGTACTCAATACATCATGAAACATGGCCTTGTGAACGGTTCTGGTTATTACCTTTTTATTTTGTTCTTGCGAACACTTTGCTAAATTGTACGCTTTGATTGATAGGGGGCGAAATGTTAGTGTTCTTACGGTGATGTGATCCTTTATTTTGTTCACTGTAGTTAACAGACTTTTAATAACCCTTTTGTAGTTCACAGATGTTTTCGTTTGTTCACATGCACTTGCTCTAAAGCTGCTGTTCTGTAGACGCCGGGCGGTGGTTTGTGGACGTTGTGCGGTCATTACGCTCCTTCCTTATATGAACTATGGGCAAAGCTCTATTTTAGGGCAACGCCGACTGTGTTTGAATTTCTGGCCATCGGCAGAGACAGAAACGTAAAATTGATTATATATTCCCATAAAAGATGCCAGCGATCGAGTGCAACGTGCATCGCTCTGTGCACCGCAGGAGTCACCAACCAACCGAGAGGCCGACAACCCCGTTACAAGCATAGCCAGCCCCAGTGCACGTGCCAGTTGTGCGCGACCTCGACAGTGCTAATGACGCAGGAAGAGAGCGAGGTAAGAAGCCTCTGGCACGTGATATCAACGGTCTCCATACTCGCTCCCTTTTCTCCTCGTTTCCTCAGCCGATTACGCCGACGCTATAGCCAACATTGGTGACGCCACTCTACACAATAACGAACGTCCGAAAGCTGTGTTCTAAAATGTGTAGCGCACCATAAATGCGATAAAGTGCAGCAAGATGAAAGCAATTAGGATGGGTGATGGTGCGATCACCATATTATCTGTCTTTGTGCCACTACCGCGTATATTACAATTCTCGTTGGCAATACAGCGTGACTCTATACGACTCTGCTTTTGGTAAACCATGTTTAATGAATATTACCTTTGGTTATTTATCCGTTAGCATGGGAGGAAACCTGGCGTTGGCCGTGGAGTGAGTTCCGTAGGGCTGGTTGTTATCGAGCGGGGATTCACACGACGGACAAAATTGTGCTTCGACCCCGGGGATCATGTACTACGTCACAATACGTCACCCTTTCCCATGTCCTTGCTTCGGTCCGCATGAAGCTATTCGTGAAATGACGAAGTCCATATCACAGTCGGAATCCTCGGGGAGCAATTCGAAATCAACTATTATAGTATGAATTCTCACCTGTCGTGTGAATGCTGGATGGGAAGTGATTCGAACCACACCACATGTCACCTGACTGATCCGTCCGCGATCACGTCCGTCATTTGATTACAGCTTAATGTGCAGCATTGACATCAGTTCCTTTCTCGTTCTGTTACGTCCACTGCCAGGCACAGGAACGTTCATTAATTGATGCTCGAACACTAAAAGTAAATATTAGCATTCAATGACGTAGACAAAACTCCTTCTGGGGGGGGGGGGGGGGGTATGTATATGACCCTTGATGCAAGCGAATGCGTGCATATTTATGCGCGCGCATATATATATATATATATACACAGTGAAAAATTTTGGGGAAGGGCTCATCTCGCCTTCTCCTGGCCATGGCAGTACAAGTGCAATATTTTTCAGTGGATCAACTTTCACTTCAACGTGTCAGATTACAACATGCATGATTCGTAAGATTTGAAACTACGCACAAAAATTGCTTTATTTGTGTTGTATCCACGCGTCTTTTTTGATGAGAACACGCCCAAATATTGTGCTTCAAGGCTGCAGCTCCCGTGTAGCGTGAACCGAGCAGGAAGGCACACTCTAAATTGCGCGAACAGCTCAATTCACGAAGTCTAAAAATAATAAATCAGGACATGAGCAACGTCACCACATCGCCCCACCGTGAAGGTATAGAAGCTACTCGCCTGCTGACCCGCAGGTCACTGGATCGAGTCCCGGCCGTAACGGCTGCATTTTCAATGGAGGCAAAAATACTGTAGCCCCGTGTGTTCAGATTTGGGGGCACGTCAAGGAACCTGGGGTAGTCGATATTTCCGGAGCCTTCCACTACGGCGTATCTCATAATCATATGGTGGTTTTGGAATGTTAAAGCCCCCACATCTATCTAACGTCACCAAATTTCAGATTTTAAATGCGAAGCATTTCTTAGCGAACTTTGGCGACTTTGAGCATATCTATCTATCTATGTATCTATCTATCTATCTATCTATCTATCTATCTATCTATCTATCTATCTATCTATCTATCTGTTTGTCTGTCTGTCTGTCTCTCTCTCTCTCTGTCTGTCTGTTTGTCCGTCCGTCCGTCCGTCCGTCCGTCCGTCTGCCTGTCTGTCTACGACATAGTTCTCCTGGCCGTTTCGATAATGGTATCAATACCAAACTTGGTATGGTATAAGATGGCTGTGAGAATAACATATTTGACTAGTCATAACATAAAAATCATGAAATATATGTCATGAATGTCATGATTTATATTTTATGGTCCTGCAGCTTTTGCAGTAGTTTCCTTCACATGGCATGCTGCAAAACTGATATGGTATGCCATTATTGCATGGCGTCCGACGTCTGGCGTGGCAACGCCAGACGTCGGTCGCGTCGGTTCTGCCATACACTCGCAGGCGCGCTGCATTACTTTGAAGCATGTGCATTTCAGCGCCTCCAGCGTCCCTCAATCACGAAAAGGGAGACGCAGTGCTGCCTGGGTAATTCATTGGTCTAAAGTAATGTTACTCTATGGCGTCGGCGCGAAATGCAGCACGTCGAATTTCGCGCCGGTTGCCGTCGGGCTGCTGAAAGACGCTGTTCGCGCCTGGCGTCAGACTATCGAATGCTCACGTTTTGCTAACGCAGCGTCGCTGTGCCCAGCGTGTGCGCGCGTCAACACTACTGGAGTATATTGGGCCCTTCATGATGCGCTTGCGGCCGTTTTGCTAGCTTCACATATACCAAATTTGGTGTTACGTGACGTCAATGAATGATGAACTCGATGACTGCTGCAAACATGATAATCCTGACACGTGTGTCATGTAAGAACATGACAACAGACCACGCTCATAGCGTGCTCGCGGCCGTTTCGCTAGCTCCACATATACTAAATTTGGTACCACGTGACGTGAATAGATGACGAAGGCAAACGACACATCCAAACATGATAATCATGACACGGAAGTCATCTACGGCATCATTTACCTCCACCTCGTAACGTTGTGCTGATTTTAAAGTGACATATCAACATTTCTCATTCGTGCTTTGCATATAATCGATTCCTACTATACGTGGGATCTGCCAATTTTTTTTATTGCGCAACTGTTAGAAACGCCATAAACGGATGTTGCTCTGCCTGTTACACGTGTGACTTTTTTTAGCAGCAGGTGCGAATTCAAATTCGAAAAGTCCGTAAGCTGCCGCACGCAAAGGTTCACTGCCGAGATAAGTATACGACAACGGACGCCATGGATTCGCGTGATAACGTAGCCACGAGCGAACTGTAGGGAGAACGGGATGCCAAGTTAGTACGATCGGCCTTCCGGTGAGAAAGACTGATAAGAAAATTTGCTAGTGAAACCGACGCGCACTCTATCTATCGTTAACTGTAGCAAGCATATCATTTCCAACGCCTAGAAATGCTGACCTCAGTCCAAGCGAGCCGACGCCACGCGTCAGAACGTTTGAGGTAAAGGTACTGACGGCTGTACCTATCGCTACTCTAATTCTGCCATCTGAGAAAAGCAGCACTAACTGAAGCAAGTATAGAGAAAGAAAAAAAGAATTAACCTTTGTTGTGTGACCAGCCTAGCATACTCTTCACCCAGCGTTGGACGGCATCCTCATTCCAGAAAGCCATGGCTAAGCGCCGACGACCGAGCCTTTTCTACCAGCCGGCGCTGGTTCTTAGGGATGGATGGATGGATGAATGAATGGACGGATGGACGGACGGGCGGGTGGGTGGGCGGGTGGGCGGGCGGACGGACGGGCGGGCGTCCAGAGGATGCTTGAGTTTTTGAAACAGCACTTTAGGAGGATTTGAGCAGCTGATTTGACAATTGATCACTTTTGAAAACTGCGACACGTTTTTTTGTGAACCTGTCATACTTTTTACTGACGAAGAACTTGCTTACGCAATGCCCAGTTCCTCCGCCATGGTTGCACCATTGACATGTGTCGAAGCGGCACCGAGCTCTCTACCTTTTTCATTCACTACGCAGGATACATATGTTTTGTCTGCCCCTCGGTGTTTATCGGCATCTGTGTATCGTATGTTTTCATTGTTGCCACAACTCGCTAGCATTTGCTGTAATAACTGTGATCGCGCATCTCGTGCATGTCTTCTTCCTTTGTCATGTCACGCCACAGCTGCTTGATACTTTATTTTTATCCCGTGACCGTGGGAATTTTGTCTACAATGCAGGCAAGACGAGACAAATACAAAATTCTTGAAGCTAATCTTCGCTGAACTTATTACAGAGGCTCAACATGATGTGATGGAAATTACTTCACTGATGCATAACATTTAGTTCATGGCATACACGTGCGGCCGAGCCACTGTGGTAGATTAGCGACTAAGGATGTTTCGCGGAAGCTCGAGAGCGCGGGTCAGATTCCGAGCTGTGAAAGCTGCATTTCAGTTGGTTTGAAATGCAATATTATCTGGGAACTAAGATTTAACTGACGCTTTGAAGCATCCCCTTTTAGTAATAATTATTCTGAGGTAATCTAATGTGATGACACTAATAGCCACGTGCGTTTAAACGTGCCAGAATAGCATAATTTTTGGTGCTTGTCTGTTCATTTGTGCATGACAAAAAAAAGAAAAACAAATGTATTACTTCTTCAAAGGTGGCAACGAAATTTAGGTAGTCCTCCGTATAAAGGCACAAGCACTACAGGTTAGTTTGAAATTTGCTAATTTTGCCATGACACGGTCGTCACCCACTAAACTGCGGTTTTCTGGGAAAAATGGAAGTAACATAAGATGCCGAGCAATCACCACCCTCTCCCGCATTTTCCTCTACGGTCACTTTTTTTTTTTTCAAGGTGAGCACCGCCAGTGTAAAAAGAGCCAGAACAATGCGTACCCTGAATGCGTATCTAATGTTGTTAATGAGATGTTTTATGAAGAAAACATTTCATTTGAAGCATGGATGTCTATTTTTTTTAATCGGCTCTCCCGCCACCGTCTTGAATTTCATCCAGGGACCAAGCAAGCACCCCTCTTACCAATCTGGTCACATCATGCTTCCCCTTGGGAAATCACTTGCTCGGCTTTTTCGGTAGATGGCCTATTACCCCTGAAGTTAAATCAAAAAAGGGGCCGTGAAAGGACATTTCATTGCGAAATGCGGCTTCAATGTCGCCGGCGACAAACTTCGGTCACTGCCGGCAACCGCCATTTTGCCGTGGCATTTGGGAGATTATGTACTCGATCGAGTGGAGCCGTCGTCTTCTGCTCAAGTTTCAGCCACTGAAAATCGTTTTTTTTTGTTTTTAATTCCAAGTGAAGAAAATTAAAATAACTACATTGTACGCACGGCTGACCCCCAACCGAATCGTTGGGTGGAATCCAGACAATCAAAATGCTTGCTGTTTATTACGACGCTTTTTTGCAAGTGTGCCTTTTGTGAGGCTCTCGAGTGGGTGGCGTTTTTTTTTCAAAAGTATTCATTTTAAATTAGGTACTCAACCAAATGCGCTGAAATTTCGCCAGCGTCTTAGCGAGGGTGCCATACTACCCACATTTTACAAATCATGAGCCAAAATTGGGTGTCATGGCCACTTTACCAGCGTGTACGTGTTTTCGTTATGAAACGAATATGTGCTCTCGGACAGTTTCGAACACAAATTAACAAGAGAATTAATAGTAATCTCTCTGAAGAAATATTTTTACTTGACGAATATAATTTCACGTATCTAACATATCGTTTTAAACGTGCCAGAAGCGCAGAACTATTGTTCATACAAAAAAAAAGAAGACAGTGTGTAAGCTTAGATGAAACGTCATACTCCTTAGGGGCAAGCGCAACATTTTACAAAACTCTACCATTGCGCAGGACCGCACGGGCAACACAGAACTGCATTGCGGTGAAAGGTCATTCCGTGAGTGACGTGCTAGTAGGCGGGCTATTATTGTCGTGGCGGCCGCTGTGCTTCGCGCAATAGTACACGACGCTCGGACAAGAACCGTGAAAGAACGATGAAAAGCGCAGTGCGGTGGGTCACTTGCGGCATGGTCCGCTTTTTTTTATTTTGCTGGATGGTCGCTTAACCGCTGCCACGCGATATTGTCCTTTGTTGCGTCTGGGTGGCATAGTGTGTGTATGCTTTGTGCGCGTGCCTCGGTAGACCAAATTGACCAGGCCTACATTGTGAGCCGGTTTGCCGACGCCAGTATGGATTTATGCCACGTCACCGCTCTGTTCACCTTACTTTCTGTCGCAAAGTGTCAGCTTATATTTCTTTTATGTGTTTAATACCAAGCTGTCGCCCCGCCGCGATGGTCTAGTGGCTAATGTACTTGGCTGCTGACCCGTAGGTCGCAGTATCGAATCCCGGTGGCGGCGGCTGCATTTCTGGTGGAGGCGGAAATGTTTTAGCCTCGTGTGCTCATATTTGAGTGCGCGTTAAGGAACCCCAGGTGGTCGAGATTTTCGGTGCTCTCCACTACGGCGTCTCTCATAATCATATGGTGGTTTCGGGACGTTAAGCCCCACATATCAATCAATCATACCAAGCTGTGTAAGTCAAACGCATGGCTTTGCCTATGGTTACTTTTTTGTTGCTGTTGCAAGCTCATCGCAAGTGCGCTTGAGCACATTAAGTTACAGAGGTTCCTCTGGAGACCACCAGTATGGGCTTCTGTACAAGATCGATCCGCCATTGGTTGTTGTTGCATGTTCATCGCGAATGCGCTTTAGCACATTAGTTTACTTAGTTACTGGAGAGAGACAAACCACCAGTACGGACATCTGTACAAGGTCGTTCCGACGTGTCACTTTAGTATGCCGCGAGACCTCAACAGGCAAGACAAAACATGTTTACTCCGCATCCGACTCACTTCGCATATGCCAATTACTTTAGAAACAAAATCTAACTGTCAGACTCACCATTGTGTGTACAATGTAACGTCGTAGAAGACATGAATCATGTCTTCTGTGGGTGCAGGATATACGCATTAAAGAGACAGTCACTGAAGATGACCTGAAGACTACAACGGGACACAAACTTGGAGTTGACAGATATTCTACACAATTAGAAAAAAGTTAAAAATCAGTAAACGCGTGCGTTTACTAGTTTCCGGAGTATTTTACTACCTTCGCGGCATACGTTTACTAGCCACTAGGTAGTACACTTAGATAACTTTAGCTGCTACTGACCAGGGAACCTTTCTTAGTGTTTTTAACTAAGCAACTACTAAGCCACCAACGTTGCCAGATATTTCGTGGATTCCGCAGTGCATTTTGCCGTAATGGTGACATCGTAAGCAATATTTAGTCAAGCTCTAATTTTATTGACTACCTTAAAATAGAAGTTTTGTGCTACGTAATGGTGCACACATAAGTAAATAGAAGGGAACATGACGATGCATAGAAAACAACACTTATCCAATACATTCTGGGATTGCTAATCAGTACGCGGTGTGGGGTCCCAAAGCAGGGGTATATATAGTCTTCAAGCTGCTCCTACAGTAGAATTTGGCAATGTCCAAGTCTTCAAGGTTTACTTGTCCATGTGTGTTCGTGATCCGCTCATAAGAGTTCTCATACTCTATCCATGTGAGTATGAAAATCATATGCTCTAATGGGCTCATATGAGCGTATCTTATGCTCACATGTGTTCATATGAGCATATGATATTCACATATGATCATACATAAGTGAATCTGATTATACATAGGTGAACGTAAGGATACATAAGGAACATAAGTGATACATAGGTGAACCAATAACACGGAACACCTACCACTAAGGTGATGTTGAAAATAACGTTTCTGCGCAACGCTTTTCTCTTTTCAGCTATATTGACATCTGCTTTTTCATCATAATGAAAGGCGTCCAGGCTGTATTCACAGATGACTTCATAGCATTAAAATGAAGCCGTAAAACTGACCTTGGAAGAACAGAGCTCCGGGTTGCTACCTTTTCTTAACGTGGTGCTAGAGTGGGACCGGCAACGGGTGCTGTTCAAAGTACACAGCAAGGGCACGCATACATCACGGTACATCAATTTATCTGCCATGAACGCAGCGTGCTACAAGTGGTCTGTGGCATTCTCTTCAATAAAAAGGGCCCAAATAATTCGCATTAAGACAGGAAAGACGTGGACTCTGGTTCGCCATGCATTCGACGCACAGTCCGCGCGTACAAGTACCCGAGAAGATATTCTTTTTTCTGAAACACGAGTCCAACGGAGCCACTTGATTCGCTAAGCCCGCCGCGTCGCCCTGCCATTGCATGCGTTCCCCACGTGAGTGAAGCCTTGGTAGGTGTCCTGCGTAGATATGATGAGCAATTCACCAATGTTCCGAACCGCAATCTAGGTCGCGAGATTGTTAACATCAAGGAGAAAATAAGAAGGGAAAACTTCCATGGAAGAGATACAATGTGCGGACTGCAGTTGTGCATGTAAGTCGGTGAAAACATGAACGACGCGAAAATGAAAAAAAAAGAAAAACATGCCTTGATGGCATAGGCATCAAGGTACACATGAAACAGGTCTTTTCGAGTGCCCTCACTGAGCATGTATTAAAATGCAACGTGTTTTCAACCATGATACCAAACCACACTTATCCCCTGAAAAAAAAAATTGCCCGCAGCTTCCCTCGGGGGAACACTGAGGAGGATGCGGAGCATATAATTGGTTAACGGGGTGTTAAAGTGTGACTTACTTGGGTCGATGGCTGAATTGGTTAACGTGGTTGTGAAATGGGGTGTTAAATTGCGACTTACTTGGGTCGATGGCTGAATTGGTTAACGTGGTTGTAGGAGGGGGTGTTAAATGAGTGAACACGTACACACGTATGCGAAAGGGCGGCGCTGGTCGAAGGGACGTCGATCATTGTGTTTGTGGATTCGTTGGAATTCATTTCACCGCGACCTTGGACGTCGACGCGCCGTACAAACCAACCGACGAGCGGCAACTGAGCGAGCGAGCGCCGACCTTGAGTATATATACAGCGCGACGGCGCATGCACTGTCAGCTGTCGAATGTTCGAGAAGGGGGAGAAGCGCAACGGCGCATGCGCGCGCGTCAGCTGGCGATGTTCTCGAAGCGCGACGGCGCATGCGCGCGCGTCAGCTGCCAATGTTCTCGAAGCGTGACGGCGCATGCGCGCTACATTATACAGCTAGCGAGTGTTCGTGAAGAGGAGAAGCGCACGTGGTGTGTAGAGGAGGAAGGGTGCACAGATGGTGGAGGAGTGAAGCGCGCGCGGTGTGTAGAGGAGGAAGGGATGCATAGATGGTGGAAGAAGGAGGAGGAAGCTTGCGGACGGCGCCGCACTACAAGCATCGAGTATTAGATGCTCCGCATCTAAAAAAAAACCCTGAATGAAGCGGCAATGTGTAGAATCTTTGACTGCACGAACAGCAGCAGCAGGAAACACAGTCAGCCGCAACAATAGTCTACCGCCTACATACGCAGGGTGGCTTAAGCGATTATAGACGCTCATTCATACTGCAAAGTTTGACCTCCCAGCTTAGTCAACAAAGCCACTGTACGCTAGCCGAAACGTTATTATTTTCGACGCCACCTTTTCGGTAGGCATGCAGTGTTATTTCAGCCATTGCCATCACATCCCGACAAGACAGGATTTCATCGATTTTCAATTTCACTCCACGTTTTCTGCCACGTACAGTACGTGAGCGTCGTTAAATATTTCCTAAGAGCCCACCAATAAAAGCACATTAGTCTATTTTTAATAGTTTCGCAATGGTACACTACAGGAAAATCTAGCGCTAGTGTTTGTGGACACTTCAGGCAGCCTGAAAATGGGAGGGGGGGGTAGTACGCGGATTCACCTAAGCTCTGTTTTTTCCGCTTCCCGTGACTCCATGTGACCTGCATCTATTTCATGAAAATGAAGTTCAGCAAAAGTTCAGCAGTCCCACTTCGCCACCTTGGCACTCTCAGGCTGACAGTTTTTAATCACTTGAAAAGGTTCCGAAGGAGTACTGCTTTAACGTCATGTGAAAGCCAAAACGCGTGGAAAATTCGGAGATCCTTAAGCTTCGTCTTTAGGAGTTGAATGCGGTAGCGATATCATGTCCCTAGTGTGTACTTTAGGCGCTCAGTGCATGAAATCTTTTTCAGCTTCTTTACACGAAAACTATATAAATCCGTGTACCACGCATCACTCCCATGTTGGCGAAACAATGACAGCGCCTTATCTTCCTATAACAAGAACTGTAAAAAGCTTTACGTTCTAATTATGTGCCGAAATAGAAAGCTGCACTTGCGGGATCTTCATTAGCACATCAGTAAGATGTCCCACATTGTCAGAAGAATGTTAACGGTACTAAAGGCAAGGAGCAGTGAAAGAATATGACAAGACAAACTATGCCACAAATGCACTCCTGCTCTGAGGTGCATACCTCGACGGACTGAAGATATCTGCACAATGATTCGCCATCTGGTCCTCGAGGCCAGTGAAAGGATACCGTGCCTACGCGCATACGTTGACCCCGTCTCGAACACAATGCGCACTTTGGCCTCGCAACCGTTTAGACCAATGACGAGCCCCACGAGTACCTTCACTGGTGATCTTTCTGTCATTATAGCGCAAAACCATGCAGCTCCAGTCAGGAATGGTGTCCAAAATACTATCCACGTTTCAACTTCTTTACATTTAAGAACCAAGCAGAATGACCTGGAATCCTTCAAAGCACTCCTAACCCTGGAACTGATTTTTCTCTTTTTCTTCTTATATTGTATATCTGGAGGTAGAGGGTAGTGCGAGGTGTAGATGTTTGATGATCGCAAAAAAAAAAGAATTAATAATTAAGCAACGACACACCTTGTGGTTGGCTTAGTTTTCAGAATGAATGTGATTACATATAAATTTCACTATTTCTCACTAAAGCGAACCATGAGTAGCATGCGAAGCAGCAAATGACTCTCGCTGAGTGGTGCCCCGTCCTCAGACTCCTGCGACTGTGTCCATCTTTCCGATCTCCTCTTTACTTCCGTCGTTTTCTGCCGTTCCCTGTCCCTGCGCCTCGCTCTCTCCTTCCTCTCCGTCTCTACACCTTTTAATCTTATCCTTTTTAACCCTCCTATACCACCACCTGCTGTTCACATGGAACCCTTCTTCACTTCGGTCCTCAAGGTTCTCACTTGAGTATTTGCTACTACCACCAAGATCTGCACTTCGATACTATAAGAACTAGCTACTACTATAAGAACTAGCAGTAAACCCAGATGACACCCCACCAGTAATGATAGAAGAAGTCAGAAAAGCTTTGGAGAGCATGCAAAGAGGCAAAGCTCAGGTAACATCAGGTAACATCAGGTAACATCAGATCAGGTAACATCAGATCTGCTGAAACATGGAGGACAGATTGTGTTAGAAAACTAGCCACCCTGTTTACGAGGTGTCTCCTGACGGGAATTGATTGATTGATATGTGGGGTTTAACGTCCCAAAACCACTATAAGATTATTAGAGACGCCGTAGTAGAGGGCTCCGGAAATTTAGACCACCTGGGGTTCTTTAACGTGCACCCAAATCTGAGCACACGGGCCTACAACATTTCCGCCTCCATCGGAAACTCCTGGCGGGACAAGCGCGCACGCTGGGCACAACGACGCTATACGTTAGCGAAACGCGAGCACTCTACGCTCGGACGCCAGGCGCGACCAGCGTCCGTTGGCGCGGCCCGACGGTAACCGGTGCAAAATGCGACATGCTGCATTTCGCGCCGATGCGTTACCCAGACAATACTGCGTCTCCTTCTGCCCCGCCGCGGTGGTCTAGTGGCTAAGGTACTCGGCTGCTGACCCGCAGGGCGTGGGTTCGAATCCCGGCTGCGGCGGCTGCATTTCCGATGGAGGCGGAAATGTTGTAGGCCCGTGTGCTCAGATTACGAGAAGGCGTTTGATTCAGTAGAAACATCAGCCGTCATGCAGACACTGCGGAATCAGGGCGTAGATGAAATATATATAAACATTCTGGAAGAAATCTACAGGGGATCAACTGCTACCATAGTGCTTCATAAAGAAAGCAACAGAATACCAATAAAGAAGGGTGTAAGGCAGGGGGACACAATCTCCCCAATGCTATTCACTGCGTGCTTACAGGACGTTTTCAGAAGCCTAGAATGGGAACAGTTAGGAACAAGAATTAATGGAGAATACCTTAGTAACCTGCGCTTCGCCGATGACATTGCATTGCTGAGTAACTCAGGGGACGAATTGCAACTCATGATTACGTAGTTAGACAAGGAGAGCAGAAAGCTGGGTCTTAAAATTGATCTGCAGAAAACGAAAGTAATGTACAACAACCTCGGAAAGGAGCAGCGCTTCGAAATAGGTAACAGTGCACTTGAAGTTGTAAAAGACTATGTCTACTTAGGGCAGGTAATAACCGCAGAGCCTAACCACGAGATTGAAGTAACTAGAAGAATAAGAATGGGGTGGAGCACATTCGGCAAGCACTCTCAAATTATGACAGGTAGATTGCCACTATCTCTCAAGAGGAGGGTATATAACAGCTGTATATTGCCGGTACTTAGCTACGGAGCAGAAACCTGGAGACTTACAAAGAGGGTTCAGCTTAAATTGAGGACGACGCACCGAGCAATGGAAAGAAAAATGGTAGGTGTAACCTTAAGGGACAAGAAGAGAGCAGAGTGGATTAGGGGACACACGGGGGTTAAGGATATCATAGTTGAAATAAAGAAGAGGAAATGGATATGGGCCGAGCATATAGCGCGTAGACAGGATAACCGCTGGTCATTAAGGGTAACTAACTGGATTCCCAGAGAAGGGAAGCGGGTTAGGGGGAGACAGAAGGTTAGGTGGGCAGATGAGATTAAGAAGTTCGAGGGTTTAAATTGGCAGCAGCAAGCACAGGACCGGGTTAACTGGCGGAACATGGGAGAGGCCTTTGTCCTGCAGTGAACGTAGTCAGGCTGATGATGATGATGATGATGATGATGATGATGATGATACCACCACCCCTCGTGAGCTACTGTTGAGGTGTTCTCCCCATGAGATACAGTTACGGGGCTCACTTTTTTCTGCTTTTAATTTAAAACAACTCACACTCACACTCAACCTAACTTTCCTTTCATCACAGGCACCTTTCCCGATGTTAATGCGTCCTTGCAAGTGGAGCACACCATAAATTCACTGTATTCTCTGTTGCTCTTATCGGTCCCGAACTCATAGAGGACGCCACGCGGAAGCTTGTGCGTTTATCGCATGTCTGCAGAATCGCGTTACCCGATGCTATTACGTGATTGCTGAAAGAGTGCGAGGCGTACACGCCAGAGCTTCTTACGCAGCCATTTACGCAAGCACGAATGCGCTAGCGCGTCCCAGCACTTTCGGACTGTGATACAACGCGTTCATGCATCGCGCGTCTGCAGAATCCCCCTTCCTGACAAAAGTAAAGTCGCGGATGGACCATTTTAGGGGCGAAGCTCCTTAAAGCGGCACCCGTTCGTCCCTCGTAGTAGTGCGTAACATGTCTTAGGCTTTGACCTGCAAGGTGGTGCCGGTGGGAGAATTCTCCACTCCAGAACTGGCAGTCATCACAGTTTTCACATCATCGACTATATTCTCTCACCCATCTTTAACTGCGGCTACCCTCTGGTCTTTCTAGGAAGGAAGGTACAATGTTGTGCCGTCTGCGTCTGGGCGTAGCCTTCACCAATGTCTACCCATTTAAGATAAGGATGGCCGACAGCGCGGACTGCAACGAGTGCGCCGTCGATGAGACTGTTGAACACATCTTATGTTACTGCCCGGCATACACAAACGAGAGATTTAACCTGCGCAGAGCTTTAAATCAACAGGACAGAAGTGATTTAACTGTCGAGAAAGTATTGGGACCTTGACATTGCGCATCCCATTTCCTAAAGGCAACGAAAGCACTGTAGCATGTTCTCATAGACAACGGCCTGTTTCATCGTTTGTTATGGTGAAACTGTTACGCGTCGGCCCAGTCAGTGACCCTTTCTCTCCTCCTCTATAACTTTCCTTCCCCTCTCCCCTTCCTCAATGCAGGATGGCCTACCGGGGCTCAGCCCTGGTTAACCTCCCTGACTTTCTCCTTGTAATCTGTCTCTCTCCTGTGCGTTGTTGAAGAATAAAAAAAATCTCAGCGTGCACGTTAACTAAAAGCCGAATTCTCCTTTCTCTCATTCATCATTAGCAACCATTGGCGTGTACATTGAGCACTATCTGACAAGAAAGGGTTGCTACATTATATTCGCTGGGCGTAACCTCCTTGATTTTAGAAAGGTTTAGCGAGCGTTGGGCCGCAGCGCCATAAATACAGTGAACTAGTATATACCATGAACTCGAGGTGGTTAAAGCTGGGAAGTAGACACGAAGCGCAAGCCGTAAGAAAGTGTGCGTGTGCCACCTCTCATTTAGTCCTTGGAAGGGCCGCTGGATGGCGGTGCTCCTATATGCGGAATATATGATGAAAATATGCGAGCTGGTGGTACTTGGAGTGTTGACAAGGTGGACGAACGGACACAGACAGATGCATGGACGGACGCAGCGGCGGATGCATGGGCGAACGCAGGGATGGACGCACGGATAGATGCATGGATGGTCACACAGACGGACGCATGAACGGACAGATGCAAGAACGCATGGACGGACGAATGCTTCACCCCCCTCGCCATCATTCACTCCGTGGACATACTGCCATATTTTGTTAACACACCAGCACCACCAACGGGCGCGCAAGCTCTCACGGGAAAAGTTGGTTCGCCGGAGCAGCCGCCGCGACGAGTGCACGGGCCCTCACTCCTTACCTTTGCGCTTGTGCTGTTTCAGGACTTCTTAGGCACTGTGAATCAGGCAAGGTGCAACATATTGCTCCGTAATTCAATCGAGAACGTCTGTGTTTAGCTGTGAGGGCCTCTCGACTAGTTCCGCTGGTTGTTCCACTGTAGGATCTGTTGAGCAGCTCAGAAGCGACACCCTTTTGTTTTTTTTTCTCGACACGAGTGGTCTACGGCAAAAAAATGAAACAAAAAGAAAAGAGAACTCGGTTGCCAATGAAGCACACCAGCGGTCTTACATTTGCAGATGCATTCATAACCAATATCCGTTGGCATTGTCGATGAGTAGAACTTGAGGTTTTAATTTTTGAAGATACTGTATAAGGTATAGTCGACATTTATTAAAATAAGACCCACTCAAACAACAGTGTGCGCGTTACATCATATATGTAATGGTGATAAGCCTTAATTAGTTAGCCCGGAATCAATGCACCACATAATCGTTGGAGCCAGGGCAAAGTTTCATTTTTTAGATGCGGAAGCATCTTATACTCGCGCCTTGTAGTGCGCCGTCCGCGCCGTCCGCGCCGTCCGCACCGCTTCTCGAACATTCGACAGCTGACGCGCGCGCATGCGCCGTCGCGCCGTCGCCCACCATCTGTGCCGCGCGCGCTTCTCCTTCGAGAACATTCGACAGGTGACAGCGCATGCGCCGTCGCGCCGTCGCCCTCTGTGCCACGCGCGCGCTTCTCCTTCGAGAACATTCAACAGCTGACAGTGCATGCGCCGTCGCGCTGTATATATACTCAAGGTCAGCGCTCGCTCGCTCAGTTGCCGCTCGTCGGTTGGTTTGTACGGCGCGTCGACGTCCAAGGTCGCGGTGAAATGAATTCCAACGAATCCACAAACACAATGATCGACGTCCCTTCGACCAGCGCCGTCCTTTCGCATACGTGTGTACGTGTTCACTCATTTAACACCCCCTCCTACAACCACGTTAACCAATTTAGCCATCGACCCAAGTAAGTCGCAATTTAACACCCCATTTCTCAACCACGTTAACCAATTTAGCCATCGACCCAAGTAAGTCGCACTTTAACACCCCGTTAACCAATTATATGCTCCGCATCCTCCTCAGTGTTCCCCCGAGGGAAGCTGCGGGCAATTTTTTTTCTTTTCAGACTCGCTCTAGAGTGTGAAGTAAAGGCTTCCGTTTGAGCTTCAAGTGTCACTCACATTTCTTTTGACAACCGGGCCTCCGTGTATGACGAGGCACCTCGCAATTCGCTTTGATATTCGTTTGTTTACCCGGCGCGCTCTGACCCAAACAACATGCCAGCGGGAGGAACACCGATGAGCATAAAAAATCCAAGGCCAATCTTTGTGCCGCGATGATTGCGAGGTGGCTTCTATGTAGCTACCCACCCCTGCGCAGCAAATTGAATAAGAGCTGTGCGGTGCACGGACGCGGTGTGTGCTCACTAATCGCGAGCTCATACTACGGCCTCCCGGTCACGCTCTGATCCATCTCAAAACCAGGATGAGAGGTTCTGCCAGTGACGCCCATTCGCCCCGCTCCCTTCTTCTTGGTGCTTTCATCATTTTTCTTTTTTTTATTGTTTTGTACACACCTCCTGAATCAAAAAAAATAGTCAACTTCATAGGTCGCAAGAGCGGACCAACGTGGGATGAATTTACCGGCACCCGTTTGCTCTCACTGTTATATCTTCCTTTTGTTTCTTTGTTTTCAAATGCGATATGAGTAGGAATAAAGGACGAACGCACGTCGCATAAATTGTTCGCGGTTCGAATAGAGGTGCGAAGGAATCAGTTTTTCCGAGGAAGCACGCGGGCCCAAAAAATAGCGAATAAGCAATGACTCTCCCCCGTTCTGGTTGCTTCTCCTGCGGAAATCGCACCCGACATGCGATTGGCAGAGCATCGTTCGTCATTCCTTTCGTTTTGATGACTTATTCGGGTAATGCTGTTTTTCTTGAATAGTTGTGAAGCGTGAGTGCTGTTAGTAGTGTGCCCGTAAACATGGCATTTGTGTGTTTCTGTGCTACTGGATTGATGGATCGCCGTAGTGTATGTATGTATGTATGTATGTATGTATGTATGTATGTATGTATGTATGTATGTATGTATGTATGTATGTATGTATGTAAGTGTGTATGTATGTATGTATGTATGTATGTATGTATGTGCATGTATGTGTGTGTGTGTGCGTGTATGTATGTATGTATGTATGTATGCATGCATGTATGTATGTATGTATGTATGTATGTATGTATGTATGTATGTATGTATGTATGTATGTATGTATGTATGCACGTACGTATGCACGTATACGTATGTGGTTTCACGCGAATGCATGCAGTTAATAGGGCCAACAATGAGCGAGCACGAAATTAACGCACAACAAAATATCAAGCCGTTCGCGTGGGCACGCTTGCTAGACTTGCATTACTCCTACGCCCGCAATAGTTGGCTCACTTATAGATACGAACCCCACGAATTCTGCAACGCAACGCGGGAAGCTTTGTGAATACACTTTCATAATATAAAATGTTTTATATCGCAGTCATAAATGTTTTCGTCTCGACTAATGTGATGCCTTAATTTCGCAACCGTGTGAAAATTCTCCTTTTATTTTTATCTTTGTTTTGGTGTGACAAGGAAAAAAATTCGCAGATCCCACGTATCTTAAGAATCGATGTTATGCGAAGCAAGCGCATGGAAGGTGAACATGCTTTGTTTCTTTTATTGATTGACACGTTAAGAGCTGGTGCTAAATATATGTGCAAATGCATACACACGCATACGTTAAAGAGGTAAAGAGCGGCATTTTTATATTAGGAATTGTTTACAGTTGTGTAGCGATGCCAACAGCAACATGGATATTAGCAACACCTGTAGCGGTAATATGATCTGAAGAGTTGGTTTTTGCGCTTTTGCGCGCGAGGATGGTATAGCCCTAAACACAGCCACACAAATCGACATCAGCGGATGGCGCCTAACTATAATTTACGTTAACCCGACTTGACGCCCTGCGTGGCTCTGTGGTAAAAACTTCACTGACGCGCCGAGTGCTAGTGTTTATTGCAGCTTCGACACTAACATATTATTTGCATTCGTCCGGTCAACGCTTCCTATCTATGAATGAACGGATGAACTTTATTTGGTCCTTCGGAACGCGCTTTAGAAAGTTGCAGGCCGCTTCCACGATGGAACAGAAAAACCAAGTCTTTCTGCTGCGTCGCGGGCCCGGTGGACTGCTCAAAAGTGTTGTTCAAGTCCGAAGCATGTAGTAGCACTCTTCTATTTGGGCGGCGTGATGACTTCCCCACAGCATAACTCGGGGCACTGCCAGATCATATGTTCCAAGTTAGCTATATCGTCGCAGAAGGAACGTGTATTAGATGACTGTATTTCGGTATAAAGTTTGTTCAATAGCGTGGGGTTAGGGTGCACCCCGACCTCAAGAAGCGCGAGCGTCAGAGCCTGAGATCTGCTTAGTTTGCTGTGTAGTGGAGGGTTAAGAATGGTATTGTCTCCGCGCCAGGTAAAAATATTTTGTTACTTCGTTATACGAGATGGCAGGTTCACGGTTCTACAAAACATCAGTGCCGCACCGCCCGATAGCTACGCGGTTTACTAGTCCTCACGCAGCTATATGGGCTTACTCGTTGAGATTCGCAATACATCCCATATGCGTCCCTTAATGCGTCAATGCGTCTTGGAACCAAATGAGTGTGTGTGGATTGATTTCTTTGTCCCGAAGAACTCTCATAGCTGCTTCCGATGTTGTTCGCATGGCAAATGCTCGGACCACCAATCTCGAGTCATTGTAAATTGTGGACCTCCTGTCATCCAGCGAGGCCAACGCAATCGCCATTTGCTCTGCTATATTAGCCACCGTCGTCTGAACGCAAGTGAGGTGTTTCCTAGACTCCTGTAGCATTCAATCATGATTTATTCTTTTGTATGAGCTGGACATATTATGGTTACCATAAGCGAACTGACAGCGTGCAATCCACGTTGAAGCCCTTATTCAACTCTGTACTGTGATCTATCCTGGTGATCTATCCACAGTTATAATGACGTTCATACGACCACAATGAAAGACCCAGCTTGCGAAAGCGGATTATCCGTCATTTCCGGCGCGTTGCGTGCGGCATAATGTTTCTTCCTTGTCTACTCCTCTGTCAGTTTATTGTTGTTTTTCGCATTATGGAGAGGCCAACTTTAGTGCGATTCTCTTGCGTGCCACCAAGGCGGAAGCAATAACGTCGTTCGGGTCACAACAGGCTTCCAGGAAGGCAAGAATAAGACATTAGAAGGACTGCCTGGACGCGTCGAGGCTACTGATGCACTCCAGTGGTGTGCGCTACACGATAAAAATGTACTGCCACGGGGTCGTGATGTTGGTGAAGGCAGAAGCCGGTGTGGTTCAGAGGAAACTCTTTATTTAGGCGAACCAGTGCCCACTAAGTGTAGTGAGGAGAGTACAAACAATTCAGAATGTACTGTGCACTGATAACAGTGAGAACAGCGCCGGCAGTCGAGTGAACTCTTCCACAGTAAAGGGCGTCGGCATTTATACAAGACGTATCGAAGATTCGAACGTTGTCACTGGCGCTTGCGAAAAGTCTCAAGAAACATGACTGTCGCAGTCCTGCAGGCAATCTTTCCAGAATTATCCCAGACAATCGTGAAGTTTCTGAAAGACTGAAGTGGTGGCTGCGCCAAACAAGTTGAAGCAGTTTTGTAGTTGAAGTTTTGTAGTTAAAGCATGAATCATAAAAATGGCACACTTGATTGGTATGTGGGGTTTAACGTCCCAAAACCACCATATGAATATGAGAGACGCCGTAGTGGAGAGAAATGACAAAATCTATTCCCATCGCGGGGCATCATATAGTGTTTGCTCATCAGAGAAAAACATAGTCTCATTACCCACCATGTAAGTGTTGCAAAAAAAAAAAATGCTTGAGTTTTGTGTCTCAAAAGGATGAAATATATTGATGCATTAAATAGCACTTATAAGGGTTCAAGGATAGGTGGTAAGAACTCATGGCGTCTGCTTATTCCTATCCTGCGTTGTTATGCTAAGCGCCAATAATTCTATAAGTTATTAAATATCTCGCGAAGACTCGCTGTTTAGTGGCCATTCTCAATGACGGCAAGTGGTAGCTCACTGACTGAACAAGTGTGATGTCATGCAGATAAAAACACACATGAATGATCTATTTTTGGAAGATGACCGTGAAAGCTAATGTTCGCTTTCGTATCCAATAAAACAAACGTGAAAATCCGAAAAATTATGGCGTTCTGCTCTCCTCGTGTTCCTTCTCTTTTCAACTCAATTTCTTCCCTTTTCTCAATTACAACGTAAGCAAGAATATTTGTGCCATGGGACAGGCATGCGTGCTCTTTAGTGGACATTTTCCTGTCAGTTTTGATAGAAACGTAAGTGTATGTATCTGATTCGTTATATTTCACGTCCGTTTGAGAATGTACGGTGTTCTGATGTTCGCGGTGGACTGCCTAAACACTTTTGAGCAGTCCCCCGGGCCCGCGAAGCAGCAGAGAGACTTGTTATTTCTGTTCCGGCGTGGGAGCGGCCCGCAACGAGCAAAAGCGCGTTCCGAAGGACCGAATAATGTTAATCTATTCATCCATTCACCATCCATCTATAAAAAGCGTTAACTGGACAAATGCAAAGTATATATGTTAGTGTCGAAGCTGGAATCGAACCCTAGCACTCGGCGTGACAATAAAGCGTTTACCACAGAGCCCCGCAGGGCATCATGTCGGGTTAACGTAAATTGTAGTTAGGCGCCATCCGCTGAAGTTGATCTGTGTGGCTGTATTTAGGGCTATATCATCCTCGCGCGCAAAAGCGCAAAAACCAACTCTTCATATCATATTACCGCTACTGGTGTTGCTAATATTCATGTTGCTGTTGGCATCGTTACACAACTGTAAAAAACTCCTTATATAAAACATAAGCAGCTCTTTAGCTCTTTACCGTGTGTATATGTGTGTGTGTGTGTGTGTTTGTGTGTGTGTGTGTTTGTGTGTGTGTGTATGTGTGTGTTTGTGTGTATGTGCGCGCGCTCGCATGCATTTGTACATATATTTAGCACCAGCACCTAACGTGTCAGTCAATAAAAGAAACAAAGCAGGTTCACCTTCCATCCGCTTGCTTCGCATAACATCGATTCTTAAGGTACGTGGGATCTGCCGATTTTTTTCTTTGTTAATGGTGCGTTGCTAATGGTAGTTCAATTTGTCAGCTGAAGGGCCTAGCAGGTGATGTTCTAAGGCAAATAAGGTAATGTTCTAATGTATGAAGTAAGTTATACAATGGAATACCAGGTTGTATCTTTATATATTTTTTCTGGCAGCTAATTATTGCTGGTTTACTTATGACATAACGGTTGGGCCGTCAGATTTTGCATAGTACTTATTGGCACGTCGTAATGTTTATTTATATGTCTTAGCGATACATTGCTACTTTATGAAAGCAATGATGGATATTGTGTCAGATGTTTACCCACCACTGCAACGGCCCAATCAGCCTACCGTATCTGAAAATAATACGAAATACTAATAATAATAATAAAACTCACAGCTTGCACTTGTGGCACGAGGTTGTAACCATTAGCGACGCTTGGGTTCGACCTGGCTAAGTTTTATTTTTAATGCCAAACTTTTCCTAGGGGTACTAAGTGTTTGCTAGTAGTAGTATGGTTATAAGTTTCGCTAGGCATGTCACGTGAGTGACATGACTAACGGTTACGTATTTTTGTCATTTCAGTCGCGTGATTGGCACCTACGTGGTTTTTGGTGGGAACATGTAACGAGACTAGCTACTGCCCGGTGTTACGTTGTTTTCAATCACGTGAGTAGTATCGTTACCTTACATCATTATAGATGCGGAAGTGGACAAAGCGACTGCACACTACCCGGCAGAACAAAAAACCTTAGGAGCTCCGCTCTTAAATTGACGAAGCCTGCGTGAAGCCGCGCAAGGCTTGAAACAGTGAGGCTGGACGATACTGAATTCTTATGTGGTTGCTTCTAGGTCTTTGGCAGGCTTTACAGTCGGTGATGCTAGGTTGTCTCTGCGTTGCTTCTCAGCACAGAGAGGTTCGAGCTGGACAACAATCAGTCACAGAAACGACACGGATATCGAAACACTAGAAAGAGAGAAACTCGCCCTGAAACGGAGGTTTCGCACCTCCCGTAGATGTATGGCTGCGTCTTAGCTTACGTAGGATTTTCATCCCTTTGTTTCCACCGTCTCGGAGTCCTCTGGCAGCTGCCGCTGCTTTTTACCGTTCTCTAGTATCCTCTCGTTGCACGTACCGATAAAGAAGTCTGTGCAGATGCTTCAGAGAAATTGGGATGTGTGGCCACGGAGTTTATTATACTGCGTTAATCCTGTTCGTTACACCTTTGCCTCGATTACCGCAGTTCCGATGGAGGCGGAAATGTTGTAGGCCCATGTGCTCAGATTTGGGTGCACGTTAAAGAACCCCAGGTGGTCGAAATTTCGGAGCCCTCCACTACGGCGTCTCTCATAATCATATGGTGGTTTTGGGACGTTAAACCCCACAAATCAATCAATCATGCCTCGATTACTTGTTACGCCTACCTAGAAATCTTAATTGGTGTTTACGATTGGTCTGTTGCCATCATTTTTAGTGGGGCAACATTGCGAAGAGGAATTTGCCCAATTCTGTGACATATACATGTTCTTGATGATAATGATGATAATGATTATGATGATGAATGTTCGCACACAATTTTACCCCAAAGCTTTTATGGCTTAAACTACTTCATTGGTAATGTACGAGTGACAAAAGCAGTGCCTTTTGTGCGATCGCTCTTGGTCAAGCAGTCTTTTTCTTGTAGCCACACTAGGTTGCCGTGCCCGGTCAGCTGATTTGATCACGATGTATGAGGCAGCAACGTTCATCTCGTATAATTGTCATTACTTTTCCAACTATGTTTTATTTTGGAATTACAAACGCAAAACCTTTATCCTTCAAAAAACGCGAAACTTGGGATTCGGCGTCCATGTCCGGCGTCGTTGGCGTAAGCATCCCACGGCGTCGCAGGGGGGTGATGTATAAACTATTATGACATCCATTAGATACCTGCGCAAAAAGCAAACGGAAACGAGAAAGGACAGAACATAAGGGAACAAGCGCAGCCTATCAAATGAAGCTTTATTTCACTCATTTTTTTATTTTCTCCGTTTTTTGGGTGCCAACTCACCCAACTTACCCTTCATAGTTATCACGTGCAGACGTCCCTATATAATATCACGATGACTCGGATTATCACTAAAGCTTATGACATCACTACAACATTGCGTGATGACGTCATCAAATAACATCGTAGCATGGTCAACAGTGTTCCGATCAAGGAGGCCATGTAAAACAAGGTAAAGTGCCTACGATATTTGAAGCAGTACAAACCACCCTAGATCTTAAAATCTTTCGACCGATGACGTTGCAGAATCGATACATCGACTGCGAAGAAAAATAAGGAAGCTTTGGCTCTCCAGTCATTTTGAGTTGATGCATAACGGACACTGTCAGTTTTCTATTACACATTGAATATGACCCACAAATAAACCGATATAATTTCCTACTCTGTGACCTATTTTTTGCAACTTCCCGAACAGCAAGAGTTTTCCAGGACCAAGGCTTTCCTACAAGTCACGATTCCGTATCACACATGCTTCAAAAACACGACTACAAAAAATAAAAAAGGAGCGTGAATGCTGGCTCTTACGACCTCAGAGGCTTCTCTCCTGTGCACGCGCTTTCTAAAATATGTACATTAAAGCGTCAAAGCATGTGAATACAGACAAGGGCTTTAGTTGTCGTTGTTGCGTGTGATACGACGGTGCAGCGGTGGCATTTTTCGCAATGTATTTTATTCTTTCGCCGTTCTAAAAAAATGGCAGCATATCCACGGAGTGAATGATGGATAGTGGGGCGAAGCATCCGTCCGTCCTTTCGTTCTTGCTTCCGTCCATCCATGCGTACGTCTGTGTGGCCGCCCGTGCGTCCATTCGCCCGTCCGTGCGTGCGTCTGTTCGTGCGTCCACACGTTCATCTGTGCGTCCGTCCTTGCTTTCGTCCAAGCATCCGCTCCTGCGTCCATCCATGCGTCCATCCGTCCGTGCAGCCATCCATGCGTCCGTCTATGCATCTGTCTGTTTGTCTGTTCGTCCACCTATTCAGCACTCCAAGTACCACCATCTCACATTTTTTTCATCATATATTCCTCATATAGACGCCACACCATCAATCGGACATTCCAAGGACTGAACGAGAGTAGGCACACGCACACTTTCTTACGGCTTGCGATTCGTGTCTACTTTCCACCTTTAACCACCTCGAGTTCATGGTATATACTAGTTCACTGTATTCATGTCACTGCGGCCCAACGCTCGCTAAACCTTTCTGAAACCTAGGAGGTTACGCCCAGTGAGTATAACGTAGCAACCCTTTCTTGTCTTTTGTGCGTTGTTGAACAACAAAAAATTTGAAGCGTGCGTGTAACTAAAAGCCGAATTCTCCCGTCTCTGATTCCCCATTAGCAGCCATTGGCATGTACATTGAGCACTATCTTTTATTGTTCAACAACGCACAGAAGAAACCTCTCACTGGCACCACCTTGAAGGTCAAAATGTTATACTTGTTACACACTACTACAACGGCTACGAGGGACAAACGGGTGCCGCTATAAGGAGCTTCGCCCCAGAAGGAAACAAAGAAGCTCACCCAGTACGTTAAGCATTCGGCAAACAGGACTCGAAAGTGAAATCTTTCTTTTTTGTTGTTGTTGCTGTTATCAGTCGATGCACTGACCCTTCCTCGCATTTCTTCTGAATGTTTCGGCAGCGAACGCGGTTTCGCACTGCCTGCACTATAGGCATAGCAGGTTTTCTGCAACATACTTCGCCTTACACTACCAGCCGCGCGAGCGGTTGAGTACGATCTAACCCAACAACATACGAGATTCGGCCTCAGTCTAAACCACACGCAGCACTTCGTATCAGCCACCGCATATCTTCAATCTTGAACGAGCCCCAAGCTGCTCGCACGCGGCCACTAAATTCCAGCATATGCGAAAGACAGCTGACACAGACCTCGGCGACTGAAAGCGAGAGAAAGAACGTTTTCATACCGAAGCACGTAAACGCAGTTCCGAGCTTATTTGTATTCGTGTATTTATATATATTAGTTGATAGTTCATCCTATCTGTATCTTGTAAAAGACACCGTGCGGTCTCCAGGCACTCCATTTGCTTCAGAAGTGTGCATCGCGTGTCCCGCGTTTTCGACGAATGAAGAAATTCTTCGCAGGTGGTGGGAGAAACACAACCGGTATTACATACAAACAACAGAAAATCAAACAACCACGTCTTCGCTTTCCGCAAATGCCCTTTTCTGGAGCGTTAAGGCAAAACCATTCCGAAAGGGCGTACACGCCCACCTCCTTTCGATACCACACACTAGTATCAAGCGCTGAAGAAGAAAGAGAACGACCGGACTATGAGCATGAACGAAGGGGTTCTCATCTGCGTGTTCGAGTGGTGCTATCGTGGAAGACACGCGTTTTCACGCAGATTTCAAGTCCTTATATGCCCGTCGTTTTCAGTCATGGATCCGTACGCAAAGCGCGCCCTCTGGCTGGTCTCATTTTTCTCGTACACCACAAGCGGTGATGGCGCGCGTAATACTGTTTGTTTTCAGCGTTCCGTGTGAGTGTATCGGAGATGGTTTAAAATGAGATTCCGCCCGAGGAGCGCTATCGTCACTGTTTCCTCAACGACCCCACTGATCGGATACTGGAAGAAAATCTCGAGCGCTTAGTCGCCTTGTTTGCGCGAGAACTTGCCGCTGACAATGGCCGGCTCGTAACTCCATGTACGAGGCGGATCGCATTGCAGTAGATAAATCATCTAGACGCCCGCGCTCTTACGGTACACTTGGAGATGGCTCCTCTGTGTGCAGGAACGTACGGGGTTACGGGGGAACCTGCCAGTTGTGGATTGATGTATTTACTGTGAACGATACATCATATATATATATATATATATATATATATATATATATATATATATATATATATATAAGGGAAAGAAGTGTATACCTAAGGGCTCGTTTTTCCGTGTTTTAACACAATATTAATGAGAACTAACAGACAGTAATGCGAAGGAATGTACAGGTGAAGTTATTAGAACCAATGGAATGTAAATAAGAAGAAAGAAGAAAGAAAAGTGGATGAAAAAATTACCAGCCGTGAGCAGGAATCGAACCTACGACCTTCGAATAACGCGTTCGATGCTCGATGCTGGTAATTTTTTCATCCACTTTTCTTTCTTCTTTCTTCTTATTTACATTCCATTGGTTCTAATAACTTCACATGTACATTCCTTCGCATTACTGCCTGTTAGTTCTCATTAATATTGTGTTAAAACACGGAAAAACGAGCCCTTAGGTATACACTTCTTTCCCTTATTTCATTGAACGAGGGTCTCGTACTGGCAGACTTAGTGTGTTTAGGTTGTGTAAGAGGGACCATTAATCAGCTGCCCGCTCATAATAAGTTCACGTGCTACGTGACGCCAAACATGCGCATAAGAGTGTTTTCCCACTCGTTGTTTGGCCTATAGATGGCACTGACTGTCACTCCTACTTCTAAATTCACATATAAACCCAAAAAAGTGGATGGAGGGAAGGCCGCTGTGATAGCTCAGTGGTTAGAGCATCGAACGCGTTATTCGAAGGTCGTAGGTTCGATTCCTGCTCACGGCTGGTAATTTTTTCATCCACTTTTTTTTCTTCTTTCTTATTTACATTCCATTGGTTCTAATAACTTCACCTGTACATTCCTTCGCATCACTGTCTGTTAGTTCTCATATATATATATATATATATATATATATATATATGTATATATATATATATAGTGTGACAGAGAAAGAGAGTGAGATTTTATACTATTCTCCCACTTCGATTGAGGGCATCTCACAGGCAAAAACATTTCACAAACTAAGAGCTTATGTCTCAGTTACTTCCGAGATCGGGATTGGGCAGAGAGTCATTTGTGCTAACTATTGCGATCATTCTAACTGCATACGACAGCTTAAAAATTTTCTTCGTTGTATGTAAGATTAACATGCTCTTACAATACTTGCTGATAGATGTCATGCTTGGTCTTTGTCCTATCGTCAATCAATCTTTCGTTACGATAATGAGAGCCAAAAGTAGACGAAGACAAAAGCGACGGGTGGTAGGTCGTTGTCGTCTGTGGGACGGTGATCGTTAGTTGCACAATTCACTCATCAATGCATTCTCAATGCTACGACGCAACTGTCGCGAGTGTTCGGACGAAAGGCACGCTTGCATAACAAATAACATTGCTATGTTCTCTCACATTCTTTTTTTTTTCATAACCTGTCATCGTCGCAGTACCCGGTTGTGTCTCGGCTCTGTCTGTGACGTTGACAAATGTTTGCGGTGGCGGATATGTGGTGCGCGGTGCTTTCTGACCGTCTACCTTTTTCGTTATGTCGAACGGATGGTTTTTCTGGCGTATTTGTTAAGGCGATAGCGCCAGATGCCTCATGAAACGCGACTGCCACCACGAGTGATGAATAAACACTGGTCGTGCAATCATAACGAGTAGCGTAGTCAATGGAATCGATGAAGCAAATAATGAATAGTTATGACAGTCATTATGAACTCAACAAAACGACGTGAAAGGTTAACTTCGCCTTCTATTCGACATAGACAAACGTATAAGTACCATAGGACTCTTTCGTTGTGCCTCAATTTAAATAAATGCTACTGTGGCATATACACGTAGAATATGCGGCGGGAAATAAATAAACTCTCACACTTTTATTTCTGTGACGTATTTTATGGCTTTTCTTCAAATATAGATCATATTCCGTAACTTTAAATCACGAATTGGTTATCAGTCCTAAGCATTTTATGGCTTGTTAGGTTCAATGTTCCTCTAAAATATCACCTTAAAATCAGTAACAGGCACCTCTCATAATCATATGTTGGTTTTGGAACCTTAAGCCTCACATATAAATTATTAAATTCAGTAGCCATCACTTTTTCAATCTTTTAACGTTACGTCGACCACTGTTTGTGACGTTTTTTTTACTGCGTTGGTTTAAGTTGTCCATATACTTATCAGTTGACAATTCGACAATCTCTGTGGCCTGGTGAACATGCAAGTGCTCAAAATGCGAGCCGCCTTTTAGGCACGTCACTGTAAGCGTAGCCGTGTCATCTCGAAGGCTTATTTTTTGGTGGATCCCTGAGTGACGTGTTCCTCCTGAAAGCCTTATACATGCACCAACGCTTCAAGAATATTTATTATGTGCGACTGTGCAAAAAAGCTAGACAAAATAACGGGAGTGCAAATTCGTGTCATTGCGCCGCCTTCTTCGGAAGCAAGCAGCTTGTACGTTCCCCACTTTCTGTCACACGCGAAGGCTGATGCTACGCACTTACGGTCCTTCAAAATGGATTTCGGCGCAGATGCTACCTCAGGAATTTAGGCTTTCGGTTTCGGAGGACATGGTTTTTTTTCTTTTTCCCTTTTACCCTTTTTTTGTTGCTATTTCGAAAACACTATCGTTTCCTGCTTGACTATATATACTGACAATTCAAAAGTGACCTCGTCGACTTCAGCACTCTCGTAGATGCATCGGTGAATCCATAAGAGCATTTGCTCTCTGAAGTGCAAGTAGCTTTTAAGCCGTGGTCGCTATATCGAACTTCTTAGTGAATGTTTTCTTCTTTCATCCATCGTACTAGTTGGTTGTTCCTTCTTGCAGCGTGCAGTTGGTGCTGTTAAGCTTAGAATCGCGGCAACATTAGGTCAATTCACTTTCTTTTTTTCTTTTGCTTAAGGAAGTCAACATAATATTATGGGCGAAAGAATTTCCTAAGCGTTCAAATGATAATGAGAAAGAATTGGCAGACCCCACGTACAGTGGAAATCGATGATATGCAAACCACTAATGAGGAAGGTTCATATAATTCTTTACAATCAGCCCAAAATTTACGAGGCGGAAGTAACCATGCCGTACAAGGCTTCCATGTCATGATTATCGCCTTCGCCTTCTATTCACGTCACGTGATACAAAATTTGGCATATGTGGAGCTAGCGAAGCGGTCGCAAGCACGCTATGAGCGTAGCTTGTATTCATGCTTTACATGACGCGAATGTCATGAGTATCATGTTTAGACGTGTCATTTACCTTCATCATCTATTCACGTGACGTGATACCAACTTTGGTACATGTGGAGCTGGCGAAACGGCCGTGAGCACACCATGAGCGTGGAACGTAGTCGTATTTTAAATTACACGCATACTATGATTATCATGTTTGGAAGTTTCATTTACCTTCATCGTGCATTCACGTCAGATAATACTCAATTTGGTATATGTGAAGCTAGCGGAAAAAAAATATGTGGTTCTCCGTGCCTCAGTGCGCGGAGAACCAGTGCATCTCTCAGTCTCCTAGATAGTCACCGTACGGGGCGGGTCGTTGGTGGGAAATGGACGAGGCAGGGCGGCGGGCGCGTTGAAGACGCTTGCGCTCGGCTTCCTAGTTCTGCCTCTCGTCGGTGTTCCCCGCGCAGCGTCTGCATTCTTGATACCATCTGACGCATTCACGGACCGATGAACACACGTACGGATGAACGGACGGACTCTTCGCCCTTCTCACTATCATTCAATACGTGGATATGCTGTGATTTCTTGATGACTGCGTCATTGTAATAAGACATATAGGCAAGAAGCCTGGCCGTTGGCTGGTTGTTCTAACTTCGTTCTCCACGTCTTCTCAGCATCCTAGCACCGAGCGCACGCTCACGTCACAGTCGCGCTGTATTCCTTTTTATGCATATCACTCTAAGGCAAAAGGGTGTTAAAAGGGTGTGTGGTTCGTCCTTTTGGAGAATAAAGGGGCTGCCACTACCATTAATTCCTTTAAGGACTAACGGCACCGGGTCTAACAGTTAGTCCCCAGAAGGGACAAACATTTATTCCTCACATTTACAACTTAGTGAGTAACCGTTAGTCCCACAGTTCACCCCAGAGGACTAACATTTAGTCCTCATAATCGCACCTTATAGAGCAACTGTTAATTCCCACATTTACACCTTACCGGGCAACCTTTAGTCCTGACAGTTGCACCTTGCCGGAGGAACGGTTGATCCACTCAAATACTCCAATCGGATGAACTTTTTGTCCCCAGTTCAAACATTGTTTTTTTGTTTATTTTCCGCCAGGCCAAATACTTTTTTCGCCTATTTTTCTGTGCAGTGACCAACAAATTCTGCAGAAAAGAACACGCGAAAAAGTAGTTAGCCACCTATGTGTGACTGCTTTCACAGTCACGGCAACAACGAAAGACAAAAGTGAGACATCGAAATCTTTTATTTTTCTACATACACATGAAGTTTCCCCATTCTTTTAAGTGAATTCATGGTGAAGTGTACAAGTCCGGTCTCGTTGTCAAATCTTGTTCACTCCTTGGAGAGCTCCTCCGACTGAAGCGATAGATGACAGGCATTGCAGACGCCAGCGCATGCAACCTCCTGCCTGTTGTGTTCCCACGGCTGCACGTACAATAATATAGTAAAAATAGTTAGACACACGTCACAGAAGATGAAGATGCGCGCATATGACAAGTACGTGCACGTTAATATAAAAACAAGCATTAAAATATGACACACAAATAACTTTACCTTCACATCTCGCACAGTCCTTCTGAAGCTGCTCTAACGATAGAGATGGATGACGGGCATCGCCGACGCCAGCGCACAGTCTTCAGCACGGTCTGTGCCCAAGGCTGCACAATAAGTATGTAAAATAGTGAGTCACGCGTGACAGACGATGATTACAAATGCATATGAGAAATACGTGTAAGGTGAACTGAAAACTTATGTAAGATATGACATGCTAATAATTTCACCTTGATGTCACACATCGTCAAAGACTCATTTCGATCCCCATAGCACAACAGCTTAGGAGCGGCGGCCGCAGTCACAACTCTGCGAACCACTGTGCCGCTAACAAGTCGGCGAGTCCTAAGCGAGTGACGTCGTTCAGCTAGAGCAAGTGAACGCGAGACCAAACGCGGCACTGCCCGCGGGGTGTCTGCCGCCAGCGAACTTCGAACAGGAGAGCGAGCGTATGCTTGGCCGCCGCCACGAACAGCACCGAGTTGGTTTGGAACTAGCGCTGAAGAAATCGACGGTAATGCGGCCCTTTTCCACAAACTCGAGCGAGTGCGAGTGCAGCGCGAACGCGAGTCCGCTGCCGCGGCCAACGGACGGCGCCGATCTGCTTGCGACCGACTGACGAGAAAGCCAACTGTAATGGCGACCAATTTTCAGTGAGTTCCGGCGCTAGCGAAAGCCCCGCCAGCCCGTGCTGGTGCACTTACAGCGCGCGACACAAAACCAAGCTCGTTACGAGAACCCGAAACGTGTTTTCGGTGACTCCCAACACAGCGACGAGGTCTCAGCCCAATATCGTCAGCACGGAGCTCATCGCGGCGGCGAAGACAGGCGTGCACTCGATCGACGGCAATGGCGGCCAATTCCCAGGCGAACGCAAAGCACAGGCTAACTGCAGACGCCGAAGCTGACCTTTGCGATGCATTTCGTGCGTGCGATATACAACACGACCGAGCACGTTGCCGGCAAACGCGATCCGTATCGCACACGAGACAAGTAGAGTAGAATAAAGAATGATAACCTACTTGCCTTAAAATGCAGCGCTGTTTTCTGCCCTGAGTCGGACTGAAGTATATATCCAATAGGCCAGTTCTTCTCGGCCGCCATATTGGCCTTCCCAACTCTTGCTGTCGTGTGTTGGTCGTGACTATCTTGAAGCCAGAGATATACAGCGCGGTGTGGTGACCTGTCGAGGTTTGCTCCTGAGTTCATAGGTGCAGCGAAACGCTAAAGCAGCAGCCCATGCTCATCCAGGCGTACACACAAGCACCACGTCGTAGCTCTTAGATCATCGAATCTAGGCGGCCCTGCTCGAGCACTCCGAGCGCACCGCTGCGCAACCGCCGCCGGTAAAATACGGGGAAAGATTGAGCCAGCAGAGGAGGAGAAGGACATGTGTTCTGTGGAGAAGGAGGGTTGTTCAGCTTGGTAACGCTTTTCGCGCTGCCTGCAATGCCCGGGCGGTTCATCATAGGGGAGACTAAGTGATTTCGTGCCGCACGCTTCCCTCTGTGGTTGCTCCTCAACGGTCTATCCGTTCATTGTGTGCGCCTATTGGGCTGATGATCGGTGGCTGTGGTGGCACTGGCAGTAGCTCGCGCATGCGCTCGCCGGTAGCCAGACCTGCCTCATACAGCACCTTTCGTCAAACTGCGTCTGAACCTTTCTCTACCTACAACACCTCTATTGTAATTTATATATATATATATATATATATATATATATATATATATATATATATATATATATATATATATATATATATATATATATATTAATATAGTGTGTGTGTGTATTTTTTAAGAAACTTTGTCAGCGTATGTTTCGTCAGTTCCAGTTTTCCTGTTTTCTTTACTCAGGGTGCAGTGGTCGGTTTTCTGCAGCGCACACGTATGATTACAGCCTGTGCGATTCCTGTTATGCTTCTTCTAATTACGTTTCAGGGCACCCTGCTGCACAAGCAGACAATTCCTTTACACACACATACTCCATCAATCTTCATTCCGCTCAACGTGGCTGCTGTGTCGCAAGCAAAGCTTCGGCCAAGCCTTTGTTCCTCAGCGATGAACGTGACGTAAAAAAAGAGGGCGTGGGTCAGGAATGTCATCATAGGTACGTGCATGTGTGCGTGCCCTAGCTCATTAGCAGACGTAATTACGAGTAGCTTAAAGTCATTGGCCGATACTACTACTCCGCCGCCCCTTTCAACCTCGAGGCTTTTGGGTCACTGCTTGTGTACCTTCCTTGTTGGTCCATCATGTACAATCACGCATATTCGGGCGTGAAGCCAAACGACGAACAAATTGAAACAATAGCTATTTGAAAGATTCTCTAATGAAGATATCCAGTATACTCTTATATACTCGCTTAATTTTCTTGACTGCTCTAGTGCAATGAAGGGCTTTTGGACGCTTTCAAGCTGTTTGTAACATCTTTTCGCTTGAAGTACCCCCAATAAATTGTAACGTATGTTAGTAATATGTCATAATTTGAAATTTGAGAAACAGAAAATGATACACCTCTTGTAAACAGAAATTCATCTTATTATCGATAAATCAAAAGTAGCATGCTCGCTTTCCCCCGAAAACCTCTTGTTATTTGTAAATGGTATACTAGTTTTATATAATTACCATTCTTTTGTTTTGGACTATGCTTGCTCTAGCTGCTCCGGTCGTTGGCTAGATTCCACGCGTTATTATCCACGTTTCTGCGTTGCATGGGCTACTGTTGACAATGCGAAGGAAGGCAGGGGCGTCGCTAACTAGTACTAGGCGGGAAATTATTCATCAAGTGCCGATTCGCTCTGGCCCATCATGATGTTATCGCACACTCGCTTCATTGCTGCATCTTATAGTCACTCGAAGCAGGCGGAATGCAAGATTACCATTAAAGATTCCAGTAACACAAACGTGATATCGAAAAGCTTTCGCAGATTTTTGCAGCTAGGAGATTTAAGCAGCTTTTTTGGAATTCCCGTAAATCTCTTCCATCGCGGGTGCAAGCGGGGCTAAATACCTCTCATACAAATCGTCCACAGCACAGCTCTAGAAATAACAGAAACACAAGTAACACTCGATTCTGTACAATGCGGGCACCCAGCCAGCACTCCATGGTGCAATTACATCCGTGGCGAGCGTTCGGGACCATTTTGAGTAGCCCATCCAGATCTCGAAGCAGCACTCGAATACACCATCGCCGAGAACACGAAGATCATCCCCTCGGTCATGCTGTAACGTAACTGCTTGTGCACGCATTATTGCTCGATAGGGCGCGTCTCTCCTGGTGCTGGTAGTGTGCTATTTGTCGGATCCTCGTCATTGCTCCAAGCCGTTATCATACAACAGTCACTTCGTAGCACTCCTACTGCGTCTGTTTCATGCGCATTGGCCGCGCCTCTGTATACAGTCGTGTGTGCGTGCCGATGTGGCCCTTTAACGGCTATAATTTCTGCAGACGCAAGCCACAAACACTGGCGTCCAGCAGCTAGAAGCAGCCTGCTGCTTACCATGTCCTGCTTCAGCTTAGCTCCGTACATCTTGACTTAGGCCCGGACTGATGTCGTGACACAGATGGTTCGAGGGCTCGGATTTTGTGAATGTCATTGTCATAATATGTGCTGCGCGGACGCGAAACAGAAACTAAAAAAAACGACAATAGTGTGCCGTGCGGTGGCGAAGAGGATGTGATGTGTGCGTGTATGTGCCGTGCGGTGCCTACGAGGAAGACGACAGCTCGTGAGGCGCGGGCTCGAGGGTGCGTGACCCGTGCCTTCGGCAGTGCGCGAGGTACGTCGTTCGAGGCAGGACTACCTCGTTGGGCTTCTGGCCCATAGGTACGACCCAGGCCACGTCGCGACACTCGTACCAGCCGAGTGGACAGCTCAGCCTCCGCTAGACGACCGGTCTAGGAGAGCTGGCGCCAGGTTCCTGAACCTGTCCTTGTCCCGCTGGTCGTGGAGAGCTGGCGCCGGGTGCCTGAACCTGCCCTTGCGCCGCTGTTCCAGGAGGGCTGGCGTGGGTTTCCGAGGCGGACTGCAGGTGCTCAAGGGCACAACTCCCTGCCGTCGGAACACGTGTGTCGTCGGCTCCAGTTCGTCGACAGTGGCGCTGAGCCACTGGAGTTCGACGCGGCGACCCTGCGTCTCCCGACTTCGTCACTGCAGGTGACGACGCCGCACAACGTCGACTTCGCCACTGAATGGTGCCGACGGGGCATCAACGACGGCCCAGGCTACTACCCCGACGACCTGAACTGTAGGCCGAACGTTCTACTTATTCATTTAGTTTAGCCGCGTGTTTTTTGTTAGGAACTTCGTAATGTGTGGGTTGTCCATGTGTGAAGGGTACAATAGAAGTTGGACGTGTGTTTGTGCACTGGCGTGCTGTCTGATTCTTTCTGGAGCGGTCCTGCCCCAATAACATCACAATCTGGCGAGCCTGCCAGGATCCGCTCGTTAAACCAGTGAAAGAGGACAGTTTCGCTCGAGGCAGACACACGTTCAGACTGCACCATGGACTTGGAAAAACTCGCCGCTATAGGGCTCCAACTAGGGTTCTCGGGTGCAGAGCTAAAGAAGTGGATTGAGGCCCAACAGGCTAAGCTAAGGGATGAGAGAGCTGCAGAGCGAGAGGCAGCCAAAGAAGCTGACGAGAGACAGCGTGAAATTCTGCAGCTTAAGCTAAAGCTTCAGGAAGGAGCTCAGAATATGCCTGTAGCAGCTAATGACGCTTTGACTGCGCCCAGCACCTCCTCACCCCTCAATCCGCAGAAGTTACTGCCTGTATTTGACGAGAAACGCGATGATCTGCACGCGTATCTGCAGCGATTCGAGCGCGTAGCCACAGGACAGGATTGGCCGCAAGAAAAATGGGGTCTCGCTGTTAGCCTGTGCCTAACGGGTGACGCGTTAACCGTGATAGGCCGAATGACTGCCGCTGATTCGCTGGACTACCAAAAAGTAAAGAAAGCTCTACTGCAGAGATTTCAGTTTACGGCTCAAGGCTACCAAGATAAGTTTCGGAAATCACGAGCAGCAGATGGTGAAACTGGACGACAGTTAGCAGCAAGAATTACCAGTTATTTCGACCATTGGATAGACATGGCAAACGTATCCCAAACCTATGAAGGTCTAAGGGATCACGTAATCTCTGAGCAATTCTTGCGTTGTTGCCATCCAAAGCTGGTTGTTTTCTTAAAAGAGCGAGAGTGCAAGTCACTAGATGAACTCGCTAATTTGACGGATCGCTTCCTTGAGGCGCAGAATTTGACTAATATAGGAAAAGGTCCTGACCCCGCGAAAGAGTCCAGTGGAAAGCCTACCGAAGCGTCGCGGAAACTGCAACTCAAGTGTATCCTGTGTCATCGTTTCGGACATTTGGCTCCTGACTGCCGCAATCCACCTAAGCAGATGCTGAAATGCAAGTTGTGCGGTAAAACGGGACATGTCACAGAAACTTGCCGAAACCAGCATGGGGACAACAAACCGAGTTCTTCGTGCGCATTTAGCGAACCTGACTCTGCCCGGGCTGGTGCTAGAAAAACAGCCAAGCGTCCAGGAGGGAAGATTCCTTGCTCGAGTCACCACGACGACAAGAACGTGCAGGGTACAATACGTTTCCTGGCCGACGGGATGCCAGTGGTCGAAGGTCTGCTGCTAGGAAGAGAGGTTCGAGTCTTACGCGATACGGGATGCAACACGGCAATCGTCCGACGGGAGCTCGTTCCTGATGTGTGCCTGACAGGCAAGAAAATCAGTGTCGTTCTCCTAGACAGGTCAACTAGCCATCTCCCGGAAGCTATTGTACAAGTCAACACGCCGTACTTCACAGGGATGCTGAAAGTGGCTTGTATGGATCAACCCCTCTATGACCTTGTGCTGGGAAATCTTCCAGGCGTCAGAGGACCATACGATCCAGATTCTGACTGGAAGCAGGCGACTCATACCCAGGTGGATGAGTTACCTGCGCAAGCACACCCGACCAAGTCACCTGTCACCTCAAGATCTGGTTCTTCTAGCGTGGCAAAAACCAAAGCCAATCAACAAGGTCAAGAAAATATCAGGCCTTTGTACGTGTCAACAACGCTCTTACCTGACGTTACCAGAGCCCAACTCGTCGAGGAACAGCGAAATGACCCGACACTCAAAGCTGTCTTTGCTAAAGTGAATAAAGAGTTCAAATCGGGAAAGGGCCACTGTTACGATTTCATCGAAGATAAAGGATTGCTTTATCGACGCTACCGCCTTGCCACTGGCAGGACGTTTAAACAGCTGGTCACTCCGAAAGCGTTCCGGGTAGGCATACTGGACATTGCTCATGGCAGTATCATGGCGGGACACCAAGGCATCAAAAGAACTACTGATCGTGTCCTAGAAGAATTTTATTGGCCTGACCTGAACGGAGACGTAAAGCGCTTTGTCAAGTCTTGCGACAAGTGCCAGAGAACTACCCCTAAAGGAAAAGTTGGAGTCGCACCACTAGGCAACATGCCTCTTATCCGGACACCTTTTGAAAGGGTCGCGGTTGATTTAATCGGCCCATTTTCACCAAGATCGGACCGTGGGAACCGATATGTTCTGACACTTATCGATTTTGCGACTCGCTACCCTGACGCTGTAGCATTGCCCGCAATCGATGCAGTTCACATTGCGGAAGCACTCATCGAGATTTTTTCCCGCATCGGCTTGCCAAAGGAAATCGTCACCGACCAAGGGGCAAGTTTTACCTCAGAATTAATGAACGAGGTTAGCAGGCTTCTTCTCTCCGTGAAGATGCTAAAGACAACCCCATATCATGCGATGGCGAACGGTCTCGTGGAGAAATTTAATGGCACCCTGAAGACAATGCTAAAGAGAATGTGCCAAGAGAGACCTCGATCTTGGGACAGGTACCTAGCTCCGCTACTCTTTGCATATAGGGAAGTTCCACAGACAAGCCTCGGGTTCTCTCCGTTTCAGCTCATTTACGGCCGCCACGTCCGAGGACCGCTAACCGTGCTGAGAGAACTGTGGACAAATGAGGGGCTAGACGCAGAAACGCGGACGACTTACACCTACGTCTTTGATTTGCGTAATCGCCTAGAGGAGACTTGCAAGATAGCCCATGAACAGCTGGGGAAGGCTCGTGTGAAGCAGAAAACCTATTATGACAGGAAAAGTCGCCCTAGAAAATTATGCCCAGGCAACAAGGTTTTAATTCTGCTCCCGACTGACTCCAACAAGCTGTTAATGCAGTGGAAAGGGCCGTTCCAAGTCATCGAACGGAAAAATGATGTCGACTACGTCATCGATGTGTTTGGGAAAAACAAGATTTTTCATATCAACATGCTCAAAAAATACGAAGAGCGCGAAGTGACGGAACCACAACAGGTGTCAGTTGTTGCAGAGCTCCACGAAAATCTCCCCGAAGAAGAAGGCGAAGTCAAACAAATGCCCATACTGAGCTTGTATCGCACGCAGGTCAGCACGGATGTCAAGCTATCACCACACCTCACTGCTGAACAAGTTCAGAATGTGCAAGCACTTTTTCAAGAGTATGCGGACATTTTTTCTGACTTACCAGGGAAAACAGCACTCGTGGAGTGTTCGCTACGTCTGACCTCCAATAAGCCTGTGCATGTTCCGCAGTACCCCATCCCCCTTGCCTTGCAAGAAAGAGTAGAAAAGGAAGTGCAAGAGATGCTGAAACTCGGTATTATTGAGCGGTCTCAGTCGCCGTACCACGCTCCCATTGTCGTGGTGAAGAAACCGGACAACACGATTAGGTTGTGCATAGACTTCAGAGAATTGAACAAGATTATGGTCCCCGACTGCGAGCCAATACCGCGCATCGATGTAGTTCTTGCACTTGTTGGACAAAAGCAGTTTTTCTCCAAATTTGATTTCACGAAAGGATACTGGCAAGTACCGATGGATCCAAACAGTCGTGAAAAAACTGCTTTCTCCAGCATGTCTGGGCTCTATCACTTCCTCTACATGCCTTTTGGCATTAAAACGGCGCCAGCAGTATTCGCGCGCCTTATGAGATCAGTACTGGGTGGTGTCGACAACGTTCACCATTATTTCGACGATGTCATCATTGCGACCGATACTTGGCAAGAGCACATCGACACCCTCAGACAAGTTTTTGAACGAATTAACCAAGCTCACCTCACCATAAAACCAAGTAAATGTGAGATAGGAGAGCGAAGCATATCCTTCTTGGGACATCGAATCGGGGAGACTACAGTTGAACCGCTTCTCAAAACGCTGGACAAGATTCTTGCCGCAAAACGACCTACAACCAAGAAAGCAGTGCAGTCGTTTCTTGGCTTGACCGGCTATTACAGGAAGTTTATACCTAACTACGCCGAACTGACCAAGCCGCTGACGGACCTTACAAGAAAGGGACAAAGCCACACTGTTTCATGGGGCGCACATCAAGAGGAAGCATTTACGACCCTCAAGAAGAAGCTCGGTGATGCTCCCATCCTCCTTGCTCCCGACCTCTCGAAGGAGTTCGTTCTTCGTACGGATGCCTCCAATACAAGCCTGGGCGCAGTATTGCTCCAGATGGGAAAGGGCCAGGTGCTGCATCCAGTTGCTTACGCAAGTCGTAATTTATTGCCCCGAGAAAGCCACTATTCAACAATAGAACGGGAATGCCTTGCACTTGTTTGGGCAGTGCAAAAATTTCATATTTACCTCTATGGCAAACCTTTTGTCATTCAGTCAGACCACCAACCATTACAGTATTTAAATTCCGCCAAACACGTGAACAACAGAGTGTTGAGGTGGAGTCTCCTTATGCAGGAGTACTCATTCACAGTTCATTACATCAAAGGTTGTGACAATGTTGGAGCCGACTACTTGAGTCGCGCATAACTGCCGTTCAGGTAGCAACGTGGTTCTTAATACTACTAGCCCTCAGTCGTGAATAGTTGACTCCTAGTTGCGACATAGCAACCCTACTTGTACGGTAGTTTTCCAACCGAACTGAAAGCAGCCTTCTGTGAACATTCTGCTACTATGTACATGCGACCCCTAAGGCAATGCAGTGCAGTGCAGGGACCGTGCCGTGACCGTGCAGTGCAGTGACCATTCGTTCGCCCCGCGCCCTTGTAGTAGAATAGTTGCAAACAACTTTCTCGGAAAAGGGGGTGATTTCATAATATGTGCTGCGCGGACGCGAAACAGAAACTAAAAAAAAAAACGACAATAGTGTGCCGTGCGGTGGCGAAGAGGATGTGATGTGTGCGTGTATGTGCCGTGCGGTGCCTACGAGGAAGACGACAGCTCGTGAGGCGCGGGCTCGAGGGTGCGTGACCCGTGCCTTCGGCAGTGCGCGAGGTACGTCGTTCGAGGCAGGACTACCTCGTTGGGCGTCTGGCCCATAGGTACGACCCAGGCCACGTCGCGACACTCGTACCAGCCGAGTGGACAGCTCAGCCTCCGCTAGACGACCGGTCTAGGAGAGCTGGCGCCAGGTTCCTGAACCTGTCCTTGTCCCGCTGGTCGTGGAGAGCTGGCGCCGGGTGCCTGAACCTGCCCTTGCGCCGCTGTTCCAGGAGGGCTGGCGTGGGTTTCCGAGGCGGACTGCAGGTGCTCAAGGGCACAACTCCCTGCCGCCGGAACACGTGTGTCGTCGGCTCCAGTTCGTCGACAGTGGCGCTGAGCCACTGGAGTTCGACGCGGCGACCCTGCGTCTCCCGACTTCGTCACTGCAGGTGACGACGCCGCACAACGTCGACTTCGCCACTGAATGGTGCCGACGGGGCATCAACGACGGCCCAGGCTACTACCCCGACGACCTGAACTGTAGGCCGAACGTTCTACTTATTCATTTAGTTTAGCCGCGTGTTTTTTGTTAGGAACTTCGTAATGTGTGGGTTGTCCATGTGTGAAGGGTACAATAGAAGTTGGACGTGTGTTTGTGCACTGGCGTGCTGTCTGATTCTTTCTGGAGCGGTCCTGCCCCAATAACATCACAGTCATTACCGCATGGCTTTCTGTTCTTTGTTTTTTGTCATCTAGTCTCTTGTAATGCAACGCAAGCACCTCGTTCCTGGGAGCTCGTTCCGGTATGTTCACGACACGTGCACTTCTCAAGGTGGCGCTCACAAAAATGAGCCTCACAATAAGCCGTCCCTCTCACTGTTCTCGAGTTAATGGGCGTAGATGTCCGAGCGTAGGCGGCATCACCATTAGCGCGCGGAGCCAAGCTAGAGTCATGCGCCTGCGTGTGCACGAGAGGAGGCCCTCGCAAAGACTTTGTTGGTTTTCTTTCAGTGTCCACTGTTCGCTTTCGGCTCACTTCGGATACGTAACACTCCTTTCTCTTCTTCTTTTCTTTCCTATTTCATTATCGCGTTTTCATCTTTACCGCGTTCACGCTAACGAAAAAATTGGCAGCATATCCACGGAGTGAATGATGGAGAGTGGGGCGAAGCATTCGTCCGTCCATTCGTTCTTGCTTCCGTCCGTCCATGCGTCCGTCTGTGTGAACGTCCATGCATCCATCCGCCCGTCCATGCGTGCGTCTGTTCGTGTGTCCGTCCCTGCGTTCGTCCATGCATCCGCCCCTGCGTCCGTTCATGCGTCCATCCATGCATCTGTCTATGTGTCCTTTTGACCATCTATTCAACACTCCAAGTACCACCATCTCGCATTTTTTCATCATATATTCCCCATATAGAAGCACCGCCATCCAGCGGACATTCCAAAGACTAAACGAGAGGTGGCACACGCACACTTTCTTACGGGTTGCGCTTCCGGTCTACTTCGCATCTTTAACCACCTCGAGTTCATGGTATATACTAGTTCACTGTATTCGTGGCACTGCGGCTCAATGCTCGCTAAACCTTTCTAAAACTAAAGAGGTTACACCCAGCGAGCATAACGTAGCAACCCTTTCTTGTCAGATAGTGCTTAATGTACATGCCAATGGCTGCTAATGGAGAATGAGAGACAGGAGCATTCGGCTTTTAGCGAACGCGCACGCCGCGAACTTTTTATTGTTCAACAAAGCACAGGAGAAATCTCCAACTGGCACCACCTTGCAGGTCCAAATGTAACACTTGTCACACACTACGACTACGACTACGAGGTACGAACGGGTGCCGCTTTAAGAAGCTTCGCCCCTAAAAACAGACACCCCAGTGAGGCACTGCTACGTTGGTTCCAGCTTGCTATATTAATATTGCTTGTGAACTACTTCTTGACGCCAGCTTCTGATGCCATGTTTTACTCTGTTTACTCCAATACAGAGTACCCGGCAGGCTGCTCCTATTTAACGTCGACGCTACAGACTTTTTGTAATATTACTTATTACAAATAAAGCTGTTATAAGATTACAAGGGTCGCGTGCGGCGCCGTAGTTGTCCGCTGCCGCCGCCGCAGATGTCCGCAACAGCTATGGCGCAAAATGAAAACAAAAACTAAGTAAATAAGAATTGGGATACGAACTCGGGTCCTCTGCATGCCAGCCCAGTATTCCACCACTGAGCCACGCCTGTGCTGTAAACTGCGTAGCAAATTGGCCTTAGGCAGGTTTGATGGTGGCAAAAGGAGTCATAAAGCGTTTTAGAACGCCAAAGGAAGAACTAGGCGTCACAAACTGTGAATTGCCTAACAGTAGTGTCGTCGAATGCTCCAACCCATTCAGAAGTTTCAAGCTTCACACATAATTCTTCCTCTTCGTGAGCCACAGGATTAAAAATTTTTACGAAATTTCTTGCAAGGTCGTAGTGGGTACCACGCTTCTCCAAAGAATGATGAGCGATGGCATGTGGAATGCCTCCCTACTTACAAGGCTGCGTTGTCGATTCCCTTCACTGAACTTTTACCTTCACAGGTCAGGTCTGGCACAGTCGCCTTTGTGCCTTCACTGTAATGAGAGTGAATCTCTAGAGCTCTTCTTTTTGACGTTTCAAAAATTTGAAATTCAAAGCAAAAGTCACTAGGAACTTGCACCTGACCTGCATGCCTGTTCTGGTGACTACTTCATTTGGCACAATCTTATTTGCGTTTACCCACAGGAGCGTTTCAAAACTCTAACAATTTTTTACAGTATTCTTAAATAATATAACCCTAAATGTAGCTAAATTCAGTTGTTTTAGGTAAAGGCGGTTTTTGTGTATATTTTATGTTATTCTTTAATGTTTTTAATGATACAACTTTAAAATGTCAAATGTAATGGCTACTGAATTCAATTTCGACCCTTTTTGAAAAAGCGAATGATTTATTAGGCAAGGCACCGCCTGCTTTATGACCAATCCCCAGAGGGGGTTGCGCCAAGATCTTGAAGAACCAATCTACCAACCAACCTACTACACACAAATTATGATGATGGATGGCGTACTGGGTGCCCTGCAAGTGTGGTTATGCCAGTTACTTTAAGAACGTTTAAAAAAAAGACTCTGAAAGGCCGCTGTTTCACCTTTCAGATGTTTGACCGTGCTGCATGTTTCGCGCACTTCTGGCGACTTTTATTCTGTCTCTCCTATTCTATATATTGCATAACATTGTCGTAAGGATCCGGTGTTCCACCCTCAAAGATATTCACAATCAGCCATGGGAAATTCTTCGGGTGTACTGTATGTCGCGTAGCCGTAGCTACGGCTTTATGCGCGAATGCGGGTTCCCTGAATGTTCCTCGACATTCGACGCATTTTGATGCATCGTCTTCCATGGCCCTCGTCACAATGCTTGTATGTTGAAGATTTAAGCAAAATGAAAAAGCAACGCAAACTGTGGGTTATTGGCGGGACTATTTTGGCGCGACTATGTTGGCGCGACTATTGGATAGCCCTATACACAGGGTTATCTATTGTGCGAGTTTGAAGGCGTACCGTTATCATCTTATCTTGAACTCATACGCTCTTTTTTCGGCACAGGATGACCGCACCACTACACGCAATTTCGTGTTCATCTGCATAGCAAAGGTTTACAAGCAAATGCATAGATTACAAAGATAAATGTGTACGTTTTTAGATAACAAAATTACATAACCGTAGCAGGAGAAGCTTATGGTGTTTCAGTGTTGGCGTCTGAATACTGGAGCAGAGACTTTCGTCGCATTTTACAAGCATGTTATGTGTGGAAGAAAGAGAGCAAAACTGATAACACTCTTTCATTATAATTCTAGGAATACGGCCTCTCGAAGCGAAATCACACTGGGCCTCTGTCCTCAAGACAACATTAACTGAGGCCATACGGCGTCTCTAACTGAAACTTGATGTACTGCATGCTAGTTACCAACCTACGTTAATGGACGTTTCTGTTTTACCGAACAGGACATCGCCTGTGCGTTACTGTGTGCGTTAAACCTAAGATTGCCTGACAACGTGTCTATAACCAGCTCACCGAGATGATGCCACTGAAAATTACTTATAATTACTTATCGAGCGGTAGAACACTGCACCATTGTGTGCACTCTCGTTTCTGTATAGTTAGCCTAATCACTTTTCGCTGCTTTCAATCCTCTTAATTGCCGAGGAGGAGCTCCCACACGGTGACGCGTAAATGAGATTTTAAACGTGTTTTATAGCATGTTCAACAGGGCCTAATTATTATTCATGCAAATCTCCGAAGGGCGCCCCTTCTTAGGCATAAATGGCTCGTCTTTGAAGAAAGTCTTGAACTTCCTCATAATTTCTCCCATTATTTGTTTTTTTATGGCTCAAGCTGGCATTTTTTTTTCTTTATCTTTGAAAAATAGGTGCTAATCATGTCTCGCGTTTCGTGCATTCAGGCACGTACAGGTCAAGTGCACAAAATCGCACACTAAAGGGTTGTGTTTTCACGATCATGCAAACTTATTTAATGATCTGCTAGTTCATCTTCGTAATTTTGCCTCACTTGCTTATGCGAAATAAAGGTAGTTCCTAAGCATACGTATTCTGGGTGAAAAAACAGCAAAAAAATTCACCTGAAACAAGGCTGCAATTGAAAATTCAAGTAAAGCGAGGGACGTGGCCTTCGCTGTCTTAGCAGTGAACGTATTGTAGCTTATTAAGTTTGTCTTTCCCACGCTCTAACGCATCATTGCAGGAAGTTACAGGTTCCTATAGCGAAGTTTGAAAAAATGTTTAATGTCAATACATTATAATGAAAGATCGTGCAAAACTGTTGCGCTTTCGTCCAACCAACGTCGATAATCGCCATTCATTTTGTGGGCCTTCTCTTGCACTGTGGCCACGCTCTCAACCCTTTCAATTCACGAACAGCATGCACGTTATCGGCAGGAATTAGCAATATAAAAAATTCGGTGGGAGAACCGAGTTTCCAAGAAGGGAAGCGCAAGCAAACTCGAGAACGATTACTTTTGTGAGAAAAAAAGCACCTTTTTACTCGCTCTTTTTTTTGCGTCTATCAGTGAGTAAAGTATCGTTAATAAGACGGGCAATCAATATTATCTGGGGTTTCACGTCTCCAGACAACGTATGATTAAGAGATGCCGTGGCAGAGGGCTCCCGAATGTTTGACCAGTTAGGGTTTTTTCACAGGCACTGACATTGCATGGTGCCTCTCACACTCCATCGAAATGTGACCGCCGTGGCTGGGCTTGAAACCGCGACTTTTGGGTCAGCAGTCTTCCACCGTAATTATTGCTCTATAACGGCGGAAAGTAAGCTAACGTGCACGGTGCACTTCTTCACCTAAGCATATATGATACTTGAGGACTAGAAACGTGTCCAGTCTACGCAGTCGCGTGTGCCGTAAGCACTCAGTGTTCCACAGAGATTTTAATTCTGCATCAGCGATTTTTCGGATGGTCATTGCAGCATCAGTCCTTGAAAATGGTATAGATTTTTCTTCACCATCTTCGTGTGCTGATCGGGCAGCTGCATCGGCATGTTCGTTGCCCAATATGCCGCAGTGACTTGGAATCCACTGAAACGTGATTCTGTGTCCTTCGTCGAAGAGGTGGTGAAGCAGCTCTCTAATTTCCAGCACTAGTTGTTCATGAGGCCCCCGGCGTAAAGCGAATGTCAGACACTGTAGTGCTGCCTTAGAGTCCGTGAACACACTCCATTTCCTGGCTTCTTGGTGTTTAATGACTTGAATTGCGCTACGTAGAGCAGCAAGTTCCGCAGCTGTCGATGATGTCTGGTGGGATAAACGAAACTTCACCGTTGTCGCTGTTGCAGGAAAGATCACCGACCCTGCAGACCCATCCACTTTAGTTGAAGCGTCAGTATACAGATGAGTATGGTCACTGTATTTCTCATATAACAAGAGAAGAGAAAGCTGCTTTAGCGCTGGAGACGAGAGCCGGGCTTTTAACCCTATGCCTGGAACCGTGAGTTCCACATGTGCACAGGTCATACTCCACGGGGGAGTTGAAATCCTCGATGGAGTTGTATATCCCGCAGGAATGTGTGTGCGATATGACAAGACTGTCTGGCAGAATGAGGCACGAGGTCGGGCTTCTGGCAGTGAAGCTAGATGATGGGCAGGGGCACGAGTAAGATGCCTCACGTGTGCTCTGAGCACTTCCATCATGATATGCGTCTTCAGCGGGTAGTCATTAGCGATCTCGATTGTCTCAGCTGATGATGAACATCGCGGTAGCCCCAGACAAACTCGCAGAGCCATGGCCTGGATGCTTTCGAGAGTCCGAATGTTGGTTCTACAGGTGTTTGTCAACACAGGCAAACTGTAGCGCAAATAGCCAAGAAAAAGCGTCTTGTACAATTGCATCATTGCATGTACTGAAGTCCCCCAGGTTTTTCCTCCGAGATACTTGAATAAGTTAGCAATTTCTGTCAGCCTCTTCTTCAAGTGGGCCACATGTGGGCCCCAGCAGAGGTCTCTATCAATGAATACGCCTAGAAATCTGTGCGTCTTGACATACGGTATGACTTGGCCATCGATTGATATAGCGTATGGTCTCATTGGCTTTCGACTAAAAGCAATCAATGCACATTTCGCTGGCGAGATTTTCAGACCCTGGTCCTTGAGGTACAATGATACGAACGTCACAGCTTTCTGAAGTCTTGCGCGTACCTGAGGCCTTGTCACGCCAGATGTCCAGACGCAGCTAGATGTCGTCAGCGTACACGGATAACTTGACCACACTTGGTAGTTGTTCTACAAGACCTCCGTCTGGACTCTCCCGACTCGAGACAACGGTGCTTTGCCGACTATGGCTTGGTGTCGCCTTCACCAAAGCTTTCGCCTTCCGAATCGGCATGGAAGACAGTGCTGCTTGCGGTCATTGCGGCAGCGATGAAACTATAGAGCACGTTCTCTGTCACTGCCCTCGTTACAGCGTGCAAAGACGGCAACTAGCTGCTGCGTTAGCTCGCCTTGACGACAGACCTTTGTCTGAACAATCAGTGCTGGAAAGACGACATGATTTGTGTGCTCACAGAAAATCAGTGAAGGCCCTACTGAACTTTTTGCGTGGCAGCGGCCTATTGTATAGACTGTAGCACCCCAGCTCCCCCCCCCCTTTTTTTTCGCGCGCGTCTACTTCCCTCTTCGCTTTCTTTCCAATCTTTCTTCCCCATTTCCCCTTCCCCTAGTGCAGGGTAGCAAACCGGATGCTCCATTTTCTGGTTAACCTCCCTGCCTTTCCCTCATTTTATTCTCTCTTGAGGACTAGAACCCGACAAAGTTCATGTTCTTCGAGGGCAGACGAGTTTCAATCAATGCAGGTTGTGTTGACGACGCACAGGGCAAAGAGGACGCTTTTCGTGGAGGGTTTTTGTGTCTGCGCCTATACCGCGGGCGCCTGTTCCAGCCTCAAATTGAACCAGAGATCCCGTACTAAGCGCACGAACTCCGCGTAAAATACTCGGGTGGATATGCAGAATAACGAGTAGTAAGGACGAAGTCAAAACTAAACCACATTGTTTTCTAATGAACTCGTGTGAGTTTTAGGTAGGCGGGAGGCAGGGCCACGTCGATCGAGGAACTGACGGCGCCGCAGCATGGCAAGACAAATGGCGAGCCGCAATCGGCGCTTTGCGTAGAGTTCCGGATCCAGCGCATGCTCCTGCACCAATCGACACGCGCTTTCGGCACAAAGCCGAGCGATTAATTTTTGAGCATCGGGAGACAGGCTGAAAAAAAAAAAGAGGGTGTGAGTGAAACAATGGGAGAAGCGCGGATCAGGAGAGGGAGGATCAGGAGATATGGAGAACCGCGATGAATATATGGGCAGAGAGGTGCGGAGCGTTCGAGATTGCAGGTGAGCTGTTCTTGATTGAAGGAAATGAAATATACTCAAGAGGCTTGAGATCAAGAGCTTTTTAGGCGGGAGTGCTACTAAGCTTGCCGAAGCGTCGGTGAGAGAGTTTGGCGAGTGGTCATATTGCTCCGGAAGTGGAAAGGCCGGCCTCCGTGCTATGAGGTGCTTTTTAGCAAAGATGAAGCGATGTGTAGGAAATACAACAAATGTAGCAGCCAGTGACTTGGATTGATGGTCTCCAATCTCGGCCCGCACAATGAATTCTACACGTATATTGAAGCATGGCTCCCCGTGAAAAATGGGCCTGTTTCTTTGAGAAATGAGGGACTGATAGCTTGCGCATATTGAAGACGTCTGTGTGTATCGATCAAGAAGTACGCCTGTGAGTTGTTTCTATATATCCCCTTTTTTTCTTTCTGTCACTCTCTCGTTACATCGTATACTGACTCTAGGTGTGTGTAAATGCAAATAAGTGCAGGAATAATAATAATACTAATAATATTAATAATAATATTAATAATATTATTAATAATAATAGTTTTGTTATATTATTATTATTATTATTATTATTATTATTATTATTATTATTATTATTATTATTATTATTATTATTATTATTATTATTATTATTATTATTATTATTATTATTATTATTATTATTATTATTGTATTTGTTGTTGTTGCTGTTGTTGTTGTTCACTTCAAGGCAGGGCATCAGTTCGAAATTGGCCTGTCAAAGGTTCAATGGGCTTGAATGACAGACCAGAGCCATCAGAGAGTAGAAACTGGAATTGTTCTAAGTAATACTTAAAAAGAAGAGCTAATTATGTTTTTCTTCTTTGTTTGCTACAACATGTACAATATAGATGTGTGCGTACAGCAACGTAGAAAGAAATCCAATAAAATACAAATTACGTCCCCGCCATGTTGGTCTAGGGGCTAAGGTACCCGGCTGCTGACCCGCAGGTCGCGGGATCGAGTCCCGGCTGTGGCGGCTGCATTTCCGATAAAGGCGGAAATGCTGTTGGCCCGTGTGCTCATATTTATGCCCACAATCAAGAGCCCCAGGTGGTCGAAATTTCCGGAGCCCTCCACTACGGGGTTTCTCATAATCATATGGTGGTTTTGGGACGCTAAACCTCACGTATCAATCGAAATAGGAATTACGTCCCGTGGCCTTAAAAAAGTTTCATCTTCACACTTGCAACAGCGACATAACAACCACACAATAACAGAACACCATCGTATTTCGGAGAAGTAATCTAAAGCTTCACAGGTCTGACAAATAAAAGCGCATGAATTGGGGAGGAAAGACAGCATCAAAGTGGCAACCGGACTTGTTACCCTATAGGTTTCGGATCTCGTTGTTCTAGGAAGCCGTGGCACTATGCTGAAAGCTTGTGCCCGTATTCACAAAAACATCTTGTCCCAATTGTTTGCATAGGGAATAAGCCAGCCAATCACAATAGGGGACAAACCATTAGTGAAGCTGGCTGACCAATGGGAGAACGCACTAACTGAAGAGACGTTTCGAAAAAATGGCCCCCTGCGCTCTGAACACCAGCAGTTTCAAAAACGCGGTCCACACAAGGCTACGTTCGTTCCATAGCTTTTTTTATTGTCATAACAACCATGTGCGTCAGCCACATGGGCATAACTGCTCTAAAGCATTGCTTTCTTTCCCCTTTCGGTCATCATGTGTTGAAGTGTAAGTGAAACAAAACAGCATTTTAGAATCGGCGTCGAGATTTTACTCATTTTGGAGATCGATATCGACAAGTTGTTTGAAATCTTGGCCCCAAATCGTCTTCAGAAATGACCCCTGTTTTCTGTGACTACGGCCAGCTACTTGCGATGAGTTTGAGAACTCTGCTGTACGCCACACTAATTCAGTCCTCGTGGTCGAGGCTGCTCGTCACAGACTTATACTAATTCCCTGGTGGCCTGCTTACTTTAGATGAAAGCGCTGATCAAGTGCGTTTTCTTATAGCCTTGATACACAGACAAGTTAACTGCGGTTACGACCGATCACGGTCAAGTGCATTGAACCGCGGTTAGCGCAAACCACAGTTAGCCGATGTTATACAGCGCAAATGCGTCCTCGGCTACGGTTGCTAACGTCAGCTCCAAGGACGCCGCCATTTTCTCGGTTAGCCACTAAACGGAGGATGCCAATTTCGATTTCTCGCAACCGCGGTTAGGGGTATAACTTTGATTTGGCGTATCGTGCAACACAAAGGAACCGTGGTTCCACGTAACCGCGGTTACTTTAACCATGGTTTAGGCTGTCTGTGTAACAAGGGTATCAAGCAGCCTCAGCACCGTTACGCTTCGCAAAAGTTGTTTAGTTATCGACTTCAAGAACCGCGTTTGTAGCCCTCCGTTGTTTGCCTTTGAGGTGGCAACGCTTTTCGGAGCAACAGCGTGCAATTACGTTATCCAAACCTAAACAGCTCTCGATGCATTGACCTCGCGCTCAGTTTCTTTTGAAGGTCACCACTCTCAGTTTACGTGGTGCGTTGACATTGTTTTATAGAAGTGGAGTATAGTGACTTGTAGGATAAAAAAAAAAGTCATCCTTTGTCAACAATAGGTTTATTCTAACACAATTAACTTGCATGATTCTTGAGGAATTGTATAGGAGTTATCCCTATAACTGCGGCAGCGTTTGCATATTTTTGTTCATTGCTATATTCGGTAACCTTACGCAACACAAAAAACGACTTATTACGATAATTTGCCGTTACAGAAGAATACGAACATGAAAGCCACCGTCTGCAAAGGTTTGCATTACACACATCAGTTCTTATATGAGGCAACCGTGCATAGTATTTACCTCAGTTAAATGTACTAAGCAAGACCAGACAGTTTCATTCCTTACTTTTCCTCTCCGCGTGCTGCCCATGCCTTTCTATCCATAATTATATTCTCTATACAGATGAGTGTACTGGCGCCCACGCATGTACTGGCACAATTCTCTGTCGTTCAAAAACACGCGCTCTCTCTTTCTTTCGACTCTCATCTAACACATTTACAATGGGCCAACCAATGGTGAAACACTCGAAGCAAACTCTAAATCAATTTTGAGGGATCCACTTGTTTCGTTTCTCAATGTACACACAATTGTCTTTACCTAACTGCGTCGGCCCGACAGTAATACATGGTAAAATAGATCACAACTTTGATGAAGTATACTTGTGCGCGCCTAAACATCTTGAAGATCGCGGAAAGGAACAAACCGGTACTATCGCGTGTGACACAGTCCACTCATCGATATACCCCATCTATTACGTGTGTCCTCATGGCGTGGCTAAGCAAAGAACACCTCAAGTGCGGCAGACAGCCTGGACTCATTTGAAGAGGTAATTTTCAGTCGCATGGAGTGCGTGTGGACCCCGTCCAACGCTCTCAAATATTCGTTTGAAGATTTTAATTGAGAAAAGCCTGTGTTTTGCTAGAGCACGTCCTATGCTAAGAACAGCTGCGCGTAGCTCTTAGAACACATCAATGCATAGAACACCGTGTATGCATAGTAACTTACTGTATACGGTAATACTGCAGCAACTTCTATTTACCTTTTTATAGCTTTTGTTCGTTCATTCTGGGGAGTAGAATAACTTATGAGTGCCTTCTTGATCTTGTTCATTTTCACCTATCACCCGTGGTGCATACCAACTTTGGGGCATTGGCCAAGAATTGAGTAGTTTATTTTATAAAATAGTATGCAGTTTTCTAATAAGGCAGACATTATTATGAAACAAATAAATAAAGATAGATAAATATGATATAAATAGTACAGATTACCAAGTAAATTTTGGTGCTTGATCTAATGCATATGTGTATTTAAAATAAAAAAGCATTGTAACTAATTAGAGCAATATTCTGACCTTTATATGTATATAGTGTGTTATGCATATTAGGATAATAATACTGATTAACTAGTAAACTGATTAGTTTTATTAATATATAGTTTTTGACAGCCGCACATACCTTTGCAATGGAGAAACGAGCAATAGAGGCTCCAAAAGGCAAAATGACAGGCACAGATAAATCTATACCAGCATACCTGTTAAAGGCATTTCTAAAAGGGTTTGGCGTCTTGCCGCGAAACGCCTGCAGGTCAAACAGAAATGATCCATTCTTTCATGTTGACCACAGAACGCGCACAGTTGCGACACTTTCTCGAAGCCAACTCGTTGTCTCTCTTGAATAAACATTACCTTCTTCATGCAAAGCACCAAGGGTGAACGGTGTAGCATTTCTATTTTTTATAGAGACCATATAAACGCTTTAAGAAATAAAAGGGGTTAATTTTCTTGGATGGCTCACTCATATCAAATAGCAGCTGCGTCGCAGTTGAACTAATGAGTCACGTCAGACTATCTATCTTTGAAAACCTACGCCCTCATTATTCTTTCCCTATATACTAAATTGGCGTACGCAAATTACGACAAAATGTTAACGAGGGAAGTATTCTAAGTGTCGAACTCTGCTTAGCTATAATCTCGTGCTAAACTTTTGGGAGAAATCGACCTTTCATTTCTAACTACAGTACCTTGGCTTCAATCAAATTACTCCTATGCTAGCACACTCGAAGCGTACGAGAATTGAAAGCCGTGCATTGGCTATTCCATCTTTATTCAGCGCAACTGTTTGCAAGGCACGGATGTTCAGGACTTTTTTATTTCTATCCCGCTTTACGGGAGTGTGCGTCCTAGAATCTCAAGGAATTCGCGGGTGTTCGAGCGTTTGCAGACTCCTGAAAAGAATTTTAAATTGCCTTTCCACCGCGGAGGCTGAATTATATGCAGATGTTGCTCTTTGTATGCAAACGAAATATATAGTTCAGCAGTGCCAAAGAAAACAAACAAAAATGTGGCGCAACGCTGGAGTGTAAAGTCCTTACCAGAATTTATCCCTTGAACCACATCTTCACCTTGCGAAACGTTCTTTCAATTTGGCCTCATTTCTAGGACGGTTATATTTACGCCGTTTAGCTTTTTTCTTCTGTCACCAAGGCAAAGATTGTTGATTTCTTGTGCATTCTTGAAGATTGTCTGGTTTAAGTGCCACTTGAATTCGGAACTTCTTCTTTCTGTGCCTATCTTTCCACTCGCTTCTCGCTGGCTTGCATAACAAATGAGAGGTTGCGAGATCTTTGTCGTGCAGCGTCTCTCGGCGGTTCCCTAGAGATATATAGCTGGGAGGCATCCTGACATTCCCGAAAAATTTAGTATCCGTGTTCCGTGAGAACGATTATGGTGTCTTGAGAACTAAAATAAAAAAAAGAGTCGAAAGACTGCTTGAGCGAAAACACGTAAATAATGTACATATTTTAGGACAGGTCAAGAAGAGAAAAGATTCAGGCACTTATTCGTCTTCATTAAAACAAAAAACTGTTTTCTTTGTCTTTTTGTTTTCGTTTTCGGTGTTAAGGAAGCAATATTTCTTGGCGAAAACAGGGTAGAAGATAGCTTTGTGCAGCCAAATGTGAACAAAAAATTGCCCGCAGCTTCCCTCGGGGGAACACTGAGGAGAATGCGGAGCATATAATTGGTTAACGGGGTGTTAAAGTGTGACTTACTTGGGTCGATGGCTAAATTGGTTAACGTGGTTGTGAAATGGGGTGTTAAATTGCGACCTACTTGGGTCGATGGCTAAATTGGTTAACGTGGTTGTAGGAGGGGGTGTTAAATGAGTGAACACGTACACACGTATGCGAAAGGGCGGCGCTGGTCGAAGGGACGTCGATCATTGTGTTTGTGGATTCGTTGGAATTCATTTCACCACGACCTTGGACGTCGACGCGCCGTACAAACCAACCGACGAGCGGCAACTGAGCGAGCGAGCGCCGACCTTGAGTATATATACAGCGCGACGGCGCATGCACTGTCAGCTGTTGAATGTTCTCGAAGCACGACGGCGCATGCGCGTCCACTGGAGAATCAGGAGAATTGTAGAATGTTCTCGAAGGGGAGAAGCGCGCGCGGCACAGATGGTGGGTGACGGTGCATGCGCGCGTCAGCTGTCGAATGTTCGAGAAGGGGGAGAAGCGTAACGGCGCATGCGCGCGCGTCAGCTGCCGATGTTCTCGAAGCGCAACGGCGCATGTGCGCGCGTCAGCTGCCGATGTTCTCGAAGCGTGACGGCGCATGCGCGCTACATTATACAGCTAGCGAATGTTCGTGAAGAGGAGAAGCGCACGCGGTGTGTAGAGGAGGAAGGTGCACAGATGGTGGAGGAGTGAAGCGCGCGCGGTGTGTAGAGGAGGAAGGGATGCACAGATGGTGGAAGAAGGAGGAGGAAGCTTGCGGACGGCGCCGCACTACAAGCCTCGAGTATTAGATGCTCCGCATCTAATAACGCTTCTTTCAAACCACAGCGTTGACATTTTAGACTTGCCAATCAAGCTACCTTTTGGTAAGAAAATTAGTACCAGAATTGTGGTTCTTCTCCTGAGTGAACATGCAGGTTTTCGTAAGAGAAAGCGAAAAATTCACTTATGCAGACGTCGTGGCTTTTCTTTTAAATCTCCAGCGACTTAATTTCTCAGAACAATGTCTCGAGAAAAACCAACTACCTTCTTGTAGGCTGCCCCGCCGCGGTGGTCTAGTGGCTAAGGTACTCGGCTGCTGACCCGCAGGTCGCGGGATCAAATCCAGGCTGTGGCGGCTGCATTTCCGATGGAGGCGGAAATGTTGTAGGCCCATGTGCTCAAATTTGGGCGCACGTTAAAGAACCCGAGGTGGTCGAAATTTCTGGAGCCCTCCACTACGGTGTCTCTCAAAATCATATGGTGGTTTTGGGACGTTAAACCCCACATATCGATCAATGAATTCTTGTAGGCTGTGGCTTTCTTTCTTTTGACATCGACGTAGAAAGATGTTGCGGAGTTTTGCTACAGTGCACTACCTGTTTTTCAAAGACATTTTGTTAATAACCGATAAAAAAACTAAAGAAGTTATCATAAGCTATCGTGGAGAGAATGAAAGATGAAGAATGGATTGGTGAGCGGGACTGTCACGACGAACATAATGACCACGGGCGCAGAGAAGCATAAATCATCGCATGGGCGCAGTAACTTCACAGAACAGGTAAGATAATTAGTACTGTTCGACAGATACTAGAGATCTTTTTTATTACCGAATAATTGTTGGGGTTTAACACCACAAGACCACCATATGTCTAGGAGAGACGCAGTAGTGGAGGCCTCCGGCAGTTTTTTTTCATCCACCTAGGATTATTTACCCTAAAACCGAATCTAAGTAAATGCACCTAAAGCATATTCTCCTTAATTGAAAATGTGGCCACCGCGGCAGGAATTTGATCTCGCGATCAGCGGATGAGCAGCCGAGCACTATAACAAGAACCCGGGAAGGCTACGGGACAATGAAGAGAAAAACAATTTTTTTTCGTACATGGTATTCTTTCACGATACGAAATCGTGTGCCCCGAAGGAGAAATGGCTAGCGTGAACCGATGGTCGCTTGTCAAATCCTGGCCATGGCGGTCGTATTTCGAAGGATGCGGAATGGTAGAGGCCCTTGTACTGTGCGGTGTCAGTGCACGTCAGAAAACACCAAATCCTCGAAATTTCCGGAGCCTTCCACGACGGCGTGCGTCTCTCATAATTATATAGTGGTTTTCGGGCATTAAGCTCCAGATATTTTTATATATTACATTTATTATTCGCGATACCAAAATGACCACGCTTGCCACAAGAAGGCGGTGAGTAAGCGAGAAAACATGCAAAAAGAAGAGTAGAGCGGCTACGACACTCTTTAGGTCCAGCACCTATCGCCACCAAGTCATACATATCACGTCACAATTGTCATTACGTCATGCATGACGCCATGGCGACTACGAGAGGTTACGAAGTTCCTCAACGGTAAATATGAAGTATGTCATCCTTAAAAGGAGCCAGATATTAAGTGTAGCAAGTTTGGTTTGCCAAAACAAATTTTGAGCAAATGTGGCCAAGATACGAAAAAGCACAATAGAATCCGTGTCTTCACTATGGGAAGTTTTGGTCTTCGAAGGTCTAATATTTGGCGCAGACTTTTGGAAGGAAGGAAGGAAGGAAGGAAGGAAGGAAGGAAGGAAGGAAGGAAGGAAGGAAGGAAGGAAGGAAGGAAGGAAGGAAGGAAGGAAGGAAGGAAGGAAGGAAGGAAGGAAGGAAGGAAGGAAGGAAGGAAGGAAGGAAGGAAGGAAGGAAGGAAGGAAGGAAGGAAGGAAGGAAGGAAGGAAGGAAGGAAGGAAGGAAGGAAGGAAGGAAGGAAGGAAGGAAGGAAGGAAGGAAGGAAGGAAGGAAGGAAGGAAGGAAGGAAGGAAGGAAGGAAGGAAGGAAGGAAGGAAGGAAGGAAGGAAGGAAGGAAGGAAGGAAGGAAGGAAGGAAGCAACAAAAAGGGAGAAGGCAGGGAGGTTAACCAGAAAGACATCCGGTTGGCTACCCTACACTGGGGGATTAGGGAAGGGGACAAGAAAGACGAGAAAGAGAGAAGAGAGAGAAAAGAAAAAAAGGTGGGGGAGAGACTGACAGTAATTTCACTGCAGCGTGTAGAACTCAACCGCATGTCGGAGGCGTTCACACAAGCCTGTCTTTCTCAGGAAACACAGCAGGGCTTTCACTGCCTTGTGGGCTGTCGAGGCATGTGGACGTTGCTGTAATAGCACCTGCACAGAAAGAGGCCGATCATCCAGTCGCCGCATTGCGTTGGCAAGTATTTGTCTATCTGAGGCAAATCGAGGACAATGGCACAGCAGGTGTTCGATATTTTCGTCGGTGCCGCAAACATCGCACACCGCACTGTCAGTAGTTCCGATTAACATGGTATAAGCTTTCGTGAAAGCAACTCCCAGCCAAAGGCGATAGAGAAGCGAAGCTGCACGTCGATGTAGGCCGGGTGGAGGTCGGAGTTGTAGTGAAGGGTCGAGCTCGTGCAGTCTTGTACGTCGTATGCTTGGTGTGTTCCACTCAGTCAGTGTGAGACTGCGAGCCAGTTGACGAATCTGCCTCGCCGCATCCGCTCTTGAAAGTGGAATCGGAACGCTGTTCGCTTCTTTATGTGACGTGCGAGCAGCATGATCTGCAGAATCATTGCCGCCTATACCACAATGCCCAGGTAACCACTGAAAGACGATGTCATGGCCTTTTTGTATTAAAAGGTGGTGAAGTTTCATGGTTTGGTAGGTCAACTGGTCGTGGCATCCGCGTCGGAGAACTGATATATCAGGCACTGTAACGCTGGTTTTGAGTCAGAAAACACAGCCCATTTACCTGGTCTTTCCTCTGAATTGATGTGTTCCAGTGCATTGCGCAGAGCCTCGAGTTCTGCCGTCGTTGAAGTTGTCACATGTGAAGTCTTAAAACACCGAGTTACCCCTTGTGATGGTATAACCACTGCCCCACCTGAACTAGACGGCGTAGTAGAGCCATCCATGTAAATGTGCACATGGTTACTGTAGTTTTGTTCCAGTAGTAATAGACTCAGTTGTTTCAGGGCACGTGTCGGTAAGTCCGATTTTCTCCTAATTCCTGGAATCATCAAGTGAACTCGCGGCCGGCTCAAGCTCCAAGGAGGAAGCAGTGGCTTTGATGCAGGTGCGTATGTCTCAGCAAACGATAAACGACGCTTGTAGACAATAGTGCCGTATGTCGTGCGGGGCCTTTCAGCAGCTAGGCTCGCCAGGTGGTGAGAAGGGGTCCTCGCATAATGCCTGAGGTGCATGCGCATTGTCTCGGTAATAATATGCGTATTTATCGAGTGATCTTGAGCGATGGCAATGGTTTCAGCCGTCAAAGCACTGCGGGGTAATCCAAGGCATATCTTTAGTGCTTGGGCTTGAATGCTCTGAATCGCGCGCAGACTTTTGAATATAATAATAAACATATGGGGAGAAACTAATAGCTATAGGCTTCCTGAAGAGTAATTTATGAATCTAAGCTAATTTAATGTTTTCATTGAGTCTCTCTTTAGGCCATTTATTGAAAACAACCCAGAAAAACTAATATATATACACGCACACCTTGATCGAGTAATTAGGATGGTAAACTGAAGAGAACACTGGAAATTCAAGACCAAAAGTAGATGAATATTACTTGAAAACTAATACAAACAAGCTGTTTTTTTACGTACATATTCACACGTTATTTATTTCCGAAAACGCCATTAAACCTCACGCTTAGCTTAGCGTGTTGATGGTGGGTGAAGTTGCGTGACTCTTTAAATATCAATCTTCCAATTAGCCAGGCGTCCTGCAAAGAATCTGAAGCTGAATTGCGAAGCTCGGGGTTGTGGTGGTCGAGAAGGAGGTAAATTGACAGTCGCAGCTGCATTCGCAAGGGACAGCCGGCCGTTCAAAAATTTGCCAGGCAACCTAATTATTTGACTAAGTTTCATTGGAGCTTCGTATTGTTGGCTGAGGCTGTGGTTATCAATTTGTATTACTGTCTTCTTCATTTTTTATTAGTGCTATAGATGTTTTTCTATTTGCTTTCTCCCAGCAATGAGGTTTCACAAAATAGAGCCCGAAGAACCACCTACCATGACCTCTTTTATGCTTAGAAGTCGATGTTTCTTTGTTTGATGTATTCTTTCTGTACACGTATACCTTTGATCCTCCTTTTTTTATGCCTATTTTCTTCGGACATTGGTGAATGCACGTCGTGGTGCCCCATTACAGAATCTGGGCGGAGGTTCTTTAAGAAGGCAGCGTTCAAAATGAGGAAGAATTGCGTGCTTCAGTAACAATTTAAGGGGTGGAATAAAGACGGGGGTAGCATGTATGCATCTATGTCTAACTTACCTTCAAGATACGCGCTCACCTTCCTAAAAAGTAGGCTTATTAAGTTACATGTGCAACATTAACTGTATACTTTTACACATGCTACATTGACTTCTCACTTTTCCGGGTCCTAACAGCGATTTATGGTATTCTGTAATACGAACTGGGGAGCCGCTGTAATTGCATCACTTTCCTTCGGCGCTACTCCGTAACTTCTCTCTATTCAAAATGATTACAGGATGTTGATAGTCTTCGACGAAGGATGTACGGCGTCTTATGATTAATGCAATAAGTGCCTGTTTCACCTCCTTACTTTGTTCTCTCGCTGTATTGTTGTTTGATTTTTCAAACAACTCTTGTGTGTCTCACGTTATTCGTCTTTCAAAATCTCATCGCACTATAGAGCTACACGAATGGTTTCATAAAGATCTAGACTGCTGTAGCACGGCGCGAATTATGGCCATTCATTTCGTTTACGCTGGCTGTACTGTCGTGAGGGAATTATAGTTTTTACATACTTCATTATCTTTTGTGCTAGCCTGCCAAAAAAAATCGTGAGGTTCTTTTCATTATTTCTATATCAACTTTTTTTCTTTCTTTCTCTTACTCTCTCAATATATATATATATATATATATATATATATATATATATATATATATATATATATATATATATATATATAAACTAGAGAAAATAACCAATAACGACTATATTCACCAAATAAGGAAAAACAAATACGATCTCACTTGTAGCATCGCTTTGCCACACAGTATATCTTAAGGCATACACTTTGACTTGGGTTAGTTAGCAGATACTCGATAGCCTTCAGCGTGATTTAGACGAAAGCATACGCCTGAATGAAACATGCGAACAGTTTTTTTTTGTTTTGTTTCTTACAACGAAAGCTATTATGAGATCAAAACTTGGGGTCACGCACCACCGTAGTTTTCTGCCGCCGCCGCCACTGGTGTCCGTCACCACATCTCACGAAATTAGAAAAAAAAGAACCTAGGGCCAATGACAAAGTAGGACACCAACCCGGGCCAGCTGGGTGCCAGCCCAGTATTCTACCATTGAGCTACGCTGATGCTTTTTTTTCTTATATGGTATTTATTACAAGATTGTGGTTATAAGAGGGAAAAGAAGAGAAAAGTGAGCCCCGTAACTGTCTGCATCAGCGTGCGACACATCAACAGTAGCTCACAAGGAATGGGGGTGAGGAGAAATTAAAAGGATTGACAAATGCTGCTTACGTATATACATAGCGTATAATCAACATGAGGTCAAGTCGACAAATGTACAATAGACGTTACAAAGTAAATCTCATACAACACAATGTCTCAAGAGGTGTTTGAATAGCACACTTTATGAACTCAGCATACCAGTCTGGATGAGAGAGAGAAAGAGAGAGAGAAATGAATAGATAGGATAGGTAGGGAGGTTAACCAAGCTTAGCTCGGTTGGCTACCCTACACTTGGGGAGGGGGAAAGGGGGATGAAATTGTAGTTGTGCTTGGGACATGTTGGCAAACTTACCTTAGACAGGCTTGATGTCGGTAAAGCAATTGCGTTAATACAACGTATAAAGCGTTTTAAAACAGCGATAGAACAACCTGTCATCGCACAGTGTGAATAGCGTAACGAGTGGGTCATCCAATGCTTCAATTCTTTACAAAAGGTTCTTCTCGTTCACCTATTAACTATGGCGCATACCCACTTCAGGCGTAGTTTCTCATCTTTTTCAACCACTGCACGAACAATTGGCACAAAATTGCTTGCAAGTTTTTAGCGGATACCACACTTCTCAGAAGAATGACGAAAAATGGCAGAGCTAATGCCGGCCTTATACCAACGATTTTTACTATTAATGCCGTAGTGGGTATCAAGCAAGTGTGATTGCAGTAGTTACCCAATGAGTGTTAAGAAAAGGCTCTGAAAGGCCGCTCTTCTAGCTTTCGCTGTGACTGTCACGATACTCATTTATTTTGCTTTTTTTAAGTTTTTGAGCAGGAAAACTCATTCAAACGTCCTTCGTAGACGAAAGTTGTCATCATCATCGTCATCCTCATGACCCTGACTACGCCCACAGCGGGGCAAATGCCTCTCCCATGATCCGCCAATCAACCCGGTCTTGTGCTTTCCGTTGCCACGTTATACATGCGCACTTTTTATTCTAATTGGCCCACCTAATTTTCTGTCGCCCCTTCGTGCAGTAAACTCGGACCTGTGCTTGTTCATGCCAATTTATACGCGCAAGCTTATTAATCGCACCTGCCCAACTAATGCCCTGTCTCCCCCTCATCCACTTGCCTTCTCTAGGAATTCAGTCAGTTACCCTTAATGACCAGTGGTTATCCTGCCTACGCGCTACGTTACCGGCTCATGTGCATTTCTGCTTCTTGAATTCAGCTATGATATGTTTGTTAGGTATGGCGATACTCATATTGAGCTATTAAACCGTATAAAAATTTTTAGAATCGCATTTTCTAGCAATGTGCTTTGGAACGAACACATTGACTGTGTGCTGGGCCAGTTAGCTCGCGTAGTGAGTTTGGTGTTAAGTGGCAAAGCAGTGCTACCATACAAGGTAAACATCTTACTTTATAAACCATTTCTCTAGTTGCATCTTACCTGTTGTTTCTTGGTATGCGGACTACAACTAACACGAACATGCAAAAACTATACCTGGTACAAAAAGAACATTACTAGAATAATTTTTAACTTGTATGATGTTCACACAAGCAAATTGTTTCAACAGGCTGCAATACTATCCGTCCATACGGTTCCAAGTTACACCTCCACGGTTCCAAGTTAGCATTATTGACGATCAGGAGTGAATTTGAAGAAAGTCGACATTTTTTGTATCACCCCTCCGAATTGCAGCCAAATACTACATTGCTTGATACACGAAATAAAGAAACATAGAAAATAAAAACTTCGAAAACAAACTACCCCACAAATAAGCTATCCTATACAGTTCCTACGTTAGTATGTGAATGCTGGCATATATATTTTACACTGTACACAGACCCAATCACGTGAACTGCACATGTTCAGTTTTCCGGTTTTCTCTGTAGTGGCTATATTGTCATTAGTGTTGCTATTTTTTGTTTTGGAATTTTGAATTTGCTTTGTTGCTTGTTATTTGAGTTCATATTGCTGACTGTTTGACCATGCTGTCGTATTAAAAGGTGGCTGTGAGTCTCTGTCAAGCTGCCTGTTTCAGAGAGCAGCTTTCCTGCAGCTGTTCTCCATCAATATACTGATGAAAGATAAACATTATTATTATTATTATTATTATTATTATTATTATTATTATTAATATTATTATTATTATTATTATTATTATTATTATTATTATTATTATTATTATTATTATTATTATTATTATTATTATTATTATTATTATTATTATTATTATTATTATTATTATTATTATTATTATTATTATTATTATATTCAAAGCCCCAGTTTGTCCCCTGACCCACCCTGTTCTCTTCTTGTCTCTTCAATGTTTCAACTTTTTGTTGAGGTTGTTTTGAATACAGTTCATGCAAATTCACAACATTGATTTGACCCATAGCCATAAGGTAGTAAATGGTCTTGCGGGATGAACTGTACAAGAACAATAACAGTTTGTGTAAAAAATCACAGCATCAAATAAACTTTTTTTATGAATACGAACAAGCATACACGAGAAATTCCATTAGGATTCAACATGACGTAAATGTATGATAGCATGCACAGAAATGTTATTATTATAACTTTGTTACACCTTGTTCATCATCACACAAGAAAACAAAGAAACATCGACAAAGAAACAAGTACAGACGAAACATCAAACAATTCTCAGTGGTTTGCCTCAAGTTAAGGAGGTGTTATCAGCCCATTGGTCGAGTAATCATGACGCATCAACTCATGGACATCACAGATACGTCACAGATGTACACGTATTTGTGATGTGTGCGCACCCCATCACGTGATAATGTACAAATTCAGCCTACCACAGTTCATACCGGTAGTGCGCGTAGTGCGTGTAGCTAACGTTCTTCCATCCACACGTTTCGCATATAACGTCGATTCCCAATTTAGGTAGGGTCTACCATTTTTTTCTTTTTTTTAAGTTGCGTGATTTGAGCTGCCTACGGGCTTCTGCAAGACGACGACGCAGGGGCAGGAACTGTGAACGAAGGTTTCACTTTTAAGCTATTCTATTTATTTTTGTGAACACATCCTTCTAGAAGTCTCCTCGATTTGTTATTGTTTATTTCCATAACGTAAAGTTCACTCGTTGTTCGTTACTGACAGAAGGGAAGATTAACCCTGCTAAGGAAACAGTTAATAAATTATCTATCATGACAATCTAGAGATTTACGGCAACGCGAAACACTGCTGCAAAAAAACTTGGAGAAAAACTTTTGAACTCTAATATTTTATAGTTCCAGCCCTAACAGTCAATTGTAAATTCAAAGCTGTAACTGTGTATTGGAAATATTGGCTGGATTTTAAAAACACAGTTGGGAGACTGTGTGATTGGCATCCGAAGGCCAATGCGGAAACCATAAATGAGGTCGTTCAGCATGTATGAATCAGCCCTCTTAGAAGGCCAGAGGAGCAAGCAGGGAAGAATATTTCCCGGAAAGAATCCAATTCACGCATGAAAGAAAGTGGTAGAGTCAAGAAAAAGTTCATACGAAGAGGAGTCTATGGACTTCTATTTCTGATTTTCCACGTGTGTCACTCCTATTCAAAAGATGAATGAATCCTCTTTAGATATCATTATAGTCTCCTCGAAAAGTCGGTATGCTCAAAAGAGAGTTCACTTTTCTCCTGAAAGAAAGTCATATTACTGTCATTTGAGCACTAACCGAAAGAAGTGACAAACACCCTCTCTTTTTCTTGGAGTTCACAGCCCCCAAGTGGGGTCACATAGTAGGGGAAGAAGGAGGACCCCAAGAAAATTGTCGACTAATCGTAGAGTGACTGTTCATGCTAGAGAAACATCTTGTAGTCATTGAATCGAAAGCGAGACAAACAGAGGCTCTAAACGAAATGTAAAATAGGCTAACAAAAATATGTCCATAGCATTTTAAAATTCAACAAGGGAAAATTTAGACATAATATCTGTGCAATACTGAACGAAATAATTATGATTTGGTGGCTTGACAACAAAAACAGCAAGGCAAGCATGAGCAACTGGACGAGATGCGTCATTGCTTTCGAAGTGAAACTGGAAATGACTGAAATCGTCGTAAATTAATGCCGCTTTACTGAATAAGCAGCAAAGTTCTGCAACTTCGTTCCTCCTTGATGGCAAAGTTTCTTTGCGGATGGAAGCACTGGCTGGTTTGCAGATGCAGCAACCAAGAGTACCTTGTAGTTCACGTTTACAGTTTACGCGAACCTTTTTCTATAGTAAGAAAGCGCGCTCTTAAGCAGAAATCGCTGCGCACTACCATCGCCTGGAGTATACCCCCGGCGGGGTTCGCTTTATTGGAAACGTCAAACGCCCGTGATTGATGAATGACGTTTTCTTTCCTTCTACCATTCTTTTCGCTTCGACGTTCGTATTCGCATTGTTGTGCATCATTCAATTTAGCAGCTTTTTGCGCGCGCTAATGGAACTTTGCGCCCTACAGGGATTTTGTGCAGTTCACTCGAAGAGATTCTATACTCCACTATCGCTGATGCTAGGAGTTCATCTAGGAGTTATCTTCCTTTGTTTATTTTTTTTATTTATTTATTTCTTTCTTCGTTTGTACAAATACTGTAGAAGTAATGTTTGCCGTGAAGTATAAATTTTTTCGGTGTGTTTGTCTTTACTAACTCTCGAGCAACAAGAACGCAAGCTAGATCATGTGCCACTTTTTAATTTAGCATTTTGGTTAGAAATTACAAACGGAAGTTTCTCTTCCGCTAACGAGTCTCTTCTGCTAATTTTTGTTAGGAACCATTAGCGCGATGCCCCACACATGCCGGGCATTATTTCTTATCGTCTTAGTTTCAAAATTTCTCATGCCATTTTTATTTGGGTATATAGTGCGAATAATTTCTGCGATTCCCAAACAGCACAGAGCAAGAACAAAGTATTGCGTTAAACTTAGCATAAATATTACTGAGTCCATATAATTAAATAAAGAATCAGAGGGTAGCTTCATTCTAACTCTAGTAGGCTGTGTGATCTCGACTCCGAAACGCGTTCAGCGGAGCGGCACGTCGCGCAGATGAGATAATAATGTTTGGAGCTTTACGTCACGAAACCATGGTATGATTATAAGTGACGGCGAAATAGAGGACTCCGGAAATTTCGACCATCTGGTGTTCTCGAACACGCAGTGATATTGCACAGTACACGGGCGTTTATACCGTTTCGCCTCCATTGAAATACGAGCTCCGCGGCCGGGATCGAACCCGCGACATCCGGGTAAGCAGCCTAACACCAACGCAGGGAGAAAGCATACTGAAACTCATTCTCAGAAGTCTTAATTTTAGAGCTGTACTGCTGCGATGGAGAGGCGGAAATTAGTGATTAAAAGTAATACGTACCGTATTGTATGGTTGGTCAGGGTTCACGGCAGTGTCACGTGACCATCCTACGCTGAATCACCACGAGGACGTAATTCAAATAAGGAAACACAATCAGGCCCTGTTGTTTGCGAAGAAGCCTTTACGTTGGTCTCTCTTTATTTTTTGATCATCTGGAACAACTGTAGTGACCTACATAGGCGGATTTGGTGTTGTTCTTGCCATCCAATGGCGGAAGGTGAAACGAGACTATAGCTGGGAAACAAAATCATTACAAAATGCAGGCGCCTGCACGACCAAAGCTCGGTTGAGAGCAGTGCACTGGGAATATACCGCTTTGCTAAGCACTAACGCCCATGGCCGCTTTCCTATAGTCGCTTTGCGCCTGTTCCCTCGGGAGTTACCAAACGCTTCGCTTCAGCGTCGGAGGTTTAGGGGGATCTCATTTGCCTATCTTTCCCGGCCGAAGCAACTGCTCCTTCGCGAACAAAAGAAAGATAAATACTAGGCTGCCCAGATAAGCGCTGCCGGGTCGTGCAATACTGCGTCCTTTAATTTCTTTCCGGCACTCCAAAAAAGAGGCCATGGAAGGGACGTAAAATTAACTTATATGTCGGCCGTAGCTAATGCCGTGGATGTGTGGCAAGAAAGCTTCATCCTCGGAGAATATATAAGCGCGTTTGCGTGTATCTTCCGGGGTGGGTCTCCAAAAAGCTCGCGCCGGTTTTGCATATACGGTCAATGTTTAGCCCGGCACTCTCCTCGCACCAGGAAAAAAAAGAGCAATATATTTGTGTTTGTTCCGTATACAACAAGGAGTTTTTCATGGACCTTTTTTTATTATTACAAGTCCGCTATCCGTGCTTCACGCTTTGTGAACGTCCAAAGCTGTGTTCACATTTCTTCATCATTAGTTGCCGTTTATCTACTTTACCGTCTGCCTCAACCGTCCGCTGATGCGGCGATCCGTTGATTTCTTCTGATCTAATTGTCATTATTTTACTGTGGACTCTGCACCATTCGCAGGCTAGTTCAGTGTCTATAGTTTCGTTAACTGAGTTTTAACAATAATAGCACGCGATAGCTTCAAAAGCAGAGGCAATGCCATCTGTAATGCCACCCCTTATGTAATACCCCCTACATGGGGGTCTTTAAGGTATTAAAGTGATGTGATGTGATGATCTGCAGGCGTTCTGCACCTGTTTTTCCTCAAAATAGCCATTCGCCACCGTTATTAAAGTGTAAGAATAACTCCCAGACAAATCCACCAAATTCAGTTAAAGCATGCCTTTTTACTTTCATATGGGGATTAAATTGACTCTGAACACAGCCAGCTACACGGTAAACGTCTTCATACCCTTTCGACAGTGAAAGCTTTAACTATGTTGGGCCTCAAACGTAGCTCTACACGTACTCGGAGGACGTAGGCAGAACACCTTTTAGGAAGGTGCTTTGCTTCGCATCCTGCGATAAGCTTGGCCTTGTAAAGAATGTGCGAGGTGTTGGAGCAACACCCCTGTCAAAAAAAGGCTTTTTATGCATTCTATTTATTCGGCACCAACAGTAAAGGGTGTCTATTGAGAGGAACATATTTGATTCTAGATGTGTAAAATGGCTTGAAATCGTGCCTTTCAACGGTACACCACAAATAAGTGTCTAATGTGTAGTTTTACTGGAAGAGACACACATCAACGTCGATGATGCTATTCGTTTCCACCGTAACCCTATACCACCTTTTATTTCTGTGTTATTTTCCTGTTTTTTGTGTGTGTGTTTTCAGCGCTGTAATAAAAGTGCCTGCTTTAATAAACCTTAATCACCGAGATTAGTTGTGTTGTAATCACTGCGTCCAGTACAAAAATCCGCGCTAAAATAAAAGACAAAACAGACCTGGAGGCACGATAAATAGCGGGCTTGTGTGTAGATTCGCGCTATTAGTTCCCGATTGTTTACTTCGCTTTTCTTCTGCTGGTCACTGCGTAGAGCAAAACCTTACTTCAAGATCACCGTGCTCGAGTCCCTCCATGCGGCCAGTAATTGCTGTTTCTCTTCTCCTTTTGACTGTGGCACTGGTAATTTGTTCTTGAAGTTCATAGCAGCCCCTTTTAGCTAAGAAAAATTGTAATTAGTAATCTGCAGTACATGAACATAGCTAATATTTTTTTATCTATAGAGATTGAACTAACGGACTTCACGGTGCTCTTTTTTTTCATAAGTAGTTTTAACCGGGTTAAAAGTAATTGTGTTTTTGCTAGTGCGCTTCAGAATCAATACCATCTGCACTATAAAAAGAGATGGACGCGGGTTTGATGACCTACTCGGATGAGCTCATTTCAAACAGGTAAAAAAAAACGTTCGTGTGCTTCCATTTCTATTCTCAGTAAATAACTCACACTAACACTCCGAGTACAACTTTATCGCATATTTTCATCATATATTTATCATATACAAGCACCTCCATCCAGCGGACATTCCAAGTACTAAAGGGGAGGTGGCTACCTACTTGCGTTTGTTTAACTGTGTACGCTAGCTTCAAAAGCTGTAAACGCATGTCGCGCTTCTCACGACAGAAAAACGCCACGTGCGGCGAACGATGCTATCGGCTGCATTATGTAACAAAAAACATAATTCTTCTAACGCGTGGCTCTCACGCGTGAGTGAGTGATTTTTAAATGAAAAGAAGAGAAAAGTGAGCCCCGTAACTGTCTTTCAGGGGAGGACACCTCAACAGTAGCTCACGAGGGATTGGGGTAAAGGAGGGAGGAAAAGGATAGAATTGAAAGGTAAATAGATAGAGAGGAAGGAGATAGCGAGGCACAGGGACAGCGAATGACAGAAAACGACGAAAGTAAGGGGGAGATAGAAAAGATGGACGCGGTCGCAGGAGTCCGAGGACGGGGCACCACTCGGTGAGAGCTCTTGTCGGCATCAGGAGATGGCGTAGGGTGAGCCCAGTCGGCCAGAGCTGCGCTGTCGTCGGAGATTGCGGAGGCACAACCGGTTGGCACGAAATCCAGCGAGCGAGTCCGTTCTCACGTGCGAAACGCCCTTATGGACAATACGCAATGCATTCACATGTCCTCGCAATTCCCTTAGGTGAGATGGGGGCATTTCCTTACGTTGTTCAAACATTGTGCTCACGAATAAGATAGTTTTAGCAGCCAGCACACCGGGTTCACTGTTATCTCAGCAAGTTCTGGCTGTCTCGTGCGAGCACTACAGCTCAGGCTGCATCGAAAAAAGCTTTTTGCATCGACACCTTTGAACTTACAGTGGCGCCGAAAAGTTTTGGGCGCTTTCTATAGCAAGAAGCTTCGTTTCAAATTGACTCCCTCGAATTCCCACGTCCTCGATACATAGGCCACACCACTAAGTGTCACTATTGTAAACGCGTCGTTGCTTTTGGGCCGTATAACTTAGGTGTCCGATGTCCGGCTTCAGCTCTGACATTGGTGATCCGCATGAACTGGTGGTGTTGGTGCTGCGGCTGCTACCTGATTATGTATATACTCTATGCACCCAACCGTCGGCGGCGAGTACGGTGTCTCCCACGGAGCTCTTTCCATGGGATGAAGCGCGGCCAAAGCACTCCGGACCGACAGGGGCTTCGCGCGCCGTGCGCGGAAATTGATTCAGCCGCGAACGGCGGCGGCGGAGGCGATCGCTCTCGGTAATGATTCATGAGTTGGCTTTTGAGCTTTCTGACAGTGGCCGCTGCGCTGGGCCGCTTATCTGCTCTCCTGAGTGGGGAAGACGAGGAGCTTTTGAATTGTGCATCGCTTCTCCACCCCTTTTGTCGCCGCTTCTTGCTCTGCTTTTGAGTCGTAATTGATAGACTTTTGATGTTTTGGAGAGAGTCTGGCTGGCTGGCGGAACCTCGCACTGCCGACAGCTAAGTGAGGCTTCCTGACGGACGCACTGACGGAAGTGGAAGCAAGATACCGTTACTTTTTTTACGGCATATCTTTTTTTTTCTCGTATATGAAGAATGAATGCTCCTGTGGGGAAAGTATAAGACTGGAGAAATCATTCATTCTGCCGGTCCAATTGTTGACTACAGGTCTTTTACTTGGAAACGGGCTCTGCCACTCTCGTATGTATACCTATATCTCCTCTAAGAGTGGGCGTTTTTCTAGCACTGTGCGTGTGCTTTCAATAATAGCGAAAGTTGAGCTGGTTGGTGGTTCATACTTGGGAAGTAAAAACAGAGCAAAAATATAGACAAGGACTCACTTCCACTGTCCTTGTCTTTATTTTTGCGCTGTTTTTACTTCCCAAGCATGTGCTTTCTCTTAATGCGCCACAATCTGCGTGCTCCAGTCACTGCTTGCGTGGCTTGGAATAGAGCGACGAGTAACGAAGCTCTCGCCACGTGGGTTTATTATACTTTATACCTCTCATTCTATGTCGGCCCGCCTTAAGTTATACTCTTTTTTGCTTAACGCACAGTCGTTTTAAGTTATTCAATTGGCTGCGAGGGCTCTCTCCGGGCGCGACCTTTGATGTGTCTCGCTAGGAGCCATTGCTATGGCGAAGCTGTTTTGCGTTGAATAATGGAAAATATGAGCTCTCCTGGACTACCGCCTTTCTGCGACTGTGTCACGAGCCCCGAGGAATGTGGAAGTAAAGCACCTAGTGTGATTACGAATTTCGAATGAATACATAAAGATGTCAGACTCGCTAGGTGCCTCTATACATCAGAGACGAAATGATATCGAAGAGACGTGAAGACTTGATGAGCCCAAAACCAGTGGGTATTTTCGCAACTGAGAAACTCTGTTATATTATGTTTTTTTCTTTTTTTCATTGTTATATTCGCCACGGAACAGCATATTTGTCTCCACCTTGAAAAAAATATAGGCACTATGTTGTAATCTACTGTGCCATTTCGGTAGCTTTTGTGAAGTCCTTCGAAGGGGAACTTATTGCTCGCCATGGTCTCGGTGGCTATCTAGACTGAATCATACGCCGCAACTAGAGATTATGTGCGGATGTTCTGATCAGGCAGGCACCGTCAAAGTTTGTCAAGTGTCGGTATGCACGCGTGCTTTGTCAGCAGCATAGCGCCATACGTTCCCATGCCCAACAACCTAGAAGCACTTAGACGTGGCAATAACAAAAAAAGCAACTGCAGCACAAATAAAGCTTCAACATATTTCAATGGTGGTAGCATAGAAACCTGCTTTTTGACTGTGTGTTTTGGAACTTTTCACGCAAAGGAATATTTGAAGTTAACGTCTGTGACGAACAGTTCATCGGTATCCACTTGTATGTGTACATGTAATTTAAGTGTAACTACGCGTTTGCTACCAGTTTGTAATAACGGAAGAACTCGAGAAAGTATCTCGTCGCAAGCCTCTTCCTCTCTTAGCAAATAAATGCCTTTGTCGATTCGTGTTGCTATGGACGAAGGAAAGTTTGTACTCTAGCGTAGCAACTATTTTAGTTACCTTAAATATAAAATGAGTTATTCAAGTAACTGTTCTTTTTTTAACGCAGTTATGTTTTCATTTCCGAAGCTATACTGAAACAGAAGACGCGCCCAGAGGATGGCTGTTGGCATACCGGGACCAGAGCTATAGCACAAGGACAGCTTTTGCAAAGTTCAGGATATTATTTGCTTCCAGTGGGCATAAGTAAGCACTTCTAGCGTGAGCGGCATCAATGAAACAATGTTACGAACTTGTTAGTTAGAATCAACTTGTGTATGAACATTCCATGTTGCGTTGAGGCAGGCCTCGTCGGTATATCTGTTTTAAAAAATATCAGTAGAGGGGGAGAGCAAAAGAGAGAGAAGAGGAAGGCAGGGATGTTAACCAGAAGGTGATATCTAGTATGCTACCTTGCACTGATGTCGGGGAATGGGTGATTGACAGTGAGAGAGGAAAAAAATAATACGAGAAACAAACTAATCGCAGCCACGCACAAACATACTCAAGAGCGTTCCACTAAAAGTCATCCTGATAGGCCAGTCTATTAGTATGTTAGTAATCGTAAGTGTAACCTAGTGATAAAGTTTAGGAAAAACGAGACACCACGAGCAAGGTGATGTGGAACTTTTCATTTTCGGTTTAGAGCCACAAGTAATTCAAGTATTCCATTGGGGACAAAATAAACGCCAGGCTTGCGCGTAAGGCGCAGCACAGTCACAGCAAAAGCTAGAAGAGTGGCCTTTCAGAGTCTTTTCAGAACACTTATTGGGTAACTACTACAAGCACACTTGCTTGATACCTACTAGGGCATTATTATTATTTTTTGGTGGTAGACCAATATTTGCTATGCTCTTATCGTCATTCTTCTGAGAAGCGTGATATCCGCTAAAGACTAGCTAGAAATTTTGTGCCAATTGTCGATGCAGTGGCTGACGACGATGAGGAATTATGGCTGAAGTGGGTATGCACCACAGTTAATGGGGGAATAAGAAGAGGCTTATGTAATGGGTTGGAGCATTGGAAGGCCCACTCGTACCGCTATTCGCAATCTGCGGCGACTGGTTGTTCTTTCTCTTTTCTAAAATGCTTTATAAGTCGTATTAACGAGATTGCTTTCCCAACATCAAGCCTGTCTAAGGCAAGTTTGACGACAAGTCACAAGCACTGGCGTCGCTCAGTCTTAAAGACAAAGTGGTGTAGCTCAGTGGTAGAATACTGGCTTGGCACGCAGCGAACACGGGCTCGAGCCCTACTGTATCATTGGTGCTAGGTATTTTTTTTCTAATTTCGCGCGATCCGGTTACGAACACTGGCGGTCGCGGTGGCGGACAACTGCGCGTTACCCGAGTTGTGATCTCATAACATCTTTCGCTGTAAAAATAGAGGAACGACGGAAGAGTTGATCGAATAGTGCGCTTAAGTATGAAGGGGAAGAAAACAACTTTGGGATGACAAGGCCTCTACTTATCAAAGCAAGAAATCCCTAAATACTCAGAACCTTCCTCATCACTAATTCCGATGCAGCCGTTCTTGCACGCTTCTGGCCCATCAAAATGTTACTCGTTTGAAAATCGGTAAAAGCTTGTGTACCAAATGCTACCCGGTAATATGCCTCAACACAGTATCTGTGCGACTTCCCTTGTGGTAGCATGCATTTACAAAGCCTACCCGAATCCTATCCAGCGTCACGCACACGAGAGGCAACAAGATAAATGCAGAAATTAAGTATTCGAGAGGCCATATATCATCACTATCGATTTGCCACGGCTGTTGCGGTCGCAACAAACAACACGACGCCAGCAGCCAATGCGGTGGCGCACTGTCGTGCTCAGCGCACGTGCATTTCTTTCTTTCTCTGCGTTGGTCGAAACGAGAAATTTTGTAAACAATATGTGGGTTTTCACAAACAAAGTACACTTATGATTATGAGATACACCATAAGGGAGGGCTTCGAAATGTTTAACCACCTGCTGTTCTTTAACGTGAACTGAAATCACAAAGTACATGAGCTTCTAGCATTTCGCCACCATGAAAATGTCACCTTCGAGTCAGCAGCCGGGCAGCCAAGCCACTGAATTCACCGAGGCGCACACGCGCATTGGGCAGTACTTTGCAAAGCAGGAAACAAAGGGTCATGCCAATTAAGTGTTTCGGTTTCCAATCTATTATTATCCATATGCATCATTCCAGAGGACCTTCGAGTGGCTAGCACTGCATATTCAAAACCTTGACAGGAGGAATGCCTATAATGTGACAATTGCCAATGGTGCAACTTGGCTAAGAAGGGGTGACTGAAATTCACGCTGACTTCATTATGGTGGGCGATATGCCGACTGAAAACTGAGCGCATGTTTATTTTAAATATGGTTATGGCTTTTCTGCTCCTAAGACACACACAAAAAAAACATGTGCGTGCGCGTGTGTCTACTACGCGTGTCTGTGTGTGTGTGTGTGTGTGTGTGTGTGTGTGTGTGTGTGTGTGTGTGTGTGTGTGTGTGCGTGTGTGTGTGTGTGTGTGTGTGTGTGTGTGTGTGTGTGTGTGTGTGTGTGTGTGTGTGTGTGTGTGTGTGTGTGTTGGTTAAAAAGTACCGCTCCTCTTTGCGAGGGAAAAATGTAACATTGCGAAGGCAGAAGAGCCTCTAGGAAGCGCTCATACCCATAACAGCCGAAGCATGCACAGGAAGCGGTGTGAGGTCAATCTTAAACAGAAACTAGCAACATCAAAATAACAGAAAGAAATTAAAAATAAACGACGAAAAAGCGTATGAAGACAGGATTACCACTCAAAGCATAAAGGCGATTAAATCAGGAATGCAGTGCTCGCTGGTATAGCCGGCCGCTGTATATTAAAGCGCAAAACGAACGTGTTTCTGCGCCTGTGAAGTAAAGACTACGTTCAGCGTCGGCGTACGTGACACCTGAGAGTTCCTGGTTGTAGTTCGGCGTCCGCGTATCAAGTTTTCGCTCACTCTTACTCTTTCATTCTACTCCGCAAGCATTCTGGAGCCATTTTCAAACGACGCCCGTGATTCCGGTATTTTTTCGACGATGTTGTGAGCGTGCTCACAGTCGGTGTTTCTCATTCAGCACACGTCCATAACCGGCACTCTAGATTCCCATGCAACATGCTGGCAGTATTTTTTTCTTTTATTTTAAGGGCTGCATTGGAACCACTGGTACCATCAAGGGACCATAAAACTCACAAAATTGAACTGCCGCTCTGTTTGCTCGGGCGGTTTCAAAAGAACCACAAGGCTACATAAGGAAAGAATCGTGCCTCCCGGAAATTACTTTCGCTTTTTGTGTACTTTAGTCTGTAGAATAGAGCTAGATAAATAAAGAATGAAAGAAAGCGTCGAGAGCATTAACCAACCAACTACAACGCCAGCAGTTTTATAACAGTAAAAGGAATCGATGCCAACGTGAAACAAAGTTTGTTTCCCCTTTTCTCTGATGGGACCTATATAGTCAGGAAAAAAATTAAGGACACTTGAGCATCGCCTTGAAAAGCACAGCGAGATAGCATGATTGGCATTCTTGCATATCGCCTTCTCTGAACTGGAAGCCTGCTTCGGTTCTCAGTAGATGCCTCAACTGTGCCATTAGGAAATGAATGACTCTGCGCGTAACATTACTATTTCGAAGAATATTTTAATGCCTATGCAAGGACAGTGGTTTAGTACCTACTACGCCATAATGGATGTATTGATGTGGGTTGTAGTGGCCAAGTATTCTATTAGGGTGGCCAATGCTGCTCTTGTGAGGGAGTGCTTTACCGGCTGTGGTGGCCAGTGAGGCCACACCCCAGGCATTTTTTTTTGTAGAGTATATAGAATAAACACTCCACTGACTCTTCTCCTGGCCCTAGACTTGAAAAAGAAATGGCTGAAACTGATACCCAAGAAGCCAATCATAGAGCCGGGGCTCAGAGGGAAAGTGCCATTATTCTGATTTTCGCTTCAGAATTGATCCACGACTTTAACTGAGGAAAGTAGCGTAAGCATTGACGCGATGGAGGATGATATAACTAGCATAATCTAAGAGTGTGCGATGGTAGTCGGGGGAACAGTCATTAGAGAGGACACTGTCCAATGACACAGAGTACCAGACTCTTAAAAGATTGCCAGCATCATCCTAATTCATAAGAAAGGGGAGGTCAACGACTTAAAAAGTACATGCCGAATCAAGAGTTTGTTCTCAAAGCGCGATTTACAAAAATGATAGCTAATAGATTCAAAACAACATTAGTGTTCAATCAACCAAAGGACGAAATGGGATTTCACACAGGCTACTCAACAATACACTATATTTATACTATCAGTTAGGTGGTAGAGAAATGTACGGAATACAACCAACCCCTATACATAGCCTTCATAGATAACGAGAAGGCGTTTGACTCAGGCGAGGCATCAGCAGTGATGCAAGCTCTACGAAATCAGGGCATCGACGAACCCTACAATAAAATACTGGAAGAAAGCTACGGTGTATCCACAGTTGCTGTATTTCTCCATAAAGAAAGCGACAAAATCCAAATGAAAAGGATGTAAGGCAAGGGGACACAATCTCTCCTGCTATTCAACGCGTGTTTACAAGAGGCTTTCGAGACTTTAAATTTGGAAGAGTTAGAGATAAGAGGTGTAATGAAGAGTATATCTTCGTAGCGTGATTTGCTGTTGACATTGCATTTATGAGTAACTCTGGGCGTGAATTACCGCTCGTGATTACTGAACTCGACAAGAAAGCAGGAGAGTGGGTCTGAAAATTATTATGCATTAAACTAATGTGCTAGAGTCTCGGCAGAAAACAATTTTTTGTGATAGGTAGTGAGACACTGGTAGTTGTAATGGAATACGTTTACTTAAGGCAGGTAGTAACCGCCAAGCCGAACCTTAGGAGTGAAATAACTAGAAAAATAAGGTTGTTGTGGAGCACATTTGACAAGCATTCTGAAATCATGAATGGTAGTCTACCATTAGCCCTGAAGAGGAAGGCTTATAATAGCTGCATCTTACCAGTACTGACCTATGGAGAAGGAACCTAGAGGCAGAAACAAAGAGACTTCAACTTAAATTGAGAATGGCGCAGAGAGCTACGGAAAGGATAATTACAGGTGCAGCCTTTAGGCACAACAAGAGAGAAGAGTGGGTCCGAAAATAAACGGGGGTAATCAATGAAACAGCTAGCCTGATGTGTGTCACGCAATCTTCATACCAATAATGCACAACTCGGAAAATATGTATACCTCGTCTTTGCAACACAGGTATAGGCAGCATGTGGGTATCTGCAGTACTCTTCATCCCTCACAATCCATGCTTCATCGTACCTCCAGGGTGGGCAGAGAAGAACGAAGTTCCCCTATCCTGACTGCTATTTCTCTGCGGGCACCGCTGTATATACAAGCGTGCGGTTTCGCGAGCAGCGGCACTCACGGCGCTTCGCGATGTGGGCCAGCTATTCCGCGGAGAGACCTGAATCGGCAGGCTTGTCACGCTTACCGTGTTCGTCGTCCTCTTCCCCACCTCCCGTGTCTTTGTGGGATCCGTGAGCCTCCTATCAAGTCCCGCTCCTTCACCGTGTGCAGCGCCTGCGGAAGTTCTGGCCACGGCTTCTGCACAGTTACGCTTTGCTTCACGCCCATGTCTCGAGAGCCGGGCCCGCGCATTCCCTTTACAGGCCCTGCTGCTTCGAGTTAAGCCTTGCCCTCGTTCCTTACAGGTTACCGCTCCTAGCCCTTGCCTTACCGCGAATAAAGCACTCAATGCTGTGGATCCTCGTCGTTGCTTTTTTTCGGCCTTTTTTTCTTCTGCTCCTCCTTGTCATCTCATATCAAGGGCCTCTAGTTATTTGTTTTTACTCGCGCCCTCTTCTTCTTTGGCGTTACACTTCGATGCTGCGTTGTTGTGCCGAGAACCGTCAAGATGTTCGTCAGTATTGATTGATATCTTCGGATTGCGATGGAGTGAAAATGAGATGTGCATACTCAACAAGTTCGCTTGTTTGAAGCGGTGCTTAAGAAGCTGCCCGGAACGCTTCATGCAGCGGCGATTGAAAACCAACAACGACGCAGTGTATTTTCTTCGTATAGTTTCGTTTGTGTATGTAATCATTTGGGTAGCTGCAATAATGTCAGTAACTAGGTTACGTAGCCATCGCTAATATTAGGTTTAGAAGGGCCAGATGCCCAGCTGGACTGAGCCGGCTCTATTGCCCATTTCTAAACAAGAGTTTATGTACATGTAATGGACACGATTTATCTTTATGTACAAATATGAGGCTTTTCAATCTGTTATCCTTTGTTGTCGCGTGTAGAGCGGGATCTGTTGCTTAGATTAACATAAGTACAAGCTGATTATTGACCACCTTCTGAGTATTAGAAACACTTTTGTCTTCCGAAAGGGGGCCTCATGAGCCCCGGACTATTCAACCCTGTTCTAATTTGCCGCGTGCAATATATACAAAGTCTTGTTCATATATTATATGGTGATGGTGGCATCTGTGTTTGGACATCGGTAACAACCCATTCTCAGATACGAACGATGCTTGAATAAGCTGTGATTTTGGTATTGGCTTGCGTTAGTGAAAATATAACTTCAAGATTTCTGTTCTGTTCTGTTTTGTTGCAACTGTTTTGCTGTAGAAAGCAAACTGTCACCTCCTCAAACACCCGCGTTGGTCACGCCCATGCGGAATCCAACGATGACACATACACTATCCGTCAATCGGCAAGATGTGTGTAGCGTGATAGCACAGAAACGTTTATTGGTCGGCATCGATACAGACATCTTCTGGAGTGTACTTGTCGGAGGTAATAACAAACGTCTGACAGCCATCTCACACCCCTTCAAATCTTCTGAGGTAAAACGCGGAATACGTCAACGCTCAGACAGCAACACGTGCGTGCGCGTTAATTGTATGAGGGAATATAGCAGCTCCATTCCGCATGTACACTTTTCAATTAGTCTAAATGTGAACTGCGTGACAAGTTTGGGACAATAAAGACCCCATTTCGCACCTATGTATGGTTTAGATGAACGCGATAAATATGTATAGGCCACTACAGGTTATAGTGATGAATTGAAGTTACCGCAGGAAGAGAATTATCTATAATAAATCTTGCCTCATAAAGCACGAGCAGTATTTCGCACGACAAATACAATACAAAAAACTCCACTGAAATGTTTACGCCTTAACGTGGTCGTATTTTTTCATTTCTTTTCTTTCTTTTATTCTCCCTTATGCTGCATTATCACTAGAACGAGGGTATTATATATTTTGTAGAACTAGGGTATTACACTACTTGAACTGGCACGGGAAGTGCAGCCGACACAGACCTAAATGTCCTTATTGTAACTCGTTCATCACCTTGCGGCAGAACCTTGTGTCGACGCAGAAACGAAGCCGGGCTAGCGAATCAAATGGCGATGGGAACGAGTGGCAATCTCGCTATCACTTTGTGCTGTTGAAGACGACGTTTAAACGTCGTTCCAATTTTCTTATCGAGTTTCCTATCCCAGTCTCGTCGTTTGCTTTCAGTTCGCTCCACGTAAAGCAATTAAGTCGCCAGTTTTCATCACTTGCCGAATCAGTTAAAATCCAGGAGCATCTGGTGTGCAATGCGCCCTTGCTACACACTTGTACAAATCGAGTCGATTATCGTTGTCTGAGCTCATCTTTTGAAGTACTCGTCTCACTACAATTCGCGTCGCTGAATGCTTGCAACGAAATTGCACTGACTTTGGGGTCAAGCAGCAGTTCCCACAATCCACATAGGCACAAATGCACATATCTTTTCTTCGGTAAATGTCCCCGGAGGCTTGAGAGGGCTTTCTTGGTCTTTACTTTCCCGTTACGCGCTTGCTTAGTACAGCGGTGTTTGCTTTCCGAGACGAGCCTATATGAGACGCTGTGGAACGAAAGAAGCGTGCAGTTCGTTGTGAGAAGGCGAAATTAGGTGAGAGGAATGCTGCACACATATCACTTGGTGCCAGTAGCAGGAATGAAAAGGTTTACCTAATGGGTCTTGGGAGCTATCGACATGTCACCGTCATCCCATTTCTTTGACGAGAGGCAGCGCATTCACTCGCCACTCGCGGCGAGTGAATGAGGCGCATGGGGTTTCAGGAGACGCGAGCGAATGAAGCGAACGGTGCTTCAAGAGCGGCCGGTCGGCCGTTGTTGACAAAGAGATTAGAGTCGGGAGCAGCCACACACTGGCAGCAGATAGGCAAATGAACGAAGGGCAAATGGATGTTTGGGCAGGCGAGGCACGTCGACATTTGGAGGGAGGATAAGCATAGTGACGAGCGGCAACGACGGAGAGAGCAGGTGGGAGTGTGAGACCAAGACATAAGCACCAGAGGCACGCGAGGCGTGCTGCCGCATGTAAAAACGATCCAACGACGTCTCTCTTGTCTATAAGCGTGTGTGAGAGCATGCGCGTCAGTATGTCTGCGCATCTGCATGCCCTTTGGTGCCCCCTTTTTGCTCTCTTTTCTCGCGCAAGTGCACCGGCTCTGGCAATGAGTTGTGCCACCATACGAGGCCCCTCAATCACACTTGCGCGGTTCTTTGTGTTCTGGGCTGCATACCCCTCCCCCTCTTCCCTGTATTCTTCTTTATTCGTGCTTCCTTCGTTACTTCATCTGTTGCACTCTTTACGGCTGCACTTCCATTATTGCTTTCTGTTGTCATCAACTATCAGTTTCATGAAATTTCCGCTGGTTACGCCGGTGCACATCGACCATATTTTTGTATGTCAATACCATATTTTCTGCTTTTTTTTCTCTGCCACTAGCTCTCCCTCATCTATAGTATTCATTGGCCATATCTACATTTTGTACAACTTTTCCGAAACCAGCCAGCCATGTACTTTGTTTATTCCATGCATTCACCTCGTCGTGTTTATGATTCAATAGCTCCTACTGGCTCTTACCATTAGTCGACCGGTCTCCTGAGGTTTTGTCTACAAAACTTACCGATAATAAATAAGTCTTCTTCGGTACCTGTATGCACAGCACAGAGCGACGTCCACTGCTGAGGTGTATGATGATTTATTCCACGCACACAAGATTCGCCATCTGTCTTTGTGCTTATACAATAATATGTCTAGCAGAGCCAGTTCTTGTACCGTTGACTGGGCAGATCAGCACCATCCGCTTTGCCCGTGTTTCTGAGTATGATGTTCGAGACTAGAGGTCGATATATGTTCTTTGTTAGGCTCAATCACAATGAAGAGGTGGTGTTCCCGAAGCTTGCGTTCCACCCAACAGGTGCTCTTGTCACGGCACCGCAACACTTGCCACATTGATAACAGGCCTGAGCCAGAGCTTAGACATGATGGAGCGTGTGGTCAGTATGCTCGTCGTAGGCGAATAACTAAGCGGTGCCTCCTCAAGCAACTTCTCCTTGGACGTCAAAAGTTACTGTTCACACCGCTCGGTAACATCTCTTCGCGGGGGCTGCCAATGTCACACTGGTTAACGCTTGGATTGCAGGTTACTGCGGCTGACAAAAACCGATCTTTCCACCGTTTCGGTCTCTTGATTATATACATAGATATAAGTCTAGAAATATTCTCCTCTACATAAGGGTGCAGAAATACCTGCTTAATTTTTTACTTGCCTTGTTCTTTTACGTGGTCCTCATTGCCCCAAAGTTTCGGAACGTCAGGAGGAGGCGGAGGAGGAAGGAAAAATAAAAGCTTCACAAGCAATCTTATCACGCTTCGGAGCACATATTTAGTGCGAGTGGATCGCAGGTATGTCAGTAAGGTAAAGCGCGTGCATCTCTATAAGGCGCAAGCAGCATTTATTTTGGCGTCAAATTCGGTTAGCAGTCCTCAGCCAGTGCAGATGATAAATGCGACAGAAAGTCATTTCTATTGCGAAGACAACTTGCACCTTCCGACTACTAACGGTCCTCTTTCTATAGCACGTTGGTCTTTTCAGAAGAGGCTTGAAAAAACGTTTGGTTGTGGTAGCTTTAGTGGACGAATCATACGTGATATTTCACGAGTGCCAAAGGAAATCCAAGACCGTTACATGAAAGGCTAATTCATGCAGTTCCAGCCTATTGTTTAAAGCGTCAGAATATTCTGCAGAGGCTAAAGGTTGCTTAGCGGAAACAACAGTATACTAGAAGCAACGGTTAGCCAAGGTATCATAAGTTTCACTACTAGAGCTTCGGTTTATTATGTACCGTACCGATGAATAACATTTTCACAGTCTATATTATAGTTCTCATTTCTGGCTCATTTCCTTAGCATTATTCGCGCTTGGCATTATTCGATCCCGTGATACAACGTCAAGTACAAACTGAGCTACGGTGGCAGGAGTTGTCCCGTGCAATCTTCATCACGAAAATGTTTTATGGCGGGGTCCACTGAGCCTTCCGTGTCGTATATTCATCCTGAAAATAATAATGAAAGAATGCATATGATGAGATGGCAATCAAAAAGCTCTCAAGAAACTTTGTCTACTGGTGTCGAAATCACGGCCACTAGGCCACCGGGCACGCTTTTTCTGTACCATGGTCACACACTCTTTAGCAATTCTACAGACAGACAATGAACTTTATTTGATCCTGAGGAGCTTTCGCGGGAACCCCTATCGGGGACCCGCGCAAGCCGCTGGCCGCGTCCAAGTCGGGGCTGGGACACCGTGATGTTCCGCCCTTTCTTGGGCCCTCTGGATTGCCTGGATTTGTGCTTGAAGCGATGGGCTCCGGAGTGCTTCTTCCCAGTCGGCTTCACTGGATAGGGCGCCATTAGGTAACGCGGGGCATTGCCAAAGCATGTGCGCTAAGGAACAATAAATTTCACTACATTCCGGACAACTTGAATCAACGTCTGTGGACATATGACTAAGGCCCCGCGAGGGGAACGAGCCCGTCTGGAGCATTCTAAGTGTAATTGACTGAGACCTATCTAACTTCGGGTGAGGAAGAGGATAGGCTCTTCTACTTAGCCGATAGTGAGATATGATTTCCTTAAACGTAAGGAGTGGATCGTTATGCTGGATTTCATCCTGACCCCATAAAGCCTCCATGCCGCCGCGGCGCGTTAGATCTCGCGCACGGTCATGGGCAAGCTCGTTGAGGTTAGGTACGTGCTGATGAACGTCCGCACCCATATGGGCGGGAAACCAAGAGTTTAAGTGAGTGCCAGGGTCTGTTCTTTTTTCTAGAATGGAGGCAGCCTCCCGCGCTATGTTACCTGACTCAAAAGCTTTGATGGCCGCTCGTGAATCTGTTAACACGGTGGTGTGTGAGCGGTCGGTCATGGCCAGGGCTATGGCGACCTGTTCTGCAACTGCGCTCGTAGCTAACCTGACCGAGGCTGAGGAGCTTAATTCCCCGTTGCCGACAATGACTGCCAGCGCGAATGTGCTAGACTTGCCGTACTGAGCCGCGTCAACAAAGACAGTCGATTCTCGATTCTCGGCGGCGTTCTGTAATATAGCCCGTGCTCGGGCTTTTCGCCTCCCTACATTGTATTGCGGGTGCATATTCCGAGAGAATGGGCTGACCACAAAGGTTTCCCGTACCTCCCGGGATAAGGTAATTTTCAGTTCAGCAAGCATTCTAGGAGCCATGCCAGCCTCGGCCAGGATGCGTCTTCCTGCCCTGGTTGACATGAGCCTGACCACCTGGGCGGTGACCTGCGCTTCGATCACTTCATAAATCTCGTTGTGCATACCGAGTTGTCTTAATTTGTCAGAGCGTGTGGTTACTGGTAACCCTAGCACCTTTTTGATGCTCTTACGGATGAGAGTGTCTAGCTTATTTTTTTCCGTTCTAGTCCAGGTAAGCGCCGATCCTACATAATTAATGTGGCTCATTAGGAAGGCGTGATGGATCCGAAGTAGGTTGGCTTCACTTAGTGCCTTTTTGCGTCCTGATACTCTAGCAACAAGTCTCAGCATGCTTTCGGTTTTGGCCGTGATGTGCGTCAGGGTTTTTGCGTTACATCCTCTCGCGTCAATCAGTAGTCCTAGGATTCTGATTGAATCTACTCGTGGAATGCGCTGTCCATTTCTTGCAAAAAGGGAGATGGGAATTGGGTCGAGGTTTGGAAGTCTCCTAATGCCTTGCCTGGCCGGCCTGTACAGTAACAGTTCTGATTTGTTTGGAGAGAGTTGGAGGCCTGTGCCTTCTAGGTAGGACTCCGTTTCGTCTAGGGCTGATTGCAGCGCGTTTTCTACTTCTACGAGTGATCCTCCGGGGCACCAGATCGTGATATCGTCCGCGTAAAGCGAGTGGCCTATATCGGGCAGGGATCTGAGCCTCTCCAATAAGCCCTTCATGACTATATTGAATATCAAGGGGGAGATGACCGCCCCTTGGGAAGTGCCTCTGGCACCTAAGGCGAACTCGTCTGACTTGTGTTGAGCGATCCTTATGGTAGCCGTTCTATTCATCAGGAATGACCTAACAAAGGCCTGAAACTTTGCTCCCAGACCTAGGCTGGCCGTGGCCTGCAAGACAAAGCAATGAGATACGGTGTCAAAGTCCTTGGTCAGGTCAAGGGCTAAGATCCTCCTAACATCCCTAGTGCTGTTATCGAAAATGTGCTTCTTAAGAAGTAGCATTACATCTTGTGTGGAAAGGACAGCCTGAAGCCGATCATGTTGTGTGGGAATAGTTCATTGCGTTCTATGTAGTTCGAGATCCTATTGAGGATCGCATGTTCCGCTACCTTGCCTACACAGGAGGTTAGCGATATCGACCTTAGGTTGTCAAGATTTAAGGGCTTACCCGGTTTTGGAATAAGCACAATCGAGGCCGCTTTCCACTCTGCCGGCACGCTTCCACTCTCCCAAGTCTTGTTGACCTCTTTCGTTAGCATCTCAATTGATCTATCATCCAGGTTCCTTAACGGTCTGTTTTAGATGCCGTCTGGTCCTGAGGCTGACCTGCTATTCAAGTTGTGAAGGACGGCCCTAATTTCAGACTCCGTGAAGGGGTCATCGAGCTCTTTTACCGTGTCACATTCTATTTCAGGATACTCTTCTGATCGTCCTGCGCCTAGCAGGAGATATCTATTCGCTACCTCGTCTAAGAGCGTTTCTGCCGTTCCACCCTCTTGTCTGTGCTTGTGAATCAGGCGGCACAGTGCCTGTCTTTGATTGCCTTCGGTATGCGTATCATCTAGCATGTGTTTAAGAAGATTCCATTTCCCCCCTGTACGCATACGTCCATCGACTGCTGAACAGATCTCATCCCATTGTAGCCGAGCTAACTCGGTGCAGTACTGTTCGATCTCCCTGTTAAGTTCCGCAACCCTCTTTCGTAACCGTCGGTTAAGCCTCTGTGTTTTCCATCGCCTCAAGATGGAGGCTTTGGCTTCCAAGAGATGTGCGAGGTGCGGATCCATCCTGGGAACATCGAGCTCGGTTTGAATAGTTTTTGTGGCCTTTTCAACGTCCGCTCTGAGTGTCTGAATGAGTTCGCTGAAGCTGTCGTATTCGCCCGTGTCCTCGTTTCTGAGCTTTCGGAAAGCATCCCAGTCCGTCACTTTAAATACCCTGGCCTGGGGGGCTCTGACCTGAATGGTAACACTAATGATGAAGTGATCGCTGCCCAGGTTTTTTTGCTTGTTATCCCAGGTTGTTTGCTGTAAATTTTTGATAAACGCGAGATCGGGGGTTGTGTCTATAGTCACCGACGTGCCCAGTCTCGTGGGAAACCGGGGATCGGTGATGATCGTTAGCGTTAGGTCATCGACTGCCAGCGCTAGATTTATGCCCTTAGCCGTTTGCCTGATGTACCTCCATGCGTTATGTGGAGCGTTGAAGTCTCCCGCGATTACTAACGGTGACTGTCAGGCGAGTTTAGCGGCCTTCGTAAACAGGGAGTGGAAAGACTATCTCTGATCGAATGGTGGGCTGTAAACATTTAGAATGAACACGCTTTGTTTAAGCCACACGCTTTGTTTAAGCCACTTGTTAGGAATAACCTCAATGAAAAGCGCCTCCATTTTGCCACGACCTGGCTGAATGTCATGAACAACGTATGCGAGCTTTTTGCTCACCAGCGTAGCTATACCTCTCTTGGACTCCCCCCTTGCCGCCACCGATTTGTAACCAGCGAAGGTGGGTGTGTCGCACAGGGTTTCCTGTAGCAAAATTACCTGGGGCCTTTCTGCCTAAGCTGTAACGTACTGTTGCAGTGAGGTCTTGCGCCTTTGAAAGCTAGCGCAATTCTAATGCCAAATTACTAGATTATTTTGAGTGCCCGCCATTTTGCTAGCTTTAGTTTTATTGACCCTGCGGGGTCGCCCCCGCATCATCATTAACTGCAGCTTGTGTACGAACCTTTGGCCTGGTCTTAATAGCCATTTTATTCTCAAGTGCGACTACCTTATTTTCTATGGCTCCTACTTTACTCTCAGGTGCTTCCATGCGCAGCGCGAGTTGATTAATGCTTAACTGATTTTCTTTGGAAATCCTAAGTAACTCTTCTAGCATCTTGTTCTGCGAGCTTTCCACTTGCATCTCCGAGTCGCTCTCATCCTTTGGAGTTGGAGCCTTACGCTTGGCCTTGTTGACCTCGACTTTGGGTTCCTGCGTACTTTTATGCACGGCGTTATCCGCTACGTTCGCGCCCTCGACTCTGCTGGAAATGGCCTGCGTGGCTGTCTGCTTGCGTAGCTCTGCTTTGAGACTAGCAATCTCCTGACGTAACTGTTCAATCTCACTCTTTTCATCATGCTCCGGCGATGCCGACCGCGTTACCTTTTTGGACTTGGGCGTCTTCTCCTTGACTCGATCCGCCCATGTGAGTTCCTCCTGGATTCTCCTTCTAGAGGGGTTGGCCGCTAGGGGGCCACGGTGTGCGGACGCGCGTCGCATCGGCTCCGCAGATTTTCTATGGTTTTTCGGCGATTTCTGGTTGTTTGAAGTGCATCGGATTTCGTGAAGTACAGCGAACAGTGAACGTTGAATTTCAGCGGTGAGTGGCTGTTTTTCGGTCTTCTGCAAGCTGAAAACTTCGAGGCAGCGACCGTCGCGCCCGGCCAGACGCACCGCCGCATAGCGGCTTCTGCGTCGTGGTCGCGTCTCAAGCGTCGGCGGATGGACGCTCTTCAGGAAACACCGAGGTCTCCTCAGGAGCAGCCACTGGTTCACACAGATGAGGAGTCTGCTACAGAAACCACTCAAATGGACGTTCAGACCTGGTCACTGCAGGGTTCGTCCGAAGAAGTCGACAATGTGTCTGCAGGGGAACGCCAGGATGGTGCCGCATGGACGGAGGATGGCTGGCACACGGTTTTGACACGCCGGCAAAAGAAGAACCAGAAGAAAAACCAGAAAAACGCGTCAGAAGCTGTGGAGTGCAACGCCTCGTCAAGCAGCCCACCGAAGCAGGGAAATCAGGTGAAGCGCCGACGTCGTACGAGAAGTCGCCGTCCGCTCCCGCCCCTGCCAAAGGACGACATAAAGATCATCCTTAGGCCTCACAAAGGCCTCGCCGTAAAAGACGTACTCGGCTATGAACTTTCCACCGCTGTAATAGACGCTTGCCACCGACACTTCGACGGTGGTTGCTTCATGCTGCGCGTCCACCCGGGCTCGAATATTATCATCGTATCGACGCCCCACGAGCATGTAGCCAAAGAGCTGCGAGAGATCACGCATCTGAATATCAGGGGACGAGTGCACTCATTCAACTCGTATGTGGCGGATCCTGAGGACGTCCTACGAGGCATAGTCCATGGTATTCCGTCGGGGACTTCTCAAGCAGAACTCATGGCGAATCTCCGTGTGAGAACACAGGGGGTCAAGATTGAGCGGGCACGCATGCTCGGATCTACGAAGACCGCCATCATTACCTTCACGGGCAGCACACTGCCTAGGTGCGTCTATTTCATGGGAGCGGAAGCCATCTGTTATCCCCACAAGCCTACGAGGCAGGCTTGCAAGGTATGCCACTCCACAGGGCATCGAACTGACGTGTGCCCAACGCCCGACGCCAATGTATGCTCCACGTGTGGAACAAGTGAACCCGCACAAGGACACGAGTGTACCCCTAAGTGCGTGATATGTGGTGAGGACCATATGACAGGTGACAAAATGTGCAAGAAGAAGCTTAAACACGTTCCGCCTAGGAGGTCCCGAGTGGATCAGCCAAAACGGAGGCACCATCCACGCTGGTTCAGCTCCGAGCGGGACTCGTCAGTGGAATCACGCTCACGTTCAAGATCCAAGTCACGGGCTTCCTCAAAGGGTCGAGCCCAGTCTGCGTCCAGAAAACAACTCAACAAACAGCCGCATCAGCAGCAGCACCAACAGCAGCAACAGCAGCAGCAACAACAACAGCAGCAGCAGCAGCAACAGCAGCAACAGCAACAGCAACAGCAGCAGCAGCAACAGCAGCAGCATCAGCAGCAGAAGAAGAAAGCGCTGGTACAAATCTTGACGCCGCCCAAAGAGGGGACGGAGGCAGCCGCCTGCCAGCCAGCAAACACGGTGAGCTGGGCGAGGATTGTGTCTCCATCTGCTCCCTTAATTGAGAATCCCGAATATCAGAAAATGGTTGCCGAGAATAAGCAGCTTGCTTTAGAAAACGAGAAACTTCGATGCCAGATTAAGGAGGAACGCCGGGAGTTCCACAAAATCATATCATCTTTAGAAACCAAACTTGAAGCCAGGCTTAACGCCTTAGAGGCGAACAACAACGCCACTCATGCTATCTCCAGGGCAACCGTAGCCCACTCTTTGGAGGGAGGAACGGCGAAAGTAGACATACCTCAGAGGTTTAGCGAGGAGGCCCACGTTAACCAGTTACAGATAGGGGAACAGTTGCAGAGCTTGCGAAACTTAATGCGAGAACTCCAATCACAACAGCAACGAGCAGCGTCTGAACTCCGAGAGCAGATGATGCAGCAAATGCATCAAATGTTTTCGGAGTACAGGAAAGAGTTTGCAGCAGAAACGGAACAACAAAGACGATACGTTAATGACTCAGTTGTAGGCATTCAGCGTGCCATCAACAAGCGGGTCAGTGTTACCTCCGCGAGCAGTCCACTACCGAAGGACCGTCGAATCACGGAGAAAGCAGACACCCCCCAATAAAGGCAGTAGTCACCATGGCGCGAACTAATTCCACGCAAAACTCCGACCACCTAGAAATCTGGCAGTGGAATTGTCGCACGTTCCACAAACGAGCGGCGGCATTGCAGAATTACATCCATTCGGCACTAATCCCACCTGATGTAATATGCCTGCAAGAAGTTGGGAACCGTCCCGTCAAATTGCAGGGATATTACACATTATACGATCCAAAATACCCCCGCGTTGCAGCGCTGGTGAGTAACTTCATGACAGTCGCGCTAGATCATTACGATCAGACTGACATTAATCACCAAATTATCGATGTCTTCCCACAAAAACGAGGAAAAGTACGAACGAAAATTTTAAACATATACAGTCCTCCCAAAAACCGGAATGACGACTTCGGCCCACTCCTAAACGAGGCAGTTCGAGCCGTTGGCACCAGAGATCAATTAGTGGTGGTGGGCGACTTTAATGCTCCGAGCACCGCTTGGGGCTACGTCCGGGATTCACCCAAGGGAGTGTTATTAGAGAACACCACGTCTAAATTAGGTTTTACCCTTATCACTCTGCCAACAGCACCCACCAGGCTTGGTAATAGCATTAGCAGGGACACGTACCCTGATTTGACCTTCACCTTCAACATTAAAAATGCCACGTGGTCAAACCTCGATGAAAATCTTGGTAGTGACCATTATATTCTTAGCACCTCTATAGCATCACCAAAAGTTCGTCGTGTCGCTGGTGACGTTGTGATGACAGACTGGGTGACCTTTCGAAAGCGCCCTCTGCCGGAGCAAACGCCCTGTGATGTCAGTGGGTGGGTTGCTTTCATTCGAGAAACGCATGATGCCACCTCTAAGAAAATAGCGCGCACAGTGGAGGCGCCTGCGATAGACCGGCACCTATTGCACATGTGGGATAGTAGGCGACGCCTGATCAAGAGGTGGAAAAAACAACGCCTCAACCGCTGCCTCTACAGGCGAATCGCTGCTCTGTCGGAGGAAGCGAATGAATACGCCACGAAACTTGCCACCGATGGTTGGGTGCAGTTTTGCGGTTCTCTCCGCGGAACACTAGGGACTAGCCAGACGTGGGCGATACTGAGGTCCATGCTGGAGCCGGACAAATCTAAATCCTCCATGAACCGCATTCTTCAAAGAATAGTACACAGCTACCCCGGCACCGACGGAGAGTTGATCCAGGCGCTTAAAGACCGTTATATCGGTACTGATGTGGTTCCGCCAAGTACATTAGAGTACATCGGTAGCGAGAATGCCACATTAGACGCCGCAATCACGAAAGAAGAGGTTTTCGCGGCAGCCCAGGCAGCCAATCGGAACTCTGCGCCGGGGTCGGATGGTATAACAAACGCAATGATAAGAAACCTCAGCACTGAGGTTCTTGAGCAGATAACGCAATTTCTCAACGACCACTGCTGGTCCCAAGGTCACGTTCCTCCGGAGTGGAAGGAAGCCAAAATAATAACTATACCAAAGCCCGGTAAAGCACCATCGCTCGGAGCCCTGCGGCCCATTTCGCTTACTTCGTGCATGGGCAAGCTCTACGAGCGAGTAGTACAGACACGGCTTCAAAATTACATTGAAAAAGAAAATCTGTTTCCCGCTACCATGATTGGTTTTCGCTCCGGACTCTCAACCCAGGATGCCTTCCTCCTTTTAAAAGAAGAGGTCATGAGTTGCGTACCCAGGGGAGGCGAACATTTGGTCTTGGCCCTCGACCTCAAAGGGGCCTTTGATAATGTTTCGCACGAGGCCATTCTCTCTGAACTCAACACAATCGGCTGCGGAAAACGTACATTTAACTACATTAAATCCTTCCTCTCTGGGCGGACGGCAACTATTGGGATAGGCGACACGAGATCGGTGCCGTTCTCGATGCCAAATAAAGGCACACCGCAAGGGGCAGTCATCTCCCCCTTGCTCTTTAACATAGCTATGCGCAGACTTGCTCACGAGCTCGAAGCAATCCCGCACCTTGGATATACATTGTATGCGGACGACATCACACTCTGGGCTACGAAGGGTTCACTGGCGCTGAAAGAGCAGACCCTCCAGGCTGCTGCGACAGCTGTGGCAGAGTTCGCAAGAAATAGTGGGCTGAGCTGTGCGCCTGAAAAATCTGAACTCATAAGAATACACAGTAAGTATTACAAAAGTAACGGTGACATAAACTTACAGGTAGACGGCCATGCCATAGCCGAGGTTACTCAGGCCCGTATACTTGGCTTCTGGGTCCAAAGCAATGGCAAAGCCAGTCACACGATAACCACCTTAAAGACTACGGTTAAACAGATAGCTAGAATGATCCGTCGCATCACTTATCATAAAAAAGGCATGAAAGAAAAGGATACTCTCCGGCTTGTCAGGCCTTAGTTTTGAGCAGAGTGACGTATGGCCTACCGTACCACTCACTCGACAGAAGTGAGGAGAGCCAGGTGGATGTGCTCATTAGAAGCGCTTTTAAGGCAGCACTTGGTCTACCCACCAGCACACCGACCGAGCGGCTCCTAGCTCTCGGTATACATAACACTTATGCTGAGCTCAGTGCCGCAGTCCTCATGTCTCAGAGGAATCGTCTAAGTGAAACTTCAGCAGGCAGGGCGATACTCACTAGAATAGGAATTTCGCCCCACCCACAGCACATTGATGAGGAGCTGGTCGACGTAGCCCAAGAGGTCCGCAGGCGAATCTCAATCGCACCGGTGCCCAAAAATATGCATCACGACTTTCACGCTGAGCGACGTACTGCGAGGGTAAACTGGCTTCGAAAGCAATTCGGCTCAGCTTCAAATGTCGCGTACGTCGATGCGGCCAGTTTCGATTGGCAGAGACACATAATTACTGTTGTCGACAACAACATGACGCTGCTAACGAGTGCCTCCGTACGCACGACCTCGGCTACAAAGGCGGAGACGATGGCCATAGCCTTAGCCTTAAGGTTTCAGGAGCGTAGAGGGGAGCCATCAGTTATTTTATCCGACTCCCAGGAAGCCTGCCGGCTCTTTTTAAAGGGCCGCCTTCCAGCAATGGGGCTGAGGCTGCTAGGATCCAAACTCACTCACCACCATCGCTTGATCTGGTGCCCGGGACACGCAGGTCTCGAAGGCAATGAAAGGGCGGACGCTCTAGCTCGTGCGTTTTGTAACCGAGCGGAGAATCCATCTCTTTCATTGACCATGCCAATTTTACCTAGGGAGATTCTAGCTCACCAGCGCTTCACGCGTCAAAAATGTGGAACACCTCACAGATCCCTTAATGGGGAAGAGGCCACTGACCTTAGAAAAATTCAAACGGATGTATTTCCGCACCTACTGAAGTTACACGCGATACATCCAACTCTTTACCCGGCTGTATGTCCGTGGTGCGGTGGAAGACCGACTCTCTACCACATATCGTGGGGGTGCGATCGTAAACCAAGCGACATAACCAATTTTCTCGGCGAACCTTTAACACCTAGTATGGAGCAGTGGGAGGCACACCTCGCTAGCTCGGACCCAGGGGTGCAGCTCGCACTACTGGATCAAGTCCGGCGGGCGGCTAAGGCCAGTGGAGCCCTGGACGTAGGGCCCCAACCATAAAGGCTCTAAAACGCCCCTCTCCCTTTCCCCTTCAATAAAGTTTTACTCTCTTTTACTCTCCTTCTAGACGCCGAACGCCCTCTGGAACGCGAGCGGCTCTTGCGCCGCTGCGCAGCTGGCGCGACGGAGCCTCCTCTCTTGGGTGTGCCGGAGACGCTAGGTGAGACGCTGGAGTCACGGGACTGCATTCCTAGGGCCATCTGCGTCTTCTCGGAGCGCCGGTGGCGTTGGCGTCGTCTCCTTCTGACGATGTAGGGGACTTGAAATCTGTCTTTACATGCTCTGTCTGCAGTGGGATGTGGACCTCCGCATAGCGAACACTTTGGAGTGCAATGATGATCCTCCATTGGTGATTTCTGTCCGCACGTGCGGCTTCACTTGCTGTTTGGATTAGGGCAAACGTCAGCACGGTGTCCCGAACCTCCGCAGCCGTAGCAGACCTCCGTGTGTCTCCTGTATAGTGTGCAGCGAAACATGCTCGCGCCACAGGACACATAATTGGGCACCTTCATACCCTTGAACAATACTACCACAGCTGTGGTGTTCCTGATTCTTTTGACCTCGATGGCTCCTGGGTTGCGGTGGTTCACAATTCGTGCTCGGAGCTGAGCCTCGCTGATATCCACGTCGACACCCCTTATGACACCTTTGCACGTGTCATCGGGGGGAGCCGGGTACACAGAGACCCGGTACGTGCAATCGCCCAATCGGACTTGCTGCGCCTTTACGTACGCGCACGCATTCTTCTCATGAGGAGTACACATCACATAAATGTTTTGAGTGCCATTGAGACAAATGGTGTCCTCTTTAATTTCGGCTGGAGCCAGGGCCGCCGCCATGGCCAGGGCTTGCTCGAAACGTATTTGACTGACCTTGGTCACATTCAGACCGTCCTTCGGTCTTACGATGGTGCGATACGTGTCCCTCGGAAGTTGAGGGAGCCTCGAGGTGGCGACGATGCGTTGGTACGCGTTCCCTGGACGGCGTTGCGGCCACCGCCCTTTCGTCCACCACGCGTTGGGGTGCGTTCGCGGGTAGTAGTCGCCGTTCTCATTCCCTTGCTGTTCTTGCGGCCATATGCCGTCATCCAGCCGGGGCTGCTTGCTTCGTCCTGAGATATTTCTTCTCCCTCCACGATCTCCATCTTGGGCTAAGGCGCCCGCGGTCGCAGGGTTAGGCCTAGGCCTACCTGCGCTGCCTCACCGAGGTTAGGCTTACCGCGTTAGTGTTAGCTGTGCCGTGGCGTGGTCGGAGCTGCACACACTCATAAAGGGGAAAAACTCACCCACCATAGAAAGGCCTGTGTTGGTCAAGTCCTCGCAACGCACTGCGTCGTTTACCACATAATGTACTCGGTTTCGACGAAAGAAACCAACGAAACATTGAAAAAAGCAGGAGCGGAAATCAGCGCGTCCGCACTAGTCGGCGCCCCCTGGCGGTCTCAGTAATTCTACAAACGCACTTTTTATATTGCAACGAATATGCGTGAGCCTACGGGGCGCGGAAGAAGAAGAAAAGTAGTAGAGCAACTCTTACGAATATGCTATCGATGTACGTTGATGCAGACCACGGGAACTGGGACGCCGTCTTATTGTTTGTTACCTACGCGTAAAACACTGCCAAGCATAAAGTTACTGTACATTCGTCCTTCTTTCTGCTTTACGCACGAAATCCCTGGAGTTTCCTGGACACTCTATTACCTTTTTCGCATCAGGAAGATCTGTCCATCGCTCAGACGTTGTGTCGTGCTGAAGAAGCACGTCGACTAGCATGCCTTCGAACATTGTCTTCTCAAGAACACAGCAAGAGTCGCTACGATGCCAAGCATATCCCCGTAGAGTTTTCTCCTGGTGACTACGTTTGGCTGCGGACTCCTGTTCGTAGAAAAGGATTGTACCGGAAGTTTCTAGCAAACTGTTCCGACCCATTCGTGATAGTCACTCGTCTCAGTGACGTAAACTACGTTGTCGCCCGAGTCACAGCCAATAACCGGCGTTCGCGCACTACGCAAATTGCTCACGTAGCCCGCCAGAAACAGTACCATCATAGGCTTATTTAACTCACTCGGCGAGCTTCGTCTGCCGCCGGTGGAAATGCAACAAATATGCGCGAGCCTACGGGGCGCGGAAGAAGAAGAGTAGTGAAGCGGCGCTTGTACTGTGTGGCTGGGTGAACCGGACTAGGCCTGTCTCAGAAGTACGCTGCTCTTTCCCAACGCCATTTCACCTCATCTGTAAATAAACAAAATCACTCGTTACAATATTTTACTCTTTCCTCTCAAAGCGTTCTTGGTAGGTGGGTGGTGCCGCCGTTTGGGTTCGGTAAAGTGAAGTAATGCAACACAAACAGCGCCCCCAACGCGGTCGCCGCTATTAGGTACTGTAACGCATCTGTCACATTAACCACGTTTTCAATGGGAGTAGTGCTATTTAGTCAACCTATTTTTGAAAGAGATACACTTTCTTAGTGCGCAGACGACGTTTTTAAGAAGAAGACTGATAGAACAGAGCGCACGCAAGAAAGGGTATCTCTTTCAAAAACACATTACCAACCAGCCCAAGTAGCCACTTTTAGTCAACATCTTCACGCACCGCGATGTGGCAGTATTAGCCTAAGCGTCGGCCTCGCACACAGCCTTCATCCATATTAAGGATAGCATAGACGCTCGCCTGCTTCACCTGGGCAGAACATTCTTGTCTGGCTTGAATACCAGGTTCTCCATTTACACTCGCCCCGAGAGAAATCATGACCGGGCTGGAAGGGAGACAAGACGTAGGTTGCATAACAATATTATCGTTTATGTTCGGGCCAGTGTCGGTAAAGACGTCCACGTGTCACAGAACGAGCGCTAAAAAAAAGAGCGCGCCGCCAAATCCTTGCGACAACGGGCGGCAGAAACGCCGCGAGGTAAAAAGAAAAAAAAAGAAAGCAAACATCCAAGGCTCCCGGGCGCGCGCTCTCCCCGCAGAAGCACGGCTTCGCAGACGAACCTCCTCACCCCACAGCGGCGGCCAGGCAAGCGCTAGAAATTTCCAGAACGAAGGAGGCGGGGTCAGACCGAGTGAATCATCTTCCGGAGAGGGCAGTCAAACCGTCTCGGGCCTCTCCCCAGCCTTCGCTGCGCATCGCGCCGACGAAATGAGGAGAACGTTCTGGAAGGTGGCGCGGAACGTATTTAATCGAGCAGCCGAGACGAGAAAGCAGGAGAAGACGGAAAGTTAGCGCCGGAGCGCGTAGGGATTCCGCCGTGGAGTCGGCGAAGGTTCTGCCCGTAGTGACAGAACAGGAGGAGACGGAAGTGAGCGCCAGAGTGCGTAGAGATTCTGCCGTGTAGTCGGCGAAGTTTTGGTCCGTAGGGACGGCTCGATCTACAGGCAAGAGCGTGGGTTTACCGCTATCGAGCGAAGACGCGGGCAACAGCTGCGTGTGGGAAGCCGACGGATTTCCGGCGAAGAAGCTTCAAGCTTGGAGAGTGGCCATTTGAGGACGCGAGGTTTCCTGGAAGAGAAACTTCGAGAGCTGCGGAACGACAACAACGCTGGACTTTGAGTGAGTGATTCTCGGAAGAGTATCATCTCGACTTTGGTCCCAAGAACTTTGGACTGAATAGGATTTCTATCTCTTTAGTCTTTAAGTATCTTGGTCGTTCAATGCATGCGACTGCATTGTAGTGCGTATCGTTGTCCGTGTCCGTTGTTTTGAGTGTGGCTGATTGTATTGTGTAGTACGTTGATTGATTGGTTTGATTGGTGACATATTGTATGCAACTATTGTGGAGTGTGCATTTTTGCGTATTGTTTTCGATCTGCCATTATTGAGAATATAATTTGTTTGTTTATCAACTCTCGGCTCTGACTTGTTCTTTGGGCCACAGCCGGCGTCCGCTGGCGCACCAAAAAAAGGACCACTTCTAAATTGTCCACGCTTTCGTGGTGCGGTTCGGGGGGCCGATACTTCGGCTCTTGGAATTAGCCCGGCGATCGCCTCCCTAATAAACGGGACATGTGTGACAATTAATCTGGCGTCCGCGAAACAGCACCTTTTGGTGCACAGTGTGTCCAAAGTAGTGAGAAAGAGCCTCGAGTTGTTGATAGTGCTATCGGAACGATTTTGTGTGTTGTTCAGTGTTCTCGTTAACGAGTGCAGGGGAGTGTTCCGATAGACTGATTTAGGCAGATACTTTTTGCACGCGGCAAGGTTTTATTTGTGAGTTGCAAGGCACCATGGATCTCGAAAAGTTAGTTGCTCTTGGTGAGAAGATGGGTCTTTCTGGCGCCGAACTACGGAAGTGGGTAAGCCAGAAGGAGAAAAAGGCAGCGGAGAGAGTCAAGGAAGAAAAAGCCGCTGAGTTGGAACGAGAGAGGTTGGCAGCTGAGAGGGCCAAGGAAGAAAAAGCAGCTGAGTTGGAACGAGAGAGGTTGGCAGCTGAGAGAGCCAAGGAAGAAAAAGCAGCTGAGTTGGAACGAGAGAGGTTGGCAGCTGAAAGGGCGAGAGAAGAAAGAGAAGCAAAAGAGCGACAGCTGAAAGAAGAAAGAGAGCTGCAATTGAAGTTGGAGCTGGAGAAAGAAAGACTGGCAGCTGAGAGGGCGAAAGAAGAAAGAGAGGAAAGGGAACGGCAGCGGCAGCACGAGATAGAACTCGAGCGGCTCCGTTTGCAACAGCGAAGTGAAACTCCGGTCCAAGCTAGAGTTGAAAGCAGCGAACGAGAGGATCACGGCTTCCGCTTGAACCCAAGCAAGCTGCTCGTAGCGTTTGATGAAAGGAAGGACGACCTAGACGCGTACCTCCACCGATTTGAGACGATTGCGAAGAGCCAGAATTGGCCGGAACAGCAATGGGCAACTGCTTTGAGTACCTGCTTGAGTGGTGAAGCGCTCAGTGTGTACGGTAGCCTGACGCCGACCGATGCGGCCAACTACGCAAAGGTGAAAGCGGCTTTGTTGAAGCGATTTAGATTCACTGTGGAAGGATTCCGGGACATATTTCGGACAGGAAAGCCAGCTGATGGTGAGACAGCTACGCAGTATGCTGCCCGACTTTGCCACTATTTCGACAGATGGATTGAACTTTCAGGGACAGCACAGGAGTACGATGAGCTTAGAGAGCTGCTAATTAAAGAACAATTTCTTACTAGTTGCCACCCAAGCCTGTCGCTGTATTTGAAAGAGAGGAAAGCGGAGTCATTTGAAGGAATGCTTGAATTGGCTGATCAATTCTTAGAAGCGCAAGGAGGAACTAATTTGGCCAAGGTCAAGAAGGATTGTCCCGATGATTCGAAGAAATTGGCTCCTGAAGAAAAGAAGCGTGCACCAGAGAGCATGCAGCGATGTTTTCTGTGTAACCGAGTGGGTCATCGCGCGAAAAACTGTCGAACGATCTTTACGAGCCCTACGGTAGAGAAATGTTTTATGTGTGGTCAGACTGGGCACAAAGCAGATGCATGTCGAAACGGAGCGAGTCAAACTCACCAGGTATCCTGTGTGCAAGTGGCACCGAAATCCGATAATAATGCCGTCACCGACGGATTCGTAGAATTGAAAAATGGGGAGAAAATTCCTATTGTCGGTGCTGTAATGTCAAAACAGCCAACCGGTGTTACGAAAGGAATGCCAGCGCGGCCTGGAAAAGTTGCGGACAAAAAGATTACGGTGTTAAGAGATACCGGTAGCTCCACTGTTATCGTGCGGAGAGATTTGGTACGGGAAAGGGAGTTAACAGGCAAAACGAAACCGGTTTGCTTAATTGACCGTACAGTTCGGATGCTGCCCGAAGCCGAAATTGAGGTTGAAACCCCGTACTTCAGCGGGAAGGTTACCGCTTTATGCATGACGACCCCCCTGTATGACCTTGTCATCGGAAACATCGACGGGGCGCGAGGGCCAAGTGATCCAGAATGTTTGGGAGAAGACCCGAAGATAGAGCCCTCGCCAACACAGCGGCCGCGAGATACAGTGGAGGAGCATCCCGTGACGGATCTCGTTAGAGCCCAAGGTGAAGCTGCGGCGCAAGAGACAGCGAAGGAGAAGACGATAGTGTCGAATAAGTTCACGGGCCGAGCAACTGGACTTACGTCGGCACGACCTCAACCGACCGACAGTGTAAAGGAGACGGAGTTGGCCATCCGGGCAAAATGTAGAGGCATTATCAAGCGGGTAAATAAACAGACAGGACCCGTCGAATGTAATGACGCGTTAACGGTGTCGAAAGAGACAACGATGGCTGAGACGACGCCTCAGATATCGTCGTTGGAAAGGGCTCGCCGAAAAAGAACATGGAAGCACAAGAAGAGATCGAGCGAGCACCGCAAAAAGGGGCGCAAGCGCTGTTCGAAGTATTCAGGATAAGTGCTGAGGTCGAATCAGAATGTGTTTGGCAGTGTTGAGTGCCATATGTTGTGTTAATGCTCTTGTTATCCTGTGTCTCAAGTGTATGTCGAGCGAGTCAAAGTGTTCTGTGCGATGATGTGATGTATAGTGTTGTATAATTGTTGTATAAAGAGAACTTTGTACGTTCGTATTGTTTGGAACAAGTGATGAAGTGTTGTCGTCGTGTACCTGTGGCTATATTTCATGTGTTGTGGAATTGAACTACAATGTACGATTGTATTAAGTGATCTATTGTGAATGTGAAGTGTCATGAGTGACTGATGGTGTTACAGTATGTGAGAGTGTGTGGTGACTGTTCGCGCTCGTTTGTGTGGTTTTGAATATTATGAGATAATATTCTTAAAGTGGGGGGCAGTGTCACAGAACGAGCGCTAAAAAAGAGCGCGCCGCCAAATCCTTGCGACAACGGGCGGCAGAAACGCCGCGAGGTAAAAAGAAAAAAAAAAGAAAGCAAACATCCAAGGCTCCCGGGCGCGCGCTCTCCCCGCAGAAGCACGGCTTCGCAGACGAACCTCCTCACCCCACAGCGGCGGCCAGGCAAGCGCTAGAAATTTCCAGAACGAAGGAGGCGGGGTCAGACCGAGTGAATCATCTTCCGGAGAGGGCAGTCGAACCGTCTCGGGCCTCTCCCCAGCCTTCGCTGCGCATCGCGCCGACGAAATGAGGAGAACGTTCTGGAAGGTGGCGCGGAACGTATTTAATCGAGCAGCCGAGACGAGAAAGCAGGAGAAGACGGAATGTTAGCGCCGGAGCGCGTAGGGATTCCGCCGTGGAGTCGGCGAAGGTTCTGCCCGTAGTGACAGAACAGGAGGAGACGGAAGTGAGCGCCAGAGTGCGTAGTGATTCCGCCGTGTAGTCGGCGAAGTTTTGGTCCGTAGGGACGGCTCGAGCTACAGGCAAGAGCGTGGGTTTACCGCTATCGAGCGAAGACGCGGGCAACAGCTGCGTGTGGGAAGCCGACGGATTTCCGGCGAAGAAGCTTGAAGCTTGGAGAGTGGCCATTTGAGGACGCGAGGTTTCCTGGAAGAGAAACTTCGAGAGCTGCGGAACGACAACAACGCTGGACTTTGAGTGAGTGATTCTCGGAAGAGTATCATCTCGACTTTGGTCCCAAGAACTTTGGACTGAATAGGATTTCTATCTCTTTAGTCTTTAAGTATCTTGGTCATTCAATGCATGCGACTGCATTGTAGTGCGTATCGTTATCCGTGTCCGTTGTTTTGAGTGTGGCTGATTGTATTGTGTAGTACGTTGATTGATTGGTTTGATTGGTGAAATATTGTATGCAACTATTGTGGAGTGTGCATTTTTGCGTATTGTTTTCGATCTGCCATTATTGAGAATATAATTTGTTTGTTTATCAACTCTCGGCTCTGACTTGTTCTTTGGGCCACAGCCGGCGTCCGCTGGCGCACCAAAAAAAGGACCACTTCTAAATTGTCCACGCTTTCGTGGTGCGGTTCGGGGGGCCGATACTTCGGCTCTTGGAATTAGCCCGGCGATCGCCTCCCTAATAAACGGGACATGTGTGACACCACGTGACGGCTTTCAGCTCTCTCGTGTTAGAGTACTCAGTATACTCTAAATCGTTAACCACTTGTTCTAAACACATGGTTTGCTTTGCCCTCAACGCCGGCTGTGGTGGGATTTCTTCAATATGCCACGAGGTTGCAACATTTAGCCCAAACTTTGTGTTTGATCAGCGATACTTTTCGGAATGTCACACCAGGTATTTTGATTAGGTTCTCACCTATTATTCCTACCAGAAAGGTTTAATGGACGGTAGCGGCTGTTCAGTCGACGAGATGCAGATGTGCTACCAAGCGTCAGTGTGTGTTAGATAGCGCTATAGCTGCTAAACACCAATAGTTCTGCAAGCTGGCTTATAACAATCTACAGTGAACATTAAACTTCTTCTCAAGAACGCGTTTTACTTTAACGTTAAACTAATTACCATGACCAGGATATAAACCATGTTTTTTGTGGTTTACTCCTGCGAGAGCATTTCCCGGATGTTTCGGCTATCATCAATATATCCATAAGCCAAAAAAAACAATGCCGAACTGTCGTTCTTGGAGCTGCTGCGGTGCGCAAATTTATTAGCTCTGGTTCAAGTTATTAATTTGCATATTTTTACTAGATTTGCTAAGTTAAAGATATTGAGTCCTGGGAAATATGTACAAGCACGCAGTCTTTGTGGCACGTGACAGTCCAATATTTGTACTTACATTTGAGGCGACGGTTACCGGTCAGCCAGATCAATCGTAAACCTTTCATATGTCAGCTTTCTTCTGCAAGATGGAAGTGTTTCGACCACAACCACACATTAGCATTAGTCCGTCTATTTCTGAAAGGTGTAAAGGACCCGTCCTCAGTCGAATGACGGGACCCCTACCAGGATGAACGTAACTGGATGATGAAGGGTCGCCGAGTTTTACTACTCTGAAGTATGGCACTTTCGTGTTCCAAGCTCCCCTTCCTTTTTGACAACGGTAGCGTACGATCTCCCGTGATAGAGTGCTTAGTACTCTGAATCATCCAACATTCTTCAGGAGTGAAGCTCCTTAAGGCGTGGGTTTAGCGGCCCGTTGTAATCATATGTAGCCACCTCTCGTTAGTTCTTGAACCAGCTGTAGAGGGCGGTACTTGTACATATAACGAAATGCATATACGCTGAAAAATGCACATGGTACAATACTAGAGGACGTTACTTGTATATAATAAATAATAAAAATCACAGCATATCTATAGAGTGAATGATGATGAGTGGGGTGAAGCGTCCATCATTGCTCTCATGCTTCCGGTCAACCGTTCGTTCTTGCTTGCGTCCGTCCGTTCATACGTGCGTCCACCCATCCGTGCGTCCGTGCATTCGTGCATCCGTCCATGAGTCCATTCGTCCATCGTCTCGTGCGTCCATCAGTGCGTCCGTCCATCAGTGCGTCCGTCCATCCGTGTGTCCGTCTCTGCGTGATTCTCTGCGTCCGTTCATCCATCCGTCCATCCATGCGTACATCCATTCATCCTTGCGTCCGTCCATTCGTGCATCCGCTTATGCGTCCATCCATCCGTCCATCCGCGCGTCCATCTGTCCGCCCGTCTGTCCATGTGTCCGTCTCTGCGTTCATTCATGCGTCCATCCATTCGTCCGTCCCTGCGTTCGTCCATGCGTCCATCTGTCCATCCGTGAGTTCATCCGTTCTTACGTGCGTCGATCCCTCCATCCATGCGTCCTTCCATTCGTGCATCCGTCCATGAGTCCGTGCGTTCATCCCTTCGTTCGTCCATTCGTCTTTCTGTCCATGCGTCCGTCCGTCCATGTGTCCCTCCGTCAATCCAACAGATAGACAGACGACGGACGGATGCGGCCAGCGCATGATTCATGGTTTGCCGATAAAAAGTATGGTACGCGCAAGGCGGTGGCGGCTCACGCTCGAAGATGGAACCCCGATGTGCGAGCAGCTTTGATGAAAGTGGCTACAGGAACGCGCGTGGTGTTGGAAAGGCGTGTGGGGCATTTGCGGCGATTATCAAAGAACCACCGCGTGAGAACACGTCAGCGCCACCACTCAGTCAACATTTTCACAGTGAAGCGATGTCAGGGTGATTGTCGTGCTGTATTTTTGCCAACTCAACACGCGCATCCCGCAGGCGTGTTCGTGGGCGTATGTACCCTTTCGCACAGGTTCTTTCGTTTCACCTGCAGCATGGACATTTCCACACTCCAAGGCAGCAAAGCTGCACGCGTAGCACTCGCGTGCAGCTGGTTTTGCTTCTATCAAGTATTGTGGATAAATATGAGAACATGCAGTCGCCAGGGGCGCTCGCGTCTTGTTGGTAACGCGGCTGTCATTGGATATGTCGTGAGCGCGGTGAAATTGAATACGAGACATAGGGAAGTTTAGAATAACGTTCACAAAGGTTGCGGGCGTTGCTTTAGTTGCGGGCGCCGTATGAGTTTAAGAATAGCGTTTGCTCCTCCTACGCAAAAGTCTAGGGACTTTCGCCTTGACCGCGAACCCAAATGCGCGAAAGCTACACACAGCACTTCTCACGGGCCGCTATCACTAACGCTATTTCGAATTTTCTGCGTGGGCCACGATGACCACTCGCTATTTAGAGTTTTCAAAGTTGTTTCTCTCTCTCTCTTTCTCTCTCTCTATCTGGGTGGGCCGCGAACATGGACAGCGGCTCTCGTTACGACGCATGCGCAGTGGCAGAGACTGCACCACCCCCACCGCAGTGGTCTAGTGGCTAAGATGCATGGCTGCTTACGCGCAGGTCGCGTAATCAAATCCCGGCTGTGGCGGCTGCATTTTCGATGGAGGCGAAAATGCTATAGGCCACCGTGCTCAGATTTGGGTGCACGTTAAAAAACCCCTGGTGGTCGAAATTTCTGGAGCCCTCCACTACCGCGTCTCTGATAATCATATGGTGGTTTTGGGGCGTTAAACGCCACAGATTAATAAAATTAATCAGTGAATGCACCACAAGGGCTCGCGACAGGACGTAACCTTTACTTCTGCGCACGTGTATGCACAGTCTGCTCGATGAAGCTGGTAGATGAACCGTGCGCTCACTGGCGTCGTGGCGTGAGCACTGCTCCTCGACAAGAGCAAAAGTGGAGGGCGGACTCGATATTCGCTGCGGGCGTCTGTCAATCAAACTGAAGGACGCGTGAACTCGGATAGAAACTCGTTGATTCTGAGAAGGCCCGAGTTCAACTCGTGACTGTGAGTGAGTGAGTGAGAACAACTTTATTATGGTCCAGTGCAGACGCTGAGGTTCCCACGCGTCACCCGGCTACTCCCACGTCGGGACCGGCAGGTCTAGCCTGACGGCCCTGTCGCGGGCACACTGGACGCCCAGTATTTGGTCATAAAGTTCTGGGCTGTGCAGAAGCGCATCCCACTCGGGTTTGCTATAATCGGTCCAAGCGACCCGCACTCCCAGAGCATGTGTGCTAACGTAGTCGTCTGCCCGCAAGCGGCGCACGCGGCATCGGGGAATTTGTGAGGATAAATTGCATTTAGGTATGCTAACGACTGGTACGAATGGGTTTGAAGTAAGCGCAACGAGACGGCCTGTGCTCTATTGAGTTTTGAATGTGGCATTGGGAATGCCCCCCTCGCCATGTAGTAATACTTGGTAATCTCGTTGTGTGTAGTAGGTGTGTCTTTATGTCCCACGTCGTCGGCACTGGAGCCGTCGCCCAAGTCGAGAGCAGCGCGGCCAGTGAGTGCGCGCGCTGCTGTGTGGGTCGACTTGTTCGGGTTGAGTGCAACGCCGTTTACGGAGCCGACATGCGCGGGGAACCAATGTATGGTGTGAAGGACAATCATATCGACGGTGGAGCTGTTCAAGATCCTGGCTGCCTGTGTTGATATGCCGCCCTTTTGAAAGGCTCTGACTGCGTATTTGGAGTCGCTGTACACCTCTTCGCACCGACCATTCAGCAGAGCGAGTGCGATGGCCACTTGTTCGGCCACCTGGGGATTCGTTGTGCGTACCGTGGCGCAGTTCGTAGTCGAGCCCGTCTGGTCCACGACCACCGCTGCGAACTTTTTGTCGTCTCGATATGCTGCCGCGTCAACAAAATTGCATTTTGCACCACCTTTTCCCAGTTGCTTCAGCAGAGCCGTCGCCCTTGCCTGACGACGTCCCTACAAGGTGAGTGTTGCGGGGTATTGGGGCAACAATGACGTTTTCCTGTATATGTTTTGATACACGCACGTTATTTTTTTCCAGCTCCATTAGGTTAAAACCTAGCTCGCCAAGTATGCGCCAACCAGCCGTCGTAGTGGACAAGCGAGCCAGCTGCGAGCGTTGCTGCGCTTCCGCTATCTCGGCAGCAGAGTTGTGCACACCGAGCGCGAGCAAGTTTTCCACGTGTGTGCGTACGGGAAGCCCCAGTGCTTGCTTGACGATCTTTCTGATAATCACGTCGAGCTTGTCCCACTCCGACCTAGGCCAGTTGTGCATGGCAACGGTGTAGCTAAAGTGGCAGAGCACAAACGCATAGATAAGCCTTAACAAATTGTCTTCCTTAAGGCCTCTATGTCTCCTGGAGACTCTTTTGATGAGTCGAAAAGCGTTGTCAGTCTTGGCGACAATCTTGCGCAGAGCAGAGCCGTTGCCACCCTTCGCTTCAATAAACATGCCGAGGATCCGGATGGTGTCTACCCTCGAGATTTTCTCGCCGTCACTCGTGTAAATGTGTATATCACTTTCTTCGACGGGTTTCCATCCCTTAGGTCAGCCACCTCGTTCTTTTCTAGGGAGCAAGAGCTCCGACTTGGCGGGTGAGCATCTGAGTCCCGTTTGGCGCAAGTACGATTCCACCTCGGCGACTGCTTCTTGAAGGGCATCTTGCACCCGGCCTTCGCTGCCGCCAACGCACTAGATTGTGATGTCGTCGGCGTAGATGGTATGCTTGATGCCGTCCACGCTAGCCAGTCTTTTCGACAGTCCGATCATGCAGAGATTGAACAGCACCGGAGAAATCACGGACCCCTGGGGCGTGCCTCGATGTCCGAGTGATACGTCGTCAGAGAAGAAGTTCCCAATGCGCAGCCTCGCTTTTCTTCCAGACAAGAAGGACTTGATGTAGTTGTACAGCCAGGGCCCAAGCTCGAGTTTCGCCATAGTCTCCAAGATGAATTCGTGCTTGATGTTGTCAAAGGCTTTTTCTAGGTCTAGGCCAAGAAGAGCCTTTGTATCTCTAGAGTATCAATCAAGGACTTGGTGCTTAATGAGCAGCATTGCATCCTGCGTTGAAAGGCCGGTACGAAACCCAATCATATTGTGCGTATAAATGTCATTTCCCTCCAGGTAGTCGTTAAGTCTGTTGAGAATTCCGTGCTCTGCCGCCTTGCCCACGCACGACGCGACAGAAATGGGGCGAAGATTCTCAACGCTAGGTGACTTTCCTGGCTTGGGAATCAGTACGGTGTCAGCTAGCTTCCATTCTTCAGGAACCCTTACCGTTTTCCATGCTTCATTGATGACACCAGTTAGACGTTCTATAGATGCGTCGTCGAGGTTTCTGAGGGCTCTGTTCGTAATCCCGTCTGGCCCTAGTGCCGACTTTCGATTGAGCATTTGTATCACTCTCCTGATTTCAGCCTCTGAAAAGTCTTCGTCTAGTTCAGGTAGAGGAGGACCGCCATACTCTGGGAACACGCCGTCTTCGTCCTCTCGTTCGACCGGCAGGTACTTGGAAACTAATCGGGAAACGACTTCGTCAACCCCCTGTTCTTTAGTGGCTTAGTGAAGGGCATGGGCTTAAGTGTGTCTCTGGTTGGCTTTAGTGCTGTGCTCGTCCAGGAGGTTCTTCAGAAGGTGCCAGGAGTTGCCATTTCTGATTTGACCGTCGACGGACTCGCACAACTCGCCCCACTGCGGTTTTCACATTGTGTCGCAATGTTGTTGATTTCTTTGTTCAACTTTGATATTATTTGTCGCAGCCTACGGTTGTGCCTCTGCTTCTTCCATCGAGAAAATAGAGCTGTCTTGGCTTCGAACAGGTGGGCAAGCCTACTGTCCATCTTATTCACATTTAAATCTGTCTTTATCTCTCGTGACTGTGATGATGCCAGTGTGACTGTCAGGCGTTTGATGATGTGAACCCCACGCGGCCACAAAAAGAGAGCCCCCCTGCACACATGCGACGTGCTTTTAGGGGCGAATCTCCTTAAAGCGGCACCCGTTCGTCCCTTGTCGTAGTACGTATTATGTCTTAAGCTTTGACCTCCAAGGTGGTGCCGGTGGGAGATTTATCCTGCGCGTTGTTGAACAATAAAAAATTCGCAGCGTGCGTGTTAACTAAAAGCAGAATTCACCTGTCTCTCATTCCCCATTAGCAGTCATTGGCATGTACATTGAGCACTATCTGATAAGAAAGGGTTGCTACGTTATACTCGCTGGGCGTAACCTCCTTGGTTTTAGAAAGGTTTAGCGAGCGTTGGGCCGCAGTGCCATGGATACAGTGGACTAGTATATACCATGAACTTGAGGTGGTTAAAGGTGGGAAGTAGATACGAAGCGCAAGCCGTAAGAAAGTAAAAGCTGAATTCTCCTGACTCTCATTTCCCAGGGGGCGCTGCGAGCGCTCGATGGTGACGGACGCACTCCACATCGCCTCCGTAGATTTCCTGCTATTTCTGCGGACATCTACCTTGGTACCCCTGAAACTTGGATTTATCGTCACCGCCAAGTTCTCCGCTTCGCCTAGACAACACCTTCGTCCAGGTGGGTCCAGTTTTGACAACTTGAGGGACGTCCTTCACTCCCGGCTACAACGCCGCCTCGCTAAGGGCTCTCAGCCCGGCGATGGCGGCTGCTAACGTGGTTACGGGCTACGATCCTACCTCAAGCCAAATGCTGTCCATGGAGATTTCATCCTCCGAAAACACTATGCCATCAGAAGATGAATACCTCGATGACATGGTGAGACTGTGGCAACGCAAGCAAGCGAAATCGAAGCCTGCATCTCAACAACAACGAGACGCCACAGCGGGCCACCATTCCCCAGCCTTGCAAGGAACGCCGGCGCGCCATCCCTCCGGTGGTGTGCCTACCTCTGCTCCGTCCTCGCAGCCAGCGAAGCAACGCAAGTGGCGTCCGCGTCAAACTCCTCGCCTCTCTCGCGACGACTACATCGTGGTAGTGAAACCTCGCGTTCCTTGCGAGTTACGCACATTTGTCCCGGCCGATCGCGCGGGCAACGCCATCCGCAGCTACCTCGGCGACCGGACTACCACGCAAATTCAAGTGTGGCCAATCTGGGAACAGAACATCTTAGTCTGTAGCACCACCATTTTGCCTATGGCACAGCGACTCCTCGGGGACTTCCAGCTGCAAGTGGGGGATCAGCAGCTGCCCGTTCGAGGCCACGCCAAGGCACCAGGGGATACATGCAGGGGCGTCATCAACGTAAACCCTGCTGAAAGCCCGGAAAAGATAAAGTCTGAACTGTATTGGCCTCGAGGTACTATCCTTGCGGTCCGCAAACTCGGAGATTCCGCGGCGGCGGTGGTGACTTTCGAGGGCACGAAGTTACCCCGCTTCCTCTTCTACCACTGCGTAGCGACGTACATCCGCGCCTACAAGAAAACGGTCCCGGTTTGCACCAAGTGTGGTACCATCGGCCATCGACCACCTCAGTGCCCTCACCCCGCTCATACGCAGTGTGCCAAATGTGGAACCCCCTCACCTGCAGGTCTCAATGCCCACGACTGCCACCCCAAGTGCCTCCTCTGCCACGGCGCCCATGAGACTGGGACCAGTGGCTGCACGGCAAAATATCGAAAATATCGGAAACGCAAGCAGCCCTCAACATCTCCTCGAGGGACCACCTCATGTTCGTCACAGCCAGACAGTGGCACCAACCTGCATCAGTCGGCTCCACCACTCCACGCCGACACTCAGGCATTCCCACCGCTCGAAGCACCAGCGGCTGTACCTCAGGTGAGCAGTTGGGCAAGGAAAGCTGCTTCTAAGCCTCTCTCACCCCCTTCTGTCGATCCTCCTTCTCCCGAACTTGCGGCCCTTCGCCAGCAAGTTGCGGCACTTCAAAAGCAAAATTCTCTTTTAACTAAACAACTCGAGCTCTTAAATAAGCGACTTCAACCCCAACAACAGTGTACTGCAAGGCCATCCGGTATTGCCTCCTCTGCCCAGGCGGCTACGCCAGCTACGTCCAAGCTTAGTCCTCGCGCTAAGTCCACTCCCATTAAACCGCCGGTTCAAGCAACCATTTGTACTCCAGCACTCGGAACCGGTGCCACATCTACCCCAGAAGCTCTTGAGGCTCCTGGGGCACCTCAGGTTATCTTGCCCGCTAACCAAACTCTCCCTAGCGAAGAGCGCACTCCGCGCGTAGAGGAACGCCTCACGCGCGTCGAAGCTTCGATTAATCACTTCCTCACCAGCTTCTCTGTCCAACGCATAGTAGTAGAGGTTACCCAGGCTATTCAAGCCTGGGCAATCACCCAGTTTCAACCCAAGGCATCGCGTTCCCGCTCCTGCTCGGTGAGCAGTGAGGGTACAGCTCCACGGCGTCGTCGTAAGGTGGCTACCACCACCCCGCCGTCGGACAATCCGGCCTCCGTGCCCCTCCCTGCCTCTGAGGAATCCGAGCGGGACATGGAGGGCCAAATATAAAACCTAAGACAGTCACGATGGCTACCAATCGTACGTCCCGTTCAAACATTGCGTCTAAATTCGAGATCATACAGTGGAACCCTGGAGGCTTCGGGAACAGGTGAAAGCGTTCACATCTTTCCCTTTTCCTCAGCTCACTTGGCTCTCAGCCGGCCGTCTTGGCGCTCCAAGAATCTGGCCCTGCTCCATCCCTTTCTGGATACTGCTCCTATGTAGGCGGCACCACCACATGCCTCCTCGTGCATAAAGCTTACACAGCGATACAGATTGACCACGATCTGGATCTTCCTTACGACTACTGCATGATATCAGTGCTGTCTCAGTTGATGGGCCAACCATCAATACATATCTTAAACTTGTACTGTCCCCCTCGCCTTGCGAGGGCTTTGTTTGCGCATCTCTTCCATCGGGCGCTGCGTATAGTGGCCCGACAACCACTGGTGATTGTCGGGGACTTTAATGCCCCCAGCCCTCACTGGGGTTACCACTACGAGAAGGCCCGGGGCAGAGAGCTCAAGGAGCTCATTTCCTCGCTGAGCCTGATGCTTCTTACCGATCCGGCACAACCCACACGTTCCGGCAACTCGGTCACGCGAGACACATGCCCCGACCTCTCCCTCACCCGTCACATCCGCGATGCTACATGGGAGAATTTAGGCGAAACCCTAGGCAGCGATCACTTTTTACTCCGCATTTCGTCACACCGCGGCAGAAAATGCGCCAACACTGGGGCCAAGCCCGTCTCACCGATTGGACTCAGTTCAGAATGCAACCATTCCCCGCCGGCCTCTCCTCGACCGAATATGCAGCGTGGGCATCATACGCTCTCCATATGAAACAAGCGAACACTCGCACTCTTGCAACCTCTAATTTGACTCCTGCAATCGATCCACACCTCCTACATCTTTGGCACGCTCGCCGCGGGCTCATAAGGCGCTGGAAACGCAACAAACTTAATCGGAAACTTCGCGCTCGCATTGAGGCGCTCACTGCAGAGGCGGCCGCATACTCCGCACAACTTTCCGATGCTAACTGGGCAGACACCTGTTCGAAGGCTGCAAACCAGATGAGCTCTAAGAGTGCGTGGCGACTCTTTAGAAGCCTTCTCGATCCCTCCACCACCAGGGGAGAAACGCAACGCCAGCTCCAGCGTGTTCTGCATGCCTTTCAGGGCTCTGCGGATGAACTCGCGCGAAAACTTTGTGACAGCTACATCTGCCGCACAAATGATCCCGCAGGCCCAGCATATACGTATTCCGGCGCCCCTAACACCGACCTTGACGCCCCATACACGCTTTCTGATTTACGATTTTCACTCACGAAATGCGACGGGGCACGGCCCCTGGACGCGACGGAATCACAGTATCGCTCCTGGCAAATCTTCCCGACAAAGCACACCTCTCACTACTCCACCTTATAAATTCGATATGGGACGGCTCTCCGCTTCCAACGGAATGGACCACATCGGTCGTGACATTCATTCCCAAATCGGCAAAGTCCGTTAGTATTGAGGCACTGAGACCCATCTCACTTACGTCTTGCGCAGGCAAACTCATGGAAACCATGGTTCGCGAACGCCTTTCCGCCTACTTGGAGGCCAGGAGGACCTTTGCCGACACGATGTTTGGCTTTCGCCCCCATCTGTCGGCGCAGGACATCCTGCTCCAGCTTCAACACGATATCATAGAGCCGACTACTATGCGCCATAACGATAAAGCCGTGCTCGCTCTCGATCTCCGCGGGGCGTTCGACAACGTCAAACACAGCACTATACTCACTAACCTGTCTACCACAAACTGCTGGCAGAAAACTTTCAACTACATTCGCGCCTTTCTATCACATCGCACCGCCTTCATTCGCCTTAATTCTACCGAACACGGCCCGTACTTATTAGGCACACGGGGTACACCTCAAGGGGCAGTCCTGTCTCCTCTGCTTTTTAACCTGGCGATGATGAACCTCCCCTCTCTTCTAAGCGAGGTCGAGGGAATACAACACGCACTATATGCGGACGATATCACAATCTGGACCAACATCGGCTCCTTAGCGCAAATCGAAGAACGCCTGCAAAAGGCTGCCCTTCTGGTGGACACCTACGCAGGTTCATGCGGCCTGGAGTGCTCTCCAGCTAAATCAGCTCTTCTTTCAGTCTCTCCGCTACCGCCGCCTCAAATTTTTCTTCCGTCCGGGCCCGTCCCGTCAGTGCAAAACATTCGGGTTCTCGGCCTTCACCTCACATCGTCCTTGGATCCAAAGGGCACAATAGTAGGCCTCAGACGCACCAGCGAACAGGTGAGCCGCATGATACGGTGAGTTTCTACCAAGCGCGGCGGCTTCCACGGGTCTCAGTCCCTCCGATTGGCCCACGCGTTTTTGACCAGTCACGCCTTACCTTCGCCTGCGTCGTCAACACGAGCACCAGCTGGACGTCCTTCTTCGTTCAGTATACAAACGCGCTCTGGACCTACCTATTGCAACTTCCAACAGCCGATTCGTGGCTCTGGGGGTACACAACACCTTTGCAGAGATGCGCGAAGCTCATCGCGTTAACCAAATCAATCGACTGTCGCAGACGCCTTGAGGGCACCGTCTTCTACACAGACTTGGCCTTAACCCGATATCTGACCAAGACCCTCTACAGCCGGTACCAGAGCTCTGGCGTCAAAAGCTATGGGTGGAACCTCTACCCCGTAATATGAACCCCGACTTCCATCCTGGCCGTAGACTAGCACGCGCCGCGGCCCTTCATACGCGACACTCCGATCGTCCTGGTGTTTTCTACGTGGACGTCTCGGGTCCCTCCCCCTCGGGTCACTTCACGGCTGCCGTGATTACAGAGGGCAAACACGTAGACGGCCTCTCCTTTCGAGCAGACACAGTAACGCACGCTGAAGAGGTTGCCATAGCTTTGGCCGCCTCTCACCCTGCCTCACGCACCATCCTGACGGACTCGCGCTCGGCCTGTTCTCAGTACCTTCAGGGTTCCATTGCCCCGCTGGCGGCTAGCCTGCTACAGGCAGCCTCTTGGCGCTTTAACCCTCATCCCATTCGTATAGTCTGGACCCCAGGCCACTCGGGCCTGCCCGGCAACGAGGCGGCAAATGCCGCTGCCCGCGCTTCTCCTGTCCGGGCCGTTGCCCCTCCATGTCCCGAGACGGAATCTGGCAATACCAACCTGACGCGCTTTCGCGAAATTTTGGCTTATTACCGGGCTTCGCGCCGCCTCTACCCGGACCCCGCACGCGGTTTGGAGAAAGCGGACGAACGACTGCAACGCCGCCTCCAGACAAACACCTTTATCAGTCCGGCGGTCGCCAGGCACTTTTTGCCAGAAATCAATGGCACCTGCTCGACCTGTCATGTCCTCGCCGACACATATCACGTCGTAGCATCGTGCCCAGTTAATCCCGTCCCTTTCTCACCCCCTTTTTCTATCCCAACTAGAGAGGCTTGGGAGGAGCACCTGCTCGGCTGCTCTACCTTGGCTGCACAACGCTCCTTGGTGGAGCGCGCACGGGCAGTTCCAGCTCCACTGGCGTCCCGGAATAGGGTCTTGCCACTCTAGCACGCCGATGGGCCACGTCGGCACTCTCTAGTATACTTTTTCTGAAATAAATGTTTTTTACCACCTACCATCATTTCCCATTAGCAGCCATTGGCATGTACTTTGAGCACTATCTGACAGGAAAAGGTTGCTACGTTATACTCGCTGGGCTTTACCTCCTTGGTTTTAGAAAGGTTTAGCGAGCGTTGGGCCGCAGTGCCAAGAATACAGTGAACTAGAGTATACCATCAACTCGAGGTGGTTAAAGGGGGGAAGTAGACCCGAAGCGCAAGCCGTAAGAAAGTGTGCGTGTGCCACCTCTCGTTTAGTCCTAGGAATGTCCGCTGGATGGCGGTGCTTCTATATGGGGAATATATGATGAAAAAATGCGAGATGGTGGTACTTGTAATGTTGAATAGTTGAACGAACGGACACACAGACAGATGCATGGATGGACGCATGAACGGACACAGGGGCGGATGCTTGGACGAACGCAGGTATGGACGCACGAACAGACGCACGCATGGAAGGGTGGGTGGACGCATGGACGGTCACACAGACGGACGCATGGACGATTGGAAGCAAGAACGAATGGACGGACGAATGCTTCGCCCCACTCTCCATCATTCACTCCGTGGATGTGCTGCCAATTTTTTTATCCCCCTGTGTCCGTGCACGCGTTTCTCCGGAAACGCCGACTGCCTGTGACAGCGTTCGTGTGCGACGCGGACCGCGTGTCACTGGCACGCCGGTACTCGTTCCTTGCAGTGCACTTGGGAGTGTTTCCGCGCTCTTGTGGGATGCAGACAGCGTTCTCATCGACTAGCACCGCTTGAGAGAGCTCAGCTGATGGGCGTCTTGCACTGCCAGTCCCCAGTCATGACAGCGTGCACTTCTGCACTTAGTGGAACGACAAACAAATGAAATAAGCGTCTGGTTTGAAAACACCACCCAACTTAGTCGACCCTTCTCGACGCGATGACTGGTGACGTCGTAACCAATGAAACGCAGCGCGCCGAAGTGTGGATTTCACTCTTTCACACTGTTGGCTCGTTCATAAGGGGGTGTTGCTCTAACTCGGGAAGATCCCGAGTTTCGCCAAACTAGGCCGATCCTGCATAGCGCTCTAGCACTGCGTGTACGCTTGGCTCCATTTCACTTTCGAGAATACGTCCCGGCATCAGCGTCAACACGAAGCAGTAAATGCATCAAGTGTGAAATGTGTCCGTCGGTGTGTTCCAGCGTCGGCGTCAACACAAAACAGTAGATGCCTCAAGCGTGAAATGTAACAGTCTCTGGTGTCCAGCTACGGTACGTATACGAAACAGTAGATGTATCGAGCGGGAAACGTGTCCATCGGTGGCGTCCAGCGTCGGCGCGAACATGAAAGAGCAGATGCCTCAAGCGTGATAGATAAATAGATAGATAGATAGATAGATAGATAGATAGATAGATAGATAGATAGATAGATAGATAGATAGATAGATAGATAGATAGATAGATAGATAGATAGATAGATAGATAGATAGATAGATAGATAGATAGACAGACAGACAGACAGACACACAGACAGATAGATAGATAGATAGATAGATAGATAGATAGATAGATAGATAGATAGATAGATAGATAGATAGATAGATAGATAGATAGATAGATAGATAGATAGATAGATAGATAGATAGACAGACAGACAGGCAGACAGACAGACAGACAGACAGACAGACAGACAGACAGACAGACAGACAGACAGACAGACAGGTAGATAGATAGATAGATAGATAGATAGATAGATAGATAGATAGATAGATAGATAGATAGATAGATAGATAGATAGATAGATAGATAGATAGATAGATAGATAGATAGATAGATACGCTCAAAGTCGCCGAAGTTCTGTAAGAAAGGCTTCGCATTCATTACTCTGCATGTCACTAATGTAGCGGGGGGCGGGATAGTACGGCGGTCCCCAACATGGCGGCGCACAAAATTTGTGCTAAATTTGGCGGAACTTGGCAACAGCGTCCCCGATTGCCCACTGATTTTGGCTCAGTTTTTTTGGGGGGGAGGGGGGGGTACTTTCTAACGTGTCTCCACCCTAAAACAGGCGATCATGTAGGCTCTCTAAAATAAAAGTCGTTTTGGTGCTCGCGCGCGTTCAGAAGGTCGGCAGGTGGACAAGGCTGCAGAGCGGCATGCGCACAAGGCATCGGCGGCTCGCGCTCGAAGACGGAACCCCAATGTGCGAGCATGAAGCAGAAGCACACCGTGAAGCTGCGCGGCGACGCCGACAAGATCCCGGTATACGAAAACGGGAGCAAGAAGCGGCGTGCGGACACAGCGTCGCTCCACTCGCCATCTTTTACCCTGTGGACATGCTGTCATGTTTTTTCTAAACACGTGTTTGTTCTTTAGTGACGCAGATGTCGGTGCCATGCAGATGCTCATTGCCAATCAGAGAGCAGGGTGTCCAGATATACACGACATTTTATTAGAGTGTTTTAGATGCGGAGCATCTAATACTCGAGGCTTGTAGTGCGGCGCCGTCCGCAAGCTTCCTCCTCCTTCTTCCACCATCTGTGCATCCCTTCCTCCTCTACACACCGCGCGCGCTTCACTCCTCCACCATCTGTGCACCCTTCCTCCTCTACACACCGCGTGCGCTTCTCCTCTTCACGAACATTCGCTAGCTGTATAATGTAGCGCGCATGCACCGTCACGCTTCGAGAACATCGGCAGCTGACGCGCGCGCATGCGCCGTTGCGCTTCTCCTCCTTCTCGTACATTCGACAGCTGACAGTGCATGCGCCGTCGCGCTGTATATATACTCAAGGTCGGCGCTCGCTCGCTCAGTTGCCGCTCGTCGGTTGGTTTGTACGGCGCGTCGACGTCCAAGGTCGCGGTGAAATGAATGCCAACGAATCCACAAACACAATGATCGACGTCCCTTCGACCAGCGCCGCCCTTTCGCATACGTGTGTACGTGTTCACTCATTTAACACCCCCTCCTACAACCACGTTAACCAATTTAGCCATCGACCCAAGTAAGTCGCAATTTAACACCCCATTTCACAACCACGTTAACCAATTTAGCCATCGACCCAAGTAAGTCGCACTTTAACACCCCGTTAACCAATTATATGCTCCGCATCCTCCTCAGTGTTCCCCCGAGGGAAGCTGCGGGCAATTTTTTTGATACAAGGTTGACGCACTGTGTGTGAGTGGAGGTGTGTTTTTTTAAAAGGAGTTGGCCCACATGATTTGAGTGGTCAAGAACACACGGGCCAAAGCTTGTGCGCAGAGTAGTCAGTTGTGGTAATAATGAGCGGATTTGGCCTTTTCCGCCGTGTGTGGCTTGTAGAGTTTCTCTGTTGCATGGGATGTTTTTTTAAAGGGGGGGGGGGGCAGTTGCATTTTCCAGCAGATATAGTAACTCAAGTGATCATCACGTTCATGAATGCGCATTTGCTGTTCACTAATAGAGCGTTTCTTGATGTCTTTGAGTAATTCAGTCTATAGGCGTGTGTAGGGTTCTCTATCAAAGGGGGAAAAGATTAATCACCTCTTCCCCTTCCTTATCGTACTAAGTCCATGTATGAGGCAGATTTCGAAGGGGTGAGAGGTGGCTTAAGGCAATGTTAAAAAGCATCTATGGGCTTTCGTTCGTGATTGCATGTATTTTTGCTATACTAAACAATAAGGCGCTCATTTGAACTATCGTTTGTACTTGAGTGACATATCTGTTGTTAAAACTTCAAAAATCGAGAATGGGAAAGTTCATTGTGCTTCTGCTTGTTTCGGGCTGCTGTTGTGATTAATATTCATTGTTTGCCTATGGTAGCCTATGGCAACACTGCTTCTCCGCCGACGTCCGCGGTTTCTGTCACGAGAGATGTGTGAATGTGAGATAAACACACACACACCCACAAAAGGGCTACAAATAAACTCTTAATCATAATTGTGGGCGAACACTATAAAACACCTGGAAGCACTAACTCTTTACACAAGTCGGTGACTGCATCCTACACATTAAAGATTTTACGGCCTAGCTTTCTCATTGATGCCTCATGTCACTTTGTCAGTTCATGTCGCTGTATGTAACTCAATTTTTATTGCACAGGACATTGCTAGCGCAATGTATAGTTACTCACCCATACAATACACAGCCCTTCACCCATTCACCATGATTTTTTTTCATGTAGATGCATGAATTTTTTCGCATTACGTGAGGAGAAATGAGAATTCTCAACAGCGCCCTACTGAGTTGAGAAAAATAAACAGGTCATTCGACTCGTTTCTATAAAACCTCTCCTCCCTCTTTTTTTCGTCTATCTCTCTTTTTTTCAACTTCTCGAGAGGCAGCCTGTTTCTTGTTTGATAATCTCTTATCATCGTACAGTGTTCAATTGAGGTCTAAATAATGTTACGTCTTGCGTTTGTATAGTTTATACTGTCGTGATTTAGAAAGTTCCGGTGCATAAGTACCTCTAGTCTATACTTATAGTGGTTCAATAAACTTTCGATATTTCATGTTTTCTTGCGCTTTTTAGCAACAGCTGTCTCACTAAAAGCACACGCCTTTCGAAAACCGGAACTACTCCTAAAAAAATTCCTCACTGTTGCGCGACATATAAATAGTACTACTTATAAACTCTCCTCTTTTCATTCAGGGAACACTTCTATTACGTAGACTGTGAGCACGTCAACACTCTCACTCGCCGTTAGCCAAATAGCGCTCTTCTTGTGCCTTCTTCTGTAGGACAGACTATTGGGCTAGCATATCTTGAATTATAAGAAACACAAATCAGGTCATAAAAACACAAAAACACCATACAGACAAAGATGCGGGTGCCAAATACAGGTCCTTGTCTGCCTCGTTCTTCTAAGTTCATCTTAAATTATGGCCATTTGACTTTATTATATATAGCCCCATCTTGACTGTCCCGTGCTAACCTATGCGCTTCTTTAGCCTGCAACTACCAAACAAGCAGCGCAGAAACAAAACCATGAATACCCTGTATTTCCTTTATTGCTTGTCTTTCTTTCCTTCCTTCTTTCTTTCATTCCTTCTTTATTTCTTTTTTTATATTGTTTTCCTTCGAGCAACTGTACAGTATCTACACGGCGATCCCGTCAGAACAGCCCGCTTAGTTCTGATAGCGTTCTCGAGGTCTCGGATACAGTCCTTCGGGCTATTCACTGTAGCATTTCTGCACGTGCCTGCGAAGCTCTGAGCTGCAGTAGACTAAACACTGGTGTTGGTTTCTGCGAAGTCTCGTGCTGTGAGCGTCATAGTTGCGAACAACCTCTGTGAGTATCACGGCAATCCAACGGCGTACGAAACACAGGAAAATACAGGTTTAAGAAAATTTTATTTCCGGATATATCTTACATAGCTTATGTGCACACAGAAAAATGGACAATGGTGTTCAATGCGTATGTACAATGCAAGCTGTTATATACAGCAAAAAGAACTTATTTGCCTATGCAGTGATGTACAATGCAAAAATTGTACAACAAAGACTGGACATTCATAACCATTGATATGATTAAACTTAAATAAACAGTAAGGCTAGTCGAACCAACAAGGGGGGCATTCACAGAGCAGGGTGATGTTTTTGCCTTCACCTGTGAGAACAGTTTGCTCTCGTGCTCAAGAACAATATTGCACAGAAAAAGACATGCTTCTAAAGAAGAAAAGGAAAATACACACTGTAGTGTCACAGTGGTACAAGCTCTAGCCCACTGCCTTATTAGTGGAGGAAAGGCATGGACACTCTGTTGTTTTTTTACAATAATGAATCGCGTAGACCAGCATCGGAGAAAGGCTCCTCTCTCAGCATTTTTTAGCTGTGCGTTGAGATGCATAAGCATTACGTTTCTTAGCCGATGTGGCAGAGGAAACATGGCTCTCTGAGGGCGTCCCCTCAGGCGGGCCAGTCCCCTCCGCTTCCATAAGACGAAGGCTCCGATAGCCATTAGGAGTTCGACAAATTTATCCCTGTGGCTAGACTTCCACTGCATACTATTTTGGAACATACTGGTAACCATGCGCCAAAAGGTGAGTGCTGCTATACATTCATGAAAGACATGGTTCAGCGTTTCGACGCGGCCGTATTGCGGACATGTGGCGGAGGGCGCCACGCCCCATGCCGCAAGGCGGTCGGCCGTTGGGAAAGCCACCCATTTCTTAAGCCAGTTTATATCATGGACTTCGGAGGGGAGGGACGTATTTGTAAGAGTCCAACGTCTTTTCTCCCGGCATTTCCGGCGCTGTTCCTCAGTTAGACTTTTAAATGCTATTTGTTCACTTATGTCGGTGGGGGACATTGCCATAAGTTCTTGAACTGGAAAATCGTTTCGCCATTGTTGCAAAGATTTTATCACATGCGTGTAATAGCCGGCGGCTGTTCAGCAGCTGGTCCCGTTTCATTTGTTAAACCAAAAAAGCCTTCTAGAGGTACCTAGCAGATACACTACGAGTTGCCTGCCTCGATACGATGAGTTCTCTAAGAGTGCCCAGGTGTTTTTGAGAGCCAACATGCGGCACATTACATCAAGGCTGGGTATACTGAGCCCTCCCCATTTTACTGGTAGGCGGACCGAGGCTCTAGCAACAGCTTCAGCGTGTCCTTCTCAAAAAAAAAAGAAGCCGCACGCAGTAGCCACTCTCCGGACAACCCGACGAGGTGGTCGAGCAATTCTGGCTACATAAAGCAGTGGCGCTGTTATGCTGGATTTTTTTAGATAAGCTCTTCCAGTGAAAGGTAGTTGAAAAGTTCTGGCGACTTCAATGCGTCTGCCCACTTTGCGTTGGATCTCTTTCCATGTGGTCCGGGCTACCTCACCAGTCGAAAGGAAAGTTACACCTAAGACTTTAACTCCTTGGACGATTTGTACGCCATCGCGGAACTCTTCAATGTGCATTCCATTGCACAATGCCTTGCTTTTTCGCTTTTTCCGGGATTAAGACGTGCTCCCGATAGGTAACTATACGTGTGAAAAATTCGCAAAAAGACTCGGTAGCTATCTATGTTCCGAATAAACAACGAGATGTCATCAGCGTATTCCGCTTTATTCACTTCGCCCAAGCCTGGGAGAGGAAAATCGCGTATCGAAGTGCATTTCTGAATTTCTTTCAATAATGGATCTATGCTTAGTACAAAGAAAATTGCGGACAGGGGACAGCCTTGTCGAATGCCCCTGCTTACTGCAATGGGTTCAGATGTATGGCCATTCACTACTAATGGCGTTTCTAAGTCAGTGTAGAGTCAGCGAATGACGTCGGTTAAACGGGCTGGGAAGCCGTAACACTCCAGCACAGCGAAGAGATAGTTCCATTCGACGCGATCAAAAGCTTTTTCCTAGTCCAAGTGAACAAAAATGCCAGATATTTGTGTTCTTGTAGCGTACGTAAACAATTCGCGAGTCAGCGCAAGTGAGGAATAGGTTGTACGGCCTGGAACACAGCATGTTTGTATGTCACATACTATTTCCGGTAGAATGGTAGTTATGCAGTGTGCAAGGATAGCTGTCAATATCTTATAATCTGAGTTAAGTAGGGAAATGGGCCTCCACGCCCTTGGATCGGACGGCTGTCCCTCACTTTTAAGCAAGAGTATAACTCTGCTCTCTCGAAACGTATTCGGTCTGGTCCCGTCAGCAAGAAGCCCATTTAGCATTGTCAAGAGATATACTTGTATTGCTTCAAGGAAGGTTTTGTAGAAACTCAGAGGTATTCCGTCAGGGCCGGCGGCGGTGGTTACGTCCATGTGCTGAAGCACGAAGCGTAATTCATCCAGCGTCACTTGGCTGCACAGACCATCGCGAAGCTCCTCCGGTACGCGAAAAATTCCCGCGCAAAACTCATTAACTATGGTGGCATGGTTCACGTCGCTCGCGTTCTCCGCCCTGAAAAGATTGGATTCGAAAAATGTGTTTCAAAGACCCTCATTATGTCTTCTGCTCGTGAAGACGGTTCACCATTCGGCAACTGAACCAAAGGAAGATGCATTTGTTCACCCAAGGAGCCGTTGCGAACGCTTCGAAGAACAGCTGGATCTGAAACCGGTCGTCCGTTGATGAAAGAATGCGCAGCCGTGCGCGAACTAAGACGTAGCAAAAGTTCGTACCGCGCCTTCAACTGATGAGATAGTCGTGCATTGCAAACGTCAGCGTCTGATGGGCATATATAGCGTGCAGGCTATTAACGCTCATTCTTTGAGAAGACACACGCTGCACTAGTTAGCAGCCTAAAAATTTAGAAGAATAATTATTGTTAACTACACATCATCGTGCGCCCTTCTATTGGCTTACGTGTGTACCATCACGTTGCACACAACTTATATTCCAAGGCAGTCAATAAAATTTAACTTTGCGTAAATTTGCCTAAAAGTGCCACAATTACGGCAAAATTTACTGCGGCATCTACCAAAGATCTGGCAACGTCGTTGGCTTAGCAGTTAATTAGTTTAAAATTCAAAGAAAGCCTCTCTGGTTAGTAATGGCTGAAGTTAACGGCTTTACTTGCTGCTGGTTAGTAAAGCTATGCCGCGAGTGTAGTAAAGTATGCTGGAAACTAGTGTCCACACGTACGTTAACGAAAAGTCCTTACTACAATGACTGTTTATGCCCCTCCTCACTTTATGCAATGGGCTTCTTTGTGGTTGCCGGTTGATTAGCCGCTGCAAGCGGCTGCATCGAGGGCAGTCCCGTAAATGACGCCGACCACAGCCAGTGTTCCACCGTGGGTGTGCGAGTGCGGCCGCCCAAACTCTGTGATTACAAGGCGTGCGTCGCACGGCGACAAATGCGATTCGATAGACTTTGGCTAATTTCATGATTGTTGTAATGGTGTCGCTTTGACCTGCAGGAAAAAAAGCTGCTCTCTCGCTTTCAGGGGTACTTTCAGTAGTAGAGGCGTAGCTTGTCCACGGCCTGGTTAATCTGGAGGTTGCGTTCTGCCAAATGATTGCAACATGGCTTAAAACGAGGCATTGATATTTATATTGTTTTTAGGCGCTGCAGTGAGCGAAGTCACCTTAGTGTGATCTCAAGATTGAGCGCAAACTTTTTGGTGAAAGCATGAGACGTACAACACCCTCCTTCAAGAAATAAGCGCACGAGCATGGTTATATACTGATGCCCTTTATACAGGCCCACATCCGAAATTCGATGAAACACTCGAAAGTTTTCGAAGAGAAGACTGAAGAAATCAGGAGTGGCACGTAAAGTCATGGTCCGCGTTTCTTGCTGGGGTCGATTATGGTTGCAGTAATAAACTTTCATTTGTGTCTACCTGGTACATTAAATGGTGTATCTGAAAATTGCGTTAGAGTTATCGTCATGGTCACGGCAGCACTACTGTGGCGGCACAAGGATCGCCGGTGACGACCGACCTTGCCACAGTGGTGACGTTGCAGAACGGCGAGTAGGACAGTTTGTGTACCAAGAGGCGTAGGACGTGTAGAGCGGTAAATAGGGAGTTGTATATTGTGTTGTATCGGAATCGTCACAGTCATCGCATGTGTACTAAAAGCCTGTGTTGTGTGTACAAAATCACCTGATGGCCATTTGAATTATTCCGGATCCTGGGCCCACATTCTACCATCGTAGAGACGTCAAAACCTTAAAACTTGCATATACTATTATTCCAAAATTATATAGTTTTCTTGAAGACCCAAGTGCGAAATTAGTCAACAGTTGCTCGCTGGACTGACTGTTTTGGGGCGACAAAAGAACAAGCCTACGGCCGGAACACGCAACCTTCCTCAATTTTATTCAATCAGAAAAAAAATGTAAAAGAAGTCATACGGGTAAGTTGTATTTGCATCACTGCATTTCAGAACAATAGTATTAAAAAGATCAAATGATGATTTCCTCACGAGGCATGAAAGGTTTTGTAATATTTTCAGCACGCATGCACCACCTTTCGCATGTAACAGAGATTCCAGCCGTTATGAAGCAATAATCACTCATTCATGTTAAAACAAACCTATTTGTAAACGCGTTGTAGATTGAACGCTTGAAAATATTGCTTTGCAGAACGATGTATTTTCTTCGCCTTCTAATTGCACCTTTTATCATGTCACCCTCTAATATTCTGTAAATTTATTACAATTATGAATATCTTTTTCTATACTTTTTAACCAACACTACAGTTTTCAATGTCAACACTTCCGAACCATATCAAGCGTATCAGCGTAATGTATGTACTACTCTGTGTGCTGTACCATACTGAAATGCAAGTAAACTGAACGGGAAGGATCAGGTTTAAACGCAATGTCGGAGGTACGGCTAAACGAAGTACGAACACAAATTAACTGTTACACCCGGTGTCGAAGTAGCATACCCTGTATTGAAACTCGGTTCGACAAACGAAACCATCATATGGCGCATAAAATTGCTGTGAAATTTATTATTCAAATTATAAATATTTATAAAACGCCGACAACATCGTATATCAATCTTTCTGCTGAAATCAATTGATGGGGGTTCGATATGGACAGAGTAGCGCATAACGTGCTTCTGAATCATTGAAACACTACAACAGCATCCTTGATTCAACGAAGTAACGTGAGCAAGCAGCTTCGTTGTGCATGAATTAGAAAGTGTAGTTACGCTTTTAAGGGATCACTGTTCCCGCCGAAATATTGCTGTGGAGCTTTTAGCCGGTTGTGACAGAAACTTGCAGGCCAAGAATGGTTGCGACGTAAAAACGAGCTCCTTACATAAAGCTTCCTCGGTAAAGCGTTCCACCTCTCACAAAGTCCGAGTGACGGCTGAGCGATGCTCTCTTTACGAGACCCCATTACTCGAGCGTCCCTTCTTAATTAGTCATGGAAAGCAGGGCGTATCAAGATACTGCATTTAGTTGCCCCTGTTAGCTCTAAAACGCTCATTCATTAGGAAAACGTGGGCGAACTCGGCTCATCTGCGTACCTCCAAACACCTTCAATCTACTATGAATTAAGAAGGCCCCGAGTTTTGAAAAAAATTTGTGGAAAAAATTATTAACATAAATTCGTCATAGCAAGAATGATGTCGACGAGCTTTTGAGAAATTTTGTACGAAGCTAGAAAAACTTTGTGCTCGGGCGAGTGAGCGAATACACATAGAATGGCACTGGGAACTCAACAGAAAAGAACCCTCTGTGTCGGCCCTCTTGTTTCACTAGGATATTTTCCGCCTCGGTGGTATAGCGGTTACAGCACTCGGTAGCTGATCCGAATATGACGGGTTCAATTCCGTTCGCGATGGTCGAATTGCGACATAGACGAAATGCTAAAGCCTCGCTAAACTGTTTGCATAAAGAGTACAACTTGCACGAAATTTCTCTAGTTTTTGTGTGTATTGTCGCGAAAGATTAGTTATAGCTTTCTTTATATATGTGAGATTACCAGACGTACTGCATTTGGATTTTTTCTCCCCCGTATCGCACATGAGTTGAAGTGACATTCCTTCGATGATTCAGTGTGCACATAATGAGCTTTCATCTCTTGTCTCTGTTTTGCGATGACTCCAGGATCGGTCTCCTCTTTGAACAAGCAGAGATGGCGTGTGATGATGTCCCCGTGTATCGTCATGGTACCTAAGCTTGCGCCTGAATAAAACGGACAAGCGCTAGCTATTACGCCTATACAGAAACATAGAATGCCCCGTAGTACTTAGGCACTTCAATCCGGCCTTCTCCGGAGAATGCCCACTCTGTGATAATCCGCTTGCGGATATTTTCCACACGGTGTGGGCACGCTCAACTAAACCTGTGTTCCCCCAAATCACTTCTTTTCACCTCCTACCCGAGAGAGCTGTGAGTCTGCCCTGCTTGGCTGCTTGGCCTTGGGGGGTCAAAGAGCCCCCGTGGCCAGGGCACGTGCCATCGCGGAAGTCCCAGGGCTCCCGGACTATGACTCCTCCTAGGCTTTTTACAGGCTCGGCTTTTAAGGCCGCCAGAATAGCTCTCACTTGTAAATGGTGTAACCAATTGTTTATCGCCACCACCACCTTGACACTGAGGAGTAATTAGGAGTGTTCAGAAAAATGAGCAAGCATCGAAGTCGTCGCTTTGATTACGGAAGTTCAGCAATCATCCTGTGGTGTCAAACAAATAAGCATGTTGGTAATTACATGTTTGCAATCCGCGTTTTCCGAATTGTGTGATAACGACCTGCCCTAACGTCAATAGTTCGCGTGCGTTAGCGAATGCGAAAATTAGCAAGATAGACAGAGGCACGCCATTGGTTTCCCCTTGACTGACGTGCACGCCATCAATGACGGTGCACAAACCCAAGCCAAACGTGTGTGAGAGATCGTTAACCAAAACGAATACTTCAACGAACCGTCGGAATTAGCCCGATCATGAACAACGAGGCTGCAAGTTTTTGCTTCGCTGGCCAACCATTTCTCTACGGAATGCTTGGGCGGTGACTTTTTCTGCTTTCTTAAAATTGAACTCTCTGTCCCGGGAGTGGCATCCAAAGGTACACGTGGTTTTTCTGAAATTATCTGCTTTGTTACTCGCTACAAAAGTTAACCTGTATTTATAAATGTCACCTGTTATGAACATTATTCAAAAGTATAAGTACTATGTTTTCCGCAACTACAAAAGCGCATTCAAAACGATTATATTCTCTTTGTAAGATTCTGCGAAGAGAATGGTATTGCGACAAAAATAAAAACAGCAATTGTTACCAGAACGTAAATTCACATGTTGTGCATTTGTCTAACTTCCACGTCTAGCATCACCTAAAGAAAAAACGGTGCCTCGCTATGTCTCATCGTCCTTTCTTTCTGCGAAAGAATGCGAGAAATTTTCAGTGTTCCCGGAAGGGAATCTGTGTGGGCCACATCTGTATACCGCACCCATTTTTATTCAAAAGTAAAGATTTGCGTTCTCAGTAGGGATGACGCACATACCGTAGCCCTCTGTTTCCCTTTCTTCCAAGAGAATAAATTTCTCTAAACAGCTCGGCTTGAATATACCCGCCCACACGTCAAACTTGAAGACGTTTTTTTAGTGTGGATTCCTCCCGAACAAGAAAGCGCGGGAAAAATAAAGCGCTTGATGAGGGAAATCTTCATGGGCGCCACATTTTGCATTACAGTTGCTGCCTGCAGCAGTCTTGTCTATTTCCCTATTTTTTTCTTGTTCCCGTAGCAAATATTTATACAGCTCTTTAGTCTTTCTATTTCGGTATACCGCACACGTGATCATAATGCAGCTGGCGAATTGCATCGCACAGTGTCTAGTATAACTTTGCTGTCCTTCTTAGGCTAGCCGCGTATTTTTCGCGGTATACCGTAGTGATGTTGGTTGTAGTACATAGATGTGCCGAAATGTATGTGCCCTGTTACTGGAATGGTATGAAGCCTTTGTGTTCTGTACATAATATAAATAAATGTTTTCTAAACACGTAAATTCTTTCTTTCGATGTTTTCGCTATAGCTTGCTGTTTGTACGATTCAGTTTAAAAGCGTTTTCCATGTAGTTTCATGCATTTATTTTACAGGTCGTTGAAAGATCGTGCGTCTTGTGCACGTTCTCTCATGGACGTGGTCGTACTCGGCGTGAGCATTGAAAGCAAGAACTCACGTTGATAGAAGTTTCCTGACCGTCTTTTGAAAAGTGCCACTCTATCAACTCATGCGATCAATGAATTATCGCGCGTATATGCTAGCATTTTTGTGCAAGTATAGACGTACCTGTAATTGCGATTCCAATTAGGTATGTGTTATGTTACTGGCCTTGTCACATGCCTTGCGCACCTTGTTTGACACTATGTTGTTGTCAGAATTTATTGAAAGTTGTTCTGGTGTGGCAGCGGTGCTGGAATGCTTTGACTAAATCAATTTCACTCGTAACATAGGTCGCAACAATCAGTGTCAGATATCTGGGCAGAGAGTGCAGAAAATACTGTGACACTCGTCCTACTGGATGGCCTCTAAAAATCAAATACCCGCCTATTTCATGCCGTACGTACCGGGCTCTGTGCTGCTGCTTTCCTGGTGACGGGTTCATCTCATGGGCTGTGCGGGCCCGTTTTCAAAAGGTTGAACAAATAATTTATACAGGCGCAATCTAGTAAACACCAGGTGCAGAACATTAACTCTAATTTCTTTTTTACAGTATTTCTATTTCTACAGTAAAACTACCCTGAAAAGTTTTATTGTGGTGTCTGACTCTGAGTTTATTAAAAAATAATCAATCTTTCAGATGCCGGAAAACAATAAAACCAATCCTGCTGAATACGTCGTCGCTGTTGCAATGAATCATGTCCGTATAGCGCCGGCGGTTAAAACTGCACTGAAATTGCCTTCGTGTTTTTCATGAGCCCCATAATTTCACGTTCAGCTTGGTAATGATTGCATCATATCCTTTTTTATGCGTCCGATAACAGAAGCTGTCGTCCGTATATTTGGTGACACTTCACGTTCATCAAATCTGGTACAGTTGTTTTCAACGCAGTCTTCCTAATTACCACAGAGAGAGCAGCCACTGGGTAACCACTCCTGTTCAATGTTTTACTGCTCAGTAACTTCACATCCTAACCACAATCCTGTCCAACTTCGGTTTTGATGCGATTAGCTTTGTAATCAGTTTTGCGGTACGTATGCCTGTTAACACCCAGAAAGAATTCAGATATTTAGCACAAATTAAAGTGTGTGTATGACACATTACAGCATAGGCGTCGTCGGCAGGGCAGCGCACAAGTCTAATTCAACATGCCTCTCTCTCTCACTCTCTTGCTGCCAGTCTCGAAATAAGCTTTTACAGTAGCACTGTCATCCCGCCGCAATGGTTTAGAGGCTAAGGTACTCGGCTGCTGACCCGCAGGTCGCGAGATCAAATCCCGGCTGCGGCGGCTGCATTTCCGATGGAGGATGAAATGTTGTAGGCCCGTGTGCTCAGATTTGGGTGCACGTTAAAGCACCCAAGGTGATTGAAGAGCCCCCCCCCCCCCCTGTGGCGTGTCTCATAATCATATGGTGATTTTGGGACGTTAAACCACACATCAATCAATCAGTAGCACAGTGCTTAAAAAATATTGACAGTATGGGCAATACCAGTTCTACTGATTTTAGTGTATCCTGAAGTTCACCATGGTCGTGCCTAGTTGTAGATAAAGCAATAGGAGCGAGTGGGTTTCATTTGAAAATTTTATTCTGTTTAATAAAAATCACCTATTAGCCTAAGCGTGCAGCGAACTACCAATATATGTGGTGACTTCGCCCCAGCTCACCTTGGACAAATCAACGACTCTCCTCCCAATCTTAATGAAGCAGCACACGAGGCGGCGCGAGACCTCTTCAACCGCACCTCCCCGGGGATGCGTTCTACCGGGGAAGGGGATAACCGGAAAATTCTTACAACATATAACGAGCTTACTAAACGTTTCTACCTGTCTAGAAGGATTTTCTCTCCGGCTCACAAAAATCTAACTTGGCCCCAAGCACTTACATTAAGGCTTTTGCAAACGCGGATGTACCCTACTTTGAAAATGTTACACATCATGTACCCTGACCTATACCCAAGTTATCTTTGCCCACATTGTGGGGAAACAGCTTCATTAGAAAATATGCTCTGGCAGTGCACCAAATTCGCTCATTTATCGCACATCACCTCTGCCAGATGGGAGGCGGCAATCCGCAGCTCGTCCTTGGCACATCAGCTCTGGGCTGTCCACCAAGCCCGCGAGGCGGCTGAAGAGCTCGGCATTTCTGTCCCCACGTGGGAGCTGCCCGCAACACAATGATCTGTGTTTTGGAGGACCAAATAAAATTTTATCCAATCCCATTCTCCCCGTACAGCTTGTACGCTGTGCACCGACTCTCTTTCACAGTTTTTCGCCGCACGAAGAACTCCCACGCAAAGCACAGTGGGAAGCTGTCCCTAAAGTTTCAACAGAATGCATAGCGAGGTGTTTTCAGCAAGCTTGTTTCCATTTTCTTTTTCGAATAATTTCACAGAGATCTGCGAGTACAAAGCAGCTTCCGGTTTTGAGAAATTTACAAGCTGGTCAGCGAGATGCCATGGGACATCAAGAGAGATAGAGCCGGTAAGCAGGAAAATGAAAGGTAATGCACTAATAAAGTGCGTTAACGAAAAAAAAAAGATTACGTGCTTGAAGGCTTTTCTGATCTCCATTCGTTGCCCCAAGTACACCGGTTGGATGGGGAAGTATAAATGAAGGCTGTAGTGGGAGTAATGGATTGGAGAGTTTCATTGGGCAATAATTCATCTCAATTAGAGCCTTGTTTCTGCAGCCTTTGGGACAGCTTTGTTTTGTTGAACGAGAACGTAACGTCGTTTTTGGGGCACTGTTAATCTCAATTTGCACTCTATAGTGGCGCTGGCCTACAGTTCGATTCGGAAAATTTCTCACACTGCCGTGCTCCACAGCGAAAGAAGCATTAAAGAGTCTGATACTTCGTGTACTGCAACATGATGATAGCCGAAGCGTGGGCAAAGTACTTTATCTAATGGATGGTGGCCAACGAAATGCACAAAAATGACTGAAAAGTAGACGAGAGAAAATCGTCTTTTAGACTACGTAGAAAAATATCATTATTTGAAGCTTGTAATTCTGCCATAATTATAGGTTCAGCAATATGGCACTCGGGCATAGCTGGTAATCATACTTCGTTATCCTCCTCACACCTATTTCTTTTCCTCTCCACATGATTCAACGGGGGCTCGGCTGCTGAGCATACGTTGGCGAGTTCGATCCTGGATGCAGCGTTCACCGTTCAGAAGAGGCGAATGGCTATCGGCCCGTGTGCAGTGCTCTATGTCTGTTCACGTTGAAAAACACCAGATGGTTCATATTTCCGCCGCCGAACACAACGGAGTATTTTATAGCCATATAGGGTTTTTGGCGCATAAAACCCCAGATCTTGTTATCAATGTGGTTGAGCAACGTACAGTGATTGGTGAATCACAGCTGTGACACGTGTTTAGAAAAAAAAATGTTTAACGATTTCAAGTACTTCGTACTCAACAATGGGAGAGCACTGAGCCGTCCCTTGAGAACTGAGCGTTTTCCTAGCACGCCCAACGAGTAAGAGATAGAAAGGATTCATGATCCCCTATTTGTTATGCTGTCGTCTCCAGAATACCATTCGGTGACTGTGCATGCCCGACTTCATTAATTATTGCTGCAAAGGGGGATTTCCACAACAGCTGTCTTTGTATATCATTCTAAATCTATGCAGTTGCTACGTGGGGTGAGATTCTCCCGGGGCTTCGAAAGGCAATTTTAATTACATAAGCATTCACTTCTTGAGTGTCATCTCGCATGTCTGGAAGCAGCTATGGTTCAACTCTTGCTTCGGTATAGCTCTTCACTGGTGTCCAGGAAATGCGACATTCGCTTCAGTGAACACGTAAAACGAACAACTTCTATTGACTCGTTCCCGAGAACGAGGCGACCCTGCAATCAGGAGATGCGGATGCCTTCGTCCTCAACCTACGAAACGAAATGCAGAAAGAACAGGTGGAAAGATGAGCAACGCACGATCGCTTAATGCCACACTCGAATACGTCCTTTTTTTTTTTGAGGACTGCAGTTTCCCGGCGAAAAAAAATTGAAAAAGATGCAACTCACCCAATAATTCTGCTTCGTTGCACAAGTTCTTGGATACTGCCTGATAGCACTGAACATACTATGCGCATGCAGAGGGCGTTTTCAGGCTGCTACTGTGGCATCGTGGCTGCTTTCCCGATAATTGAAAAGTGATGCTTTAAATAACAGAAAAAACAGAGCGAAGGATTCTCGCTCAGTATTGGGTCTTTACTGGCTCAGTTGGGACGACACAAAGAAAATCTAGGTGGCTGGAGACCTTGGAGGCTGCGTGTTTCATCAGATATGCTTGACTGAAGGAATTGCATCCTTGCATGAAATGTACTGAGCAGCATTTACAGAACTCGTTGCTCTCCAGTATGTTGCTTTGAATTTGCGTCAGTCAAGTACTTTCTATGCGAATGTTCTCAACCATTCCCGGTCATATATCTTGATGTTGGGTCTTTTGTTATAGCACTTAAGCCCAGCTTTCCAGCTCGAGATTGAGACGTTAGCCATTCGCACTGAGCTTCACTGGAGTCCTTTAGTTTTTTTTTAGTATGAAGATTGTTGATGTCTATCAAGCAGCAAAATAACATAGCTTAAGCACGGCAGAAGATTTGAGTGCTTATATGCATTTCCAACACGCAACATGCAAGCTAGTTACGTTTCATTAATCAGTTCATTGTTAAATACAATGTCCAGAAACGACTTCCGCAGCTATCAGCAATGATTATTAACGCGATAGCGTTGAAGAGCTCATTTCGTAGAAATTATGGCGTCTATGTCGGTATCGGCATCGTTGGTTGTGAGCGAAAAATCATCTTCTTTGCGTGACCGAGAGATAAAAAATTTTGGGGTATACCGAAAAGTTGAGAAAGGCGCAAATAAAATTAATAATAAAGAATTCTGGGTTGGAGTTGGGACCCAACCCGGATCGTTGGCATGGAAAGCGGGTGTTCTATCGCCAAGCCATGCCTCTGCTTGTGCATACATCGAAAATAACTTCATCTGCTTGGAAATGCACGGAGAGTAACTTTCATGCTCAAGCAAGCACACGCATTTTGTACAGAAGCTTCATCATACAAAACAAAGTATTATCGTAATGGCGCGTTGCACAAGCGTCCATTGTCATCGGGTGTCAGAACATGGGATTATCATCGTGACTTTTTAGTTTAAAGTCAGTCCTCCACTACAAAATGCACGCATGCTACTGCACCTTTAAGGACACGCAGTGGGTGTATAGCAAGTTCGAAAGATTTCACACACTATGTGTTTAAAGTAACTAACAGGAACCGAATATCGCCATAGCTTTCAGTCCTTAAAAGTAAATCTTAAAGAACGACCAATTTTTCGATGGTGGTGTATATTTCAGTTCATCGCAGCCCTCATCATACGGGCAGTGCTAGTACAAAGCGTGGCTGACAATAGGTTACAAATAATTTTTGTACCAGAACTCGAAATATAGTTGAGCAATCGATAAGCAGCCTCACAAGTGGCATGCGCTGTTGCAACTGTCATAAAGCATAAAGTCATTCGCAATGTCGTTTGAACACGACAGTTTGCGTCAGTGTCCTCGGAGTAAAAACTGGGCATAAATGAATTTCTCGTTTATACCGATTCCTAATGTTGCATGCAGAATACGACCATACTTTATACTTAATCTCAGCGGTGTCCTTTTTGTTTTAATAATAACAGAATTTAAGGATGTGTTGGTGCCTATTAGATACTAGCACCGGACAATGTTTTTTTTTTCTTATGTGACGCTTTCCACAGAAATGATGCCAACTGGTACAGCTTTGTTTACACGTACTGAAGTGGGTGCCAGGAGCGGCCCCTCGTTGTGCATATCTTCGCCACTAACATATTGAAGAGATCTTCGATGAGATGGTGGTGGGGTGCTGGCTTGCCTGACCGATGCTACACGTGTGCAAACTCGAGATACAGCATCAGCAACACTTATTTTATACGACCACATGGGAGGAAATTCATGCTTGCATCAGTATCATGTGATAATGATGCAATCAGTATTACATGATACTGTATCATGTGATACTAGCACAACAATCCTCATTTGAGATAGATGGTCACACACCATATGTGCACTTAGTAGATGTTAGGTGCTTGCCCATAAGATGCGTCTTCACTGCCATGCTTTAAGGAGAGCAAACATGCGCTCGTATAGAAAGGCCACATGAACACAGAAGCGCACTGATAGAGTGAACGCGCAGCCAAAAGCACTAGCTTTCTTAAGACGAAAGCCTTATATGCTTCATCAAACAGGTAATTTGACCATCAGCTACAACCGTCCCGCGGCATCTGGTACGAGTGAGGCAGGAAAGTGATCATGGGATGACGTCCCCTTATGTCGTCATCATGACATTACATATTGCAATACAGTCGGCAGGTTATCACGCCGTCACAAACTCTGGTGTGACGTCACGTGACGTTACGCCACATGACATGTTGTAGTGCCTTCCTTTGGGTGATTAACAAAACCAGAGAGTGCGCGACCTCAAGAGAAAAAATGATGATGATATAATATTTGCAGTTTAAGGAGAAGCAAATGAGGACGGCGCTTGTCAGTGGCCCGTGAAGTCACGGCTCGTGCTCACTGCTTCCAGAGCTGGCCAGTACCTAAGATACATGTACTTTAGATACTATATTACATAATCTTAATGTATCCTGTATCTGTATCGCCATACGTGTCGCAAAACTACAACCTGTATGTGCATTTTCGATACATTCTATAATGTATCGTGCATGCATCTTTACATACAAGATACGGCTGTTGCAAGGTCCCCATGTATCTTGTTCTGCTTACTCACATGTCGGAATACGCGTAGTTTACTATGTGCTGCAAGGAGTATTTCTTCATGATAAAAAAAATTGTTCAGAATAGATTCACTTCCATCAGTGTCTTTTATGGCGCATTGTGCCTCTCGATAAGCAAACAACAAATAAAATTGATAGGTACATGTTTGTTAAAAAAGAATATTGAAACAAATTTGCTTAGATGGACCTATCCAGCTGCCTCCATCGCGCGAAAGGTGGATGGAGATAAAAAACGGAGAAAAAAATGGGACGTGGTGCTGCATGTCTTTTACGAAAAAGGCATATCACGATTAATCGGATGTCGTCAGCCACTTATATTTAAGGGAAATAACTAAATGCCTGATAGCTTCGTACTTCTGTGCTATCATCGCAAAGTTGGTATTGAGGCCACAGACAACAGGAAGTCTGCGTCGACCGAAGAAATAAGCCGTTGAAATTCTCTCCTGTCATTCATTGACAACACAAATATCACTTCGCTTGCTGCAGCGACCATGCTTTCTTAACTTTTTTGTCACCATGCGAAATCTGTTGTTTTTCATATGTCTTGGGAAGATCATTTTTTGCCAGTTTGAAAAGCACAACAGCACACATTGCAGCATGCCAAACTTTGCACAATGCAATGCTCTTTCCAAGAAAAAAAATGTGCTTTAGGGCAGCAAAAATATTTTAGAATGTGAAAAGTGTGAAATTTTTGGTTGCCAGATGATAAACAGTGCAATAAATCTTTGTGTGCAAAAATATTCAAAACAAACAAAATTCAGAATATATAATTAGTAGATAAATGATGCAGAAACACTATATAACTATTTATTGTTGTACAAAGTGCACCTATTCACATAGATAAAGAAAATCAGAACAGAAGTGCTGCTTCGCTGCTCGTGCCATGCGGTGAAGCATTTGATCGGTTTTTTTTGTTTTTTTTTTGAGACACAAGTGTACTCGTACACTTTTCTGAGTAAACTTTTCTTGTATTGTTATAAGAATCTCCAGGTGTTCCGATATAGATGGATACCCGTGATGTGAATTATCCCTCTAAAAGGAGATGTCCAATGAACTTCGCTATTTTATCTAGTGTCACCTCTTTCCATGAGCCAACTCACTCTGTATAGGTTGTGTTCCAATAAATGCATCGAAGCATATTTCTTTGCATTTATGCGCATTTCATATTTAAAAAAAGACAATATTGCGCGCTGTTCTAAAACGTTTCGCACTGCTACGTAGTCAAGCCCAAGATGTGCTCCGGGGGCCTTCTTGTCATCAGAAGCTTTCCAGCCAGTGCCAGCACACCGCGCCCCAGTAAAGTGCGGACCACGCAAATAACCAGAGTAGCTATATGATTGTTCACATAGGTCAGAAGCTAATACGCACTTGCGGCGGTGGAAACAACTTGGGGATGTAAATAAAATAAATCCATGAATGGCTGCCGATGTCGGATGCTGACGCAAAACGTCGTCTCCATAAAACTTGTAGCTGAGGTGCTGTCATCGCCAAACTCTAAGCTCGTCCTGACTGAATTCAGGTGTGGTTGCAAGGTAGTTTCGAGCAGCGCATGCGTTTTGTAGCGCTAGTGCGCACCCATGAGCGCGTGACGACAACGTCATAGGAGCAACTAGTAACACTAGATGCGACCCTGAGTCTGATACACGCAAAACCAAAGCTGCTGGGAACTGGCAGAGGAGGCCACCTCGACACTTTAAACACTCGGTGGACCTTCATAAATATTTTTCTAGAAGAAATTTCTTCCGACTCCAAGGAACAGCTTTCTATTGAATAGTTGGAATAAATTTCTCCCAATTATTACTGCTTAACGATTTCTAATTGCGAAGCTGACACTTTAATTGAATATTTAGCTTGCGAAGATTCTTTTTATTACAGAACTTTGATGCTACTGCAACATATTCACGAGGGGCACGCACTTCAGTCTAGTGCGCCAGTCTAGTGCACTTTTCTAACACACGCACATTGGTTCACGCAAACGTATGTCAAACGTCACTATGCTGCCAAAATGGGCAAATTCAGATTGATTATAAAAGATGAGTGGCTGGACTAACTACTTGAAAGTGCTGGGTGCACGAGAAATAAATTTATTATGCCTAAATTGACGATTCCAAAGCGTCGATCACCGGTGATCGATTTGAATAGGCGTGGTAACGAAAGAGTTGAGCAGTGCTTTGTGAGCATTTGGCCACAAAACATTCTATGTTGCTAGTGCATTTACCGCTTCATCTGTGCAGCGGAACAGGGAGTTTTTTTTTACAAATATTAGACACATCATTTATTTTAGTTTGTTGGATCAATATACTCAACATTCTTTGCACACTATTTACCAAAAAGTGCTCACAAGCCTGGCGTGATTGCGTATTTCCTGTGCCAAATTCTCTGGAATCGCGAGCTCGAAATCCAGATTAATGGGTCTTCTTGGAGGGAGGTCGAACAGCTTGCGACACCCCAAAAAAGGCTGTTGTGTGTGGATAAGGGTAATTTTCCTTTTCTTCCACAACACTTAACGGGCGTTCTTGCTCGGCGTGTTGGGTGCTGGCGTCTCTGTAACCTGTAAGAACCAACTGGTACTGAGGAGCAGTCTTCAATAGCGGTTTTTGAAAGAAAGCTAGCACAGTGAGCTGAAGAGTGATGCGCCCGCTTTTGCAGCTTCAGTCATGCAAGGGGAAAATTCCTCGCCCTTACCGCCCGCGTTAGAACGCTTAAGGCTTCAAAGCGTCTGAATATCTCATATTGGTCACCCCTGTTTCTTGTAATACTTTAAGGGAAGAGTTTCAGAAAATTTCTTGCTAACTTCAAAGACATTCGCAAAATTTGCAGTATTTTAAAAGGCCCACTTTAACGTTACGCTTAGAAACGTGTTTCATGGTTTTCGAGCTTTGCAGCAACGGCCTGTTTATGCAAAAAAAAAAACAAAAAATCATCGCTTTTTGCAAGCGATAGTGTTATATTAATCACGTTGGATACTGCGAGAAAACGGGTGAACAATTATTATTGGTGCCAGATCGTTCCCCAAACTCAAGTGCTCCCGTCGCAATTACCGTACTAGATATTCTAATCAGTAAATGGCTTGGAAGGCAAACTCGAAATGGCCTAAATAAACAGTGATGCCAGAGACTTGCGGTAGATCACAGCATCGGTGCTATTGAGGATGCTATGAGTGGGAGTCTTGTCGAGCTCTTGCGACTTCTACTTTTATTTATGCCATACTACGAAAAAGCCTAATAACCAAAGGACGCTTCGTATATTTCAAAGCGTGTTTGAAATTGGAACAGCGCGACGCAAAGCCTTGCGTTTGTGATGCACATGCGTCGCACGCTATACGCTTGCGGGCCCCCGTTGAACGACGAACACTAACGCATGTCCGATATTCCCGAAAGCTTTGAGTACTGTATTCTAATACTCTGTGTTAAATAGCTATATTAGACCATACGCAAAGCTTTGCGTTTGTGTTTTCCATGCGTCGTACGCTAATATTCCTGTCGTATCCCGTTAAGTGACGTCGCCAACGTTACGCTCATGATTGATTTGATTTGTGGGGTTTAACGTCCCAAAACCACCATATGATTATGAGCGACGCCGTAGTGGGGGGCTCCGGAAATTTTGATCAGCTGGGGTTCTTTAACGTGCACTCAAATCTGAGCACACGGTGGTACAGCATTTTCGCCTCCATCAAAATTGCAGCCGCCGCAGCCGGGATTTGATCCCGTGACCTGCGGGTCAGCAGCCGAGTACCTTAGCCACTAAGGTACTCGGCAACGTCCACACCCACAAGCTTTGTGTATAGTATTCTAAATCTACACCATAGGCCACAGTAGTGGGTATGCGCCACAGAGTTATTGACAGTTTAGACCTAACCTGCAATGGCGATAACGAATATCACTCATTCAAATTCGAGAGCGTTAAGAAAAACTGACATCAGCAGCATTCATCTGATGAATGCAAGCCACAAAAATTTGACAGATAACACACCATGTGTGAATCAGTTACATGTCCGATGTCTCGACTGAGGGAAATACGTGCGTTGGTTGTACTCCGCGCATTTCCTATTACCCGATTGATAGTATGAATATAGTCCATTGTCGAGTAGCCTCTACGAAATCCTGCTTGGTCCTTTGGTTGATTGAACACTAATGTTGCCCTAATTTTATTAGCTATATTTTTGTAAATAGTTTGTAGAGAGTGGACAGTAAGCTTATCGGCGTGTAAATTTTCAAGTCCTTGGCATCACCTTTTTTATGGATTAAGATGATGTTGGCTCTTCCAAAATTCTAATACCGTCCCCGTCAAGAGACACTTATATATAAGGCGGCCAATTTTCCCAACACAATTTCTCTGCCACATTTCACGAGGTTCATTATTACTTTATCCTCACCAGTGGCTTTGTCTCTTTGCATTCCTTCTAGGGCTTTCATTACTTCCCCTGTACTTACTTGTAGGATGTTGAATTCCTCTGTACAATTATTTTTTCTCACAATATCATCCTGGATTTGTTAGCTTATGTGCAGCGCTCTGTAGAACTCCTTCGCCAACTCGACTATCCTATTCATATTGGTTGTGACATTGCATTCCTTGTTCCTTAATGCATACCTACGATTTTGGCCTATATGCACAAGTTTGTCTTCACAGCTTTTAGGCTTCTGCCGCTTTCTACAGCTTGCTCAATTCTCTCTATGGTATACCTTCTGATATCGGCTACCTTAGCTTATTGATATACTTCGAAAGTTCCACTAGCCCTATTTGGGCGGCTGCATTTCAGGCTTACATCGTTTGTCATCTCTTAATAGGAGTTTTCGTCTCCGGAGATTGATTGATTGATTGATATGTGGGGTTTAACGTCCCAAAACCACTATATGATTATGAGAGACGCCGTAGTGGAGGGCTCCGGAAATTTAGACCACCTGGGGTTCTTTAACGTGCACCCAAATCTGAGCACACGGGCCTACAACATTTCCGCCTCCATCGGAAATGCAGCCGCCGCAGCCGGGATTCGAACCCGCGCCCTGCGGGTCAGCAGCCGAGTACCTTAGCCACTTGACCACCGCGGCGGGGCGTTCGTCTCCGGAGATAGTTTGCCAGTGTTCTGTCTAGTGACCGTACCACTGACATCCATTACACACTATTTGATGATACTAGTAACATTAGCGTTTATTGTGTCAACGCTAACGTCGGTTATTTCGTTTGGTGCCTAGAATCTTTTCTGAAGTGAAACTCTGAATTCCTGCACTTTTGCTCTCACAGCTAGTTCATTAATAGGCTTCTTGCGTATGAGTTGTTTGTCTATTCGTTTAATTGCGAAGCATTTCTTAGCGAGCTTCGACGAGTTTGGCCATATCTATCTATCTATCTATCTATCTATCTATCTATCTATCTATCTATCTATCCATCTATCTATCTATCTATCTGTCTATCTATCAGCCGACTATGACTTTTAGCTCTCCTTGTCGGAGATGACAAGGACTTGAAGAATTACAGGCCAATCAGCTTGCTCTCTGTAGTATACAAGCTATTTACAAAGGTAATTGCTAGCAGAGTAAGGAATAAAACATTAGAATTCAATCAACCAAAGGAACAAGCAGGATTTAGAACAGGCTACTCAACAGTTGACCACATTCATACTATCAATCAGGTAATAGAGAAATGCTCAGAGTATAACCAACCACTATACATAGCCTTCATAGATTACGAGAAGGCGTTTGATTCAGTAGAAACATCAGCCGTCATGCAGACACTGCGGAATCAGGGCGTAGATGAAGTATATATAAACATTCTGGAAGAAATCTACAGGGGATCAACTGCTACCATAGTGCTTCATAAAGAAAGCAACAGAATACCAATAAAGAAGGGTGTAAGGCAGGGGGACACAATCTCCCCAATGCTATTCACTGCGTGCTTACAGGACGTTTTCAGAAGCCTAGAATGGGAACAGTTAGGGATAAGAGTTAATGGAGAGTACCTCAGTAACCCGCGCTTCGCCGATGACATTGCATTGCTGAGTAACTCAGGGGACGAATTGCAACTCATGATTACGGAGTTAGACAAGGAGAGCAGAAAGGTGGGTCTTAAAATTAATCTGCAGAAAACGAAAGTAATGTACAACAACCTCGGAAAGGAGCAGCGCTTTGCGATAGGTAATAGTGCACTTGAAGTTGTAAAAGACTATGTCTACTTAGGGCAGGTAATAACCGCAGAGCCTAACCACGAGATTGAAGTAACTAGAAGAATAAGAATGGGGTGGAGCACATTCGGCAGGCACTCTCAAATTATGACAAGTAGATTGCCACTGTCCCTCAAGAGGAAGGTATATAACAGCTGTATCTTTCCGGTACTTAGCTACGGAGCAGAAACCTGGAGACTTACAAAGAGGGTTCAGCTTAAATTGAGGACGACGCAGCGAGCAATGGAAAGAAAAATGGTAGGTGTAACCTTAAGAGACAAGAAGAGAGCAGAGTGGATTAGGGAACAAACGGGGGTTAAGGATATCATAGCTGAAATCAAGAAGAAGAAATGGACATGGGCAGGGCATGTAGCGCGCAGACAGGATAACCGCTGGTCATTAAGGGTAACCGACTGGATTCCCGGAGAAGGGAAGCGGGTTAGGGGGAGACAGAAGGTTACGTGGGCAGATGAGATTAAGAAGTTTGCGGGTATAAATTGGCAGCAGCAAGCACAGGACCGGGTTAACTGGCGGAACATGGGAGAGGCCTTTGTCCTGCAGTGGACGTAGACAGGCTGATGATGATGGTGATGATGATGATGATGATGATGATGATTATGATGCCATTTCGATAATGGGATCTATACCAAAATTGGTATGGCATAACATGACAGTATCACTTTCCTAAGTGACTACTCATAACATGAAAATCATGAGAAGTATGTCATGAATGTCATCATTTACATTTCTTGGTCTTGCTGTTCTTGCGGTGGTTTTGTTCACTTAACATGTTGCAAAACTGGTATGGTATGACATGACTGCATGTCGAAGACAAGCGGCGGACCCTAATATGAAAATTATTACATGTGCGTCATGTAACACCATGACTACATGCCACGCTCGTGATGCGCTCGTGGCCGTTTCGCTAGCTTCACATATACCAAGTTTGGTATTACGGGACGTGAATGGATGACGAAAGTATGTGACTGGTGCAAACATGATAATCATAAATGCATGTAGAGAGAGAGGGTGACAATTTATTAGAAGGTAGAGAGGTCGACCTGAGCTAGTTCGCTCTAGCCTGCTGCTCTAAACAGAGGATAAAGAAAGGAGGAATTAAAGAGAGTTGAAGGATGATGGTGAGGACAAGAAGAAAGAGGTGATGCGTATGTACAGTAGCCACTTAGCATAGCACTCTACAGTCTGTTATCTAGTCCAGTGCTTTTAGTAAAGTCTAAAACAGCTGTGTAGCAGTTTTTGACACTGTTTGGTCATTCATTGCTGACACCATGTGGCTTTCACTCAATGGCGTTCGTCCGATGCTTGTGAGTGTTGAATTTCGCATTTTTCTTTGCGCCACGTCCAATGGCGAGTCACAAAATATGTGAGCTAAACTTTCACGCACTTGGCAGCGCTCACAATTCGGGATGTCCGCTCGGTCGATTAGGTGGGTGTAGTGACGAATGAAGGTGACGCCCAGGCGAATCCGGTGCAATATAATAGTTGACACATGAGGTGTCATTCCATTGACACCTTTGACACATGAGGTGTCACTCCTCACACACGCAAACATTTTTTTTTCAGTGCATGTGAAACTCTCCGAACTCAGCGTACAGTTGTGCAACATAGCCTTTAAGGCTATGAGTCGGAGTATAACCGAAGCTATCGCCACGTCAGGCTTGCAAATCTGACATAACAGAGACGCCATATCATGCTACTCGTTTCTTCAAAAGCGACTTCAATCATTTACTTTCCCCGATAACATTATTTCAGTGGCCGTTTTGTGCTGTGGGCCTTTTACGCACTCACCTGTTTTTATAAATTTTACATACAGTTAGCGATACAGATTATGCAGTAGAAATGTATATATTGGCATACTTGATCGGGCAAAGTACATATGTTGACATCGCACGTATATTGACAGTTGAGAACATGTGCACATATGTGTGAGTGAATTCGAAGTGGTCTGGGTGTGTGTATGCGCTCGAAAATACTATTTCAATGTGATTCTGCGAAAAATTACTCAGTGTTACGAAGCTTAACCACGCGCTGAGCTCGAAAGCCACCTCTCAACGTTCCTCGTTTTTTGCCCATGTCGACATCTCGCTTCGTTCTCTGAAATCCACGAAGGATCATCTATCTATTCACAAAAAGCGTTGAAGAACACAATCATTGAATATTGAACCACACCTGTTTCCTCCCCGATTACACCGTGCAGCAGGTACCTCGTTGCAGCGAAGGAATATGCTTCGAACCGGAAGTACAGGAGCAGACGACGTGCCGTTTTGCTATCCACCTATTGCAGCATACGACGAACCTTTGTAACTCGACTCACACTTGACGGATTATTAACATTTTTACAGCTTTGAATTAGTGAGGCAAAAAGCTCTTCCTAGTAAATTCATTCCACGGTTACTTTAAAAAGTGTTTCAGGGGCCCTTTAACGCATTTTGTTCGACAGGTGTCACGACGGAAACGATCCCATTCGGTGATTTGTAGGCTCATTTGGGAGGCCTCAAACTACGTCGAAAAATGCCAGGATAGTGCAGCCATCGCCGCTAAAAACACACAGGAACTTTCAAGCAACCCTAAAAATGAACAACTATGTCCATCTGGCGGAAAACATATCATGCCTTTCCAGAGGCATTGATCGGAAAAACAGCAAACCCTAGATTTTCTGCTATCAGACGGGCAGCCAGTTCGCTGTGAAGAGTGTTGCATTGCATTAAATGATTTTTTTGTTACTTCTTTCTCAAGTTGTTCTGCTTCTGCGTTGCCACAAATGCCTAGTCGTGATTTTTTACCCATGTATCCTGTTACCGTTGATGCCGTTGGAGTGCAAAATTTAATTCACAAGCTTAAGTTATCCTCTTCTTGTGGCGTAGATGAAATCAACTCAAAGTTTCTAAAGAACACTGCATTGTATTCATCAATTTACTTGTCCCTAATCTTTTCGCAATCTATTCAGACCTCCACTTTGCCGCTTGACTGGAAAGTGGGGAAGGTGGTCCCTCTGCACAAATCTGGTAACACACAGTCCCCTCTCAATTACAGACCAATTTCCCTAACCAGTGTTCCTTGTAAAATGTTAGAACATATAATTTACTCCAACCTTGTCTCATTCTTAGAATCAAATTCTTTTTTTACTCCCTACCAGCACGGATTCCGAAAAAGTTACTCATGTGAAACCCAACTTCTTTATTTTACTAATGATATAGCATCGGCTTTAGATCGCGGCTCACTTGTGCATTGCATTTTTCTTGACTTTCAAAAAGCTTTCGATAAAGTACCTCACCAATTACTCCTCCTGAAAATTAGTGCCTTAAACATTGACCCGAACATTCTTAAATGGATTGAATGCTTTCTGACTAATCGCACTCAGTTTGTAACAACTAATGACTATAACTCACCTCTTTCTAAAGTAACATCCGGCGTACCCCAAGGTTCCGTATTAGGCCCTTTACTTTTCCTTATATATATTAATGATCTCCCCGACAACATTAACTGCGCTATAAGGTTATTTGCAGATGATTGTGTAATTTACCGTGAAATAAACAATGAATCTGATAACCAATTTCTACAGTCAGACCTTGACACTGTCTCAACCTGGTGCAATAAATGGCTTATGACTCTCAACTCTAACAAATCTAAATGCATGTCAATAACCCGGCGATCTATTTCTCCCCCCTGTACCTACAGAATTAACGCCGTTCCCCTCCAGCATGTCTCTTCATATAAGTACCTCGGCGTTTACATTACCAACAATCTATCTTGGCACACGCATGTTACCTACATCTGTAATAACGCTAACCGAACGCTAGGATACTTACGCCGCAACTTTTCTCGCGCTCCGCTGTCCCTCAAAATTCTATTATATCGATCACTAATTCGCCCAAAGCTTGAGTACGCGTCCGCTATATGGGATCCCGTGCAGCAAAATTTAATCAACGCGTTAGAATCTGTTCAGAACCGCTCAATTCGGTTCATCTGTTCTAATTATTCCCGTACTGCTAGCATATCAGAAATGAAATCTAACCTTGACCTGCCCAATTTAACTGTCCGAAGGAAACTGGCGCGACTGCATTTTTTTCATAAGATATTTTTTCACAATCCATCAATGAAGCGAGACCTCATTTCACAACCATCATACCACTCATCGCGCATTGATCACCAGCATAAAGTTGCCATTCCGTTTTGCCGCACCAAATTCTATTCAGCAGCCTTCTTACCGAAAACAGCCGCCGATTGGAACCACCTTCCCTCTTCCGTTGTAACAATAACAGACCCTTTGTTATTCAAGACTGCAATTTCTCAGCAATGCTTGTAACTATACGCAGTTTCCATTATCTATATTTGTCTTGTATGTGCTTGAATTCTTACTTATACATTTTTAGTTGACTTATGTTGCCTTCCTGATTTGCGCATCTGACACTTGTTTCTTTATTTTGTCTTTTTTTTCTTGTGTGTTATAAATGTTGTACCCACCCCCTCTGTAATGCCCTACGGGCCCTGAGGGTATTCTAATAAATAAATAAATAAATAAATAAATATCTGTGAGGCATTGTGAGAATCTTTATGGCCTCTGAGATGGCGAGCGTGCGGCGTGTATCTTGGAGGCCGTGCGATCCTTGCTTTAGATTAAAAACCTGTATGTACCATTTGCGCGCGCTCTGGTACAATCTACTATGTGCGTGTGCGTGTGTGCGCGTGTGTATGTATGTAACAAAACATATTAGTAAGTATGCACGTAGTGGTTAAAGGCACACCAGAGGCAGGATTTCGCTATCGCGTTCAAATCTTCAAGGCGAAGCTTATGGATCCCTCAATTTTCCGGTAGCGTAGCGTCACTGCACCCAGGGGGCGTGCCTGTCAACGTTACATCGGAGTATATTGGGCCTTTCATGATGCGATCGTGGCCATTTCCCTAGCTCTACATAACCAAATTTGGTGCTACGTGGCATCAATGGATGACGAAGATATATGGCACGTTCAAACACGACAACCATGATACGCGTGTCATGTAAAGCATGACTACATGCTACGCTCATGCCATGCTCGCGGCCGTTTCATTAGTTCCACATATACCAAATTTGGTATTACGTGACGTGAATGATCGACGAATGAAATGACAGGTCCAAACATGATAATAATGATATGCGTGTCATATACAACATGACTACGTGCTACACTCATAGCGTGCTCGAGGCCGTTTTGCTAGCTCAGCATTTACTAAAGGTGGTTTTAGGTGGCGTGAATAGACACGAAGGTAAATGACACTCCAAACATGGAAGCCATGTATGGCATAATTTACCTCCGCCTCGTAATGTTGTGCAGTTTTTAAAGTCACATATAAACCTACCTCATTCGGGCTTCGCATATCGATTCTCACTGGACGTGGGATGCCGTTTTTTTTTATCTAGGTGAATACCAGCTCTCACCATTATCTGATCACTGCATCAGATCTTGCCACCTACTTCTGCATCCTGTACAGTGCCTGGGTATGCACCCAGAATGGATTCTATTTCATTTTTAGTTTCGCCATTAGGACTTGGCCACGTCCACTTACGGTTAGCTCGTTTTCTGAAGAAGGCATTCAAGATTCATAACGTTCTGCGAACTCTACTAATAACTCCCCTCGGGCATTTTTACAGCCGATGGCATATTTCCCACCCGCATGGTCTTCGGCTTGTTTCTTACCTATTTTGGCATTAAAAACACAAAATCAATTGTTAGTACACTACTTTGCCATATTTTTCAGCAGTCACTATCATCGTCAGTAGTGCCGGAAGACTGGAGAGAGGGCAAGATTGTTCCAGTCCCCAAAAAAGTCTTTCATCTCTCTGCAGCAGCTATCGCCCCGTTTCCTTTACTAGCACTTGCTCCAACCTAATAGAGCATGTAATCTATTCTAACATTGTGACGTCTTTAACCAGCAATAATTTTTTCATTCTGGTCAGCATGGCTTTCGCTGAGGATTTTCGTGCGACACGCAACTAGCTCTATTTTATCACGATATCAGTGCTAACATTGATTTACACATAGCTCTTGGCGCCCTGTTCTTAGAATTTGACAAAGCTTTCGATGAAGTTCCACACAACCGGCTACTGCTAAAACTCCCTTGTTTAAGCATTATTTCCAAAGTATTTAATTGGATTCGAAACTTTCTTACCAATCGTCAGCAGTTTGTGTACGCTAACTCTGTCTCATCTAGCCGTTCCTCTGTAATATCTGCTGTGCCGCAAGGTAGAGTGCTCGGACCATTACTTTTTTCTTATTTATATCAATGATCTTCCATCAAACATCTCTTCTAGCATTCGCCTCTTTGCAGACGATGGCGTCGTATACCGTCCTTAGCAAAGAGCACAGATATTACAATGTTACAAAATAACCTCAACCTTGTATTATCGTGGTGTGATAAGTGCTTACTGTCTGTAAATGTAAGAAAAACTTTATTGGTATTTTTTCATCGCAGGCCCCAGTACCAGTCAGCAGAATATGCATTTCCGGCTCCGCAGTCTCATCCACTCATTGCTACAAGTATCTCGGCGTCACATTATCAAGTAACATTTTCTGGTCACCTCACGTCACTAATATAGTCAATTCTGCGAATCGCACTCTGGGTTTTCTGCGTTGAAACTTACGATTTGCACCACAGCCAGTCGAATTAGTATCGTATACTATGTTTGTTCGCCCGAAATCAGAATATGCATGCTCTATCTGGGATCCCCATCAATATAACTTATCCAACGTTCTAGAATTGATCCGAAACCACGCTGCACGCTTTATCTATGGGTATTCTTATAACTACAGTGCTTCCAAATTTAAAGGCCGGGTTCACCTTTCTGATCTAGAGACACGATGTTTCATACCTCGACTATGCCTGTTTTACAAGTTGTATCATGCTCCCATCAAAATTACAGCCATTCTGCCAGCTCATCGCACATCCAGCCACACAAACCATACAAAGCAGTATACCCTCCGCCAGCACAAACCACCGCCCATCTTCACTCCTTTTTGTCTCAACCGCACGGTACTGAAACCGTGTGCCTGCATAAACCGTGCACCACTCCGACCCTGATCAATTCAAGATTACCCTCAAGTCACTTTTAAAGACAACGGTTTTTCTTAGGGACCTTCGACGCTAAAATTTTGGTCTGTTTGCCTTTATGTTTGTCTGTACGTGTGTTTAGAAAAATGTTAACAATTTAGAGTACTAGGTACTCTACTATGGGAGAGCACAAAGCCGTCCTGTGGGTGGTGATTACACAGCCCGACTCGACAGTTGAATTAATGAGCCTGTGTTTATAAAAGGTAGTTAACGATTTAGAAGACAGGAAACTCTACTATGGCAGAACTTAAAGCCGTCCCCTATCTCAGATAACGCTGCTACATAGCGTTTCTGAAGACCAGTTGCCTGTGTATTTTGTGAGCGGTAACGATTTCCCTAATGACACCAAACGATATCTTAAACGGCCAACCTCATCTGCAGCACCCACCAATATTGCTCAAGTTCCAGCGTTCATACTTGTGCAATTGTCAACTAAAAAGCAATTATTGCGCATATCTGAGGCACCATAACGACGCGTCAATGTTTTGTATCTGTGCCTTTATACCAGAAAAGGCACACACAAGTAATTTTAAGGACCATAGTGTTTATCACGCTATGCTGACAGTGAATAGCAATGCTCAAAAAGGCACGTTTTTCCAACGCTTTGCTAAGACTACACGGTGGTGGAACCTGCCCATCGCTTTGCGTTCTACTCCTTATCGCCTCCGAGACAGGCGCGCAACTTTCTCCGCGGGCGCGCACGCCTTCCTTCATTTTCGACGATAACTTCCAGATTGCGCTCGTGTCGAACTTGCCTCAATGTGCTCGTTCGCCTTCGCTGCCCGGATTGAGACTCTCTAACGCAGCGCTTCCAGAATACATTTCACCAATTTTCTAGCGCAGAACATCAAATAAACATTTCGTTCTCTCTCCCCGCACGCAAGACTCGTCTTCCGACGACATTTGCAGTGAAACATGTAGATACGGGGCTAATTTTTTTTTGTGTGTGTGTAATCAATAATACTCATCCCTCATGTAATACCCCAGCTGGGGCATCTAAGGTATTCAAGATAAATAAATAATAAATAAATTAAAGTCGCCCACCCTAATAGTATACTGTGACTTTATTAAAGGCTCACTCTACGTCTTTATAGAAGCGTTCAACTAAATGATCCTCGTGGCTCGATGAAGGCGCGTAGGCCTGTACCATCTCCATCTTGTACCTTTTGTTAAACTTCATTCTAATACTTGCGACCCTCTCACTGATGCTATAGTATTCATCTATGTTGCGAGCATTATTCTTGTGTATAAGACACCCCACCCCTAGTTCTTTTCTGTCAATTAATCCACGGTAGCATAGCACGTGTCCGTTCATCAGCACTGTATAAGCCTCACATGTCCTCCTAATTTCGCTGAGCCCTATTTTATCCCATTGAACACCACCTAATTCTTCGAATACGACAGCTAGACTGGCCTCACTACATCGCGTTCTGGCGTTGAAGGTAGTAGCCAAGTTCGGATTCCAATGGCAGCGTGTGCGGACTCAGATATCCTTAGCACCCTCCGCTGCGTCCAGGTCTGACCGTCACCTTGACAGTTGCTTCGCAGCTACTGGGGACTGAAGGCCAAGGGTTAATTGCTGTAACCATGGGAGGTAGTGGCCAAGTATTACACTAGCGTGGCCAATCCTGCTCTTGTGAAGAAATGCATTGCTGGCAGATAGTCGCTAGTGAGGCCACACTCCAGATATCTTCTTCTTAGGGGCGAAGCTCCTTAAGCCATGGGTCGTGCTTCCCCGTTGTATATAGTATAGTAGTAGTCGTAGTAGTAGTAGTAGTAGTAGTAGTAGTAGTAGTAGTAGTAGTAGTAGTAGTAGTAGTAGTAGGTAAGTACATCTTGTTTAGTCCTTGGAATGTCTGCTGGATGGCGGTACATGTATATGATGAATGTACGATTAAAAGATGCAAGATGGTGATACATGGAATGTTCAATAGATGGACGGACGAACGGATGGACCGACAAACAAACAGACAGATGGATGGACGGAAGAACAGACAGACAGACAGACAGACAGACAGACAGACAGACAGACAGATGGTCGCATGGATGGACGCATGAATGCATGGACGCACGAACATATGAAAGAATGCACGGATGGACGCATGGAGAAACAGAGAGATATATACATGGACGGACGCACGGATGGACTGAAGGACGCTTCGCCCCACTTATAATCATTCACTCTATGAATATGCTGGAATTTTTTCTTTACACCACTCCTGTATTGGTTAACAATTTAGAGTACAAGACTCTACTATGGGAGAGCAGAAAGCCTTCGCATGGGACTCACAATGGGGTTTTCAGAAAAAGTGGGTAATTATTTTGAGTACTTGGTACTATACTATGGGAGAGCATAAAGCCATCCCGTGGGCCTCACACTTGTAGCAGGGTGGAGAGGTCTCTACTGTCAATGGAGCCATTATACCAGGCGATAAGCTGATAAGAATAAAAGACGTTTAAAAAATTTATTTTGACGATTGGACATGGTGCCTGTACAACAAGGACAGTAAGGAACGCACACACCAAGAGTAAGCACCAACACATTTTACTGAATATAGCATATGCATGCGTACTAGAGTGGGCGCAAGGCTAGTACGAAACAACTGGAAAGTTCAGCTGTCCCTCCCTTACTCTGAAAAAAACGTGTGTGCCATCGCCGCAGTGAAGCCTCTTCGCCGTGCAGTTCCAGCTGCTGATCGAGGTTGTAGCGGCGAGAGAAGAGACGTGAGACGGCGTCGTAGGCGGCCGATGGGGCCGTGCCGATCTCGCCACTTTATTTCAGGCCCGAAGCGGAGCCACGTCGGCTACCAGCGTCCGCCACGCCAGGCGTGTCAGCTCGTTCTAATCCTCGCGCAGCTCGAGCTTGCATCAGCTGCGCGAGAGGCGTGGCGCAGTGATCAAGAAATGATGGCGATGATGATGGTACTACAGGGCTCCCCCCCCCCTAGCGCTTTGCGCGATTCGAAGGCATATGAAAAAAAATAGAGACAAAAGCTATATACATGAACGACAATCCATAAAGTGTTCATTTGGAAAGTCCAGGTTGTCAACGTTGATGGGCCATCGGTAAGCAGCGGTCTCTGGCGGGCGACACTGGGAGAAGCGCAAGGGACGAAGAAGGAAGTGCCGGGTCGCTGTGGTAGCCGACAAGCGGGTCTCACGGTGACCTGGCCGGACAGGCCGAGAGTGGACCGTGTGTCGCGAGGTCATGCTGCCAACGTCGGCAGAGGGCCGGCAGTGCGGGCCCTGACGTTGGGGTCGACGCAACACAGACCTCAAAGTCGAGCGGCGTCTGACGTGCCGGCATAGACAGACGTGCCGACGCTTGCAGGAACGTGTCCCAACAATACCACCAAGTGCGCGGTAGGCAGTCGGGCACACGACCAGTGGTGGGACACCGAGTCGGACAGGCTGAGTAGGCGCCTGCGCCGTCTTCAGGGCCGTGACCGCAACCCGTGGCCGCGCAGCAGGGCGGCCCAATGTGTGACGCCAAGCACGCCATCGTCGCCGACGTAGGGCAACGGGTGGCAGACACGCATGAGGCATGAGCGCCGTCGCGGTTGTGACACACGAGCTGGCGTTGTGGACACACGTCTGGCCGTTGCCGTCCGGAGTAAAGTCTCCGGGGAATGGCAGTGGTGGAACCCAGCCAGCGTGGGCTCGCCCGGAGCACTGGACGGGACACCTGTGCTCGTGCAATGACCTCCGGCAGTCCGCGCACGAGGGCCGGCGTGCAGGTCTGCACAATTGATGGCCGCCTCCAGCCAACACCCCCCAGACTGCCCCACCGCAGGCTCTGCATGCCCAGTGAGCTCCGTCCGAAGCGGACCGGGCACGTCGTCCTCAAGTGCGTCAGTCACAGTCGCAGCGTCTTGGAAGCCTGGCCGTGGTTGATGGCTGGCGGCCTCAACCTCAGGTGAGGTGGACAGGTTGTCGGCAGCAGGAACGACTTCAAGAACCTCGTCGGATCTGTGACCGGGTGCGAGACTCACTGCGCTAGTGGCCGCACCCAAAGTGGAGGGAGACGTTGTCGGGGAAGTTAGGTCCCGGTCAGTGAAGACTTTCGGGCCGGAGGGTACCGCACGCTGCGACGCAGACGAAACCTGTAAGTCGCGGGTGAACGGCAGCGGGTGGTAGGTGAGGCCATGTCTGGCAAGCACCGCCGAGCAGAGGTCATCGTAAGGCTGTTGGCTGGAGGTTGAAGTGCCAGAGTGATGGCGCAACTCTACCGGAAGGGCGTCGAGAAGAATGGCGTGCATCAGCAGCTGGTCCGTGATGCCATTCACCGCAAAAACGGCGTCGAGCTGCATAAACCAAACCGTGGGGTAAGTCGATTGGAACGGCGGCACTGGCGGGCAGAGTTGCGGGAACATGGCAGCGGGTCGTTCGGCAAAGGGCGTGTTCTCCGGGTCACCAATGTGGCGGTGAGAGAAGAGAGACGTGAGACGGCATCGTAGGCGGCCGATGGGGCCGTGCCGATCTCGCCACTTTATTCCAGGCCTGAAGCGGAGCCACGTCGGCTACCAGCGTCCGCCACGCCAGGCGTGCCAGCTCGTTCTAATCCTCGCGCAGCTCGAGCTTGCATCAGCTGCGCGAGAGGCACGGCGCAGTGATCAAGAAATGATGGCGATGATGATGGTACTACAAGGTTATTCCACACAATGAGCCGTATTTTCTGGAGTGCGGGATTGGCACCTCTATGAGGCTTGTGCCGTACTTCCGCTAAACAGCGACGCCGCCACAGTACGTACAAGGTCACTGTAAAGACCAGTCTTGCAAACAGCCCACGTTCTGCTCCAATGCGCACTGTGTGAAAGCCAAAGAGGCGTTGCACCATGCGCCAGACGCCTTTGTCCACCGAGCACTGAAACAGAGCATGTTGGGCCGTCTCTTTTTTGCCGCAGTTTGGACAGCGGTTGTTTGGAACGACTCCCCGATGTGCTTACTGATAACACGTAGGCAATGCTCTCCATCTTCTCAATCAATCAAACTCACGCAACGCGATAACACATGGTTGCCCATGATACATCTGCCTTTCGAACCGAACTTTGTGACATCTACAGCGGCCAGCAATATTGTTCTGGTTTCTGCATTCATACTTGTGCGTAGTATTGAATAAAAAGCAAATAATGCGCATGTAGGAGGCAATACGTCAGCTTGTCAATATACTGTGGCGTGTTTCTTTATGCTATGCAAGTCATTCATAAGTAATTCTATGGCATTTGGTGTTTAATACTCTAAGCAGACAATGCAACACTATGCACAAATAAATCACGCCATATCCACGGAGTGAATAATAAGTGGGCGAAGCTCGAGAGGGGGAGATCATCTGTAAGCCTTAAATCTTCCGCGAAAATGTGGCACATCTATAGAAAGACATACAACTGCGTATAATATACAAAGCAACTTTTGTTATTGTTTGTTTGTTGATTCATTTATTCGTTTCTTCTTATCATTTCTTTGTTCTCCTGGCGGCTGGATTGCGAGGTCCCTTCATTATTATGGCTTTAGGCTCCGTGAAATGAAGTGAGAAGGGTTTTTTATTGATATGATATATAAGGAGATGTTGGCGCATCATTATGGCGCTGGCTACTCCTTAGCTGTTGAGTGAAACTTGAACACGTATATTGAAGCAAAACATACAAAGCAGTGCATGGAAAATAGAAAACTCGGGCACAGATATGCAAAGACACACTTATACGCACATATCACAACATATTGGTAAGGAAGTGTTCGAAAGTCAATGAATGAAGTCTCTGATAATGTCCCTCATTATTATTCGGTCCACCAGCACAAAACAGCAGAGCACACGTCTGGTAAACGTAAAGATGCATTTGCTCTTGTGTACATAATATTCGACACGTCATTCATTTCAACACACAAATGATGGGTGTCACATGATACTGCACATAATAAGTACATGTGTTAGAAATCAAAGTTCGTTATTTCTTAATACTTGTCAGCAATCCCGCTGTCTTGTAAAAAAATGGCAGCATATCCACGGAGTGAATGATGGGGAGTGGGGCGAAGCATTCGTCCGTCCATTCGTTCTTGCTTCCGTCCGTTCCTGCGTACGTCTGTGTAACCGTCCATGCGTCCATCCACCCGTCCTTGCGTGCGTCTGTTCGTGCGTCCGTTCCTGCGTTCGTCCATGCCTCCGCGCCTGCGTCCGTCCATGCGTCCATCCATGCATCTGTCTGTGTGTCCGTTCGTCCATCTATTCAACGCTCCAAGTACCACCATCTAGCATCTTTTCATCATATATTCTCCATATAGAAGCACCGCCATCCAGCGGACACTTCAAGAACTAAACGGGAGGTGGCACATGCACACTTTCTTACGGCTTGCGCTTCGGGTTTACTTCCCACCTTTAACCACCTCGAGTTCATGGTATATACTAGTTCACTGTATTCATGGCTATGCGGCCCAACGCTCGCTAAACCTTTCTAAAACCAAGGAGGTTACACCCAGCGAGTATAACGTAGCAACCCTTTCTTGTCAGATCGTGCTCAATGTACATGGCGTGTGTCCGTGAGGCTGTGCGTCCGTCCGATCATGTGTCCATCTATGCGTCCGTCTGTACACGCGTCCCTGTGACCTCCCATTGATCCGTTCATTGATGCGTCCGTTCATCTGTCTGTCTCTCACTCTGTGCGGCTGTCTGTCCGTCCATCCGTTCGTTTGTCTCTCACCGTTCGTCCATACATCTGCCTGACTTTCTGACCGTCTGTCTGTCTGTCACTCACACTAGTGCCACCTGCAGAGTGATTCATACAACTAGGTGGCGATGAATCGGTCACAAAAGACATGGATCGACAGACCCACGGCTCCACGAGCTTTGCCCTAAAAGGCGGGTGTTTTCTGCGCTTTGTCAAGACCGTACAGTGGTGGCACCTACTCACTACGCGCATAGAGTCACTTCAACGCAGCACTTCCAGGATCCCAGTACCCAATTTTCTCGCACAGAACACCAAATAAATAGAGAGTGTAAGAATCGAAGCTTCAAGGAGTTTCGGGACCTAAGAAGCTTGCGTAGCGCCAAGATGCATGCGCACAACCCAAGCCAATCTTGGGCTCTTGCGCTCGTGCTGGCCCAAGGCCCAAAACCTTTTGGTTCAGCACTACTAAAACTACAGGGTGTAATAAGGCCACACAGTTGCGAATAAAAACATAGTTCCAGGTATATAAAGTGCCTTAAAATTGACCGGGTTGACTAAAATTGGCGTTTGTTGGATATATGTTACGCCACATCGTTATGTCGTATTTTATTGTTCGCACTTAGTTCGTCAGCATGAAAATATTTCGTCTCTTACCCTTGGTAGCTGCATTTGCGAATCAACATGGCAGCATCCATGCAGAAGCGACCACTCGCTTCGATCCGAACTTGCTCTTGCTGCACGGCCACTGCACTGATAGCAACAAATGAATGGTGAAATTCGCCATCAATTTCTTTCATCTTACTCAGAGGATAAAACATCAGGTATACGTGCTGTCGTTATTAGCGAGATATGCTGCTTGCTTAGCCGCGCGTGCTATGACTAACGCGCCAAGGCAAGGCTTGGGCTGCGTCGCCAGACCGAGAACGCTGCTTCTTCAAACATCGGACATGCAACACGGCACAGTGTTTTGTGCGCATCAGATCCTTCTTCAGTGGAAACAAAAAAGAGAGAAAAAAAGTATTGCAGTGGGATATGCGAAGGAACGCGTCGACGGAGAAGTAGTTTTACGAGAGCCACCAAAAGCGTTGGAGAGAAACGGGCACAAAGTGAAGTTATCCGCTGGCACGAGCGCCTATCGACCTTCAGCAGATCAGCAAATCCACGCTTCAAGTTCATGGCGTCACTGTTTGTTTCACAGTTTTACTGTATATTTACGTTGATAAACCAGCATTGTATGCAATGAGTGTGTATAGACAATTCGACGCGCAGATGCCATGAAGACTGTGAGCAGACAACATGGCGCGGATGAATACATGTAGAGATGCTAATCGCTTTTTCTATTGGCTTAGGGGCCCTGTGGCTTCCACGGTGCTGAAGGGTGGTGCCCAAATGTGCCTTGCATTGCCAGTGAGACGAAGCAGACGCAGCGCGAGCCATGACCCGCGTCTCGCAAAATTTTGAATTTGGCCACGGGTGTGCCCCGCGCGTTTGACCCAGTGCAGCCAGCGTTTGACCCAGTTCTCAAAGTCTTCTAATACTGTAAACGCAAGGGCAACCTAAGCAACGCAGCTCAGGGACCCAGAGTCTTGGGCCCCCAATTCTCAAACTCTGTGATGTTTTATTCACTCTCTCCAGACGGAAGACTATCGTCCTTTGACGACATGTGAAGTGAAACATGCAGATGCAAGGCTGTTTTTCTTTTAGTTTTTTTTTAAACAGCAGTGTCTCGAGTGTCCCCGGAGTGTTTCCATCAGCACTGTAGCGTTTGGTGCATTCTTTGACCAGCTTTGCAGTTTTCAAGCTGAAAGTCCAAGTGCTTTATTCACTTCAGCATTCAGTGAAAAACTATGCTAAAGAGAAAATAAACCTAATAGTAATCCCTATTTTGATGCAATGCCGTAATTAGAGCTAACGTTACAGTTGTTCAATCATAAGCTTGCACCAACCATCGTAGCATAAAAAATAAATAATAAATAAATAAAAAATAGGCTTGCACCAACCATCGTCATCATATCTACTCGCAAACAAACGAATGCTACATTCAAATATGTCCTCAATAGCAAGGTACCCAAAAATTAAGAACCTGCACACTAATTAAATTTGCGTCTTTGGCACAACTCATCTCACTGTATTAGATATGAACGACTCATCAGTCTAATGAACGTCCGCAGCATTTGTTTTTTATTCTTGCATGAACTCCAACTAACTCGCGTACTTGTGCCGTCACAGTGACTCGTTCAATTTCTGTTCACCTTGAATGAACGAGAGTGTTGAACAGCTGAAGACGTCTACTGCAATGTACTTTGCAATTTTAATGATGGCGCAGGTGTTCAAGGGCCACTTGCATTGAAGTGTGATTCGATGCGGCAAAGAGGAGTTCCTTTGCGCAAAGGTACAAGTCATTATTATGTCCATTGCTTCTGCTTACTTTCGTTGTTTATACATCTGTTCAATGAGGAATTCAAAACATGCTAAAATGTATTTGTCGTAAGCCCAGCTTATACATCAACTTTACCAGCATTCACAAAAGCCGTGTGTCGTGTAAGTGTGCTGCGAGCGTGTTATCTCTTCATATATGGAACACGTTCTGCGCCTAGTGTGTGTTGGAAATGCTTGGAAATCCAGGAAGCTCAAGTGAGAAGACGCATTCACAAGACGGAGTCCTACGTATCCTGTATCGGACCCTAACAAAAGTGCCGAGTCCTTTCACACCTGCTCATTATAAATTTATTACACTAATATTGCCACATTCTTTTTTCAAGCCCCGCCGCGGTTGTCTAGTGGCTAAGGTACTCGGCTGGAGACCCGCAGGTCGCGGGATCGAATCCCGGCCGCGGCGGCTGCATTTCCTATGGAGGTGGAAACGCTGTAGGCCCGTGTGTTCAGATTTGGGTGCAGGTTAAAGAATACCAGGTGGTCGAAATTTCCGGAGCCCTTCACTACGGCTTCTCTTATAATCATATGGTGGTTTTGGGACGTTAAACTCCACATGTCAACCAATCATTCTTTCCTCAAGTTTTGTTATCAGCCAGTTACACTGTCAGTAATTCTCAGCGCAGACCACGCCTGCAGTGTTCGGAAGCTTCAGGACTGCCGTAGATCATTTTTTAAGATGACGACCACTTCACAAACATTACACTTTATTCTGGAACTTACGTGACCGCTATTGTTAACGCAATAATATTCGATGACACGTGTATAAATGCCGACACGCTTCACCGCTTGTCAGTTGCTAAACAGCTGACTCTTTCACCGCTATGGGTGCCAGTGTGTATCACTGTAATCGTACTTTTCGTTTGTCGGCACCAATGTCTGCCCAATATACCAGTTAACCCGAACATTCAGTCTGCTCTTTTGGGCCGCGTCCAGACCCCGTGACAATATTAACTTGAAAGAATCTAATGAAACCTACTGAAAGAAGAATCTACCTTCCGGTCACAACAGATACCTCTCGGTCGGCCATAACAGCTACCGGGCACGCTATCCACTGCGCCATGGTTCCTCCTTTAGTAGGCTTTAAGAACACATTTTTTGCATCTACAACTGACCTTTGAAAGTACTCTTGGTAAAGTGTAATAATACATCATGACCGTGAAATGCACGATTAGTTCCTTCAAAGTGCCGTTTCTATACACGTTCGTCCTATTCGGTGTTGCAATAGGAGAACGGCTTTTTTGTCAACGCTTAACACACTGCCGGGTGGCGACATTACCCAAAGCGGCAGCGTGGCTCATAGCATCTATTCATATCAAAAATAGTTGCGCAACGCATAGAGCAACGTGCCTGTTTCCCGTGGATATAAATCGGCGTTCCCCGCTTAGGCTCGCCAGGAAAGACGCAACGTGGCTCGCGTTTCCCGCTAATCGGGCACAGCAGCAAGCCATGGCGATCAATACTTCTAACAAGCAGCAAGTAGGCGATCTTATTCCAAATTTGGCGTACAATCAGTCATGTCGCTATGGCTGCCACACCACGTTCTTTGGTCTCGCTCTCACTGTCAACAACTACCCCACGCATCCATGACCACAAAGGCATGTTTAATCATTATTCAGTCAGTAATTACGGACGTTAGTCGTTGTAACTGAGAAATCCTTATCGTGGATGCATTATACGATAAACAGTGCGTTAACTGACGGAATTCAAAAGACATGGTATGAGCGGTCTTAATATCAATGAACAGTAAGCACAATTTTTTTTACTTTCTTGTCATACCAGATATGTGTTATACATGGAATAATCAACAGTGTTTTAGGGCCGAAGCTCCTTACGTCGTGGGTCGTATGTCGCGTGTTGCCGTCGTATAGCAGTAGCCACGTCTCGTTTAGTCCTCAAAATGTCCGCTGGATGTGGGTACTTGTATATGATGAATATATTGTAACGAACAAATACAGTGCCGGAAGCTAAAACAGCTATTTATTAATGGCGAACTTGTGCCCGTCAACTAAATACACAAAGGTTGAGAGCTCACTGGTCAAAACCTCGTCAACTTCTGCCGCGTCTCGCCTCGAGCTGCACCTCGAAAAACCACCAGCGTTCCTTGTCCAGCGCGTGATGTGGAGACACCTGCAGCCAGCGTTGCATGGCGCGTTTGGCTTGGCGCGTTTAGCTTGGCGCGTTTAGCTTGGCGCGTTTGGCTTGTCAGTTGGTGCCTAACAACATGCGGCATTAGTCCCCCTCCCGAAACTCATCGTCCCGATGCGTACGCTGACGTCGAACAGTTTTGTAAAGGAGGATTTATCTGATGTTTGAGCACATATATCAGTTGTCTCGTTCAGTGCCTTTCGTAGTACGGTTTCATTCGTACTACATGTACGACTTCTGGGCGATTCCTGTACTACATGTACGACTTCTGGGGTTGAGCACACTTGCCCTTCAAGAATTACTTCGTAGTTTAGCATGCCTAACTCCGAAGTACTTTGTAAGGGCCGAAATAGTGCCGCATCAGTTTTTCCGATAGGCCAGGTGCGCGTATAGGCGTCCACACCCACACTTTGTCTCCGGGGTTGTACTGTACGTCTTTCCGCTTCAGATTATAGCGACTTGCATCGGAACCTTGTTGCAAAATGATACGATGTCTTGCCAATTGCCATGCCTCTTCTGTCCTTTCTATGTAGTCACTGATGTGTGGGTCACTCTCATTCAAATCGTTGACAGGTAACATCGCGTCTAAGGTTGTTGTGACCGTCCGACCATAAACAAGTTGAAATGGCGTGAAGTGTGTCGTTTCTTGTACGACGGTATTATACGCAAATGTTGCAGAAGGCAAAATACTGTCCCATGTCTGGTGCTCAACGTCCACATACATCGAGATCATGTCGGCGAGAGTTCTATTGAGCCTTTCGGTTAATCCGTTTGTTTGCGGATGGTATGCTGTAGTCCTTCTATGATCGGTGTGGGTGAGCTTCATAACAGACTGCATCAAACGGGCAGTAAATGCTGTTCCTTTGTCTGTAATGACAACCTGCGGTGCGCCATGTCGAAGTACAATCTGAGTGACGAAAAACTGGGCTACTTCGTTCGCCGTTCCTTTCGCGAGAGGTGATGTCTCAGCATATCGAGTCATGTAGTCTGTTGCTACCACAATCCAGCGCTTTCCCCATGAAGAGAGAGGAAATGGACCAAGCAAATCCATTCCCACTTGCTGAAATGGCCCTTTTGGTGGTTCTATTGGTTGCAACAGACCCGCTGGTTTCGATGGTGGTATTTTACGTTTCTGCCAATCGCAGCATGACTTTACATAATGGTGCACCGAATCTCTTAATTTCGGCCAATAATACTTGCGGCGAATTCTGGCCAAAGTGCGACTACTACCGATATGGCCAGCCGATGGGTCGTCATGACACGCTTCTAAGATTTCTGCTCGCAGTGATGATGGTACAAGAAGCAGAAACGTCTCACCGGTGTTTACGAAGTTGCGCTTGTATAGGACGTCAGTCCGGAGGACATAGGATGTCAAACCACGGACGAAAACTCGTGGTACCTCAATTTCGTGACCCTCCAAGTATTGGATAAGCGGGCGTAGTTCCGGGTCCTCTCGCTGAAGACGAGCCATGTCCGACAGATTCAGAACTCCAAGAAATGGGATGTCTTGTTCTTGGTCAGATGATGGGGACTCAACAGGTGCGCGAGACAGGCAATCCGCGTCATTGTGCTTGAGACCGGACTTGTAGACCACAGTGATGTCGTGTTCCTGCAGACGCAGGCTCCATCTAGCAAGTCTTCCTGAAGGGTCCTTGATGTTTGCCAGCCAACACAATGAATGGTGATCACTGATAGCTCGAAACGGTCTGCCGTAGAGGTATGGGCGAAACTTGCTGATGGCCCATATAACTGCGAGACACTCTTTCTCTGTCGCTGAGTAATTAGACTCAGCATTCGATATAGTGCGGCTCGCGTAAGCAATGACCTTTTCTTCTCCATTCTGCCACTGAACGAGGATGGCACCGAGGCCAACGTTACTCGTGTCGGTATGTATGTCTGTATCGGCCTCTTCGTCAAAATGTGCAAGTATTGGAGGAGACTGCAAGCGGCGTCGCAACTCTGAGAAAGCCGCTTCTTGTTCCTCCCACCAAGAGAATGGTACACTTTCTTTCGTTAGCCGTGTCAAAGGCTCAGCGATTTTAGCAAAGTTTTCAACAAAGCGTCTCTAGTAGGCACATAGTCCCAGGAATCGTCTGACGGCCTTTTTGTCTTGCGGTTTCGGAAATTTTTCAACTGCTGCAATCTTTTCCGGGTCTGGGCGGATGCCTTCCGCACTAACTATGTGCCCGAGGAACCGAAGCTGACGAAATCCAAAGTGACACTTTTGCGGTTTGATGGTCAGTGCTGCCACGCGTATGGCATCCAGTACCATTCTCAGTCGGTGGATGTGCTGCTAGAAAGAAGGTAGAAGAAAAAACCACTACATCGTCGAGGTAGACGAGACACGATTGCCACTTGAGTCCGGAGAGCACAGTGTCCATCATCCTCTGGAAGGTAGCGGGAGCAGAGCACAAACCGAAAGGGAGCACTTTGAACTCGTATAGTCCGTCTGGGGTCACAAACGCCGTCTTCTCGCGATCTCGTTCGTCCACCTCAATCTGCCAATATCCACTTTTTAAGTTCAATGATGAAAAGAAATGAGCATTGCGTAACTTATCCAAGGCATCATCGATCCGTGGAAGGCGGTAAACATCGCGCTTTGTGACTTGGTTCAGCTTTCTGTAGTCAACGCAAAACCGCAGGGTGTTGTCCTTCTTTTTGACTAGCACTACCGGTGATGCCCACGGACAGTTGGATGGCTGGATTACATCATCGTTGAGCATTTCCTGCACTTGGTTCTTGATGGCTTCCCTTTCTTTTGGCGCTACTCGGTATGGGCGCTGATGCACAGGTCTCACGTGTTCTTCGACCGCGATACGGTGCTTTGCGACGGAAGTACGTCCGACTTTCGACGAGGTGGAGAAGCACTCAGCGAACTCTGTGATGAGGTCAGCAATCTGTTGCTTCTGAGATGACGAGCACTCTCTGTCAATGTCTACTGACTGGAGTACGTTATCTACTGTCTCTGAAGCTTTATCAAGAGTGCAAACATCTGAGACTTGCACGTACTCATGCAGCGATGCAACGGATGTTCCCTTCGCAACATGCTGCAGCTCATTTCGAAAGTTAGTTAATAGGACATACGCACATCCATCACGAAGGCTCACCAGGCCTCTTGCCACGCATAGTCCTTTTTCTAGTAGCAGTCCGATGTTTCCGTCAGCTAATCCGTCACAGTCACGAAGAACTTCACTCCTCACAAGAACGGTCACACTGGAACGTGGCGGCACGGTTACATCTTCGTCCATAATGCGGAGAGGTAGAACGATTGGTTTCTCCGCATGACAGAAGGCGATGGCATTCTCCGTACAAAAGGAAACCTGGGACTCTTGCAAGTCAATGACTGCATTGTTTGTTTGCAAAAAGTCCATGCCTATAATCAGTTCCGGGAGCACTCAGGAAGCACAATAAAGCTGCCGACATACACATATCCTCTTATTCGTATCCTTGCGGTGCATAACCCTACAGGGCTAACTAAGTGCCCTCTAGCGGTACGTATCTGAGGTCCGGTCCACTCAGTCATCACCTTCTTAAGCTTCTTTGCGAGAGCATTACTGACAACGGAATAGTCTGCACCAGTGTCTATTAGCGCAACGGCCTCGACGTCATCGATCGTGACTAATATCTCGGAGGTAACGTCGCTACTACTGCACTTGACCGTCGTTGCGTAACTGCCACCGTCCTGTCGGGTTAACAATGGAGGGTCTTCAGTTGTCAGTATATCAGCGGCCTCACCTCCAGAGGTCGCTGGCTCTAGTTTTCCCGCCGCGGGCTAGGTGAACGTGATCTTCGGAGATTTGATGACGGACGAGGACTCGGCGACCGATAGCGCATCGGTGCTGTCGAACGCGACTCCCGTTGTTGCGTGTCTTGAGGGGAATAGCGTGAAGACAAGTATTCTTCGATTTCGTAGGGCCGTTCACCGTTCCGTGGGCATGGTGCATTGACTGGAAAACCACGCAGTCCCGTTCGACGATACTGGCACGCCCGGTAAAGGTGACCTGCTTCTCCGCAGTGATAGCAAAGGGGCCGCCGGTCTACAGTGCGCCATATATCGCTCTTACGTGGTCTTGCTTCCGGCATTGGTAGCGGCGTACTCGGAGTAAACGTCGGAGGCATCACAGCAGTCGCAACCGTCCGATTCATGCGTCCGAGGTCCTGTCGTACAGCTTGCGCGTACGACAACTGGGGCGGAGGCTCCGGTTGTGCGCGCTGTAGAACCTGAGGTTGTGGTTGTAGAACCGCTTGCCGCACTTCTTCGCACCCAACGTCGGCAAGTGATGACATCGCTGGATGAGCTTGAGTCATTTGTATTTTCTGGAGTTCTTCCCTTACGACAGCCCTCACCATTTCATGCAAGAGATCAATGTTACTCGTGAGGGTTGTCGACGCCGCGCTAACAGATGAGACGCTTACGTCCCGGTTGTATTGGCGCGCGCGCCGCTGCAGGGTCTTTTCTATCATGGTTGCCTCTGATCTGAACTCAGCAAGAGAGCGCGGTGGATTACGCACCAGGCCTGCAAAAAGCTCCTCCTTCACTCCACGCATTAGGTGCCGCAACTTCTTTTCCTCAGCCATGTTCGGGTCGGCCCGGCGGAACAGTCGAGACATGTCCTCAATGTACATGGCGACGCTCTCGTTGTCCCGTTGGTTTCGCGTCTGAAGAGCGGCCTCTGCCTTTTCTTTGCGGTCCGTGTTTGGGTACGTAGCAAGAAACTCTCTTCGGAAGTCGTCCCACGATAATAAGGACGCTTCGTGGTTTTCGAACCACGTACGTGCAGAATCTTGCAGTGCCACGTAGACGTAGCAAAGTTTCCTGTCTTCGTTCCAACCAATCAGTCTGGCAACACGTTCAAAACCGTCGAGCCAGTCCTCGGAATCCTCGAAAATATCACCATGAAATACCTCTGGTATGTGGGGTGGGTCCATGACGATAAGCGATGGAAATGAACTCGCTTGAGTGGCCATTGCAGGGGCTCTGGAACTTACGTCCTCCACTGGTCTCGAAGAATCGAAGAGGGCACCAAACTCGGGCTGCTCACCTCGTAGGCGACGACTCGTTCGTTGGTGTACGGGAGTCAACAGCGCTGGCTCCAACCTTCGGGGTTCTGGGCTATGTTCCCTATGCTGAGATGGGCTTGGAATCATACCCCGCACCTCCACCAGTTCGTAACGAACAAATACAGTGCCGGAAGCTAAAACAGCTATTTATTAATGGCGAACTTGTGCCCGTCAACTAAATACACAAAGGTTGAGAGCTCACTGGTCAAAACCTCGTCAACTTCTGCCGCGTCTCGCCTCAAGCTGCTCCTCGAAAAACCACCAGCGTTCCTTGTCCAGCGCGTGATGCGGAGACACCTGCAGCCAGCGTTGCATGGCGCGTTTGGCTTGGCGCGTTTGGCTTGGCGCGTTTAGCTTGGCGCGTTTAGCTTGGCGCATTTGGCTTGTCAGTTGGTGCCTAACAACATGCGGCAATATACTGAAGAAATGTGGGATGGCAGTCTTTGGAGTGTTCACTAGGTGGACGGACGGGCACACAGATAGACGGACGGGCACGTGGACGAATGGACAGACAGGCGAACGAACGGACGGACGCATGAACGGATGGCCGAACGGATGTGCGCCTCGCCCCACTCATCATAATTCACTCCGTGGATATGCTATGATTTTTTTTTCATATTTATCCACCTTCACTCACCTTAGAAAAATGATTTTCAACATATTATTAAATATGAAGCAGATTTTTTTATCGATAAAAAACACTAAGCACTAACAAAATGTCCTAGGAATCGCACAGTGTTGGAATGCCTGAAAAGGAAGACTCCGAAACGTGAGCTGCCTACGAGGTTATTTTTTCCTCAGCGGAAGCTATCGTTTGGCCGTCAAGAAAAAGTGGGTGACTGACAGTAAATACCTTTCCAGACGCTTGGTAAACTTTTATTTCTTAAACGTCCAGGAATTTCAATTTTTTTCATGATTTTGTGTAGGCGTCTAAGCTACGCAAATCGTAGATTGGCGTTCATTCATTACGCAGTCTAATTTCTGGTAGGTTCTCGTTAATTCACGGTTGTTGGATTCTACGTACCTTCTATTTGCTTTCAACTTCCTAGAAATTTCGATACGACTCTCAATAACACAAAAAGAGAAGAAATCGATATGAATTTCACGGCTTCGCATCGGAAAATCTTCAAAATCTTACTAAACGATAATCAGGTTTTCCACTGGATATCACATTCGTATTTACGTTCGTGTGAATACCTAGAGAATATAGGAATATTTTAAAAGTTTCAGTTCTCAATGATCGCTTAACGATGAATGCTATATGAATTCATTTAAAAAAGTCAAACAATACTGAACATCTTTCTAGCTCAGATACCCCATATTTTTTTTTTTTGCTGTGATGCGCTCCGAAAATGATGGCTCAAGTCATCTCAAGAGCATGCCGAACACTAACAATACACGAAATACGAAAACTCGGCATTTAGATCAAGATTGTATTCAATATAATTACGAACGCAACTCGGTAATTCAAAGCTGTCATGCATATGCAAGACCAGAAGCGTGCTCCCTTCTCCCAGAGAAGAATGCATAGCTTTACCGCCACAAAATGTTTCGGCGGTGGAGTATGCTTCATGGAGAAATTCGTTTGTGCAACTAGACAAAACACTGTTTATTGATTGGATGGAAAAAAAGTGATTTATGTCGATAACTGAATTTCACCAGAAGGCAGACATAACATTGCGTTTCAAGCTTCCCAAACTTTAAAAAAATATATGTTTAATAAGCATGCTTTTATGCACGACGGAAGAATGCGCCAGCTTTTTCGGCGTTTCCGCTGGGGGATACAGGGATTTAGAACAGCGCGTGGCCGAAGCGTCCAAATGAGTTTGTATTTTGGCGTCGACTTGTTCAAATATTCCTGACTTGAGCAAACTGCCTTATTTTTTCTACAAAAGGAACTGCACGAGGCAAACGTACCCTATAAGTCTAGTTCTTTTTAGTTTATACACCTTTTTTGCCTTCTGCGCCCGCTTGTTTTTCTGCATAATCCTAATAGTGTTTGCTGAAACGCGTTTATCAATCCTGTGCCTCGTCAAAGCAAAAGTGCAAGACAAATTTTTGATTTATTTAACCTGCACACGTAATAAAATTGCCGGGAAGAACGTAAGTGTGTGTGCGTTCTCCTTTGAAAATATTGTAAGGGAATGGAATATGCGAGTCTCTCTCGTGAATTGCGAGATTATGCTTATGAGATATTCTTGGTGATACTATACCATCATTGAGAATTCTGGCACATAGATATCAAGCTATGGTCGAGTTATCTTTCTGCTTTCGAGTGACTCAGGAAGCTGACTTTTCTTCTTTTAGTCTCACTGTGGTTCTTTTCTTCAATATTTGCTTTCCTGATCATGCATGTATCTATGTGATATGAATATATTATCGTGAAAGCGTTTAAGAGCTCGTTTCGAAGAAATTCCGGGGTTGGTGTTGGCATTAGTGTCGGTGTTGGTGTCATTGATTGTGAGTGAAAAATCATGGTTTGGTTTGTGACCAAAAAATTGAGGAACATGCAGATAAGTTAAATAATAAAAAATTGCCGATTTGGGGGAGAATTCAACGCAGGCCATTTACGTTAAAAGCAGGTTTTTTTACCACAGAGCCCCGCGTAGGCTTGAAAATGCAGTGAAAAAAAGCTTTCTCTGCTTGGAAATGCAGTGAGAATAACAGTCATGCTTTACAAATTCGCGCATCCTGCATACAAGCCTAACAATGCAGCATATGCCATCGCAGTAATATTGCGTGGAAAAAACCTACATTGCCATCTGGAATCAGAACTGCTATTATTATAGCCGCTTTATAGTTTAAAGGCGACCACCCATTACAAAGGCACACACAATGTTGTGCGTATTATCTTAAGACAATGTAATGTGCGCATAGCAAGTTCGAAAGCATGTCACACGCGGGATTTAAAGCCCACTACGCATAACACCAAATGCAGTCATGTGCGAAAGTTTCACTGACACCATACACTTTAAACCTGGTGGATTACAATTTAAACTCCTCGAGTGACATCATACAATAACAAGTCTGCACTAAACAGTTGAAGTACGCACTACGGCAGGATATCTAGAGTGCGTTGAAGTTTTAAAGGCGGAGCTGTAGGGCCAGTTAAATGTTTTAGTTTCATCTATATTTGTTGTACTCGCATTCCTCGAAACAATGCTCCAGCCTTATGTGTGCGTGAAGGACAAAGCTTACTTTGTTGTGGAGGAGTCCACTCAACCCAATACCTTTTCAAGCTGTTATAGAAAAAAATGCTCATTTGTTTTTTATCAAAGAACTAATTAGAGTGACTATGTTCCTGTGTTGTTAAATGCGAAGCATTTCTTTGCGTGTTGCAAGTACGTTGCGTGTCTATCTATCTATCTATCTATCTGTCTATCTATCTATCTATCTATCTATCTATCTATCTATCGATCTATCTATCTATTTATCTATCTATCTATCTATCAAGCCGCTTGCGTCTTGGTGCTCTCGTGATCACCCCCTTAACTTGGCGTGAACTAAAATTAGCATGAGAGAGTAGGGAGGTTTGGCAAGTATGACGCGCTGGCCAAGACATGAATAATGTCACAATCCCGTCACGTACGTCGTCAAACACTTCCCGCCCGACAATGGCACATATCCACGGGCGGGTATGCGCCACTGGCATGCGGGAATGGGCCACAGGTGATTCATTGGTATGTACAAAGAAATGACGAGAACATACATGGGCTATTTCAACGCGTGATTGTGAAGAAAAACCTGACATCGGCAGCGCGGAACCAACGAAGGCGAAGATTTGATGTCAGGGTACCCCCATCAGAAATTGAACCCAAGTATTCTGCATGGCACTCAAGCATTTTACCACAGAGCCACGCCAGGTCTCGGAGCCACTTTTTACAAATTAACCCTAATGCTCGTGAAACGTCAATTGTCATTGTAATTACATATGTACACCTCTGATACAGCCGTGACGTCGGCTGAACCTCAATTGTAGTTGGGTGCCATGCGCTCAAGTTGATTTTTGTAGGAGTGTCCAGGGCTGCCATCTTCGCGAGCACCGGCACTTCATATTATCAGCTTATCGCTTCTGGTGGTGTTGCTTATACTCATGTACCTGTTGGCATGGTTGTGTAAGTGCAAACTGCTTGATATATATATATATATATATATATATATATATATATATATATATATATATATATATATATATATATATATATATATATATATATATATATATAAGTTTTCAACTCTCCGGAACATGTCCGCGCGTGTGCTGCAGGTATACATACATTTAGCGTCATTCCAAGACGTGTTGCTAAATAAAAAAAATTCTAACCTGGTGATTTTCACTCCGCATATTTCCACAACATTGATTCCCAAGGTACGTGGAGTCTGTCGAGTTTTATTCTAGAAAAACATATTTTAACACTTCAGCTGCTTTCATTACCCAATGTTCATTCATCGCCCATCCACCGACATCAGCACTCACTATTAATGCAGTGCACTGCCGCGTTGGTCAAGTCGCTAAGGTACTCGGCTGCCGACCGGCAGGTTGCGGGATCGAATCCCGGCCACGGCAACTACATTTTCGATAGAGGCAACAATGCTGTAGGCCCACGTGCATGTTAAACAGCGCCAGGTAGTCGAACTTTCCGGAGCCCTCCACTACGGCGTCTCTCATAACCAAGTGGTAGTTTTGGGACGTTGCACCCCACATATCAATCAATCAGCCAATCAGCTAATATTGCATTAAATAAATAGAATTTGCATGTTGTCGGGCCGATGGGCCGTTATTTGCCTCACGAAGATTGGAAGCAGTGTGAGGAGAACACACGCGCATTGCCCATGCGCATTACCAGCGTCAGCGTCGCAAAAGCCACAAGGGGCGGAAAATGGCTAGCCGATAAGAAGGGAGATAGAACGAGCCCACGGGCTTTTTGGGGGTTGATTGATATGTAGGGTTTAACGTCCCAAAGCCACCATATGACTATGAGAGACGCCGTAGTGGAGGGCTCCGGAAATTTCGACCACCCGGGGTTCTTTAACGTGCACCCAAATCTGAGCACACGGGTTTACAACATTTCCGCCTCCATCGGAAAGGGCTTTTTGGGGGTGGCATTGCGATGGTATACGTTTACGGTCGCGGCAGGCACGATGGCTTTCCTCCATGAGGGCTGCAGAGCAGAGGCTACGCCGGTTCGCTAAGGCAAGTCGTTGGCTCGTCTTACACTGAGAGTTGCTTGAAAGTTCGTTCGATTTTCTGCCGTTGAGTTTCGTGACTGCACTCCTGCTGTTATGTTTGTAAACGTAGCTTACCTTGACCGCCAGTTTGCGGGTACTGTTGGCTCCGGGATGTTGGTACTATAGTATGCAGTTAGTGCGTAAGACTTGTTCAGATTCCTTTCTGTCGTGAATTAAAAGCGGTTCTTGTTTCCAGTGTTGCTGGCTCGTGTCATGCAAATTGCGGCTCACTAACTCCTCTGAGCGGAGGCGGGGCCTTCGATATTCAAAAGGCTTTTTTCCTTATTTTCCTTTTTCCCTCTCGTTAGGGGATCCTGTCAGAAGCTCCTCAGGATCCATTAAAGTTTCTTTCTTGTTCGCCTGTCTGTCTGTCTGTCTGTCTGTCTGTCTGTCTGTCTGTCTGTCTGTCTGTCTGCCTGCCTGCCTGCCTGCCTGCCTGTCTGTGTGTCTGTCGCAAACATTATGATTTCAACATTACTTTTCTGTGTTTTAAAAGACATTTATAGAAGTTGGTCACAAATAAGCATCATGCTACGGAAAATTTTGGTCGCGAAGGCGAGCTCATGCTCGCCTTCGCGACCTTGTATATTATGTATATGTATATTAACTCGCTTTTGATGAAATTTACTGAAGTGCACGTAAGTAACATGTTTTCATCTTTACCTTCTGCCGGTAGTGGTTTGAAGAAACCTTTTCACTCGCATCCCGTTTGATCGATATAAAATACTTTATTTATAGTTGTTTTGCACACATTTATAAAAATATTCTTTGATATAATTTTTTATTGAAAGATGACACCAAAAAGAATGTGTGGTGACCCTATTGCTTGGCTTACTTAGGGATCTCGTAGTAGAACTGTCACGGCCTTCGAGCAGGCTGCTGCATTATACTTGCATTAAACTTTGTTTCTCCGCGCTGCCGAAGCGGATCTCATAGGCCGCCTAAAAATAAGTATGTAGTGGAAACACACTTCGCCATGCCCACCAGAATACGCATCCCCATGGCTCACCAGAAGCTCTCCACCACTTTCATTGAGGTCATTAAAATGTTTTTCTTGAATTACACGGACAGATGATTAGCCCTCGTCTCAAATCGAGTGAGGCTCCAGCATGACATGTATAAGTAATAACTTTAACCAGAGTTGGTGATTTCTTGCTTGTCCTTTTTTTCAATACTAAATTTTCCAAATAATCGGTAAACCTGAAGTAGGTGTTCAACCGGAAGTTCTTAGAAAAGAACTGCGAGTATGACTAGGTACTCGTTCATCTAAAAAACTACGATTTTTACACATATCGCGTTTTTTTTGCATATGTGTGTGCGAACTTATTGAAACAGACAACTTTGATATTTGCTTCGTTCTGATAAACTCGAATCTTATCGCAGCCTTCTGGGATGCTTCCTTTATCTGTATACGCATATCTATGTACGGCGGAACTGAAACACTTCGTCATCATCCTGATGAAGTGCCACGTACAGAGTGGATCGAGTTGAAAAGAGAGAAGAGGAAGTATTTGCGAAGCATACAGCTTTTGCCAGCAATACTAACAGATGCTGGATAGTGTTCACTTGTGATCTGTTGTATTTATGTCAAGACGTAGAGCAAAAAAAAAACCTATGCATCATGTGGCCCGTTTAGTAAAACATGTTTGGTGCGAACTTCACCCGGGCCCTCTTGAGGAATTTCCCCAAAGCGATACGTTCGTGCCTATGTTGAGTGCTTGGTTTCATTTTTGGTATTAAATACTGCAGACCTGTCAGCGGCATTGTGCAGTGCTTTTACACTACGCTTAGTAGCATGCCATAGGGTTCCGATGTGTGTGCCAATACGGGTCGAGTGCAGGCCAGAAATATTTAGCGCGGAAATACGCTTCGCTGGACTACTTGGTCACACTTTGTAAAAAGAAAAAAACAGCGCAAAATAGATGACACGAACGAAGAACCAAACATGACGAGCTCTGATTAACAACTGACTGTTTTAATGGTTGAAATAAATTTAAAAGAAAAATTGTGGCGTAAAGAGTCTTGTGAAAATTCAAGCTAGTCGTCACGATACAATGTGTTGAAACTGTTAAAATGTGTGGACGTATAAAAGATAATTAATCTCTTCTTCGCCAACTGTTATTGATGGTTCACTAACAAATATACAATCCCTTAATTTAATCACGAAGGTCTCAGTTATCAGGTGACTGTTAACGCTTGGTTATCTTCCTATGACTTTGCAGTCTCGAAACTCTGCCGTGCACCCGCACATTCTGCAAAGGAGCGCCAGGTTGCTGCCTTGTTTAAAATCATCATTGTTCTGATGTTCGCCAAGTCGTTGATTGAACGACGCGTGTGCCCAATATGCATCTTCTTGCAGGATAGCGGGACTTCATAGATGAAGTTGACTGTGAATACTACAAATGTTCTCTTGTGTTCCATTGTACAAAAAGGCGTCTTGGGTCCTTCCCGGTTGACGCGTGTACAAACTCTACCTAGCTTATTGGGGGTGCTAAAAAGCTCTTCCAGGTCCTATTTATCTGTAATTTTTTAATACTGTGTGAGATACCATATATGTATGGTGTCGCATTCTTCCTAGAACAGCTTTCAGAACGTTTGTCATTGCCGTTCACTCCATGAACCTGTGAGAGCAGCAATTATATTCTGTACTACACCACAAAGTCCCCATTCAGAGACATGAAAATTCCCTATTTTGGCGATTTTTTTTCTGAAAACGTTGACGAAATGCCTATCATATTTCCCTGCACAACAGTACTAATTTCCGCCCCCATCCATGCACACACAGTCTACAATTACACGTGTCTAGCGTACTGGCGACTTTTGAAATCATGACTAACACCTCACGGCCGCACAACAAAAGCATGCCTTTACTAATTCATATACTGTTGGTACATCATTTAACCATATGGTGTAGTAGCGCAATTTTCACGGGGATGAAGAGGACAAGAACACACGACACTCGCTACACTCGCAACTAATTTTATTTCAGAAGCAGCACTTCATATATAACCCATAACCCTAGCGACACAGAAAAGAACTACGAACATTGAATCATTGCCAACAGAAGCTTTTGCGCAGACTCAAGCGATAATACACGGCAGTTACGCTTACACTTTAAGATGACATAACTAAAACAGCCCTGGGTAACATCAAATAAAAAACCAAAAAATTTTGCGGGAATTCACACGTGTTTGAAACAAAATTTTGAAACTCAAAAAGAAGAGTATGACACATGCAAACACTGATCTCAATGAAGTACTTCGAGGTAGCTGGCTTCTCGGTCACTTAACGAAACCGATGACTGACTAATGCATCTTTCTTTTCTTTTTTTAATGTGGAAGGCTTCGACAATTTCTCTGGTTAGTTGGTTTCCATGACGGAAGACTACGGTTGTGTCACTGAACAGTGGTGAGCAGCCACACTGGGAACAGTGTCTCTTTATGTGAGAATGAATGTCAGTTCTTAATGATCGCTTGTGTTCTAAAAGTCGGGTGTTCAAACATCGACCCGTCTGGCCGATGTATACCTTTCCACACGTTAGCGGCAAGCAATACACTACTGATAGGCTACACTTAACAAACTTTGTTGTGTGATTTACCGTACAACTACCAGCATTAGTGTTTACTGCTATTGAAACTTTACGGTCTAGTTTGGAATTATTCTTGTTTCTTACTAAGCTTGTTGGGTGCCGAAAAAACTAGTTCTAGGCCATAGCGCACACTGCACATTGTGGGCTTCAAGTTTAACACCAATAGTGAACTAGAAATATCAGAAACAAATCTGAAAGAATATGCTCGCGTGGTGCATACGCCAGAACCAATTTCAGCGAACGAAGACACTCTGTCACCACTAACCATTGGTTGTCATAAGAATATTTAAGCATTCTTGAAATTTCTTGCCATATCGCGAAGGTTCCTTTTTTTCTTTGGCTCAAAATTACGGGCAGAAAATCCCCGAAAATGGAAAATTCTATGCACGGTACATCACTGAAGAGCAGCTTATGTGTCAGGCCAAGCAGTAGATCTTCAGTGTAACCCACGATAAGGAGCCTGGTCTCTTGCTCACAGAAGCTCTACTGCTTGTGGTAGCATGATCGATTGATGACTTTCTTCAGGATGGTCGTGGCAGCACTCCGCTTTTACTACGCTTTTTTTCTTTAGTTACTTTGAAGCAATAAAACAGTCAGTTTTTAGCACTAGTCCTGTGTGATTATTTGTTCATATTCTCAATTTTGCGCTTGCCTATCACTGTTAATAGTGCTCCTGCCTGATCGAAGCATTACCGCTTGTTCAACGGCAGTGGTTAATTGAACCAGCAGTTCACGCAAAGGGGGGTGTATAGCCACATAATTCAAGGTGACTGTATAGAAGAAATCTTTACAGGATCCTTAAATACTAACACCTCAGCATTACTCTAAACGCTTTTGTGTGTGGTGATATTTTTTTTCGTTTCGTTTGATATTGTAAATAGGTGAAGTCATTTTCAGGATAAGTTCATCTAATGTCTCCTGTAGCAGAAAGTGCAACTTTGTCTAATCGCCTGAACAATCTGCAGAGAAACTATAATGTAGTTAATGAATTAAAAACGTTCTGATTTCATTTGTAATTCTTCGGGACACAAGGTCAAACCGCGGAGTGTACGCCAACTTTGTTACATTTGTTGGAGCTTAACGCCCCAAAACAACGATTTGATTATAAGAGACGTCGTAGTGAAAGATTCCTTAAAGCTCGATCATTTGGTGTTCTTCAACGTCCACCTAAATTTAGGTACACCGACCACAATCCCTGGTCGGGATCGGATCCTATCACCTTCTGTGGTACGCCGAGTTGTAACTATGTTAGAACCATTCGCGTAAATGCTTTTTAGCACCGATTTGTACATTTAATCGGTGAAAACAACGAATTCCTTCCTGTCCCAAATCATCATCTTCAAAGGGCACCTTCAGCTCCGAAGGGAGTTTGCTGACTATTAGACATCAACACTTTCTATGGCTCACCTAATATTCACTAGCAACAAAAACAATCCACTTCTATCTCAGTGAATTCGCATCAAAAGAATGCGGAGTAACTGCCATGGTATCGAGAAAAAGTAGGCACACAGTGGGCGCAGAGAAAGGCGACCTTCGGCCACGGAGCAAACGAGGCCTTGACGTGACGTCACATCACCGCAACCACCGCGCCGCCAGTGTCCGTTCTAGGGACTAATACGCGTACGCGCACTACTAGCCGTCCTTGTCTGAGCCCATACTGCAGCTCCGACTAGCAAGGCGCCTGTAGTTCCAGCATGCCTGAAGTAAGTTTGCCCGAATCTCAAGGGATACCGTTGTAGTAGTGCTTCACGACTTCGTTTCTGCAATGCTGCTTCCATGGACAGGCGCCGGGGAGCCTCAAACTGACAGGTTCTTCGAATTCGGTATCACTTCTGAATGTTTTTCTCGTCCTCTTTTATCTTCTCTTGGCCACTGTAGCTACACATGTCCCCACTTGTGCTGCTCTTCTTATTTAGCTGCATTTATTCTGTTATTCTCTCCGTATATTGTGGGGCCTCATGGAACCCTGTGGTCTATAGGGAATACTGTCGCCGCCTGCTGAAGAACGTGTGATGTGGCTTCTGATGGGTGAGTGCCTGCTCGTACGTCTGCAGAAGAAAACTGTTGCTGAACATGGTCAGAAACCTTCGGATAATAACGAAAAAGTGATGTTGCTGTAAACTTGATTTTGCCCTTCATTTCATGGCTGCAGTTATATCATTTGCAAGTAATTTTATATCTGTGAAGCTACATGGGCGGCTTTGCACATAAATAAGGCAAATGGTACATTTTCCGTGGTTTTTCTTTGTGTTCATTTGCAAACAACGTAGAAAAGTACTGTCGGGACACCGCGAATTTCATTGTAGCAGTATTCTTGAAGTTCACAAAATTAGTTCATAGTAAGGATCGTTGCCAGTAGCAGGGTGCATTCGAAGCTGGCCAGCATCACGATGAACAGGAACGATGTGGTACGAACAGCAGGTGCTTCTACCATTCTGTTCCTTCGTGTAAATCGACAATAATTGCAGCTTTTTGAGATGTGTACTTCTTTTTAATGTTTATCTATTTATAGTTTTTTTTTTGTTCTAGATAACTACTGAGTGGTTATAGGTACCTTTTGTAAGGGCTTGAGCGCTAAGCAGTCGGGCTGATAAAAGTGAAGCGAAAAAAATATCTAGTCATTTCATTGATTGATTGATTGATTGATTGATTGATTGATTGATTGTGAAGAGAATCCACGCTAGAGCTTGCTTAAGTGATTAACGCTACTCTCGTCTCCCTGTGACAGGTGTACGCACTATATTTTGAAAGCCACCGTCTTAAAAACGTAAACAGAAACGTTGCTACTAGGCATTCGTGTTTCTCTGTCCTTCCTGCGCCCCGTTTATTTCCCGCCACAGTAGTTCCAATAAATCGGCTGCGCACATCCACTTCTACTGTTTTTTTCTTTAGAAGGTACAACTTCTGCGACTGCACTTGAAATGGTTGTCGTCTACGCAGTTCTAGGTCGCTTGCTTGTGATGGCCTCTTCGACCTACCCACATCCCTTCTAAAAGATGGCGGAATTGCCGGTGAGACTGGCCTAAAGTTCTCCAAAGCCGCTGCATACCACAGGCGTTGCACGCATTTTATCGTTTCATCTTCCTCTTCTTTAGAGGGGCTGCAGTATAATACGGTACAAATCTTCATGTACCAACGACGTCGAGAATTTTGACGGAAAGTAAACAAGTCATAAAACGTAGCTGATTGGCTCCTTTCACGCAGTATGGACCGTTGTGGCGGGAATGTTTTCTTTTTTTTTTTATCAGTTGCATTCGCTGGGTCACTGCTCTTCGTAATATCTGCTGCTGGCCTCCCATTAAAACTGCGAGTGCTATGCTTAGTGTGACCCTCTCGTAATTGGCATTTTCTTCTTGATGGTGCTCCCCTTTCGCCTATGCGTTTCTATGAGCATAAGAAAGAAAACATGGTCTCGTTCGTGTTTCAAGCATTTGCGAAATCTCGCCAGTAGCCACGACTCGCATATAGCTGATGGCACGCTTCACCGTATTGCACAAACTGCCGCGGAGGAGCCTACTCTCAGCAGCAGCTGCAGATTGTTACGGCACCCCCCTTTACGCTTCAGCTCCGCGTAGAGGTAATCCCGCTGCGTCGTTTAGACGGAAGGAGAACGTAGAAGCGATAAGTGAGCTTTTTTTGCTCATTTTGCTCTGTAGCTCCTTTTCTATCATCTTTCCTTCAGCTTGCAACAACCTCTCACGACGATCCCTTCGACACTTAATCACATGGTAAGCATCACCTCACTGGAATGACCTAGCACAGTAAACCCGCCTAACAGATTTAGTTAGAGAACAAAAATAAATTAAAGACCCGATTTCGGTGATGATAAATTAAATCTGTGCCTGTCTAAATACGGGTTCTCTAGGAAAACACCCCTTACACCGATTTGAAGGACGTGTTGCGCTTAGGCGAGAATGTTTTATTTCAGAGTCAGGCCAAAGAGCAATCTTTATCTGCAACATTGCACACCTAAAAGAGGTTAGCAAAAACTGGGTAGATACAAAATAAAGTAAAAACTTTCTAACTCGCAATTCTGCACTAAAGAACACGGAGCAATACAGGAAAAAGAGGCAAGCCAGAGAAGACTGCAGGCTGGCTGTCTCGTATTTGGAAAATAGAAATGAGGTATAGGTAAGGAAAGTAAGAAGGCACCCTAAGTAAAAGGTAAGAAAGCACCCTAAAATTATTATGAATATGGAAATGTCCACCTAAGACACGGGCATAGTCAGCTCGCAAGAGCCATTTTTTGTTTAGTTTGGTTTCTCTGAGAAACCAAGAACCACATTATAACGGGCGCAGTAGTGCTAGTGACGTAAAGATGACTTCAGAGTGTACTGAAGCCTTGTTTAGTGAAGTCGTGTGTTTTAGAGTTGATTTTATATGCATCTAGCAATGTCTATGTTCAAGATTCGTAGTTTGAGACATGATGAGGCTTTCGAATGTTGACCATTTAAAACAGCTTTTTTTAAATATAATGACTTTAATTAGGTGTCTAACCCTCGCAGCCACTACAAAATCGTTTTAACTGCTATAAATTTCATCAATATCACAATAGCTGTACAAAAAAGTGGGGGACCCTCAAGCTTCGTCTTTAAGAGTTGAACGCGATAGCGAAATCCGGCCCCTAGGACGCCCTTCAACAGCTAGGTGCATGCTTATTCATATGTTTTGTTACATACACACAAACACACACGAGCACGCACACAGTAGATTGGACCAGCGCGCGCTATTATAGCCGAATGGGGTCGTTTTTGTCGTGACACCTGTCGCACAACATGCGTTAAAGGGCCCCTTAAGCACTTTTTCAAGTAACCACGGAAGGAATTCATTAGAAGAGCTTTTTGCCTCACGAATTCAACTCCGCAAAATTTTAAGATTCCGTTCAGTGCGAGTGGAGTTACAAAGCTTTGTCGCATGCTGCAATTGCATTAAATCTTCTCTCGTGCCGACAAAAGCGCTGGAAGCTAAGCAGAGAGAGGTAACAGGGCAAAAAACTACCGCGCCTCGTGACCTTGAGCACTTTTTTTTCTTCGAATGCGCGGCTTTGTCAGTGTGATCGCGCGCGTACACGTGGACGAGTAGCGGCCTCCAGTGGCTATATTAGTAACTTGATTTTTCGGTCACAGACGCACAGACGGTTTGTTGCTCATAACCAACGGGTCCGACGCCGGCGGCGGGTTTTCTGCAATACGAGCTCTTTAACCCTTTCGCGTTAATAATGCATCTGCTGTCGCGGTAAGTTAGCTGCTCATAATTTAGAGCCTCGTTCTCACTGAACACCAGGTTAACGGAAGACCGAGATGAATATGCGCTATAAGTTTCGGCATATTTGTTGACTATAAAATAGTGCACAGCACAGTAGCAGTTTGTGTTGTCGTTTGCTTGTATTATTAGTTCTAGTAGCAGCAATGGCAATGACCATAAAACTCCCAATGCTTTTTTCGCCGTGTTTATTACACCTCATTTCTGCAGTGTATGCAATACGCCACCTTTCTTCACATGATCTTGCACTCAGAGAAAAGCAAGCACGCTAGTTTTCACTGTGCCCATGTGACTGAACTAACCAGATGAAAAAATTCAGCAGATCCCACGTACCTGGGAATCAACTTTATGTGAAGCATGTGAAGGGAAGGTGACCGTGTTGCATATTTTTTGTTGAGGGACACGTCATGAAATGACGCTAAATATATGTACAAATGTTGCACGCACAGACATATGTCGAAGAATACATGTCTGCTGAAGAGTTGCAGATGTTTATATAATTAAATTTCCACTTGCACAAGAATGTCAGCTGGAAATGTGTTTTAGCAACACCAGAAGCTGATATGAAGCGCTGATGCCCGCAAATATGCTGGCCCTTGACACTGCTACATAAATCAATTTCAGCGCATGGAGCCTCACCACAATTGACGTTAACCTGACTTGACGGCTGTATGAAAGGAGTACATACGTATAGTTTATAAAATTGGGTAGGCAGCACTGCAACCACAATTGACGTTTCACGAAGATTAGCGTCTATTTGAAAAGTAGTTACAAGACATGGCGTAGCTCTGTGGTAGAATGCTTGACTGCCACGCATAATGCTTGGGTTCAACTCCTGCTGGGACCCTCTAATTTATTATTTGCATTCGTCGGGTGGCCAACGCTGCCTATGTCAGGTTTTTCTTAACACCGACATTTATTCTATGCCTTCGTTGGGTAGACGCTACTGATGTCGGGTGTTGCTTAACGCTCGGGCATTGAAATTGCCCGTGTGTGTTGTCGCCGTTCCTGGGTAGATACTAAGTGTTAATTACTTGTGGCACATACCCGCTTACCAGCAGCACATACCCGCCCGTGAGTATGAGCTACTGTCTGGCGGGAAGTGTTTGACGACGCACGCGACGGAATTGTGACATTATTCATGTCTTGACTAGCGCGTCATATTCGTCAAACCATCTTACCCTCCCATGCTAATTTTGGTTCATGCCAAGTTAAGGGGGTGACCACGAAGCACCCAAACGTAAGCGGCTAGATAGATAGATAGATAGATAGATAGATAGATAGATAGATAGATGGATAGATAGATAGATAGATAGATAGATAGATAGATAGATAGATAGATAGATAGATAGATAGATAGATAGATAGATAGATAGATAGATAGATAGATAGATAGATAGATAGATAGATAGATAGATAGATAGATAGATAGATAGATAGATAGATAGATAGATACGCTCCAAGTCATTGAAGTTCGCTAAGAAATGCTTGGCATTTAAACGGGCACTGATCACTCGCCGGCTACGTGCAAGTTGTCGTGCACAATGGCAGAGCTTTGGCGATACACCTTTGGGCTACATTCTATTGTAACCTAGTGACCCGCACAGTAATCAGCCCTCTGGCTCGGAACCTGTTTTTACCTGGAAGTCGCTGATCGAAGGGATACATATATTGCTGTGTTAATCAGCCAAGCTGTTAAAGCTAGCCTTAAGTCGTACGCCGTGTCTGGATTCTTAAGCGAGTTGTGCTAAAACAAAATTGAGTAAGCCCACCCACTGGTCCACTAAAATGAAAAAGGCAGCACTTTGTTGAACGATCTATCTCAAAAAACCATCATCAGCATTAAAGGGTGTGTGTCAAATAACTTGGGTGAAATCCACTACTCCCCGCTGGTGCGCAATATTGAATAAGGCAACATGTAGCTAAAGAAAAGCGCATGTGCCACTGTTCGGCCTATTGACAAAAGTATTCCCATCATAAACACATATGTGCCACGGAAACTGCGTAAATGTTATTACTCACAGTTTTCACTAAAATGGAAGAACGAAGCGATTCGCCGAACAAACGACTGTGAAGCGACGCTAGTGAGCGAAAGATTGGGTACCTACAAGGGAAAAAAAGTGCGAGGGAATGAGAAAGGCAACGGTAACTGCAAGAGAGCCCCGAAGCGACGGAAAGCCTACGCCAACGACATGCTCGTGTCGTGTCTCTCACTGTATGTGGTTTAACTCGAACCTCCAGGGGCTTAAAATAAACGTAGAAATAACCTAGCATAGTCTATTGTTAAATACTAGAATTGATCTTGAGGCAACATGATTATAGTCTTTAGAATCATGTATAGTATCGCAGTTTCAATTCGTAAGCCGCTTAGCGCTAGCTGCGACAAATATTTTCAGTAATTATAAGTTTTGCTGAAACAAGAATTGTCCCCATGCCCGATAGCACTACAGTTTCTTAAGCGTGTTGAGCAGACTATGTCGGTGGTGCTTATTGTCACTTTTGAGTTCCAGATCGACCAGCTGTAATGGACGAGTCCTATACGTTTCCCACAACTTGTTACACGTTCTTGTATCTTTTTTCTCAATATTTATTTCACACCAGGCAACCTTGTTGAAGTCTCGGCCTTGCAATTATTCTTGTTTCAAAGTATAACACAACTGCTTTACAATGTTCGAGGCTCAATAAAAGTTTCTTTAAAGCTATCACTCACACAAAACTTTCCCAACGTTTTGCACAGCTTTGTCTTAATCTACAACTCTCGTGTCCAAACATCAGTAGAACGGCTGAAAAGTAAAAAGAAAAAGTCGATGCGCAGTGAATCTATCATGTTCTTCTGTTCAGTTTCGTTTCTTGCGGATATCGAGTTCTCGACAACCCTGACCAGGCGCGCTGTTTTAGGCCGCACGCAGACCCCCAAGTGAATTCTAGGTAGGCCCAGCCACAAGTCATTTAGCTGCATCCCATCGCAGTTCGGGGGCGTTGAGGGGGCGTTGTTCTCGAACTTGTTGGTGGGGATCACCCATGCGATGACCGAACACGAAAAGGGACGGCAGGAAATTGGATGATGAGTGATGGACCGGTCAACGCGAAGTTCTTTCGTCTTCAGAGAAAGCTCCTTCTGTGTGCCGCTTTTGTATTTTTTTCTTTTTTGTTTTTGGTTTGGAGCGATGAAGGCTACCTAATTCCTGAAGAAAAAACTCAAGAAATGCTTTTTTTTTCGCGACTCAAAGGAAACTGGTGGGACTCGTGGGGCAGATATCACGCATTATTTCGGACGTAAGCGGCACTGAACTTCCATTTCTCTCAAAGAATGAGAAATCGTCTTGTGTTGTCTCCGATTTTTAGAGAAAATGAAGCATATATATATATATATATATATATATATATATATATATATATATATATATATATATATATATATATATATCATGTTAGCAGCAGCCATTTCACTGCTTCAATGCTCGAAATAAATAAAAGCAATTGATATGAGAGCTCTTTTTGTTTCTTAGGCACAACCAAATGAAGCTGATGAAAAAATAGGCTATGGATGGTATACTGGTGGGCACCAAATTTGAAGTCATTGAATGCGGTGTAGTAGTTATAATATAAATCTAATGAAATGGAAGTGCAGGAATGGACAACTTACCACCGGCATAAGAGCCAAACTTATAACCTTCGGATAACGCATCCAATGTTCTGCCAATACAGCTACTTTGGTGGTCTTTCTCCCATCCTCTTTATTCGGTGCTCCTGTGGACAGAAATCGAAGAGTGTTAGGTCACTCACCTCGTGGCCCTCACGGCCAGTGTGGGACACTCTTTTTCTTTCCAGCTGGTGTGACGCAGCACGTGAACTTTAAGAGCTGGAGTTGAATAGTAATGACAGTGTGAGATTTAGTGTGAAGTAAATAGAGACACTGTGTTCACTTTAGTGCGCCTAAACTGCGTCATGTGGTATTTTATAGAATCTGTCCTTTCTTTCTTCACTTACATAACAGACACAGCGAAATATGCGAAACAACACAAATTTACCTTTCAGATGACACTCGTCGAAACGTCGTTTTGTTACAGTTGGTTTTGGTAGGCAAGTTACTGCAAAGTAAAAAAAAAGCACGAATGAGAAATGTTCATGTCACTTTAAAATAAGCACAACGTTTAGAGGTGGCGGTAAATAATGCAGTGCATCACTTCCCTCTCATGATTATCATGTTTAGATGTGTCGTTTACCTTCGTCATCTATTCACGTCACGTGATACCAAATTTAGCATGTGTGGAGCTATCGAAACGACTACAAGCACCCTATGAGCATGGTATGTTGTCATGTTCTTACATGACACGCATGTCAGGATTCTCATGTTTGCATCAGTCATATACGTTCGTCATCCGTTGACGTCACATACCAAGTTTGGTATGTGTGGAGCTAGCAAAATGGCCGCGAGCGCATCATGAAGGGCCCAATATACTCCAATGTAGCGTTGACGCGACCACACGCTGGGCACAGTGACGCTACGTTAGCAAAACGCGAGCACTCTATAGTCCGACGCCAGGCGCGACCAGCGTCCGTCGGCGCGGCCCGACGGCAACCGGTGTGAAATGCGACATGCTGCATTTCGCGCCGATGCCATAGAGTAACATTACTCTATGCTGATGTGTTACCCAGACAACACTGCGTCTCCCTCTTTTCGTGACGGAGTGGCGCCGGACGCGCTGAAACGCGCATGCGTCAAAGCAAAGCAGCGCGGCGCGCGCCTGCGAGTAAGTGGCAGGACCGGTGCCTGGCGTGGCAACGCCAGCGTGACCCGACGAAACGAAGACCAATGCGCACGCGCACGCGCACAGCTTCACGTCGAAATGTATTGTCATCTTGACTGTGAAATGTAGTCATGTTCTCACATGACAAGCATCTCATGATTATCATGTTTGCACCAGTCACAAACCTTCGTCATCCAATGACGTCACGTAATAGCAAATGTCGCATATGTAAAGCTAGCGAAACGGCCGCGAGCGCATCATGAGTGTGGCAAGTAGTCATCACTCGCATGTCGTTATTATCATGTTTGTGTGTGTCATTTACCATGTCGAACGTTCGCGTCACGTTATACCGAGTTTGGTACATGCGAAGCTATCGAAACGGCCACGAGGGCATCATGAGCGTAGCATGTAGTCATGTTGTTACATGACACGCATTTCATGTTGATCATGTTTGCCCCAGTATCATACCTTCGTCATCGATTGACGTCCCGTAATACCAAATTTGGAAGTGAAGCTAGCGAAACGGCCGCCAGCGCATCATGAGCGTGGCATGCAGTCATGTATTTACATGACACGCATCTCATGATTATCATGTTTGCATCAGTCACATACCTTCGTCATCCATTCAGCTACCGTAATACCAAATCTGGTATATGTGACGCTAGCGAAACACCCGCGAGCGCATCATGAGCTTGGCATGTAGTCATGTTGTTACATGACACGCATCTCATGATTTTCATGTTATGGTCTGTTGCTTGTATTCGCCATGCAGTCTTGTCATACCATACCAGTTTTGCAACATGCCGTGTGAACGAAACCACCACAAGAGCTGCAGGATCATGAAATGTAAATCATGACATTCATGACATAAATTTCACGATTTTCATTTTATGACTAGTCAGATATGTTCTTCATACAGTCATGTTATGCCATACCAAGTTTGGTATCGATACCATCATTGAAACGGCCAGGAGAACTGAAAGTCGTAGGCGGCTAGATAGATAGATAGATAGATAGATAGATAGATAGATAGATAGATAGATAGATAGATAGATAGATAGATAGATAGATAGATAGATAGATAGATAGATAGATAGATAGGTAGATAGATAGATAGATAGATAGATAGATAGATAGATAGATAGATAGATAGATAGATAGATAGATAGATAGATAGATAGATAGATAGATAGATAGATAGATAGATAGATAGATAGATAGATAGATAGATAGATAGATAGATAGATAGATAGATAGATAGATAGATAGATAGATAGATAGATAGATAGATAGATAGATAGATAGATAGATAGATAGATAGATAGATAGATAGATAGATAGATAGATAGATAGATAGATAGATACGCGCGCAGTCGCCAAAGTTTGCAAAGAAATACTTCGCATTTAATCGGGCGACATACATCGTACTTCGTGCAGCGGTGACACTTAAGCCCGTATTCATAAACGCTTTAAGTCTTGAACTTGACTTGAAGCTGCTTTCAATACAGCACGTTTAAAACGCGTCTGTGCGTTTGTGCTGCCTTGGCACCGCCTAAAAACAGTGTGCTCGAAACGCGTTTGTGCTGCAGTGAAGTCGGTGGTAAGTCAAGTTCAAGTCAAGTTGCGTTCCTTAATACTGGGGTTATTGTAGCACTCGCACTCCACAAACTTAGTTACTACCACAGTTGATTCTCTCAGATACGGATAGTTTTATAAATGTTTCACTTGACGTCTTTAAACGAGCAGAAACCAAGCATAAACTCTGTGTATCTTAATTCGAAGTCAGCTCGGATGAGTCACAATTTGGAGTCACAGTTTCGGGAAAACACTTCATGATTTCTGTCAGTTAAAACTTGTTAAACTACTTCGCTTTGTACGGACACTGAAGGAACGCAGTGTAAAGTTTTTATGTGCTTCTAATATTAACTACTTACATCTGTGTAAAATACATATCTGCTGTCTAAAAAGTGCCGTTGTATTAAAGCATCCCCCCTGCAAAAGTTTTTTCATAGGTGTATGCTATAAGACATCGCCTCGTACTATTTTAATCAGATTCAGTCTGTTGGTTTCTAGTGTTGAATTCGGGCGACTTCTACGAGCATAAACGCAGTATGTCTATTTGCCTACTGAAGGTGACAGAGCAAATGCGAACACATCTGCTCTAGTAAGTGCAAGAACAAAATTAATAAACGCGGAACAACAGCAATTTTATTTACTGGCACTTTCTGTGCCAATCATGACTGCCAGGCACATCAAATTATATGAAGCACTACTGCAAGGAAGCAAAAGTTCTTTGCCTCTAAAGGTGCATTCTGTCGCTCATGCAACGTTTAGTGGTTTTTTCACTTCATCTATTGTGCTTCAGCCTTTTCTTTTTCTTTTCTCTCTCTCTCTCTCTCTCTCTCTCTCTGTTACATTTTAGAGTTTTGTGCCGTTGCAGCCACGACGAAGGCCTGGTATTTGTTGACATATAGATCGTACCTTTTTTTTAAAACAAGTCCCTTTTGTACAAATCTTCGCACTAGCTCTGAAGGAACAAAAGTTTTTAAAAAGTCACAAACTTGAATTTGCATAGTTTATTCTTGCAGAATTTGGCTCGAGATAACTTGCGCACTTTGGACTATTCGACAGACAAGGGCTGAGAGATGCCGAACTGCATCTGCAGATATACGTAGGCAAATCAAACTGTTCTTATTGTCCAATATTATAAACCCTGATGAAAACATTTATTGCAAAAACTGCCACTCGGTCAAAGTTCTTGGCTAATTTAAACATGGTCTGAAAACTTGGGACCCTTTAGCTATCTAACTTTAACACAAAAGTGTGTTGTGCGAAGGTTCATCATGCCTCCGTGACGTGTTTCCTTCACGGACATGACGTTGTAAATTCTATACTAACAGATTGTAAAGGACAAAAAAACGATACAAAAAACTGCGACCTTTGGAACCGCAGCACGTGGCGTTAACCATCACACCACAATGCGTATATAGTCAAGGACCCTAACGGCAAGCGATTTATATACACCACATAGCCCTTGCTGGTTCTAATGATTTCTAGGGTTTAACGTGCCAAAACCACCATATGCTTATTAGATACGCCGTATTGGATGGCTCCACAAATTTCGATCACCTGGGGTTCTTTAAAGTGCACCCAAGTCTGAACACACGGGTCAACAGCAACATAGGCGCTCCGCTGCAGCCTGGATTTGATCCCGCGACCTTCGGGTCAGCAGCCTAGTGCCTTAGCCACTAGACCACCGCGGCGGGGCAATTGGCGGTCCTCAGAGCTCAAAAACTACTGCGCATTTTCGTCATTTGAAGCAAGATGGTGCGACGAGTGCGCGTTAGGCCTCTATATAGAGGTCGTCACCTCTCGCGTTTCGCAGAGCGCCGCCTCTGCGGAGCGTGGTCTCCTGCGCGCGCGCTTATCAGACCAGTGGTCAGAGATCGAAGGTCACTTCGCTCGCTGCTGCGGCCGCATTTACGAAAGGAGCACGCTGCTCACACAGGAAGAAGCAAGAATTGTGACAATTATTCGTTCTGGTTCTTTGTATACTTGTACGTTTGATTCGTGCGTCTTTCTTTCTGTTTATACAGCGCACTTTCAGCGTCGAGCTGTGACAGTTGTTAGCCCACGGCCGTCCTGTGTATGCCCATTTCGTGCTGGCTTTCTTCTTGAGGTGCGCGCTGCAAGTTTCAAGCTGTTGTTGCTTGCTGTTCTTCGTGTGAGTTTGCAGTTTGTTGCTGTAGATTAATTCACTTGGCTTTGTGGCGAAACAGTGCACAATAAACCCACAACTATATGTGTGAAGGCATGTTTCACTTTTGTGTTTTTTTTCGATTTCTAGAAAGAGGATCAGCCACATTTCTGGGGAGATGATGACGACAAAAGAGTTAAGTTTAACGTCAAATGTTGTCAAAAGCAAGTGCAAGTATTTTGAGTAAAATAACTTCAGTGTTTTCAATGAGCAGAAGACTTTACAAACTAACTCTCTTTAAAACAATGCTAGTTTTTTCTTGTGATCTTCAGATGCATTCAAATAGTAATGAAAAATATAAAACCAAATTACATTTTTATCCACATTACTAAACACGAAACCCTATTTTAACAAAGTTTAAAACCATGTTAGTTTGAAACTATATTTATGGAGTTCTGACAAGTTTTATTAGCATACAAAGACTTTTCTGACTAATTTATGAATTTTTCAATTGATTCGTACATACCTCTCGGAGCAACTCTCCAAAACATAGTCCACTCCTACTTTAAATAAAGCAATTCTATTCACGTCAGGTCTTACTGGAAAGGTAAATTGGTAATTATTTTTTTCTTACAGTGTACAAAGCTACCAAGCTCATTCCCACTTTAATGGCTTAGCAGTTTGATTTACCTTTTACCTGGCAGTGCAGAAAAATTTCTGTCGTGACTACTGTCTTCTCGAATCAACGTATAAGCACCGAATGGCTTTTCTCTCAGGACAAATATACTGTTTGCAGTTGTAGAGAGCGGCAATATTTTTGCTCACAATATCGTAGTTTTTCCAACAGCACAATCGCTCCGCAAAACTTTATTGAACGGGCTTTTGTTAGAAGCCACTGTTCTCCATTCAAACGCTGATATTCCTAAATTTTCAAATTACTCTTTCTTTTTCAACGGCTATTTTTTAATATGCACAGGACTTCTATGGTGCAGCAATTCTCAATATTTTTTATGCTCCTCTTTGTATCCTACCGAGATTTCGCCAACTTTTTTTCCTAATTGTAATTTTACTCTCGGTGCATTTCTGTTCGGAACGTGTCGTGCGTGACTAATGCTATTTTATTTCCAAGTTACTTAATATTTTGTCCCACGCGAACTCCAGTTTGGAGCCTTTCTCTTGAGCCCTTCCGCGTCGTAGCATTATCTCGGCGCATTTTGTCTCCATTGGGTGCGTTGGGAACTCTTCTTTTGAAAGCAGGTTCGCCAAGAGTTCCGATAAGTTAGCTACCTTCTTATGCAGGTCTCTGCTTTCACAAAGCCTACCAGAGCACCAGTTTATTGCAATGCAAATCGGATACCACTAGAGCGAGAACCTTTAGTGGCACAGCGTAATATAAAACCTGGCTCGTTTATGCTTTCACAAATTCTTCACGATAAACATTGATTTAGGATTACTGCCATTTTATTTCCATGCTGTGTTGCTTATTCTTTTTCTTGTCTTTAAAGTATCGACGTTTAGTTGAAAGCCAAAAAGCCTGAGCTGAAAGTAAAGACGTCTTGTACGAATCACTTGAATAACATAACACTTTAATCACTCGTTTCTGAACTTAATAAATGAAAGAGATGCACAAAAGTTTATTATTTGCCAAAGTGTGGGCACTATATCTGATATCGCTTTTTTTGCGAGCTGCCTGGTGACGGTTCTTGAATAATAGCTCTATAGTGGTGAGTTTGATCATGGGATATTTAGTATTTATGCAGTATTCGGGGAGAATAGTTCATATAAATATTTGGCGAGAATTGGGAACGTATAATTAGAGTACCAATTAGAGCGTTAAAGTATCATTGAGGTCTATGAATATAATAAACTACCGGAATTTCCCGTTAAGCATTATCACGTGCACTAAATGGAGGAAAACGACGCGGATGCTAATGCACACTGCCATATGGTAAGTGTTGAACACAAGACGTTGCTAAATAAAGTGGAAAATAATATGAATAAAATGTAATACTGAATTAAAATAAAATGGAATACTGTCCATACAGCCAGGCTCACCAGTTTAAGCAAATTTGCTTGAGAGACGCTGATTTTGACACGATCTCACAGAGGCTAAAACTTATGCTCGATAAACAAAAATACCCCCCACATGTAATTGATGTTGCCGTTCAAAAAGCGAGAAAACAGAAGCGTGATGACTTACTTATGAAGCGACCACTGCAAGAAGACCCTCAACAAACAAACCTCTGCTTAACTTACAGCACAAACTTCCTCAATGTAAACAAAATCCTTAAACGACATGACAACATTCTGGAACAAAGTGAACGTCTGAAACGCGCATTCCCATCCGCTCAGGGCGTCGTTTACCGACGACCACGCAACCCCAAAGGCACACTTGCCCACTCTCAAATGAATACCTCACCCCCTAATAATTCATGCCGACCTTGTTTAAAGACACGATGTCTTCTATGTAAAGCTATGCGAAAAATACACAAAGCAACCAGCACACAATCCGAGTTTTCGATTAACATGCGAGGAAAACTAACCTGCGATTCCTCTAATGTGGTATACCTGCTCGAATGCAACGTGTGTAGTATGCAGTATATTGGACAAACAAAAACACTATTTAGGATTCGCTTCAATAATCATAGAGCACATGCGAAATCAGCCCCAAGTCTACCTTTATGAAAACATCTGATTCTTCCCGACCATGCATTCGACAAACTATCAGTAACACATTTAGAGACGGAGTGTAAATCAAACTGAGAACATGAACAACGAGAGTCGTACCTTATACACCGATTTAATTCCCTCATTTACACTTGCATCAATTGAAGCATTAGAAAACAATAACAGCAATAATGAAACTGATAACTGAGTTCACGGCACTGCAGCTGCGAAGGGCACTGGACAACTCAAAATATTTCCAAGTGTAACTACTCTTCCTAAGTACAGCTGTCGTCTGTTTCTGTTTTTCCCTTACTATCCAATCAATTGTGCCAAGCATGACACGCCCAACAGCAACTCTGCACAATCGGGAGGCCCCCTACTGCACGCGTGATCCAGAAGCGGGCAAGAATTGACATTGTACCCACTTTCCAGCCTCTGTGGCAATACGCGGCGCCCCTCTTTAAACAACGAAATGTCGACGAAGCGCTTAGTAGTAAAAGGCCTAAACTTCTTTAAAAAGCTCTTTTCCCCCTCACCGAACCGCCAGAGCCAGGCGGTGCGGTTTGGTTGGGAACAATGCGTTAGTGAACGGAAGGATACACAGACCGCATACATCCTAAAGGTGAAAAGGAGAAAAGGAAGAGAGAGAAGGAGTGGGAAGGGTAAGACGAGTGAAAGGGGTGCCCGGGGGAGTCCACCTTATATTCTGTTTTTCTTTCTCTTTTTTTTCTTTTTTTCCTCTTTCTCTCTCCTTTTTTTCCTTTTCCCGCTCTGATTTAAGATTGTATAAAGCTGAGCACCAACAAACTGCACCCTCGATCCTGATGAAGGCCAGACTCTGGCTGAAGCGTTTAAATAAACCACGTTGTGACTGCTCACGGAGGATCTGCTTGACTAGTTGCAACGCTACGGCCACGCAACCACCATGCCTGTCTGTGTACTATATATATATATATATATATATATATATATATATATATATATATATATATATATATATATATATATATATATTAATAGATAGATAGATAGATAGATAGATAGATAGATAGATAGATAGATAGATAGATAGATAGATAGATAGATAGATAGATACTGCTTTATGTTCCTTTAAGAGGTTGGCCAAACCAGCCTGCAGCGAGGGGCAGAGAGATGACGCCGCAGCGGCCTACTTGGCCGTGTCGATCTCGCCACTTTATTTTAGAAAGTCGGAGCAGAGTGTCGGCGGCTGCCAGCGTCCGTACCAGAAGGCGCAAGAACTCATTCCCCCCTTGCACGCGCCTCGAGTTCTCACCACGAGTGGCGCGAGAGGCGCGGCACTGTGGCTGAAAAGTGGTGATAATGAACAAGGGTCAAAATAAAGGAGCTACAATGTCATTCCGACCCCAAACCGACTTGAAAGGAAGGCTCCGATTGGATGCCAATTGGCTGAACCAAGGAGGATTAAAGAAAGATTGCTGGAGTTGAAGCTCCTGCGATGCCTTGCCAGCAGAAGTGAAGCCATCTATTGCCACTGCCAAGATAGTGGAAACATGCTCTTTTCTTACGTTATGTAAATGCTACGATAGTTCTATATAGAAGGATAGTTGTTCCAGACGAAATAACAGACAGAAACAAGTATGAATGACTGAATCTTCAAAAAGCTTTGCCTCCAATCAGAGGCTCACTACGGAAAACTAGTAACTTTAAGACGCACTTGGAGCACTATGTGGCCCGAAATTGTTCCCACATTAAACTCGATGGGCATGCGAGGGAAACGCTTCGTTTTTAATCGCTGAACGGCGATACTTTATCATGCCCCTATAGTAAGATGGCCGCCACAGCCGCCATCTTGCCAGAAGAACGGCTTCACTTCTGCGCAATCATTTCCACTCCAGCAATTTTTTTTAATTCTCCTTAGGCTTAACATAGCCGGCAGGAGGTTAATTCCGATGGCTTTTTGCGACGCTCACAAATTTTGCAGGCGTTGACATAACACCGCACAGAGCGTGAAAGGCCAGGCCTGTAGGAGCGGTGGCGCACACGATTATGGTTTTGCTACTGGCTTCAAGTTGGTATGTGCACGAAGCAGCGGATTCTAGTTGTCCTCTTACTACTAGAAGATGTTCTATACCAACTCTTGGTTCCGACTCGCTTACGACATAGTGATGCTCCTTCGGTAGTGGATCACCCACGAAAGAAGAGATGCAACATTGCAGCGACTGCAGTATATTCATGTCTTCATGTACACGAACAGTACATATCAAGGGTAATCTTGAATAATTTTCACGTAAAGTTTCTGAGTTTAAAGAGCCGAGGCATGAGGTGCAAAGGCAGGGACCGTTTAGCTACACAGCGATATAACTTTTACTGACTACTGTTGTTCCTGGGTGGGAGAACTTCAGTAAAAATCAAAACAAGGCAATTACCGCAGTGGCAAACACAAATGGGTATTATTTGTTGAGGCTTTACACCCCAAAACCACGATATGGTTATCAGATATGTACAGTAGTGGGGTACTTCGGAAATTTCGACTACCTGGGATTCTTGAAGCTTCGTTTAAATCTATGTGCATGGGAGCTTTTTGCATTTCGTCCCCTTTGGTATAGTGTCGCCGCAGCCTTGAATTGAACCTACGCCTTAGAGAAGTGGCGAATACGCTGGCGAGACGACATTTAACACGAAAAGATTCATGGAGTATCGTAGGAGAAGAAGGTGCCAGAGTGAGAGAAGTAAAGCTTTGCGTGGCGGAAAAGAAAGTGAAGAACGAAGAGTATAAGACTGTGAGACTAATGGTAAAATAGAGAAAAGATATATAGAGAGAATGAGATCAAGCGACATAATCCCAGTTAATCCGGACCACCCGGGGCGGAACACGCGAGGAATGACTGCGCGGATAGCCTGAAAGCGAGTTTATGTTCGGGGAGGCGCTGACGAGAAATAGCCGCCGGCGTCACCAGGTTTAGCACAGGTGAAATGCCGTTGCGCGGATGAGATCAGCACGTGAGAGAGCATGGTCACCAGAAAGCCGATGATGGCAAAGAAAATACGAAAATCAAAGAAAAAAAAGTAAAAGAAGCTCACGAAAAGAAACAGTAAAGAGGAAGACAGAAATGAAGAAATAAAGAAAGCAAAGTAATTGAGAAGTCGGGAAGGAAGATAGATTGAGGAGCATAAACATGGTAATGGTTGGGAAAGAGAATGAAAGGAGGATTAAGGGTAAAGAGGAAGCCAGGAGGGAACAGAGAGAGAGAAGTACGATGGTAATGAGATAGATAACAATATGGAGCGAAAAAATTGATGGTGTAAGGCAAGATCTCAAATAAAAACAAGGGAAAAAAGTGAGAGATAAAGAAGTGATGCAAGTCTTTAGGGAAACAAAGGAGAAAGGCCGGAACAGGAGGATGACAGACAAAAAGAATTAAGACAGGCAGTGAAAGGAAGTTATGGGGTAAGTTAAAACTGCATATAAGGGACGAAGCTGTTCAGAGGAAAGTTAATAACGAGACTGAAAAAGAAAGGAAGAATGGAACGTAGCAAAATAAATGAAAAAGACAGACTTCTTTGCAGTGCAGTTATTTGAACGAAAGAAGCAATGGTAATAAACGAGACGCAAAGTGAGAACCGCATAAAGATCCCCAGCAATTGGGGCCTGCTGGAGGGTATGTTCCGTGGTTGTGCTATAGGTATCTGACATATCTTTCTTCCACGATACATCGTGCTTAACAAGGGCTCTGCTTGTCAGCGAAGCACTAGGGCTCTGACAGCATGGAAGACAAGTCAGAAGAGTCTGTGGGAAAGGAAGACAGTACTGCTACTTCAAAGCGAGATATTGAAGGGAGAGGTTAAATAATATGTGCCCGAGAGATATGTTACACCGTTACGGAAGAAGTGACAAACAACAGATCCATGCACAGAGAGGTATAATATCTGGGATTTCACCAGTCAGTGACAGGAGTCTACACTACAGATCCACTTCTCAACTCGCTAAACCCTGTGGCTGTACCTTCGATTGTTCGACGGTACATTCAGTTCGTTGTTGCAAGTACACTCGTTTGTTTTATGCAATGTGTGACAATTGTTACGCAGAAAGTATTTGATTATGTAATGAATGAGGAGCTTACCTTTGACAGCGTCACTTGCGTCGTACTTTCTGGTGTCATTTGCATAGCGGCTCTAACTCATGATACCAGCATGCACACTAACTAGACACGCTGATGCCGCCAGAGGCACTGAGTTGTGGTTTGCTTGCAGATTAACACGTCACACCGCCTCAATTGGTATTGAGCTTCAGAACAACAGGGAACACCGCGCAATGCCCAAGACTCAATCACGCGGTGGCAATGGAAAGAGTGTTTTCAGCAGACGACAGAACGAGCCATCCTACGAGTGACGTCACGACGTAGGTGGTGCCAGGCTATGTTTTCGAGGTCACCACTGTGGCTAGAACGTTCATCTGGCGGTATGAGTTCAACGACTTCGTCATGGCATAATGTCAGCCCGAACGGTTGAAACACCTGTTACGACTACTCATTGTTACGAGACAATCGAGTACGCTTGCGTTGACTCATATACGACAAATCATGCGTAAACGCAAATGGGTGTGTGTTGCTTCATGTTTCTTGATGGCCATTGGCTACCGAAAACCCGATACCGTTCAACTCTGAGAGCGTGGATGATCAATGAAGCTGACGGGTGCAAGGCCTCACCTGGGAGTTTTCTAGCGGTATGCGTAATTACAGTGTTTCATTTTGATTGGCAGCCTTTTTATAAGGCCGTGTTTAAGCGGCATCGGCTGCCTCCGCAGCGCCCAATGGCGAGACGGCAACTTCTTTAGTTCTTGGTCTACGTGCTCGGTTTGCGCACACAGCGAGCCGCTGGAAACCAGCGTATGGTGGCTTCGTTGTAATACCATACAAGTGCTTCGTTTTGTCAGCTAGCCCGTGCGAAGTGGTTCTGCAGTGCATTAAAAGTGCATAAAGAAATTCGTCATGTAAAAGTGATTTCGTAAGTGGATATGTTCTTTCTTCCTGCTGCATTTTCTAATCAAATGTAAACGACTTGACATTACTGACTCGCATGATTTTACGGCATATATTTATTGCAAATACGGATCTCGTATCCCTCGTGCCAATAGAAAGTACAAAGAAATAGAGTAATCTTTCGCTGTAAATCTAAAGCTAGATTATGAGACGCAATTAAGTCAGAAGTTACAATGTAGGCACCATATTTTTTTTAAGTAACTGCATTTGGCACTGGGCGTTTCTTGGGATGTCTCTCGGTGGATGTTTGGGACAGTCCATAAAATGTTTTCTATTTTTAAGAAAACTCAGCGGTGGTTCTGTTTATAGTCTCCATTGTGGTTATTTTATTTCAGTCAAAATCCTTGTTTCTCAAGAATTCGGTATCAAAGTTAAAACGAAAGGGAAATTGCTTGGCTAAGCACAATGAGCCTTATTTATTTTTGTTTTACTTTCACTGAGCCGATTGCACTTTATTTTTCTCAATTTACGTGTGATTTTGCCACATTTTTTGGTGACAAGACAGTGATTGAACTGGGGACAACTTCTGCGAACGACATGTTTTGAGAATTACAAGAAAAAATCTCATCTAGAAAATCAGACAAGAACTTGAGCTTGATTCCAAAAGGAAGAGACAAGAAGAATTCTACTAGAAGATGAAAAGTTGAGAGCAACATGGACAGGATAAGATTGATGGCGAGCAACTTTCGAACGGGTCGTCAATAACCTTCAAATCGGGGAAACAAGTTGTGCCTTACAACCAGGGCAAGGCCTCGTTTCCTGGAAACGGTACGTCGGCGCTGCGAAAAAAACCAAACGAATGCCTCACGTTGAACAACAACAACAGCGTTCCTGGAAAAAACGATATATCCAGGTTACATTACTTTTAGTTACTGGGCTGCGGTATTCCCGTGAACATGAGCGAAGGTTGGTAGATGCCAAGAAAGATGAAGTTTCAGGTCATACAAAGTAGGTGAGAAAGGAAGAAAGAAAAAAAGGAAGTAGCAAAAAAGAAAGAAATAAAGAAAGAAGGCAATCGTTAGAAAAGAGAGGCGGCTGACGTTCAATCAGTTCCTTGAAAAATCGATTTGCAGCAGACATTAGAAAAAAAAATCCATAAATTTTCAACAACAGCAAGAAGGCAAATGAAAAATGAGCGAAATAAAAGAACACTTGACAGAGAGCTAAGGAGATTACGACAGTATCACGCTGTAGGAAGGAAAAACATCTTCGGCCTCGATTTTTTACGGTTTCTCTCGCATCTGTTCACCGCACGCAGGTCCGATACCACGGGCTGCGAGGCATCGACCCCAAAGCAACAGGTGTCGCCTTTCTTTCAGCATGGGCGAGACGGACAAGGAGACGCGTCGATGCCATTCACTCTTCGAGACTCTCGCTCTGAGACTGCCGAAAAGGCCTGCGGTGTTTCACGCTTTCATCCGCGGTGTCACTCACGATGCTAGAGCCAGATGCGAAACTAAACAAAATAAACGAACAGGCAAACGAAACACGACCAAAGTGCCCAGAATTCCGTGATGACGAAGCATGTGGACCCGAGAAGTTAAGAGGACACTGCAGTGTGGGCGACAGAATACAGCCACTCCATCACGCCAGCACTTCCAAACTTTTACGAGCCGCTTCAATCTCGTCACGCCAAGCGGCCTTCTCACTGAGCCCGCCTATATGTGGCCTTCTTTATTCTGTTTTTCGCACTGAAACCGGACGCAAGTGCAGCAGGTGCCTCGACTTCCACCGTATATTGGTGAAAGGCTCGAAGACTCGGTGACAGTGTGGGCCAATGGTATGAAGTCTTTTCTCGCTTCAGTGTCAAAATACTATTCCCCGTAGCGAAGGCTACGTGGCGATGCTTCCAAATTCAGTTTCTGTTCAGCGATAAATTAGCAATAAATAAAAGGCCGATTTCCCAAAGTTGTGTCCTGCAATATTATACGCGAGGAACATTTTTAAAACGGTTGCGTGGGCAACAGGCTGGGGCTATGGTAGCGAAAATAGTTTCTTCTCTTAATTTCAATTGATCGTTGTCGTCAGGTGCAGTCGTGAGCTTTATGACAGACAACATCGAATTCGTGCGTAATCAACTATGACTTTACTACGCTGCTATGAAATCCTCCATAGTGTTCCAGGGATTGTTGCGCTCAACTTCTGACCCGAAGGTCACGGGATTGAGTCCCCGTCGTGGCGGCCACTATTTCAATGAAGGCGATAATACTTGCGGCTTGTGCACGTTCAAAAAATTATGTCACGGTTTTGCGACGGTAAACAACATTTATTATTTTAATATATATTTATGAAGGGTACATATTGAATTCCAAGAGACATGCCTTTTCGCTTGATCCTCTAGTGTAATGAACACTTTCTGGCTTGCCGACTGCATTTACCAGCTATATGACTTTTCAGGGCCCCTCAAGAGCCTCTCAACATACAAAAAACACGTTTGTTATCCTGGCCTTACCATAGTCTTTGCGGCGCACTTAGTGCCGCCAGAAGGGTGTTCACATGATGCCATTCATTTACAAGCTGTCGATTTATCCATATACGAGGAATACAAGACGTGCATTGTATCCTGCCAGGCTTTATACCATGCAGTCACCCACCCATTCTGCTGCCTTGTCTCGCATGATCACCGTGTGCAACCAATTGATTTCATTTCGTCTTGTTCTTTTGCAACTGTACAAACAGAGATAACAGTGCGTAGCCACAAGTGCGAAATATCGGTGCTGACACTGTATACGCGTGCTTTATGAAGAAATAAGTGACGAAGAGTTCACATGGCTTACAGAAAGAGTAGTGAATGCGAGAAAAAAAGGACACTTTCGTCTTTGAATCGTTGGTAGTTTTGGACGGTTTAATTAAAAAGAATCCTCTCATATTGCTCATCAGTGTACAGTGCTCAGAGAGTCAAACGCAGCATCAGAGCTTGAAGTATAGCAGCACGTTTCCGAGAAAAGAAAGGCACGTCATTACAAATCTGGTCTTTGGCTTTGAAGGCGATGGCTTTGACGTAAGTGTGTCAACTATAGTGTTACACCGACATCACGCGAACTGAAGACGATGAAAATGTAAGTGAATGCGTTCACAAACGCCTGAATCGACGCAGTTTGTACAGTGGCCAGCTTTGTACATAAGGGTAGCAAACGGGCGGCCTATAGGCTGGTTAACCTCCCTGCCGTTCTTTCCCTCCGATTTTTCTTCCTTTCCTTTGTACAGGAAGATGAGTTTTCTGATGAGCCTCTAAGATCATTGCGCTTTATCACTGGCCTGCTAGTTCGTTGAGCGTCCTTCGCAGTCAAGCGAAAGCTCGCAAATGTCGCCATTGGCCAAAAACTAACTACAAACGCATCGTCTGTAGTCACTGGCAAATGGCTGCAGTTGAAACACATCACAGTTCATAAGCGTGTGTTGTCAACATATGTCACATCACACAAGCCCAATAGAAATATGTGGTGTTAATTTCGATTACTATATCATAAGATATGCTTGCCAGTAGTGCTACTCGATCACCTGTGATTATCAAATACAAGTGAAGAGATACAAGCCACAATAAAGCACGATCAACGATAGTACCCCGTTAGTCGAAACAGATAAATACAAATATCGCAAAAGCAACTGCAAACGGTTATTCGAAGAAAGCAAAAGCATAATCATCAGGATTGTTCACGGGTGAGTTAAAGCCCCTCGAACTAGAAACGTGCATTCGCTTGTTGTTTACATATGTAGTGATCGGGGAACATCGTCGTCATTGTGTCGATTGAAGAAGCACAGTATACTGACTTAGCGGTGTTCCAAAACAAAAGCTAATGTGTACTGTAAATTCTTGTCATACAGAAACATCGCTCCTTTCTTACTAATTGTTTTTCGTATTATTTATGAAAATGCATGTTGTTGTTTTATAATTGGCCAGTTTAAAAATATTACTTCTGGCCCATATCGTTCTGACAGTTTCTGTCGAAATGCTGAAACGTTCGTTTACTTCACTTTTTTGTGTGTAGTACCACAATAAGAGCAACTTCGACAACAAAAATAGGGGATCCTCAAGTTTCGCCTTTCAGAGCTGAACGCGATAGCAATATCCTGTCCCTAGTGCGTACTTCAAACACTTAGTGAACGAAATCTTTTCGAACTGGCCATGTGCCCACCACGTGGCCTGAAGGGAATAAGCGCCGCAACGCGTGTGAATTTTGTTGAAGGTGACTGGCTTTGTACAATGAAGTCATATTGACAATCACGTTTTCTAACACCTTATGGCGATTTACGCCTGTACCACGCATTATGACTGCAATATTTCATGTCGCATTGTGAAGTATACATAGAGAACAAGTGTGTTTATTTCTGCACTATTTCATGTTTTATTTCGACATGTGTTTATTGTGACATGTGTTTAGTATACAAAAGGAGGTCCTAATGTCAAAGACTGTATCGGGACCTCGTATACACGTATAATGTATACTATACATACATGTATACTATACATGTATACTGTAAGTATACTTATACATATATAAGTATACATACAAAACATGTGTGTTTATAAAGCATGAAAGTTACTCTCACAGCATTGCCAAGCAGAGGAAGTTATTCTCACCGCATTCAAAGGCAGACTCAAGGCTGTGCTGTGGGACACCTGCTCACCACGCAGACGACCCGAGTTCGATGCCCACTCAAACCTTGTACTTTTTCTTATTTATTCATTCACATCTCTATCGCTTTTCCATAATGCAGAAGATGATAATTTTCCGCACAGAACCAACTACACCGACACCGAAATTTCAACAAAACGAACGACGCCGACTGATGTGACTCCCCAACATGAGTCTCACAGGATACATGAATGTGCCACAATTATCAAGCAAAATAGTTGGTATTTTTATTCGGCTACTTTTCACAAATGTATAAAGGTGAAGAAACAGGGCTTTGCTGTTATTAGGTGCTGTGATATATTTGCGACACATTTCGGAAGGGGGAGGGGGGGGCAAATAATGGTACACCCGCCCCCAAAAGTTTACGCAACCTGAGTTTCACTGCAAATGGGAATTGCGGCTCTGTTAGGGCACGACGCTTCTGAAACTAGCAGATAGCAGCGCAGATTGCATCTAGGAGGTTATGCTATCAATCAAGGCGAAAGTTTAGTGAAGGCATCCATCCGCACTCTATATGTTACAGCCATGACTTTATCGTCCCTAAAATAAAACCAGGAGGAATGAATAATGGTGATGAATACGGATCATATTACTAATTATTTGGAAGAATGCCGAAATAGACATGAATATGGGCAATCAAGTCTAGGTAGATGCGGATGAGCGTAGCGAGCGAAGTCGAGGTAAGCGCAAAGTGAATCCCTTTTTTTCTTCTTCTCTTGACAACGTAGATGCGTTTTTTGCTTTTAGTGTTATTGCAGATTCACGTTTTCTTGAGCTTGACACGTGAGGAAGCAAGAAAACTAGCAATAGAGAGAGTGAAACAACGCGAATGTCGCAGGAAGAGCGACAAACAGCAATGAAATATGTGAAAAAAATTAAGGACGGGAACGAACAATATAAACAATAAGCGTGCCTGTCAACCCAGTTGCTTCGTTAATTATCTTTCAGCAGTATTTTCATTACCAGCACGCGTGCAATCGCACATCTGACTAAAAAGTAATGGAAGGCCTAGACTCTTTCGCGTGTACATCCGATAAAGAACACTACTAAGAACGTTCCTCTGCTTTTTGACGCGAATTCGTGGCTGAAGACTGGCTCAGCTCATCGCAGCAGAAAGATTCACCGAGCCAATACCTCCGAAGGCAGTACTCCAACACAAAAGACGGCGCTGTAGCAAAGGGACGAGCAGCCAAGAGACCGGAGGCCGTAAAGACGAAGCACTGGTGTAATTCGGCGGGAAGAAAGAGCGAGAGGCATCGTCATGGTAGCTGCGCTGCCAAGCAACAGGATGAAGCGAGAGGAGGCGGAGGATCGGCTGCTCGGAGGAGGAGCTCTCTCCTGTCGCCGTTGCCAAGGCAACCGCATCCAACTTGAAATGGGAAGAAGTGACCGAGCCAGTACAATCGCCACGAGTATGACAAAAAGAAGGCGTCAAGAGGAGAGCCTCCTGCTTAAAATTATTGCTACTGATACTACTACTACTACTGCTGCTGCTGCTGCTACTGCTGCTGCTGCTACTACTACTACTACTACTACTACTACTACTACTACTACTACTACTACTGCATATAGTAATAATATTATAATTTTATTATACCAATAATACTAACGAAACAAATGCGAACAACTTGAACAAAAAAGGTAGAAATGTGTTATAGGGGTAGACACAACATTTTGAAGGCGAGATAATGAGTGGGATATACTTAGTTGGAGACATACACAACATCAACGAAATATCAAGGATCAAAGCAGACATTTAAAATCAATTTTAGAGTGCATGCCGTGCCACTGAGCTAGATGTGGAGCCCCTCGCGACGCCGTCATCAACGCGGGGTGAGTACAAACAAACATACATCACGACTTTGTGTTAGCTGTTTGCTTGGAACACGCCCTGCGATTGCGCTACCTGCGATTTTCTCCTACGTGTCTGCGGCTTTCCGCGTGCTGGCAGTGGCGGCTGTCTGTGTACAGCGCCAACTTGCGCACACTCTTGCTCGCGACGCCTACGTCACAGTTTTGCGTAGTCACTTGGCCAGCTGTGTCGACCTTGCAGCCGGAACTACTCCTGCTTAGCTTGGGGCTCTTTGAAACCAAAACTGCGTCTGGGCGCACTGAAAACACCTCTAAAAATTTGAACCATCTCCCCAAAGGGAACCCTAATTAGATGTGAAGCAGCAGCGGTGCGCAGGACATTGACTCTGTTGAAATTGACGTCAATGAAGGTGCTGAAATGACGCTTTGAAGCGAAACTCGGTGTAGCCTCGAATCAAGCAAACGATTGTTTGAAACGCAGAGATACGGGATGTGGATTGGGTTCCGTGCACGTTTCATCGCAGCTAAACGAGCCGAAAGAGTGGTTCCACTCGACGTGCACTCGAGCGTTCTGAGTTTTCGGGAGGGTGAGGTGAAAGAGAAGTGCGTTGCGAGAGGGAAGCGTAAGAGGGGAGCGTGATGTCAACTCGCAGCTGCCGTGTGACCTACATGGCTCCGCTCCAATACCTGATATGAGGTGAACGCATTGCGGCACGTTCGTACGGATGCACGTACGTACATAATTACAAACGTGAGTCAAAAAGCTGCTTCGCATCTCATAAGTAACCGTCACGCACTCATGCACATGACGTTTCGAGTCGTGATAAGTGGGTCATACAAGATTCAAAATTTTTGTGTCAGTGCTTCTTTAAGGCGGTGGAAGTAAGAAAGTGGCCTCAGGCTGTATTCAATGATTTTTTTGTTTGATAAGTCTCGTTGATAAGTCTCAGACCGTTTTCACCATTATTAGCAAGTTCTCTAACACTGTTTAGGTGGACGACTTGAAGGTGTCATTCTGTCAGTGGAAACTCTCGATTGTAAGATTGGCTCTTCATTATCCAGTTTCTTCTGAATTTAGTGTCCTTAAAATGCGCGCTTTTTTACGTCCTTTTCTCTTGGACCTTTCCGATAAAGTATGAAAGTAGTGGGGCACTAGATTAGGCCTGAAGAATGCAAAATGCATAAAGTAGGGGTTAGTTTTTATTAGTTTTTTTTCTAGACAAATTCACTCAGTCACATATTTCTAAAGATCGTCGTTGTTTAAAAGACTACCAACACCTCTTTTGTTCAATGGCAGGATTACTCTGGCCCGCAAAACTCATGTATACATAGACCATTTCAAGCAAACGTGAGGCTCAGCAAACGCTGATATTTTATTTTAGTATTAAAGTCAATTTTTTATGACGCACCTACCGACATCGACACTAGCTTGACGACAGGCTGTGGTACTAATTCTGGTATTTTCACGCTGCAGTCTGCCTAGTTATTGTGATGTCAGGTACTGACGCTTCTAAGATGGCCAATTGTGTGTCACCAAAACATTCAAAATGGCTGCTCACGCGTCACCAATGGAACCGCGGGGCTGTGCAGTCGTAGAGACGTCACTATATCTTGCGAGAGCACGTGTCGAGAAATCCATGCGGTGTTGTGACGTCAAGGTACTGTAGAAACCAGTACCAACTTTTTTAAACGTACTGTAATTTTACTTTTTCAAGGTGCGCTCGCGCTTAGCACTACACTTTAAAGGATTCTGAAGGCTCGGCCTTTCATTTGACGAAAAGAAAATGAAATAAACTTTTCGTAAGAAATGAAGATATATAAGCAGCGAGAAATTTTAACTGGGGTCCCTCTGAAGCGAGGCGCCTTGCTTAGCGGGGGCAAGACGCCCTCCTCAGCGAGGCCCCCGAAGACCAGGCTGTCCAGAGGGACAGAGCCATCACAGAGGACCTTGAAAGAAGTCCCTCAGATGATGAATTTCTGGCAGCCTAGCCCAGGGCGTTGAAAAATAAAACAGCGGGACAATGTTTTTTGAACTCAACTCGTGTTCGCACCCCTTTAAGGCTGCCCTGCGTTTACGCTAAACATTTATGCCTACGAACTGCTCTGTAAGGGGAAGCCGTGCCCGTGGAGCGCATGACAGAATGGTGTGCATGCTAAAACAATGATATCAAGGTTGTTGCTGCCAACGTCCCTTGACCACGTTGAACTTTGTTGGTAAACCACGACCCAACACTGCTTGCGTAGAAAATCACTTGTTCTTCGTCATTGTTGTTGTCTGTCTTCTAATATTTTTGTTATATCTGATACTGATTATAGAGAGCCGGCCGTCGTTTCCTGTACAGGCCAGCTGCGGGCACCGCTGTTAAGTTTTCGTGACATGATGCACACACGCATATTGGGTAATTGGTGGCCAGAGGCATGCTACAAAGTTACAAACGGTGCCTTCGCTGATTAAAGAAAAGAAATGTAAGTTTAAGAGCTTAATTTTTTCTTGTCTATTTTTGCTGTTGTTAGAATGCTACATAGTTGAGCGTCTGCTTCCCTAGTGGGAGGTGGCAGGTTCGGTTCCCGGGGCCGACCGGAAAGCTACCGGGAAAAGTAGTACGCCGACTTGTCACTCGTCACTCGATTATTCATTAGTACTCTTCTCAAAAGGTGGCCCCATAAGGCCCTAAAAAGTCCCTGGACGCCTTTTAATCCACCCAGCACTGTTTAACTACTTGAGCATCCACTCTGCTATGGGAGGCAGAAAATTACTGGTAATATACGGTGTGTTTGTATCGGTAAACAGGTACAAACGCACTTTTCAGCCTGGTGCTCGGCAGAACGAAGTACGTAGTCGCTTGAAGGGGCACCCACAATATGCGGAATTGACGGAATGGGGCTGCCTAATCTAATATGAAAGTTATCCTCTTTTTTTAAAGACGACAGTCTTTCTTGGGGACTTTCGACGCAAAAGTTTTTGTCTGTCTGTCTGTCTGTCTATCTGTCCGTCTGTACATTTGTCTGTCTGTCCACTCTTACCGGCATCGGGTACTTGAAATGGCCGACCCCATCCGCAGCGACCACCAATGTTGCTCAAGGTGGAGCGTTCATGCTTGTGCAATTGTCAATTAAACGGCAATTATTGCACATGTCTGGGGCACCATAACAACACGCATATATTCTGCATATGCGCCTCTTACTAGAAAACGCATACATAAGTAAGTTTAAGGACCGTAGTGCTTATCACGCTGCGCTTACCATGCAACGCTTGCACGGAACGGGGAGTGTTTCCAATTGCTAAGACGACATGGGGGTGGCACCTACCCGTCGCCTCGCGTTCTACACCTTATCACCTCTGAGACGGGCGCACACGACCACGCGCTTTGTTTTCTAAAATAAACTGCTAGATTGCGCTCATGTCTCACGTGTGACGTGACTTGATACACTCGTTCGCCTCCGCTGCACGCTCGATGCACTCTTAATGCAGCGGCTCCGGAATACCATTCACCGATTTTCTTGCGCAGAACATAAAATGAATGTTTTGTTCACTCCCTCCACACGCAAGACTATCGTCTTTCGACGACATTTGCAAATTACATGCAGATACGGGGCCAATTTTTTCTTTCACTGATTAGGAGAATATATTCTGTTATGCAAAGAAAAATTCAAGCGTTTGTAACTGGCCGCTTGTCTGCGGCGATCCCTTTTGCCCATGCAATGACAAAATTTTCAGCTCTTCGCCGGGACACCGTATTAAGTTCTCTTGTGTCACTTCTGAGGAACTCGAAAAAGCTCTTCGTATAGGGGAAGACTCTCGCATTCACCAAAGAATGTGAGTTTCCTCTGATAATTGCAGTTTATGTTATTGATAATTGTAAGACGTAAATTCTTCCGTTACAACCCGTAGATTCATATTTCAAAGGCGAGGGAAGTGCATGCGTACGTCGGGCAGTCCAAACATTTCAACACATCAGATCACCGGAACTTGTCACCATTATCACATCACTATGACATCACATCCCATTGCATTAGATGATGACGTCATCACGTGCCATCGCCAGTTGGTCAAAAATAGGTCGATTGTGGAAGCCACGCAAAACTAGGTGAGATGCAGAAAGCTTGTAATGCTTTTGATTTTGGAGCCTGTGCAAAATCTCTTTAGATGAAAGATTTCACATCGGAGGCAGAGAGAGCATCAATACGTTCATTGAGAAGAAAAAAAAATGGCTTTTGCTATCGTATCGTATCAGGTGTATGCAAAAGTCACCGTGTGAGGTTTACATTCCCATGTCACCACTTGTTGTTTAGTATTAGCGCGCGTACGGCAAGGTAGGTCACATTAAAGCCGGCTATCCCAGTACGAACTTGAAATGTTTCTACTGCACATTTCTCCATGAATAAGCATGAATTTATGTTTCTGGTCCACCTGAAATTTGAGATTAGGCATTCTACAGCGAAACAAAAGATGAGCAGACACAAAAGTGTGTTAGTTCGAAATTGAACGCTGTTACACATATCCCTGAATTTTATATATCACTCATTGTTTGCAGTGTTTTTGGTAAATGCACATACTGGGACTATCGATGACGAATTATCGAAATGGAAAATGGTCTATCACTTAGCTGACAACCTAATACTCTTCTGTTGCCAGCTCAAGTTTCCATTTCGAACAACCATTCATGATTTGTTCTTGCCTGCGCCCGTACGGATGAACAGACAGTACTGTCGGAGAAAGTAAAATAGAAATTGAATACCTTGCTGAACTGTACTTTCAAGTGACTTGGCCCGACTTCAATCGATCTCTCTATATAATCCTGACTAACAAGCGTCCGAAGACCTTCGGTCATCTTATTCCATACCGTTTTGTAGTCTCTACACGATAACACGTAATGCATTATTATGTACAAAGGCGAAAGTTTCATATGGTAGCCCGCAGTCCGTAGTGGTCTGTTAAGCCAGTCGCAGCGCATTACCCTAACATGTGCTATAGAAGAAGCATATCGCAAAGCCGACTCCTTGCAGTTCGTGCACAGGCTGCCAGAACCTCTCACCCCTTTCTCCTTCGCTGAGCAGAGAGACCGAGATCAGTGCGACGAAGAACGATACCGCGAGTACAGTGTACTAGAACTTTGTACCACGAGGAAGGCAAGCGAGCCGCGAAAAGGAGGCGGCCAAACGGAGTCGTCAACCGAGACGACTCCGAATGGCTGACGCTATTTAGCCGCACACTTGACGGCCACCAGGCCCTCTCGAAGAGACGAGAAGGCAGCGGAGCCCACCTTTTATTTACGCGAAAAGGCGGCCGTGGCACGCACGATGACACCGCTCACTCCAGAGCTCCTTTCTCTCTCTCTCTCTCTTTCTCTCGAATGAGATCGATATCGGCGTTGCGGCAATGGCACTACCGAAAACACCCGCAAGCGGGCTCGGTGAGCACGGACCCGGTCGCCTTCGTTGCTGGGTGAGAGGCCGGTGACACAAAAGAAGGCGAGCGCGACTCCCTGCCTGTACAGTACGTACCGTATACTTACTGTGACACCCCCTCCTATAGAATCTTGACACTGCTGTCGCGACCACTACATCATCAAAAAACACATCGTAAAGCTTGCATGCAGCCTCACAATGTAAGTATAGCAACAGTCGCTACAATGATTCGCGGTGCGTGGGCGCTTCCTTGCAGGGCACACTTTCCTTTCTCGCACCATCATGCCTGCGTGGGTCGTATCAAACGACCGTTCTGTTCAGATGCCCCGGCGACGTTCTCGCATAGCCGCAAACAAGCGACGCTTGATGGGCGAAACCGAGGCGATAAGCGGGAGTGACTTTTGCGGAGTCAATGGGCGCCGTTGAGTGGGCTGGACACGAAGCACGTATGCGGAACGAGCTATATCTATGAAGCACTTCCGAGTTTGGAGACCGGAAAGGTAGACGCGAAGCTGTACCACGCGTTGATTTCTGCGGTCGTTGCTTTTGTATACGTTCCGTTGAGAGTGCGATAAGTGTGGACGTTGAGTGTACGTAGATGGCGATCAGATCACTGACCGTGTTCAGTCTTCTTTAGGTACAAGTAAGCTAGACGCTAAAGAAAATGTTCTTGGGTGCGTCGACATTGCAAGCCCTCATACTTGCGCAGCACTGATCGTCTTTTCACTCTGTGGGAAACTCTAGTTTTGCAGCTTCGCGCACGTCCTATGAAAATTCTGGATAGTTACGCTTAACGAAGAAAACAAAAGGAGCCCACGGTCCTCATCACATTAGTTTGGCCGATACATTGTCTCGAGGATGTCAAAATTGGGCTTCAGTGGACGCGGAAAAGGCTGAGCAGGCTTGAAACTAATTTAATTTTTATAATGATTTTTTACCCGAATATATACGGGGGGAGGGAAGGTGGTCATTTTTAACGGCACTGTGAAGCGCATAGGCGATGCCAATAATGTTCGGATTCTTCGCACGCCTAGTGCCACTGAAGTCGCTGATATAAAGGCGAGAGAGGAGGTTGACTGGTTGCGCGGGCAGAAGAATTTGCGTGGTGCAAAAAACAAGCAATGTCCTTCATATTTTTCTATATTTCTCGCATCTGTCTCATCCTTTACACCTGGTGCGGAAATCGCATAAGTGTACACGTGCTATTGCGGTCCACTGAAGACGGAGGACAGACACTATGATAGGTGAAATGGACGCCTAACATAGAACAGCCACTGGTTAGTCTGGCAGAGAACCGCCACCCCTGCTGCCTGCCTTGAAGCCTGGCACATCATCACAGAGACAGGGGATCTCTGCGTCTTGCGGCTCCAGCCTCTTCAAAACTTCGAAGTGCCAAGAATGCTTTGATGCATCAGTGGATGGTTTCTAATTAAAGGACATCATGTATAAGTGCTTGTTGGCAACAGTGACAACTACAACTGAGCCGAAAAATGATTCGAAGACGTTTTCGAAACGTAGAATCTGAAGAACCATACTCACACCTTAATTCAACTCTTGGACAGATCATATAGGCCCTCATCGGATTTAATAACAAAGGATGGAAAGCTACCGTGCCGACTGTGCCATTGATGCACGCGAATGCGACGACGCAACACTCATCTTAGGACCTAATTGACAGTGGCCACAGAAGAGGTATCAAAGCGGGTTTATCCAGGGTGACCTACCACAAAGAGGGGGACCTGCCTCTCGTGTAAGTAACAAAAGTCATCTACTTGGCTGCTGCAGAGTTGTCACAATACCAGGAAAAGGCATCAACAGTTAGTCTCCGCTCTTCAAGTATGTTGCAGTGTCAAAATACCTAGGTACTGGCGTTAGTCTTGTCAACTTGCAGCTTCCATGACAGTCACCCGCAGACAATATCTGAGATACAAACTATTAAATGCAGAACGTCTCGGAGAGCAGCTGTATTATGCACATGTCGCAGCAAAGAAAATTTCTGAAAGAGTTCAAGCTAGCGGGGCCGAAAGCGTCAAATGACAAAACGGACTTAAGACACGGGACCTGCAAAGTGCCAAGAAGTGCTCTTACATCTGCTTCACGTGCAGCTGCTCAACGTGCACAGGGGAACAACGTACACAAACTGTATCCCATTCTCAAGGACAAATATGCCACGGAAAATTTGCGTGGTCGAAACAAGGAGCTCCACAGCATTTCAGTGTGCTCTGGCTACACACGTCACATTGGGTTGGTTGTCGTCTAGTGTCTTAAAAGGACACTAAAAGCAAATAATAAGTGGGTGTTGATTGCTGAAACTGCAGTCTAGAAACCTCGTAGTGCTATTTTTGTGCCAAGGAAGTGCTCATTTGAAATAAATCACGTTTTAGTGGTTCGCATTGCGTTCGCACACTTCAAACTACCCGCCTTGAGTGTAAACTTTCACGTCACCGCTGCGGTGCGCAACGTTGCACGGCTTTACCGGGGCGGGCGCCGAAACTAGTAGCAGCAGAACGAAAGTAGCGGGAGCCACAGCAGCAACAATGGCCATTGAACAATTTCCTGCCATGGCCTCCGAGATGGCAGACGGCATTGATTCAGTTAGGCCCCGCTAAATGGCACTACCTGTCAAGTTTAACCAGGCGAATATTAACTATTGAACCACTACCACTATTCTTCACAATAACATCCTGTGCTTCTTTTTTTTAATGAATCAAACAGAAACCATCAAGCAGCATTTTATTGCGTCTCTTGATGCACGGAATGTTCTTTATTTAGGGCACCTAGTTCTATTGCTAGGAATTAATTGTAAGCGGCAAGTTTAACGTCATCTGGATCAATTCGTGAATATCCTACTCGTGACGCATGTGTTCCCGCGCATTTCCATTAACTTTTCAGTAAGTAGGGCACTGGTCTCTATACTATTGTCGTTTTACACGATGTCATACATTGAACTTTGACTCTGGCAAACTGTTATTTGACTTTAGCGTCCCTCTAAATACATTCGCTTTGTTCTTTCAAAACTCCACGCTCCAACGCTGAGTGCTCTCCAGTGCTCTCACCTCCGACCTTGCAGCTTGATTGACATCTGATCACTTGACTATTGTGGTAAAACGCCAGCTGTGGCTACATGTGCGGTGGTTACTCGGTGCCCACGCTACCTGCTTGTTTACAGCTGGAGAAGCGGGAGTGTGTATCTGGGATGCAGGTTTACGGTTGAGTAAATTGTTGCTCGGAGAGAAAGCCTCAGAGCTAAGAAATTACGAAGCCGTTTAAAGTAAGGCAAGAAAAGTAGTAACATTAAGCAAACGGAAAAAAATGATAAAGTCGCAATGTACACCCCGAGCCTAAGCTGACAAACTAAAACATGTCCTATAAGTTGTCCAGCTATAATTTTTGTGAAAATCAACAGTCCCTGGTGGCATTGATGGTGGTGGTGGCTTGGTGGGTTGAAGCGGTGGACGCTGGCGATGTCTCAGCAGCTGGGGTCACGCGCTGACCAGCACGTCGACGCTTGGAGTAAGATGAGGTAGCCCTTGCCCTCGCAATAACTGCGGCTGCTTACCGACGCTGGCTCAATCCGAAGAGGTGATCACCTCCCGGAAGGTTCCGCCCTCCACGGGCGGTTCGGGACTGGAGTCGATACCTGGATACCTGGGACGTGACCTTGAAAAGTCACGGCCGGAACTCTGGAAGGCAGCGTACCTCCGAGTACACCATGGGCAGCTGGAGCGTCCTGGCGTTCCCTGACTTCACGCGTTCGGGTCCGGAACCCGACACCGCAGTCGTGCGACACCCAGGATTTCCACTCCAGCCTGCTCGATCTCGTTCTGCCCTCGACTCGTCTTCGAGTGCCCTCCTCTTTTAGGGTTGAAGCTCCTAGAAGCAGCACTTGTTCGTCCCTCGTAGTAGTCGTCGTCGTAGTGTGTGCCCAGTCTTACGTTTTGACCTGCAAGGTGGTGCCGGTGGGAGATTTCTCCTGTGCGTTGTTGAACAATAGAAAATTCGCAGCGTGCGCGTTAACTAAAAGCCGAATTCTCCTCTCTCTCATTCCCCATTAGCAGCCATTGGCATGTACATTGAGCACTATTTGACAAGAAAGGGTTGCTACGTTATACTCGCTGGGCATAGCCTTTTTGGTTTTAGAAAGGTTTAGCGAGCATCGGGCCGCAGTGTCATGAATACAATGAACTAGTATATACCATGAACTCGAGGTGGTTGAAGATGAGAACTAGACACGAAGCGCAAACCGTAAGAAAGTGTGCGTCTGCCACCTCTCGTTTAGTTCTTGGAATGTCCGCTGGATGGCGGTGCTTCTGTATGGTGAATATATGATGAAAAGATGCGAGTTGGTGGTACTTGGAATGTTGAATAGCTTCACGAATAAACACACAGAGAGATGCATGGACGGACGCACAGATGGCTGCACGGACGGATCGACACATGGGCGGAGGGAGGGGTGGATGCATGTACGAACGCAGGGACGGATGCACAGATGGACGTGTGGACGCACGAACAGACGCACGGACGGGTGGATGGACGCATGGACGGGCACACAGACGGACGCATGGACGGACTGAAGCAAGAACGAATGGACGGACGGATGCTTCGCCCCACTCACGATCGTTCACTCCGTGGATATGCTGCCATTTTTTTTTTCTTCCTCATGCCTTCTTCTCGTTCGTGTTTATTGGGGCCATGGCCGCGCAACATTTGGCGCAAACTTTCTCTTCTTTTTGGCGGGCCGCAGTATCAACGTAACGTTTCGGGCCAACGTCATCGCCGTCCCTCCACCGCTCAATCGAGAAGCACCGCTGCCGTCACCTCCAATCACGTTTTACACAACACCACGATGCCACCACACTTCACAGACACCACTGCGTAACTATACTACACCACAGTGTCCAATGTCATGACCGGGCCCTTTGCTTTATTAAGTAACTGAAGGACAATCAGCACCAGGCTTTGTTTTATTATTATTAAGATTGATTATATCAAATTGATTAGCAATCATACAGTGAGATAAAGCAGCTAGTCAGCTGCCTCTTGATAGAGACACCCCACCCACCGTCTTGATGAAGAACAGTTCAGCAAATACTTTTGTGAGAGAGGAAAGGCTTCACTGATAAGCCGATCACTTGCTGGGGGAAAGAACAGAAGAAAAATACAAAAAAGAAAAGAGAAATTTCAAAGGCGGATAAAAAAACAGGAATGAAAGGACATGAAAAAATAAAAAGAAATTTGTGAAACAGCAGAACAGGCTCTGAATATTCAACATCTTTTGAAAGGTGGATTACTTCATTTAGTGGTAAGAATCAATCCGTTAGCCTTTCCCCTCCTTTAATTTGCTCGTTTTATTGTCATACGACTTCTGAAAGCAACTATAGAGTCACTTTTAAATCGATTCTTCGAAAATTGCTCATTACTTGGTTCCAAAAGATTACGACAAACGAGTGAGACATAATGGACGTTAATGAATCAAGGCATCCGTGCCACAGTCGGAGCTCCTCGATTCCTTTCTCAACGATACCGAAGGAACGTTTACATAAGCGCCAGCACGGCTTCCTTCACTTCGGTGAACGTCTTTTGAAGGACAGAGGTCGACTTGTTGGGCAGAAACAAAGGCAGCTAAAGTAGTGTCAAAACGAACAGAGCTTGGAGTGATTTATGCTCATTTTCTTGTGTGCTCGTTCAGCGACGAACAATGATACCCTCTAGACGTAGGGCGCATGAACACCTAGCGCGGAGGGCACTTTTAGACGCTTTGGCACGAGCACTTTGCAATCCTCATGCCAATCAGAAATGGACGCTTTGGAGTCAGAAGGAATCGCCCAGAGTTAAGTATCTTTATTGTTATTTGAGACAAAAACATCTCAGCGAAAGTAAAGGCAAAAAATTCTGTCTATAAGAGATCTCTCAACTAAGCGATCCTTTTAATTTTGGGATAGAATATAATGACGAAGATTTTTTTTTGTGAACACTATATTCAGAATAACAAATGGCACTACATCTTCACATTTAGTCTATAATGTCCTGAGGTACTTTCCAGTTTCTAGTTACTATATTGCACCTCAAGGTTCACACTTGTTTAAATTGAGAATTCGATTTATACGCTTATTTATTTATTCATTTATTTATTTACTTGCTTGTTTAATTTTCGAATTAATGTCTTACAACCTGATGAGCACGTAGCCCGTCATTCGAAGCGACATATCTGTGGTGTTCCGAGTTTTCAAACAGCGTATAAAAGAACGCAGAAACACAAGAACAACTGGAACGACTGCTCAAAACGTGCGCTGAAAAATGTAAAAAAAACAAAAAAAAGTTGTTCTTTTGCTAAATGATAAAGGTAGATGTTATTGTGAAAGAATACTTAAGCTTCAAATCTTTATGTGTAAACCACGAAATTTAGGCCTTCTGGCACTGCCAGAGAGTACATCAGTGTGGATGGACTAAATGTGACGTCATTAGTGTCTCTCAAGCTTGTGTAAAAGTAGCGTAATCCTTCTTTTACCCATATCGAAGCGTGTACGACAGCCACGTCACTGGTTGTCCTCCGGAACTTTCCTCCTTTTTTATTTTTTTCTTTATAGGATAACTGCAGTAATACTCAAAGTTCTTCGTGAGTTTTTTTTATAAAATTGTACTACACATGCAGCTTTCCTTTGAATGTGTAACCTCATGGCACACATAGTATACCAATAGCTTTCAACAACTAACAGGAACCTAAAATGCCCCTTAATATTGCTCGAATACTAAACGCTTCTGTAAACTCGCTTACCGCCATTGCGGTTGTCCATCGTGAGCTACTGTTGAGGTGTCCTGCCCCTGAGAGACAGTTACAGGGCTCACTTTTCTCTTCTTTTCCCTTAAAATCACTTCCCCCCATTGAGGTTGCATGCAACATTACAGCATTTAAACACGTGGGCCTGAGAAATAAAAAGATTTAAACCACAAAAATAACACGCATTTGTTGATGAAACAAATACGTCTATTAATACAATGAAGGCTTACAATGAACACTAATAACATCAAATGAACACTACAATGAACATTACAATGAACATTAATACAATGAACACTGTTCGTTTCCTCTATGACAACGAGGTCAGAGGATCGCGCAACGGCCAAACAAAAACACAGAAGACATTCGCGTGAATCTTGGGCGGATCCCGCTAGCACATGTAAAGGCAAGCGACGCGCAGTCTCGCAGCAGCGGGTACAGTCGTAATTACCGGCAGGGGTAATTCTTTTTAACCGCGCTGTCATCACGCGAAACGAGCGCTGCCGGAATAAGGCTCCAACAAAGCTCCAGCGTCAGTGCCCTTAGTGCTGGGGTGACTGTGCACGTTGCAAAACAACGCCATACAGCGGGGGCAAGCAAGCGCGCATCGCACTTTATACCGCTTCTAATGACTGGCGCGTGCTGGCGCCATGCTGCGACTGTTTTGTTTTAGCTGAGAACAAAACACACATAGAGGAAACAAGGTGGTAGTCCCCACACGGTGGGCGTCAGCTAGCACGACACCCAGACCGGGCAGTCACATCTTTTACCCGGCTTGCCCCCGTGTGCGCCGCTAGCTTTGTAAGCGGCAATGACCGCGTAAATGTCGCTAGCACGCCGGTATTGCCACTGTGTCCGGGAACAGCCGTCGTAGGGTGAGGGGGTGTGGTCAGCGAACCAGGCAGTGGAACGCTTTTGCGTCTTCTTGCTGTTGTTGTTGTTTGCTTCTTATGTAATTAATAGGAATGGGTGGAAGTGGGTGGTGTCGTCACCCAATGGTGAAATGACGCCGCCTCCGTTTAGATGACGACGCTTAAATTACCAAGAGTGTGGACCATTCCCAGTGCTCCACTAAAGAAACTGTCTTTCAGCGTGGCCAATCTTTCGACCTTTCGTTGGCAAAATGTCTATAATACGAATAGTAAGCGACCAAACTTTCTTTTAGCATACGTACCTACTTTATAGTTAGAAGGTGGACTTCTGCTAATTTTCTAGCAACTGCAGGAGGAAACGACAGACACCTTCCATAGTTGTCAGACTAAGTCACTGCATTGCCAGATCAACTTCGATGCAATGCGGTTATGCTATTAGTCTGGACGTTAGGCAGATAATGTGCATGATCTAGAGACACGAGGAGATAAATATGGGGAGGAGGTGTAGTGAATACACTAGGCCCAGCCTCTACACTGCGGTCGTAGCTATGGACCACGTAGGCGTGCAAGAGATGATGTAGCAATGAGAATACAATGCTTAGGAGGCAATCTTAGCGTAGTTGGGCATGCTAATCTCAGTTACGACGACCATCCATCCCCGCCAATCAGAGATAAAGTTAGGAGCCATTCCACCTTTGTGTAGTGTGGTAAAAAGCTGCATTGGTTAACGCCTTGCACAGTGTGAAATGCATGTTTCTGAATTTCTTGAGACTGCTCTCTTTTTCTTTCTCTTTCATATTTTTAACCTTTAAACTCTATGCCATAAGACTTCTTCTGCAAAAACAATGAGTGTAGTCAATGTGCCTATGAAGTATTTGTGTCAGCACGACCCAATACTTCAGAGAACCCGAAAAAAAAGCAGTTGAGACGTGCCGTAGTTTTACTATAGGTTTGCGCGGCATTCTGGGCTTCAAGTCTCTCTCCAACAGTACCAATATTGATGCACGTAACCGGATTCACAACGACATTCGTCCGTAGTTCTTCAGCCCATCAGGGTCGCTAACAGTGCGTCCAGTATCGGGATGGCTTGACATTCTTTTACGAATCATAGTGGTATAAGCTCTTTTATGAGCGACGGTGTTGTCGTTCGCCGTAATTTTCGCGGTGTCACCGGAAAACTCCTAAATCATGCGCCATGGAAATCAGTGCAAGCCCCACAACCACGTACAGGAGATGCGAGTGCCAAATGAGAACGAACACGCACAAAGAGAGCAAAAAAGAGTTGAAAAGGAAGAGATAGAGAGTGAAGGAGAGCAACAGAAAGAAACAAGAGAAACATAGAAGTACTGAGATTAGGCACGCAAAAGATTTAAAAAGAAAATGACAAGACATAGAGAGAGAGGGAGAGAGAAAGTGATATGAAGAGTTAGTGAAAATAGTGAGAAATAAAGGAAATTGGGAATACAAAAAAGAAACAGAGAAAACACAGAAACAGAGGGAAATAGATAGATAGAAACAAACAGGCAGGAAAAAGACAGCAACATCAGAGAGCAAGACAGAAAAATAGAAAGTGGGAAATAAAAGAGAACAAAATAGGAAGAAAGAAGCGGAGAAAAATATTGAAAGATAGAAACACAGTGTAAGAGAGATAAAGATATAGAAAGAAAATGACAGGAAAAACCTCCAGAAAAAAACATAAAAACGTCATGGAGAGAACTAAAGAAAAGCAAAGAAACAAGATAGATAGCAATGAAGATAATAAAAAAAATTTAGGAAGAGAACAAAGAGAAGGCAACAAATAAATAGAAAAGGTAATACAAAGTAAGGGAAAGAAATAGAAGGAAACAAACAGATGCAAGAAAAAACAGGTACAAGAAAGAAAAATACAAAAAGAAAAGTACGCGAAAAATTGTGAACAAGGGAAGTCATGCACCTGTACTGTTTCTTCATGTTTCATACTGCTAGTGCGAATCTGCCTTTATATTATTTTCTTTAATATGGGCACAATTTATTTACACGTCCTTTTCTTGCTGCATATAACTGTTTGCAAATAGAAATAGTTTGCACCACCACAGGTAGGAATGGAAAAATTGAGTCACTGCCACTGCTTCAAATGCACACTTTCCCATTACAGCCCAAAACAATGTTTCTGACCGGGGCCCGTGCAGCTCGAAACGATCGTAAACTAGCATTATTCATAAAAACAGATGCAATCAAACTACTTGTCGAGAATATCATCGGCGAAAGGAATTGGCAATCAAACAGCTCTTAATATAGAAAATCTGTCGGACCCCTCAGATTTAATTCTGGAAAAAAAAGCTATTACGACGTATATAAATATAACGGCAAATTGTAAAGAATGAACAAGGACATTATAATAGTATCTGGAGGTATTACGCATGCAAACTACGATGTGATTATGAGGTACGCCACAGTGTACGTATCCAGAAAAGTAACTAAACTTGTTGCGGGGGTACTTGGCACTTTACGGTACGAATAACTTAATTTAGGCTTCCTGATGAATGCAACCCCTTAGGATGTCACCGTGGGGCTATCCCACGTAGGGACACCTCGACATGTATAGTTGCGAACTTATAATACAGGACAGAGGCACAACATGGGACAAAGACCAAGAAGATGCAACAAGTAAAGGCCCTCCATCCGGAAATTTTCAACATCTGCTGTTTTTCAATGTGCACTGCCGTCGCACAGTAAGCGTTTGGTCTCCGTTGAAACGCATCCAATGAGCCACCGCGGGTAACCGTAATAATGAAGTAGAGTCACATTACAAGTTCTGCGAGGCGCTTGCAGCAGGACGTCACCGTCGCGTTCTCTTACCGATCTTGGAGCGACTGTATACACAGAGCTGTTCTGTTGAAGGAGCTCCTCTTTTTCGGTGAGGGGGAATTCTATCGGCACTGGTCCTGTTTTTTTATGCTCGTCGGTGGCAGGCGCGTGAAGCTTGTCTTTCGGCTTATTTGGCTTTGGAACGCCGGTGTATTGTTTGGTAGCGGCAGAAATGTCGTGTATATACGCAATATGTACATGTTCGCGCTTTATTCCTTTATTTTGTTGACCATGTAATGTACATATATCTTTTCGGTGACAAATCTTTGTTTCCATTTCGTGAGTCTACACAGATGTGCGTGAAGTACCGATTGTGCGTCTTGCCTCCACGTAATTCTATGCTTTGTGTCCATGCAACTGAACTCTGTTTTGGTATTCTCGTGAGCCTATGTCTAGTGAGCATATGTCACGAAAAGACTTATATGTTGAGTTGTTATTGACGTGAACTGTCTAGGTTACAATCATTTTTTTTGCTAAACACATCAAAGAGAGCACGTGAAAGACCATGACGCAGAAAACGAATACGTCGTCTTTTCCCTTTTTGTGTCCTAGTCGTTTACGTGTACTCTTTCCACAACACTGTTGGTGGAGGAAAATTTCCGCCAATCTTCTTGCTGTGCATATTATTAGCGAAATAAGCTGATCAATGATGATTGCTTACAAAAGAAAAGTGTTTTCCGAATTAGTGCTCGGTTGCTTAGCACGTGTTTTTAAAAGCGTCCGTAGTAACACTCAGTAAATCGTCAATGGAGGCATCGATCTAAGACTGATCTTTGTTTTCCTAAACGAACATAAAAAAGTATCAAAATTCAGTCGATCAAATGAGGATAAACACTAAGTCCGACAGCCGGCTCGTCATTTAATTGGTCAGCAACGGTCAGCTTACTCGCCGGACGCTTAGGCCAGTCACGTCACGCATCCGAACTCGCTTGAAATCTATCCATTCCCGTTTACCGCTATACGTCAAAGCCTAAGCCCTGCCTTACATTTCGCGGGCCGCGCTAATGAGGCTGCCGACACGTCTCAAAGACCTTTTTCCACCCGGCAGGGAATCCCCGCGCATAGACGCTAATGACTTGGCACCCGCCGTTGCAAATTGCCACCCATTGCAGCGCACGACTGGGCTTGCGCACCGGACGCCACCGCGTTTTCTGCGAGACTTCTCATGCCTTGGCCGCCACCGTGGGTGCCGATACAAGGATTGGCGCCAAAGCCCGCACTTTGACAGCCGTGCTTTGAGAAAGCTTGCTGCCCGTGAGGCACTCTTCATCTTGACTTTGCACTTGCTTAGAGTCTGTTCAATGATCCATCTAGGTAAGTCGGCCCCGTTATCCGAGATCCCCGAACGACTGAGGATCGTAATAGAAAAAGATAACCGAATCAGGTATAGGGGCCACAGCGCAATTTTAGTGATAATAAATGAAAACGCAAAAAGTAGAACCAAGAAATTGTGGCTAAGAGCCGTGTAGGAAAGAACGTTATAAAAAGGAAAACTGAACATGTTTCAGCCCCGCAGTTAGACAGCCTGGCAACTGCAAACGGTAGCAGCTATGGCAAAAATGAAAACACCATCCTCGAGAAATGAGTGGCGTTTTGTTGAAAAATAGACGCTGATGTACTATATCTGCGACGTCCTGCACTGCCAACTTACAGGTTTCGTACCAGAAGTGGCTCAAAGCACCATTTGATTTTTTACGAGTCAATAGTCATTTAGAGAGGCTATAAACCTGCCGTTCCTACGCCTTCTTCCTCAATTTTCGCACACTTACTGTATATTTTTGCTGTCCTCTCCGTCTTCCCACTCTTTTGCCTACTAATATGGGGTAGCAAAGTGAAGCCGTTAACATCCGAACGTTTTCTTCATCTCCCTCTTTTCGTGCGTTAATTTTTGTCAGCCGTCACTCGGTAGCATTATTAGGCTAGAGTGAAAAAACAAAATCAATTCTGTGTCCTAGTAATTGGCACGTAGATAGTTGGACATACTCTTCTCAGGTGCTTTTTCATGCTGAACGTCGGTTTCGAATCAGTGAGGGAACACTAAGAACAGCCGACTTTGCGCTTTCTTCAAAACGAACCACACAAAGAAAACGAGCAAAAAATAAGAAAAATGCTTCTTTAAGCTTTCCTAGACTGCGAGATAGAATTACTACTTCGTCTTAGGCAGTCATACGATGAAATTGTGTTTCGCAATATAAGAACGGTAGCACGACTTCGGGAGCTTAAGGCGGACATATATAAAGCACGGACTCATGAGTGGTACGTGAATGTACTGGCCGATAAAAAAGATAGAGAGAGAGAGAGAGGCAGAGATAAGCAGGATATGTCTGTCTCTACGTGACCAATCTCTCTGATGACAAGATTGCACACGCCTGCCTAAGCACTTCGCCAAAGAGGCACCGAAGTAAAGAAGATGACGACCCCACGCGATGTGGTTGAGGCATCATCGTTACTGTGCGGGAGAAGGAAGAAATGAAAGATGGAGAGAGAAGTGCCTGCGTTATTGCTTGTACTTATACAGCGGCTTTGGACATGGCTCGTTACCTACATCGCGATTCCTAAAAAAAACAAAAAAAAGAAATGATCGTCAGACAATGGATAACTGCTGGAATGGTGGACGCGTGGGGTAGCCAGCCAGAGAGCACAATGTTTCCTGAGGTGTTTGTTAGCTGCGGTGCAGGCGATAATCGTTCTACGGCGCCAGGAGGATTCTGCGTCATTTAGGTGCATCAAAATATTAAAAGAACAGTAGCCGAAACACCCGCGGCAAGAATAAAATGCCCTTGCGCCAAGGTGGGGATTCTTTAGTGTGGGAAGGGGGGGGGGGGGGCGATGCGTTTGTACTATATGCTGTGACGAAAGATAGCACAGTGAGATGTTGGTCTAGCGCACGCTTTTCATTCTTCTTGTCTTGGCTATTCTTGAGCTGAATGACAAGGTCGATAAGGTTACCAGGCTGCTGTATGAGTTACTCGTATGAACGGGATGCGGCAGATCATTTATGACGACTCTTCAGGGAAATCCATGTATGTAAAATGAACGACTACTGAGTTGCGAGAACCAATTATATAAGCCCGCTTCTCCGTGTCTGTTCGATAAGGGTCCCGGAACTGTCTATATTTTTTAGGGGCCAAGCTCCTTAAGCCGTAAGTCGTGCGTCCGCGATGTATGTAGTAGTAGTAGTAGTAGTAGTAGTAGTAGTAGTAGTAGTAGTAGTAGTAGTAGTAGTAGTAGTAGTAAGTAGCCACCTCCATGGCCGGACTAGAGTAGCGGCACGCGCGCACCCTTTGTAATTGAGTAGGAAACCCACCCACGTTAAGCATAAATAAAACAATAGTTGTTTCTGATAAAATAATCGGCAGACACGAGTATCGGTGACTTATTCTCCGGTGAAATTTGCCTGGAATTTGACGCTTACTAAAAAACTAGAAGCAGAAGGACACACTGAGAACTACCTGACCAGAAAACGTTGCCACGTTTAATTCGCTGGGCGTGGCCTCCTCGGTTTTAGCAAGGTTTCGCGAGGGTTGGGCCGCAGTGCCATGAACTAGCGGTGGTGAAAGGGGGAAACTAGACACGAAGTGCAGGCCGTAATAGAGTGTGCGCGTGCTACTCCTCCAGTCTGGTCGTGCCACCGCTCGTTTAGTTCACTATTTGTACATTATTTGTGGTTTCTTAACCGTACTGTAATGACTCGCACTTAGATTGAACGGAAGTAAAGTGGACGAAAATTGGCCCTTACGTCGGCAGGATCCTAACCAACAACTTTCGGAATACGCGTCCGATGCTCCTAATTACAAGTCACATATCCTACCGGCGACGCTCTCACGGCCTCTACGAGGCAATCTTTTCGCCCCGTTTTTCGGATTCGAGAGCGCGATGTGGAATCAACTGCGCGAAACAGGGTATCAAGAATACAATAACGGAAATAAACTACAGTACAGTGCCTCCCAAAACTCCCGTACTCGAGTGCTGGTTACAAATTCCCCCAAAAATAAAATAGCAGAAAGAAAAAGCGCAGCGGGACGACTGAAGACCGAGAAAGAATCGCGACAGAAAATTGCTCTCTCCGAGGCGGCAGATTACCCGGAGCGGCCGAACCACCAGGATCGCTTTTTTGTTTATCGAACCAACCACACGGTAACAAAGTTAGCAGTCCCAGAGAGACCTAGAGCGATCCTCGAGCCTGTAGAACGCAGAGGGGTCTCATCCTTCGCTAGATCCAAGCTTGGATCAAGCACGTAAACTGCGTGTCTGTCAAAGCGCCCAATTGAGCCTTTCCCTGCTTGCTTTTCTCGCTCGTTTTGTTCCTTGATGAATGAGTGAACGGCAGAAGCATTCGGGAAAAAGACGCCTGAAGGCGCAGTTTGACAAACTCGGTCCCTTTGTGTCTCTCGAGCCCCCAACCCCTCACCAAACAAATGGCACCTGATACTAAACTGCTTGCAACAGGCATTCTTTTACAGTCAACAGATGTCAATAGAAAACCAACAGTACGCGTGGTTATGTTTAGTAAAGGCTAAGTTTTCCTATCTCATCGAACTCCTGGTGGAGACATAAGAGGAACCGACAACTGATCAGAATGTGTGGTTACATTCTGGTCAAGATATAAAAAAAATCGCCGCATATCAACGCAGTGCGTGATGATGAGTGAGGCGAACCATCCGACAGTCCATCCGCGCTTCCGTCCGTCTGTTCGTCCTTGCTTCTGTCCGTCCACGCGTGCGTCCATCTGTGCGGCCGTCCATGCGTCCATACGTGGATCTGTCTGTCTGTCCGTCCATCTACTGAACACCCCAAGAACCACCATCTCAGATCTTTTAATCATATATTCATCAGCAGACATTCAAAGGACTAAACGAGAGGTGGCACGGCCGTACTAGGAGAGGCACGCGTGCACTCTCTTTCGGCCTGCGCTTCGTGTCTAGTTCCGACCTTTCCCCGCCGCTAGTTCATGGCGCTGCGGCCCTACTCTCGCTAAACCTTGGTAAAACCAAGGAGGTTACGCCCAGCGAGTGTAACGTGGCAAACTTTTCTGGTCAGATGATGTTCAAAGTGCATCCTTCTGATACTATATTTTGTTTAGTAAGCGTCAAATTCAAGGTAAATTTTATTGGAGATTAAGTCACCGATACTCGTCTCTTTAGGTTACTTATCAACATGAGCGGATTTCCTCCCTAATTCAAAAGAGTGCGCACATGCCGCTCCTCTAGTCCGGCCGTGGAGGTGCCTATACCGACTGTTACTTCTACTATTACGACGACGACTGCTGCTACTAATACTACTGCTACTACTACTACTACTACTACATGCATCACGGGTGCACGACTCATAGCTTAAGGAGCTTCGCCCCTGAAAATTGTGAATTATAGGGTCCGATTCTAGCGTTACTTTCGCGATCAGGGCTAAATTTTGCAACCGCATTTAAAGATAACAAAAAAAAACGCCGGCATGTCGCACAGCATAGTGCATGTGTGTTGAAGGTGGCTTACGGAGCCGTTCAGTGGTGATTGCGACGACATACAAAAATGCTGCAGCTGAGAAGTTGCTCTGCCTTCGCGGTCACCAGTGGGGCATGTAAAAGTACAGCATGACGCATGCGCGGCGGTTTAGTAGACACGAACCCCACCCGCTTTCACCTCCCACTGTATGAACCATGTGTTATGGGTATGGTGTTTTTTTTTACTATTATAAATTTTTGGATTATACACGGTTCATGGCGCGTTGAGCGTTAACATTCCACGATTGGACACTCTGACCGGTAAGCTTTCCGTTTAGCTAAAGAAAACAGGGGTCGTGAAAATCGGTTGTGGATTCGTTGAAGAAGCCTAGAGACATTGTGACTCACCACGACACATCTTTAGTACAACGCGACAATGCGTACTTGCGTAGTGTGCCTACTTCATATTGGTATTGTTACGTAAAGTTAGACGACACGTGTCTGTTTGGGGGTGCATTGAAACCGATCGAAAGGAAGCACGGCTCTCACAGCGGGCAAGCCAGTCCTCATCGTCATCTTCTGTGCGCAGAATGGTTCTCCCTTCACGCTCTAGCTACGTAGCATTATAGTGGCTCTGATATAGTGGTGTATACATTGTGTTCCACAGGGCTGCTGACGTAAGCATTGGGAGTGCAACCAGTATCTCTGGCTCAACTGGCTTTTTCAGGATAGGAAGTTTCAAAAGCAATGTCTGACACATTTCATGCTGAAATGAATTGTTAGGCATAAAATTTAAAAAAAAACGAGAGTCAAGTTCAACCTTCCATTCCTTTGGTATCATTCTAATTTTTGCGAGGCGATAAAACATGAAATTTCGTAAGCACACTCCACCATGTATAGACTTTTTTATTATTGCCGTTAACGTCAGATACTCAGGAAATACTAACAAGAGCTCGCCTTGTTTCCACCATTATATGTGAAACAGTGCGACGCTCACTGTATGCATTTTTTACAAGCTTATGGGTAATCGTGCACGCGTAATTTTGTACACAAACTACTATAGCCATGGCACTGCTTTAGTGTTAAGAAAATGCTCACAGCGATTACTCATTTAATATTTGCATCATGTTTATGAACGGAAAAAATATTCTTTCTTGCTAAAGGTGAAGAAAGCGCTTATTGTTTGATGTGGGCACAGCAAGGCAAGACATGCGACGAAGTCAACACTGAACTACAGTAGATGGAGTCCTACGGGATGTTTCTGACGCTGTTTGCATTCTCTTGATTCGAAGAACTTTTATTTGTTCAGTTTTTGCAATATGTTGCCAGAGTTGCTTTATATTCTTCTCATGTTTATTATTACCGTTAAATGATATTTCCTGTTGATAAGTAAAATGTCGATTGGTCTATTATAACATTTGCAAGATGACCCAAAGGTGAAAACCATCTACTTTTTGCATTTTTTCTTGGCCTATTGTATATACCACCCCTCCCCTCACCTTCTTGAAAATCTGCCTGTACCCACCTGGTTCTGCATGGCATCCGGGATCGGGATCGGATGAAATAGAAGCTTTCTGCACGTCACGTGACTTCTTGGCGCTTCCAGAATTGCCCCCCCCCCCTTTTGAACTGAGCGACGGTGTCACGTGATGACCTCACAAAGTTTGTTCACTTTTGACGTCACGATGGCGTCATTGGTTGACGTGATCAGGCGATAATGCTCTGGGGCATCACTCGTGTTGACACCAAGGTCTATTTAAATATGTTGCGAAGACTCGGGCAAAAAGCGGTTCAGAAACTATTGCCAGCTAATTCAGCATGCATGGGGAGTTATGGGAGCGGCGATTAAAGCACGGCTATTTGTGGAGGAAACAAACACTAACAGTGAAAAACCAAGTTGTATTAAAAGTCGAAGCAATCAATAAGTTTTACAAATAAGATTTCTTTCTCCAACAATATTATGCAGGTGTAATGAACAAAGAATTTATGACCGTTCTTATTATTGCAAAAAATTATTTTTCTAGCACCGTCTGTCCACGCTATTATTACTCAGTGGAGCCTTTGCAATTCATGGGTACACATGGCAAGGCCCACTCGTAAAATTTGTTCGCGAAGACACACCCCCTCACGTTTTTTTATAGTGTTTTGCTGCGCCTGCTTTCGTTCTCATTTGTATGCGATATTGTTAGGTGCGTTTTTTCGTTGGTGAACGTGTTCAGTGCAGTGCCCAACGGGCAACGGAACAATAAGAATTACAATTAACGCCGATTTATTTCGTCAGTAGCTGCGGAAATGATGTGCTGTGCAAGGATGCAGTAGCAAAAAAAAACGTATGTCTGTGGCCCATGTCTTCTAGACAAGAAACAAGGACAATGGTTCAGAATGCACTGCTCGCTGGACTATCATCCATCATTATTCCTGGAGTCCCGCTTGCGTATTGACATGCAGTATCCACTTTTCGCGTTTTCGGTGAGCAGATTATTCATCACGGTACTATTCGCATGTCTTTATTCACATACGCAGCGGTAATTTATCATAGCAATATGTAAAACAAAACAAAAACTGAACGCAGGAAATATCAGCAGATTTTTTTGTTCTCATCACCAATACGGGCAGTGTAATTTTGGCCACAAATAAAGCTAAAATATCATCAACTTGGTGTGACTAGGCGTGATTTATTCCTGTTAAAACAGAAGATCACAAGCATGGTGCATGCTAAAGAATCTGCATATGTCTGAAACAAATAAGCCACGCTGCAGATATCACATGTATACGCGGCTACGCTGTTGGTTGCCTTAATTCATCAGTAAAAGATGCCACGAACGGCGAATAAAAGTTCAAAGAATAAGTTTCCATGTAAAACAGAGACAAAGTGAACGGCAGTACACCTAAACATCACTATTTAGTCATAAATTCGTATTAAATTAGCTGGCGTTCACTTGAAGCGTACTCGTGGATGACTCGCCAGCGATTGCCTTAGCGCGAGTCCTTAGCGATCAGGGGCCTATGAAAAGTAAATTGATATTACATTTTGCGCTAGTGCACGCAAAATTACGTGACTAGTTTACCAACTATTGCGTCACATCCGCTTTATTTTTTTGTTCCGACGGAACTGTTCCCTCCTCACAGAGATGGTGCTAAGCCCGACCCTTGAGCAGCTGATCAGCAGTTATTTTCAGATCGTATGCGCTTCCATGGAGCATTCGCTACAAGTCTATATATACCTTGTTGACACCACCGACGCCCACGGTTAGGTTCAGTGCTTAGTCAGGCGCGTTAATAAGATAATGTTATCGACACCAAGACTTGTCAAACGACTCCATACAATTCATGTAATCTGACAAACTTTACATGTCTAAATTTTTCTTCGATCGCCTTACATCAACAACTAAACAAAGGACAGCACTGGGAATAATGCCTGGCACCATTCCAACTCGCTGGTAAGATTCTAAGAGGAACACGGCAGACGACTGTAACAAGAAGCCCCGCCGCGGTGGTCTAGTGGCTAAGGTACTCGTCTGCTGACCCGCAGGTCGCGGGATCAAATCCCGACTGCGGCGGCTGCATTTCCGATGGAGGAGAAAATGTAAGCCCGTGTGCTCATATTTGAGTGCACGGTAAAGAACGCGAGGTAGTCGAAATTTCCGGAGGCCTCTACTACGACATCTATCATAATCATATGGTGGTTTTGGGGCGTTAAACCCCACATATCAATCTACTGTAACAAGAAAGGAGCTTCCAAAGAAAAAAAAAGAGAATGAGCAGGTATATTGATTTATAGATCGAATATTGAGAATTACAAAATAAAGAGAAGAATGGCGTGTGGGAAACGGCACGCGGGTGCTTTCAGGCGCTCCCATCGACAGAATATCGGATGCTCAAAGAAAGCACGTTTGAAAAAAGCTTCCGCTTGCGCGTAATATCAAAACAAGATTAAGGAAATTGGTGGAGCGAAGGCATCGGTGGGCTTATAATAAAGCCTCACCCAACTTAGGCGTACTTTTTCCTTCGCGTAAACACGCCGGCGAAGACAACGTTCTCTAAGTAGATATCACGTGGCCAGTCGAGAGAAAAAATGTTATACAGAAAAAAAAATCACAGCATATCCACCGAGTGAATGATGATGAGTGGGGCGTAGCGTCCGTCAGCCCGTCCATGCTTCCATCCGTTCGTTCGTTCTTGTTTCCGTCCGTCCACGCGACCATCCCTGCGTCCATCCATGCATCCATCCCTCTGTTCGTGTGTCCCTCCGTCCGTGAGTCTTTCCATCCGTCTGTCCGTCTTTTCGTGTGTCCGTCCGTCCGCCTTCTAGTCTGTCTGTCCGTCTGTCCGTGCGTCCATATAGTGAACACTTCAAGTACCGCCGTCTCGCATCTCCTATCCCCTGTGGCACATATCCGCGCCGCGCGTCCATACATCCGTTCGTCCGTGCGTCCATCTAGTGAACACTCCAAGTACTGCCATTTCCCATCTTACATTCCCTGTGGCACATACCCACTCTAGAACGGGCACGTGCCACCGGTGGCTAAGTACACCAACGGAAGATGGATAGACCCACACCCTAAGGAGCATCGCCCCTAAAATTGGCAGATCACACGTACAGTGGGAATCAATAACACGCGAAGCACAAATGACGGAGGTTGATACGTTACTTTAAAATGAGGACAACGTTACTAAACGGACGGACACATAAACACAAGTATAGATGTATGCACACGCACGTATCCAGACAAGATGCACCGTATGTTATTTATAGTCGCTTAACGACGGCACCACTAACGTTTGCGATACCAGCACCAGCAGTGGTGGGCATGTAAACTGTGCTGTACATGACACGCATGTCATAATTATTACGTTTAAACACGTCATTTAACTCCGTCATCTATTCCCGCCACGTGATACCACATTTGGTATATGTGAAGCTTGCGAAACGGCCGCAAGCGCATCATGTGTGCGGCATGTCATGTTCTCACATGACACGCTTGTCGTGATTATCATGTCTGTACCAGTCACGCAACTCCGTCACCCATACCAAATTTGGCATATATGAAGCTAGGGAAATGGCCGCGAGTGCACTGTGAGTGTGGGGTGTAGTCATGACTTTCACGTTAAGGTTCGTCACATATGTTCGCCATGCAGTCATGTCATACCATACCAGTTTTGCAATTTGTCATGTGAACGAGACTACCACAACAGCAACAAGATTATGACATGCAAATTATGACATTCATGACACACACGTCTTGATATTTGTTATGACTAGTCACGCTCATCATAGTCATGTTATGCCATGCCAGTTTTGGTATAGATCTCATTACTGAAACGGCCAGGAGAGCAAAATGTCGAAGGTGGATAGATAGATAGATAGATAGATAGATAGATAGATAGATAGATAGATAGATAGATAGATAGATAGATAGATAGATAGATAGATAGATAGATAGATAGATAGATAGATAGATAGATAGCACGTAAAAGAACCCCAGGTGGTCTAAATTTCCGGAGCCCTCCACTACGGCGTCTCTCATAATCATATAGTGGTTTTGGGACGTCAAACCCCACATATCATCATTAGATAGATAGATAGATAGATAGATAGATAGATAGATAGATAGATAGATAGATAGATAGATAGATAGATAGATAGATAGATAGATAGATAGATAGATAGATAGATAGATAGATAGATAGATAGATAGATAGATAGATAGATAGATAGATAGATAGATAGATAGATAGATAGATAGATAGATAGATAGATAGATAGATAGATAGATAGATATGCTCAATGTCACCGAAGCTCGCTAAGAAATGCAATCCATTTAAAATGTTTTACATTTTCTTTGAAGAGTATCGAGCTGAAGCGGTGCATGGTGCTGCCAAAGATAGGATTGTAGTCTTTTGGCGTACACACGAAAAAGGCTGCTGCGTGAAAGCTGACCCGAGAAAGAAGGCACACGCAACACGTGTACCTGCTAGCATGTATACGACGAAAGCAATCACGCGCAGAACAACTGCGCCTTTGCCATCTGCGTCTCTGTGCTTGACCAGAGTAATTCAAGCTCGCGCCAAGTAGTCTCGTGACCACGGTGTGCTCGTGACTGCTTTGGGCAAAGCAATGTCACGAGTAAAGACTGCGCGAACACGAAACTATTACGGCAGCATCCATGCATGTGGTGCAATATAACTGTGCGCAGCAACAGCTGTCTATCTCGGGTCTTGGAGCATTACGTATACGCAGAAACAAGAGAGCTGTTGTGTCTGCTACGGTCAACCAGACAAGACGAAGTTCCTCGAGTGTTCGCTTTCATGTTTATACGTCTGGCACGTGCTTCGAGTGGTACGGATGCCTGGACGCTATATGATACAGAGACCAAGCGTTTTTTTCATTGCCTTTCTCAACTCGAGATGTCTGGCTTGATGACTGTTATGTACGGCGGACGCATTGCAGTGGTGTCAAAGCACGTACGTATACGCATACAGTCACGTACACACACACGCGCGCGTGCGCGCGCTACGTTACAGTTCATTAGTCTTGTGCGGTATAAATGATTGATTTATGGGGTTTAACGTCCCAAAACCACCATATGATAATGAGAGACGCCGTAGTGGAGGGCTCCGAAAATTTCGACCACCTGGGGTTCTTTAACGTGCACCCAAATCTGAGCACACGAACCTACAACATTTCCTCCTCCATCGGAAATGCAGCCGCCACAGCCGGGATTTGATCCAGCGAACTGCGGGTCAGCAGCCGAGTACCTTAGCCACTAGACCACCGTGGCGGGGCGCTTGGGCGGTATACAACATCATAATTAGTCTAATAGAAATAGTCCTAACAAAGTGACAACTCTACCGATATTTCTGGAATATATTTCAATAATGCCGTCCAACTGTGTTTTTTTTTCTCGTAAAGAGCAGTCAAGTATAAACTAAGCTGGTTACCACACTATATTTTTAGCCAATGCGTTTTTACTCACTACAGCTTGTCGAAGGTAAATAAAGTTGGAGACTTTGTCCATACAGAACGCTTGTCCGAACAAATCTAAAAGGTGACAAACGAAGGGTAAAAAATGTACGGGGTCAAAATGCTATCCCGCTTTCCTGGATGACACCCCCATGGAACGACGACCAACCTCCCTTGATCGGTCAACCGCAAAGGTTGCCAGAGCGTTCGACTTGAGAGATAAGTGAGTTCGCCAACTGGGTTCGACCTCCGAAAGTTGGACCTTGCACTTGTAGCTTTGCTCTAGTTTATTTATTTCCTCTATTTGTTTATTTTGTATTAGGCGACATCTATCAGCGTTTCGGACTGGAGCCATTAACGACATCCTTTCTCCGAGAGAAGATGATTTACCAGAAGCCCGAAAACGGAGACGCGAGATGAAACATTAGTGGTACCTGCTGAACCTATACCTGCATCTATCACAACCTGGCTGGCGATGTGTATACTTGCGTGATGAGTGTTTGAGCGTATTAAGGCAAGAAGGCAGAGACCATAAACGTGATATTTTTGTTATTATACTATAGATAAATATATGGCATATGCCACGTAGCATGAAAATCGATGTCATGCGAATCGTGAGAGGGCAAGGTGACTGTGGTGTAATTTTTTTATTGAGTAAAATCTTGCGAAATAACGCTAAGCATATATAGAACTGTTGTACACTCATACATTTGTGATTAGCAGTCGCATACCTTTCATGTAATCACATATTTACAGTTGCGTAACAACGAAACAGCACCATGGATATTAGCAAGACCAGAAGCGGCAATGTAGCACTTGTGCATGCAAAAATAGTAGCCCTGGAGACTTCTATACGTAGACAAACTTTGGTGAAGGGCGCTAAAACATACAATTAACGTTAACCCGACGTGACGCCTGTATCGTAGGAGTACATATGTATTGTTTATAAAATTAGATAGCCAGGTCTGCAACCACAACTGAGATTTCGACAACATAACGCCTGCATATGGGAATTTTTTCATAGCAGTTCCGAGACCTGGCGTCGCTACGTGGTAGAATCTCTGATCGACATGCAGAATGCTTGCGTTCAATGGCTGTATTGATAATAACTTGTATTTGCGTTCATTTGGTCATCGCTACTAATGCCAGTTTTTCTTAGCGCTCTCGCATTTAACATACCAATACCTGTTCTCGCCGTTACTGGGTAGATATAAATATCCCTTACTCAATGCTCTCATTGAGCTTGTAAGGTATCATAAATAAATAAATAAATAAATAAATAAAAATGTAAAACACCTTTCATGCATACCCGCATACCGCATATACGGTAATGTGCCACATGTGTGTGTGGTGGGGGGGGGGGAGAGTCTGACGTCCTACGCCACGGATTCCCATGATAGTCATGTCATCCATCACCAAAGTGGCAGAGTCCCGTATTCCCAAACGACCCTAGATTCGAAACTCGACCTCAAGGGATGCTTGAGACTTCTCGCATTTTCGAATCTCTACGTGAAACATTCCTCTAGGATCCCTTGAGCTCGACTTTCGATTCGAGGGGCGTTTGTCAGACATATGGGTCATAATCGTCAGACCCTCTTAGGCTCCCATACTCATTTTGGTCTACCCTACGTTACGTAGGGGATTGAGAGCACTCAGACATAGGTGTAAAGATAGATAGATAGATAGATAGATAGATAGATAGATAGATAGATAGATAGATAGATAGATAGATAGATAGATAGATAGATAGAAAGATAGATAGATAGATAGATAGACAGATAGATAGATAGATAGATAGATAGATAGATAGATAGATAGATAGATAGATAGATAGATAGATAGATAGATAGATAGATAGATAGATAGATAGATAGATAGATAGATAGATAGATAGATAGATAGATAGATAGATAGATAGATAGATAGATAGATAGATAGATAGATAGATAGATAGATAGATAGATAGATAGATAGATAGATAGATAGATAGATAGATAGATAGATAGATAGATAGATAGATAGATAGATAGATAGATAGAAACGTCCGAAGTACCTGCAGTGCTTCGCATTCTGAAATGCTTCGCATGTAAAATAATCATGCAATGGCGAGCGCGTTGGAGGGCTCCAGGACCCTTAAAAATGGCGCCTGAAACCACGTGTCATAAATGCTACACCATCTCTTTTACATCATGGTTTCTTTCTGCGTGTATGCATTCTTTAATAATACCTATCACTGCGTACATCCAGCAGTAAGCGGCACGTGTCTATAAACTGCTTGCTTTTACTATGCCTGCGCATGCAAGGCGCGTGCACGTTGAGTTGTCTTCCCCGTAGCGAGCTGCAGAGTAAGGGGCCAGGTCAGGTTCTGTATGTTTTTAGATAAACACACACACACACACACACACACACATCTATATATATATATATTGTTATGGCGTTTATTAGCGGGCAGACAGCGAGTATACACAATGGCGACAGTAACGGCCAAGCACGGACTCTCAGCGCGAGCGGCGCTCTTGTTGGGTAGCCCCACTAGAAGGTACTCAAGAGTTCGATCCATTTCAGAGTTTGGAGGCTTCGCTACAATTACCCCGGGGTCGAAGAGGGAGCCGCCTGGCGACCTAACAGCTTGTTACTATGAGCGGGTCATAATAAGCCTTCAGGCGCTCCACGTTGACGATGTCTCGCCCACGGCGGCGCATGTCCGAAGATTGTTCAACGGGTTCAATCACATAGTTGACGGGTGAGGTGCGCTCGATGACACGGTAGGGGCCTTCATATTTGGTACGTAGTTTGGAAGAGAGGCCAGCTGCAGAGGTCGGGATCGAGAGCCATACAAGCGCACCAGGAAGGAACGTGGGCTCAGAAGTGGTGGAGCCATCACGAATACTCTTCTGCCGCTCTTGCTCTTGCGTCGTAAAAGTCTTGGCAAGCTCGCGACACTCTTCAGCAAGCCTGGTTGTCTCGGAAATAGATGTACACTCAGATGGATCCGGCGTGTACGGGAGTTCGACCCATTTCATAGTTCGGAGGCTTCGCTACAATTTATATATATATATATATATATATATATATATATATATATATATATATATATATATATATATTTGCACCACGACGGTGCAAATCACCCAGGACAACGCCGCTATTTTCGTGACCAACCCATCCCCGTACAGTGTTACCATGGTTCGAGGGGAATGTCTAGGCAGAGTGAAAAAAGTGGATAACGCACAAGTCCTGGACGTACCTGATGACTCGCGTTGTCCCAATTTGCGTACCATCAGTGCTGTTGCCACTTCTGATTCATCATCTCCTGATGTATTTGGCCCCTACATTGATGACAACTTACGTCGGTACAGCGTTCCCAGCTTCTGGACCTGTTGCGAGAATATCGTTCTTCTTTCGATGTCGGGCGAAGTTCTCTCGATCACGCGTCCGCTGTTACGCATCGTATCGACACTGGTGCCCATCCACCATTACGGCAGCGTCCCTACCGCGTGCCACCTGCTGAACCTCGGGAAATTAACGAGCAGGTAGATGATATGCTCAAACGCGACGTTATTCGGCCCTCGGACAGTCCATGGGCGTCTCCTGTTGTTCTTGTTGCGAAGAAAGATGGTTCTGTGCGGTTTGTGCGGTTTGTGTGGACTACAGACGGCTCAATAAGATCCCTCGCAAGGATGTTTATCCACTGCCGCGCATCGATGACGCAATTGACAGCTTTCACGGAGCCGAATTTTTTTCTTCTCTTGATCGTCGCTCGGGGTACTGGCAAGTACCCATGGCTGATGACGCTCGACCGAAGACTGCGTTCATCACACCCGACGGCTTGTACGAATTCAACGTCATGCCGTTTGGTCTATAGAATGCACCTGCGACCTTTGAGCGCATGATGGACACCGTTCAGCGCAACCGTCTGAAAGGGTACACGTGCTTGTGTTATCTAGATGACGTTGTTGTCTTCGCTCAAGATTTCTCCACCCATCTCCAAAGTCTAAAAGAAGTTTTCGCACGTGTGAGCAAGGCCGGCTTGCAACTAAATCTGTAGAAGTGCCGCTTTGCAGCGCGGCAACTCACCATCCTAGGGTACGTCGTGTCTAAGGATGGCATTCTTCCTGACCCAGCCAAGCTTCGGGCCGTGACTGAATTCCCCAAACCTGCGTCCGTCAAAGAACTGCGTAGTTTCGTGGGCCTGTGCTCATACTTCCGACGCTTCATACGAAACATTGCTACGATTATATCACCGCTGACGAAGCTCCTTGGAAGTAACGGGCCCCTCAATTCGTGGTCGTCTGAGTGCGACGACGCGTTCGCGAAGCTCCGCCATTTGCTGACGTCTCCTCCCATTCTACACCACTACGTCCCTATGGCCCCGACGGAGGTGCACACAGACGCCAGCGGTGTAGGCCTCGGCGCTGTCCTGGCGCAGCGCAAACCCGTATTCCCTGAATATGCCGTAGCATATGCAAGCCGTACGCTCACGAGAGCCGAGACAAACTACACCATCACGGAGAAAGAGTGCCTGGCGATCGTCTGGGCCCTTACAAAGTTTCGACCTTATTTGTATGGTGGCCCATTCGATGTCGTCACCGACCATCATGCATTATGGTGGCTTTCATCATTGAAGGATCCCTCAGGCCGCCTCGCCCGTTGGGCTCTTCGCTTACAAGACTACGACATCCGCGTGCTGTACCGCAGCGGACGCCAGCATGCTGACGCCGACGCCCTCTCGCGCTCCCCTCTGCCTGAAGATGGTGCGCTCTGCTCAGTATCCTCGGCTGATGTTTCTGCCATTGATGTTGACATCATCGCTACCGAACAGCGAAAGGATAATTGGATCGGCCTGCTCATCGACTTGCTCTCTGATCCATCCGCAACGCCATCCACGCGTGCCTTGCGTCGTCGAGCTCGCCATTTCGCCATCCGTGACGGCCTTCTACACCGACGCAATTACGACGCCGATGGCCGGCAGTGGTTACTCGTGATACCCCGCAGTCTGCGGTCAGAGATATGTGAATCCTTTCATTCTGATCCGCAATGCGCGCACTCTGGGGTATTCAAAACCTACCGTCGCATTCGACAACGCTACTTCTGGCGCGGGATGTACCGCTACGTGCAGCAGTTCGTTCGCTCCTGCCTCGCTTGCCAACGCCGCAAACCGTCAGCACACTTGTCGCCAGCCAGTCTGCAACCGTTACCTTGCCTTGAGCGTCCTTTTGGGCGCATAGGTATAGATTTGAATGAACCACTTCTTCTGACATCGGCTGGTAAACGCTGGGCCATGGTCGCCGTAGATCATTTAACGCGATACGCCAAAACCGCCGCTATCCCTGCGGCTACTGCGCGTGATGTTGCGTCCTTCCTACGGCATCGATTCATCCTGCGCCAAGGTCCACCTCAGGAGCTTCTGAGTGATCGAGGCCGTGTCTTCTTGTCATAAGTCGTCGCAGCCATTCTCACGGAGTGCCATTCTGTCCACCGCAAACCTGCTGGTTACCACCCGCAGACGAATAGTCTCACCGAACGCTTTAACCGCACCCTGGGCGACATGCTTTCGATGTACGTCGCCGCCAACCACACGAATTGGGATACTATACTGCCCTTCGTCACATACGCCTGCAACACCGCCACTCAGAGCACAACCGGGTTTTCACCTTTCTTCTTGCTGTACGGAAGGCACCCGTCACACACTATCGACACGATACTCCCGTACACGCTGGATCCATCTGAGTGTGCACCTATTTCTGAGGCAGCCAGGCTTGCTGAAGAGTGTCGAGAGCCTTCTAAGACTTTTACGATTTTACGACGCATGACCAAGAGCGGCAGAAGAGTATTCGTGATGGCTCCACCACTTCTGAGCCCACGTTCCTTCCTGGTTCTCTTGTATGGCTCTCAATCCCGACCTCTGTAGCTGGCCTTTCTTCCAAACTACTTCCCAAATACAAAGACATTACCGTGTCATCGAGCGCACGTCTCCGGTCAACTATCTGATCGAACCAATTGAACAAACTTCGGACATGCGCCGTCGCGGGCGCGACATAGTCAACGTGGAGCGCCTGAAGACTTACTATGACCCGCTCGTAGTGACAAGCTGTTAGGTCGCCAGGCGGCTCCCTCTTCGACCCCGGGGTAATTGTAGAGAAGCTTCTGAACACTGAAATTGGTCGAACTCTCAGGTGCCTTCTAGTGTATCTATTCAAAAAGGATGCCGCTCGCGCTGAGAGCCCGTGCTTGGCCGTTACTGTCGCCATTGCGCATGCTCGCTGTGTGCCGGCTAATAAACGCCTTAACAATATATATATATATATATATATATATATATATATATATATATATATATATATATATATATATATATATATATATATATATATATATATATATATATATTATGAGACCACGTCCGGTACGGCGGCAACCAGGTTATCTTTTTAATCCAGACGCACGAGCCAGAGAGACAGCCCGCGTGACATACGATGATGATCACTACAATGGTTTGGTCATACAGATGAAGATGAAGTACATTGTCAGCGCTCACACTATTTTCCCCTCTTCGCGAAAGAGGGCAGCAAGTTAGAAAGGGTTGGGACGCCAAATATATCGTTTCAGTCGAGAGACGTGGGCGATCTCGGTGTGGCGGCGACGGTGATCAGGAGACGTGTTGACAGGAGCAACGTGATAGTTCACTTGAGATGTTCGTTCCAGGACGGTGTATGGACCGAGATATCGGTGAAGGAATTTTTCGCAGAGCCTAGGTACACGAACAGGTGTCCATAAAAGGACTTCGTCGCCTGGGCAGAACACAACTTGACGCTTCGCATCAATGTCGATTTTTCTCTTGTCCTGAATGGTAGCAGTGTTGGCGCGGGCGATTTCACGGCAGCGGGCGACGCGAGCGGCGAACTCTTCCGGGAGAGATGAAGATGGATTGGAAGATGTGGACAAAAAGGTGGTGTCCAGAACAAAAGTCGGTACACGGCCATACACGAGAAAAAAAAAAGGGCTGAAATTCGTCGTACGCTGTATGGCAGTGTTATATGCGAACGTGACGAAAGGAAGTATTGTGTCCCAGTTTTTGTGATCCGGTTGCACGTACATAGAGATCATGCCGGACAAAGTTCGGTGAAAACGCTCAGTCAGACCATTAGTTTATGGGTGATACGCTGATGTGGTCTTGTGGATGGTGTTAGAGGCCTGTAAATTTTCAGCAAGGACATGTGAAAGAAATGTCTTGCCACGGTCATTAAGGAGCACACGCGGTGCGCCATATCGTAAAATAATGGCGCGAAGGAAAAAAATCGCCTACGTCAGAGGTAGCACCAGATGAAAGAGCTGCCGTCTCCGCGTAGCGAGTAAGGTGGTCTACGGCAGTAACAATCTAACGGTGACCGGCTGGCGTAAGCGGAAAAGGTCCGTATAAGTCTATGCCCACAAATTCAAAGGGAGTGGACGGGCACGGCAGTGGTTGCAATGGCCCCGCGGGAAGAGACGTGGTACGTTTTCGGTGCTGGCATGACGCGCAGGAAGCGACGTATTTGGCGACTGAAGTGGAGAGGCCAGGCCAAAAGCAGCGAGTCTTGAGGCGGTCGTAGGTCTTGTGAAACCCTAAGTGGCCAGCTGTCGTATCGTCATGAAACGCTTGTAGAACTTCCAGACGAAGTGAGCGAGGAATGACGGAAACCCATTGGTTACCGAGAGGATGGTAAATTTGCCGACATAATGTTCCCTCTTGAAGCTTGAAACGGGCAAGTTGTCGTCTTAGGCGGCTGTTTGGAGCACGCGATAAGCCAGTGAGCCGATCAATGATTGTGCGGCAGTAGGTATCGGCATGTTGGAGCAAGGCGAGATCTGTGAATGAAAGAAGGTCCGCCGAGGCAACTAACTGTTTCGAAGCAGCAGCCGTCTGTTTGGTCACTTTGGCGGGTGGTGACGAACAGATGGAAGGTGACACTTCGGCGCTTTGCGAGAGCGGGCAACGGGACAAAGCGTCGGCATATTGGTGCTCTCGGCCCGACCTATATATGTGACGCTGTAGTCATACTCTTGCACTCGTAGTACCCAACGGCCAAGGCGTCCCGACAAATTTTTGAGAGACGATAGCCAACACAGAGCATGATGGTCAGTCACTATGGTGAAATGCCGGCCGTATAAGTAAGGACGAAACTTTTGTATGGACCACACGATGGCGAGACATTCTTGCTCAGTGATGCTGTAGTTTCGCTCAGCAGGTGACAGAGTATGGCTCGCGTAGGCCACGACTTGTTCTTCGGAAGCGTGGTTCCGCTGAAGAAGGACCGCACCGATGCCAAGTCCACTTGCGTCAGTGTGTAGCACAATATGTGCCGCAGGGTCGAAATGGCGAAGCACTGGCCGTGATGTGAGGCATCGCTTGAGGGTGTGAAAAGCGGCTTCGCAGTCATCCGACCAGACAAAGGGTGCGCTCGTGGTCAGAAGTTTGTGCAGAGGAGCCGCAATAGTAGCGAAATCACGTACAAAGCGGCGGAAATACGACGCTAAGCCAAGGAAGCTGCGGAGGTCTTTCTGTGTGGTTGGTGTAGGAAAGTGCAGTACCGCGGCAACCTTGTCGGGATCGGGCTCAACGTCATGTTTACTGACGACGTGACCTAGTACCTTGATGCTGTGACTGGCAAACCGACACTTCTTAGTGTTGAGCTGGAGACCTGCCTTAGCTAAACACGTGAGGACTTCGTCTAGCCGTTCCAGATGCTGTGAGAAGCTGGACGAAAAGATGACAATATCATCCAGGTAGCAAAGGCAGGTCTTCCATTTTAATCCCCGCAGTACCGTGTCTATCATCCGTACGAATGTGGCTGGGGCATTGCACAGGCCGAAAGGCATCACATTGAATTCATAAAGCCCATCTGGCGTAGCAAACGCAGTCTTCTCTTTATCGGACTCGTGCATTGGAATCTGCCAATAACCGGAGCGCAAGTCGAGACTTGAAAAGTACTCGGCACCCTGTTAAGTATCAAGAGCGTCGTCAATGCGAGGCATTGGGTAGACGGCATTGGGTACGGCGGCAACCAGGTTATCTTTTTAATCTAGACGCACGAGCCAGAGAGACAACCTGCGTGACATACGATGATGATCACTACAATGGTTTGGTCATACAGATGAAGACGAAGCACGTAGTCAGTGCTCACAATATATATATATATATATATATATATATATATATATATATATATATATATATATATATATATATATATATATATATATATATATGAGAACAAATTCTTTGATTCTTCGATAGTGTCCTTATAATCCCCATCGAATTACAATAAAAAAGAAACACAGGAGTGGCAAACATCAATGACGATATCTCGACAGACGCAGCCAATACATTTCAAATTTTATTTAGCCGTTGAGATTAACCTTGTAGCAAGTATATGGCCCGCACGTTTCAGTATCGCTGCTTAACCGCCAAATACAGAGAGTTCAGAAAACAATATCTGTCTTCTTGGCGTCCCTGAAAGCGATTTTTCAGTGTTATTACTCATGAGAGTCTTCACCTTGGTTCGTGCATGACGGTTACCAGCAACTATTGAACGGCGATACGTGGTCGAATATTTATGTGGGCGCTTCAAAATCAACTTAATTCAGAGGCTCCTTCATTTATTCATACAATGTCTACACGATGCCCAAACGGAACAGTAAGCATAGACCATGTCAGTAGTGGCACTTTAAATAATAATGTTGTAGAACTTTCGTCGCACCCAGCACTATTTATTAACACGTGAACTTCGGTAATTGCGGGGCGATATGTCTAATCAAACGTCACACCAAACTCCTTTACTGAAATGTCGTGCTGTAATTGTCGCTTCCCTTGAGTTTTCTTTTAGCGTGAGCGTGACGGAATCGGTATAATTACTTTTCTTAGCAATATGAAAATTCTTGGCTCTCGCGCATGAAGGCCGTGGCTTTGTTTTTAACAAACACATTTGAATAACAAACACCCCCTCTGAAGTTGCTGATGGCACAAAGTTAATGTGGCATATTTCCTGTTCCTCAATAAAGCGAATAAAGCAATTGTAGCTGCTGCTGTTCCATTTTCCTCGTCTTATTTCTAACGGAATGCGGATCTCTTACAGGCCCCCACGATTTCGATCTTCTCTGTTGGCCTCTGCAGGAGCTTGCTTTCATCCGGGAACGCAACAGGCAAGAAAAGAGCAACAATATAATGGCTTTCGGGGCATTAAGCCGATATAACGAAGAAACGTGTGTGACGCGAAACGAGATTAGATAGCTGTGATGGTCTTTTTGTATTTTTTTTTTCGCCGATTTCGGGAGTGAACTGATTCCCCGTTGGCATGAGGGGTCAGTGCAAGAGAAGGGCTGAGACGAAGTGGCGATGGGATGTGAGGCGGCTGAGGGGTTAGCCGCACTCCGCCGAGCAATCTCGAAGAGTCAGAGTGTTCATATTGCGAGCAGCCCCCTTCAGGGCAGTATAGCGTTATTGCAGTTGTATAACTGCGAGTGCACGCTCCCCTCTTTCTTTTTTTGTTTACTTACCCAGTTTGCCGCTTCACTGCAGCAACAGCCTAAATGCGAGCCCGAAGACTGAACTGCTACGGCCTGTCGTCTAAATGCATCCCCGCGGCGTCGTTGCACCAAGAAACGGAGGCCACCGAGTCGGGAATGTGTGTGGGGCACTGATTTCGGGAGCGTGCAGGGAAGGAAAGGTTTGTGATTTACATCCCTCCTCCTCCCCTATACGAGCATCTTCCTTACCCCTCTTTGATCAGACAATAGCTGCCTCGCAGGGTTGCGTGCTAGAAATTAAAAAAAATCTTGAAAAGATTCCCTATCAACTTTCCTTGGCACGTCCTCTGTTATATATCACTATTGTTGTGTCTAACAAATTTAACGAGTCCTTAAATATACACTTGTTCCTATGGTAACTTAACTATGTCTGCGTCTGCCTTTAGTGGAGGGGGTGAGGTGACTTGCAGCGGGGTTAGACTGGCATACACAACACGGTAAATGTGCCACCTGCGCCCTTTGTTCGTTTATAGCACAGGCGTCTCACTAATATTCCATACACGCTCCATATGTCGCTGATATGCGACCAGGAGTCGTTCAACTACCTTTTTGATCGCCGTGGGCTACTAATGGAACATGACTTCGTCTAAGCTCGAGTGCCTAAATGTATTTTTTGCGCAGGCCACCGACAAAGTTTTTTTCTTTCCGAATCAGCCTGCTGTCCTGGGTAGATTAGATGTTCCATATGCAACCAATATCACCACAGATGGCACAAAGCAAAGAAGCGCGTCGCGAAGTCTTAAACCACCAAGTCTTTTTGTGCGCGGATTAAATTTTAAGGAGGTACATTAGGGTACCTTCCCCGTCTGTTTTAGCGTCCTTTGTGAATAATATATATTACCATTAACCAAACGTTCTCCTTTATTCGGGCATGAGCATTAACCGAGTTTCTCTTACTACGCAAGATCTCGTAATTTCAAACTACACCCACATTTGGTCCCACGAAATCTACCTTTGGTAGCATAGAATAAAGTAATGACCCTTACAGACCGAACGCAAGGGTCTTAAATTCAAGGCATTTCTTAGCGAACTTGGGCGACTTCAAGCGTATCTATCTATCTATCTATCTATCTATCTATCTATCTATCTATCTATCTATCTATCTATCTATCTCTCTATCTATCTATCTATCTATCTATCTATATATCTATCTATCTATCTATCTATCTATCTATCTATCTATCTATCTGTCTGTCTGTCTGTCTGTCTGTCTGTCTGTCTGTCTATCTGTCTGTCTGTCTGTCTGTCTGTCTGTTGGTGCTTGCTGAAAATCATTCATCATCATCATCATCATCAGCCTGACTACGTCCACTGCAGGACAAAAGCATCTCCCATGTTCCGCCAGTTAACCCGGTCCTGTGCTTACTGCTGCCAATTTATACCCGCAAACTTCTTAATCTCATCTGCCCACCTAACCTTCTGTCTCCCCCTAACCCGCTTCCCTTCTCTGGGAATCCAGTCAGTTACCCTTAATGACCAGCGGTTATCCTGACTACGCGCTACATGCCCTGCCCATGTCCATTTCTTCTTCTTCTTGATTTCAGCTATGATATCCTTAACCCCCGTTTCTTCCCTAATCCACTCTGCTCTCTTCTTGTCTCTTAAGGTTACACCTACCATTTTTCTTTCCATTGCTCGCTGCGTCGTCCTCAATTTAAGCTGAACCCTCTTTGTAAGTCTCCAGGTTTCTGCTCCGTAGCTAAGTACCGGCAAGATACAGATGTTATATACCTTCCTCTTGAGGGATAGTGGCAATCTACCTGTATAATTTGAGAGTGCTTGCCGAATGTGCTCCACCCCATTCTTATTCTTCTAGTTACTTCAATCTCGTGGTTCGGCTCTGCGGTTATTACCTGCCCTAAATAGACAGTCTTTTACAACTTCAAGTGCACTATTACCTATCTCGAAGCGCTGCTCCTTGCCGAGGTTGTTGTACATTACTTTCGTTTTCTGCAGATTAATTATAAGACCCATCTTTCTGCCCTCCTTGTCTAACTCCGTAATCATGAGTTGCAATTCGTCCCCCGAGTTACACAGCAATGCAATGTCATCGGCGAAGCGCAGGTTACTAAGGTATTTTTCATTGACTCTTATCCCTAACTGTTCCCATTCTAGGCTTCTGAAAACCTCCTGTAAGCTCGCGGTAAATAGCATTGGGGAAATTGTGTCCCCCTGCCTTACACCCTTCTTGATTGGTATTCTGTTGCTTTCTTTATGAAGCACTATGGTAGCAGTTGATCCCCTGTAGATTTCTTCCAGAATGTTTATATATACTTCATCTACGCCCTGATTCCGCAGTGTTTGCATGACGGATGATATTTCTACTGAATCAAACGCCTTCTCGTAATCCATGAAGGCTATGTATAGTGGTTGGTTATACTCTGAGCATTTCTCTATTACCTGATTGATAGTATGAATGTTGTCAATTGTTGAGTAGCCTGTTCGAAATCCTGCTTGTTCCTTTGGTTGATTGAATTCTAATGTTTTCTTTACTCTGTTAGCAATTACCTTTGTAAATAGCTTGTATACTACAGAGAGCAAGCTGATCGGCCTGTAATTCTTGAAGTCCTTGTCATCTCCTTTCTTATGTATTAAGATGATGTTAGCGTTCTTCCAAGACTATGGTACTCTTCCCGTCAGGAGACACCTCGTAAACAGGGTGGCTAGTTTTTCTAACACAATCTGTCCTCCATCTTTCAGCAGATCTGATGTTACCTGATCCTCACCAGCAGCTTTGCCCCTTTTCATGCTCTCCAAAGCTTTTCTGACTTCTTCTATCATTACTGGTGGGGTGTAATCTGAGTTACTGCTAGTTCTTATAGTATTAAGGTCGTGGTTGTCTCGGCTACTGTACAGATCTCTGTAAAACTCCTCCGCTATTTTAACTATCCTATCCATATACTTCTTAATGATAGAAGAAGTCAGAAAAGCTTTGGAGAGCATGCAAAGGGGCAAAGCTGCTGGTGAGGATTAGGTTACATCAAATCTGCTGAAAGATGGAGGACAGATTGTGTTAGAAAAACCAGCCACCCTGTTTACGAGGTGCCTCCTGACGGGAAGAGTACCAGAGTCTTGGAAGAACGCTAACATCATCTTAATACATAAGAAAGGAGATGACAAGGACTTGAAGAATTACAGGCCGATCAACTTGCTCTCTGTAGTATAAAAGCTATTTACAAAGGTAATTGCTAACAGAGTAAAGAAAACATTGAAATTCAATCAACCAAAGGAACAAGCAGGATTTCGAACAGGCTACTCAACAATTGACCACATTCATACTATCAGTCAGGTAATAGAGAAAGGCGCAGAGTATAACCAACCACTATACATAGCCTTCATAGATTACGAGAAGGCGTTTGATTCAGTAGAAATATCAGCCGTCATGCAAACACTGCGGAATCAGGGCGTAGATGAAGTATATATAAACATTCTGGAAGAAATCTACAGGGGATCAACTGCTACCATAGTGCTTTATAAAGAAAGCAGCAGAATACCAATCAAGAAGGGTGTAAGGCAGGGGGACACAATTTCCCCAATGCTATTTACCGCGTGCTTACAGGAGGTTTTCAGAAGCCTAGAATGGGAACAGTTAGGGATAAGAGTCAATGGAGAATACCTTAGTTACCAGCGCTTCGCCGATGACATTGCATTGCTGAGTAACTCGGGGGACGAATTGCAACTCATGATTACGGAGTTAGACAAAGAGAGCAGAAAGGTGGGTCTTAAAATTAATCTGCAGAAAACGAAAGTAATGTACAACAACCTCGGCAAGGAGCAGCGCTTCGAGATAGGTAATAGTGCACTTGAAGTTGTAAAAGACTATGTCTACTTAGGGCAGGTAATAACCGCAGAGCCAAACCACGAGATTGAAGTAACTAGAAGAATAAGAATGGGGTGGAGCACATTCGGCAAGCCCTCTCAAATTATGACAGGTAGATTGCCACTATCCCTCAAGAGGAAGGTATATAACAGCTGTATCTTGCCGGTACTTAGCTACGGAGCAGAAACCTGGAGACTTACAAAGAGGGTTCAGCTTAAATTGAGGACGACGCAGCGAGCAATGGAAAGAAAAATGGTAGGTGTAACCTTAAGAGACAAGAAGAGAGCAGAGTGGATTAGGGAACAAACGGGGGTTAAGGATATCATAGCTGAAATCAAGAAGAAATGGACATGGGCAGGGCATGTAGCGCGTAGTCAGGATAACCGCTGGTTATTAAGGGTAACTGACTTGATTCCCAGAGAAGGGAAGCGGGTTAGGGGGAGACAGAAGGTTAGGTGGGCAGATGAGATTAAGAAGTTTGCGGGTATAAATTGGCAGCAGCAAGCACAGGACCGGGTTAACTGGTGGAACTTGGGAGAGGCCTTTGTCCTGCAGTAGACGTAGTCAGGCTGATGATGATGATGATGATGATGATGATCCATATTGGTAGTTATTTTGCCTTCTTTGTCCCTTAGTACATACATCCGCCTTTTGCCTATCCCAAGTTTCCTCTTCAATGCTTTGACACTTCCTCCGTTTTTCAGAGCGTGTTCAATTATCTCCATGTTATACCTTATTACATCGCATTCCTTACGTCTATTAATCAACTTCGAAAGCTCTGCCAGTCCTATTTTGTCTGTTGTACTTGACACTTTCATGATTTGACGCTTCTTAATTATGTTCTTCGTTTCTTGGGAAAGCTTGCCAGTGTCCTGTCTAACTACCCTGCCTCCAACTTCCACTGCACACTCCGTAATGATACTCGTCAGATTATCATTCATTGTATCTACGCTAAGGTTGGTTTCCTCACTAAGAGCCGAGTACCTGTTCTGCAGCGACACTCTGAATTCCTGTACTTTCCCTCTCAGTGCTAGCTGATTGATTGGCTTCTTGCGTATCAGTTTCTTTCGTTCCTTCTTCAAGTCTAGACCGTACCATTCTAATTCGAATTCCAGACCGTACCATTCTATGGTCACTGCATCGTACCTTGCCAACCACTTCTACATCCTGCACGATTCCAGGGTGTGCACTCATTATAAAGTCTATTTCGTTCTTATTTTCGCCATTAGGGCTCCTCCATGTCCACTTGCGGTTTTCTCGTTTTCGGTAGAAGGTATTCAAAATCCGCAAATTATTGCGTTCTGCGAACTCTACTAGTAGCTCTCCTCTGGCGTTTCTAGTGCCGATGCCATAATCTCCTACTGCCTGGTCTCCAGCCTGCTTCTTCCCTACCTTTGCATTAAAGTCGCCCATCACTATAGTATACTGTGTTTTTACCTCACTCATTGCCGTCTTCATAGAAGCTTTCAACTGAAGCGTCATCATGGCTGGATGTAGGCGCGTAAGCCTGTACTACCTTCATTTTGTATCTTTTATTCAGTTTAATTACGATACCTACCACCCTTTCATTAATGCTATAGTATTCCTCTATGTTGCCAGCTATGTTTCTGTGAATTAGGAACGCCACTCCCACTTCTATTCTGTCTGCCAAGCCCCTGTAGCAAAGGACGTGCCCATTCTGTAGCACCGTATAGGCCTCATCTGTCCTCCTAACCTCACTGAGCCCTATTATATCCCATTTAACACCCTCTAGCTCCTCGAATAGTACAGCTAGACTTCCCTCACTAGATAAGGTTCTAGCGTTAAACGTTGCCAAGTTCAGGTTCCAATGGCGGCCTGTCCTGATCCAGAGATTCTTAGCACCCTCTGCTGCGTTGCAGATCTGACCGCCGCCGTGGTCAGTTGCTTCGCAGCTGCTGGGGACTGAGGGCCGGGAGTTATTTGACGTAAGCATGTGGGAGGTAGTGGCCTAATACTGCACCAGGGTGGCCAATCCTTCTCTGGTGAGGGAGTGCGTTCTCGGCGGTGTTTGCCGGTGAGGCCGCACCCCAGGCCTCTTAATGCAGTTCCATCAACACGCGGATTTTAGATGCGGAAGCATCTTATACTCGCGCCTTGTAGTGCGCCGTCCGCACCGCCTTAGTTGAGCTAATTCATTACGTCTGATACAATAATCACTCGTTCTCTGCTACTGCAATATTCACGCGTTCATCAAGTATAAGGTTATTTGTTGCACTTCAAAAGCATACATGTGTCCGAGATAAAACGGTCAAAGTTTCACATAAATGCACCAGGAAGGTAAAGTATTGGTACGGAAACCAGTAACACAAACATGAGCTTGTACGGTAAAGTTAGCTATTTAAAACCTACGCGAGCGTCGGTGCACACTGAACCATGCCTGTGTATTCAGGCATGTGTCTAACTCTGTTACCAGCCACTAAACTGTTTTAGCGGGACGGCTCAGTGCTCTCCCATAGTTGAGTACGAAGTACTCAAAATCGTTCAACATATTAGATGCGGAAGCATCTTATACTCGCGCCTTGTAGTGCGCCGTCCGCGCCGTCCGCACCGCTTCTCGAACATTCGACAGCTGACGCGCGCGCATGCGCCGTCGCGCCGTCGCCCACCATCTGTGCCGCGCGCGCTTCTCCTTCGAGAACATTCGACAGCTGACAGCGCATGCGCCGTCGCGCCGTCGCCATCTGTGCCGCGCGCGCGCTTCTCCTTCGAGAACATTCGACAGCTGACAGCGCATGCACCGTCGCGCTGTATATATACTCAAGGTCGGCGCTCGCTCGCTCAGTTGCCGCTCGTCCGTTGGTTCGTCGCAATAAATAAAACACCGCCCTTTCGCATACGTGCCGTACGTGTTCACTCATTTAACACCCCATTTCACAACCACGTTAACCAATTTAGCCATCGACCCAAGTAAGTCGCAATTTAACACCCGTTAACCAATTACATGCTTCCGCATCCTCCTCAGTGTTCCCCCGAGGGAAGCTGCGGGCATTTTTTTTAATCCGGTTGGAAACTGCGCGGTACCGGGATTTTAACCATGGACCTCTTGCATGCGAGGCGGATGCTCTAACCACTAGGCCATCGCCGCAGCACAGTATCAGTATCATTACATCATGCTAAATTACATTGCACACAATAAGTTACAATGAGGACAGCAATTTGAGTCAACCAACGATATTAATTTGCAAGCAATTTTACACACATGTCCTGCCTTGATTTGGCATAAGTGACAGAAACGTGTAAATGAACCCTGGGAGTTTTTTTTAGATCCACTGACCTCGAAAGATCACCAGAGTTGGCCTTTAAACAACTCCGCCATTACCAGCTGGGCACCGTGCAGCGAATCCTGTGGGCCCTTATATATGATAGGGCAGACCGCAATATTAATGCAGGGGTCTATACGAACCAAGTGCAAAAAGGCAACTCCTGGTCAGATACGGTGACAACCTGCCTAGACGATTAAGTAGAGTTCAGTTGCTCTTATAAATGATCACTTGAAAATAACTGGCGTGACGCCATACACATTTCAATCAGCAGGCCAACAACTACCTACGCCAACTGTGGCAACTATAGAAGGTTACAACTTTTGAGGTCAGTGGTATTTCCTCCTCGAAAATGGATGCACCAATGGACGTGTACTCAAGACTGAAATCATAATCCGGACGGCTCTTGACCCTGTCTGCAGAGAAGGCTGCCGAGGGTAAGAGTGCAACTATTATTTAGTCACTGTGGTGGTTGGCTTCCACGCTTCGGTTGTTTGGACAGGGCCTCCCCTGCCCCCCCCCCAAAAAAACACAACGTGCACACAGAACCATACACCACAAGCGCTTGTGGTGTGGTGGTTCTGTGTTCACGTTGTGTCTTTATGCGTTACATTACAATTTTCAGCAAAAAAGGCAGTTTTTGTTTGGTCACCCGCAATGCTTCTCGATTGATAGCGTGCGCCCATATGCAAAACTTGGCCTTGCGTTTTTTAATAACAGCAGTTGAAAGCCAGATCCAGTAGACATTGTTTATGTATTTTAACATACTTATAGTGCATCAAGGTATAGCGGCTAGCCTACCATCTGGTTCTCTTTAAATATGTACACATTTACGGATTGTTTAAAAGCTTTATTCAGCACCTAAGGGACGGCTTTAGGCTCTCCCATAGTCGAGTACGAAGTACTCGAAATCGTTAACCACTTCTTCTAAACACACATTTATGTTTTATTTGTGTCTCTTGTTTACCTTGAAGTATTTTTTGTGGTTGTGTTTGCGTGAGCCATCGAATGCACATGTTCTTTCAACGTCATCTCATATCCATGTTCATGTAAATGACATCTGTTTTGTCATCATCGTTAGAGTATGTCTAAGAAGGAAACGTTCTGTTGAGTGTTATTCACGTTTGTGGCAATAATTTTTTTCTAAACAGTACGAGCGGAACGGAAACGAGCGTGAAGCCTTAATATTTCCCGGCAGATCATTCAATCATTTTTCGCGCCCCAGTGCGGTTGAGCGGACACCTCCGCCATAGAGGTCAAGCGAGAAGTTCATTGAAATTTCAAAGGACTCCTCTGTTTGGCAGATTTTCGTCAGTGATGCATAACTGAGGAGTGGCACATGACAGAGTTGCGAGACATCTGCTAACTGTCAGGGGGCTCTGCCTGTTGCGTACAAACGAGTTTCACAAACGAAACCCCTACCTGCACACAGATAGCGCACCATGTTCATCATCGTGTGAACGATCACCTCAGTGTCTATTCTTTATTAATTACAACGTACTAACTGTTCCAGTCAAGCATCTGCCAATTTGTTTTGAAAACTGAACGCAGCTTGTGTGCTGATAGCTAAAAGCCATGGTGGGGCGTTCCGAAACATCTCAAACCGTGCTCGCGTTTTTCTTGCGAACAAATAACAATAATAATATCTAGAACTTAGAAAACGCATCAAAACAACGATATGATTGTGAGAGACGCTGTAGTTGAGGGTTCTTGAAATATTGACTTTCTGGTTTTTTTTTTAACCTGCACCGAAGACTAAGCGCACCTCGCAATACCTGTCACAATATACAGTACTAGTCTGGCATATCGCTTGGACTCACTCTCTGGATTTCGTGCCAACCGGTTGTGCCCGCGTGGTCTCCGCCGACAGCGCAGCTCTGGCCAACTGGCTCTCCTACGCCATCTCCTGCCGCCAACAAGAGCTCTCGCTTATGCCTAGTTCACACTGAAACATCCGCTTTCTACAGCGACCGAAATTCCCCTGCCGCCGAAACGCAACGTCGTTCGCACTGGACGCGCCCCGCGCCGCCGAATATGCCATCTACTACGGGGCGAACACGGGATGGATGTGCTGTCACCCGGTTGTTGTCGCGGCTCGCAAACGCTGCTACGCTATCCGGTGGTGTATACTTCGACGATTCTCGTACGCAAGAAGCAAGAAAAGACAGTACTGCTTACTTTGCTGGCAAGTGGCTGTCTTGTAATGCACGAAGAGCAGAAAAACCACCGACGCCAGCAGCGTTGGTGGTTTCGTTTTGCTCTGCAAGACCGCAACAAGCTCGGTCACGCCAACAGCAAGCTCGGTCACCTCTTTCACGAAATACGGAGGCGAAGTAGGCACAGAGTAGGTTAAACTCCCGTTGGTTTCAACATTCAGTTATGTGCACTGCGGCGTAACAAGTGAGTAGGGCTTGGCCGCCATTTTTCAAAATTCCTTGACTAGCGCTCCTATTGGTCCGCGGTGACCGGTTCGGCGGCAGACGCCGCAAAAATCGGTCCGAGAGTGATCGTCGCGAAGAGGGCCCTTTCGGCGGATCTCGCCGCCACCGAACTGGATTCCGAGCACTTTCGGCGGCCGGAATGCTCAGTGTGAACGCGGCCTTAGTGGTGCCCTGTTCTCGGACTCCTGCGACCGTGTCCATCTTTCCTATCTCCTCCTTACTTCCGACGTTTTCTGTCGTTCGCTGTCCCTGTGCCTCGCTCTCTCTTCTCTCTCTCTATCTATATACCTTTTAATCATATCCTTTTAATCCATCCTTACCCCCATCCCTCGTGAGCTACTGTTGAGGCGTCGCACTCTGATGCAGACAGTTACGGGGCTCACTTTTCTCTTCTTTTCTCTTTAAAAATCACATAAGCATATAACGTATTCTTTTTTTCTTTTTGTTAGCTGCCCGCACATACGTCTCTAAATACTGTTATACCTGCCACCTTATCCGGCTCGTCCTGACCAGTCTATCAAGTTTGGCTTAGGTTTGTTCTTCACCCACATTCTACTCGTTTGTCGACGCTTCTCGCGGAGGCGTCGACACGCCCGCATTCCGAAATCAACGCTCGTCGATTACAATGCGCCTCTTCCGGCCGTATCACATCTCTCACCCGCTATTTTCAGCGTGACAGTCGGTTGACTGCCCCCTCGTTTTTATGGTTCGGCAATCAGTTAAAGTATTAGTTCGCCGTTACGGCAGCGCCGGTCATACCATGCGTAGCGGCGTGCCTGCTATTTCGCCGCTCGCAATTGCCGAGCGAGCCTGACTGCAGTTGTCGGGAGCTGCTTCCAATCGCGATTGCCCGACTGAAAGCTCAGCGACGCACAACAGTCATCTCTTCGAAACTGCGCCCGGGTTCGTCCGACTGTAAAATCGGAGGCTCTTTTTTTTATATCTCTTCTTTCTTTTATACATCAAAAAGTGGTATTTTTTCTTTCTGTCTTTGCTGTATACCATCTGACCCAGTTTTTTTTTCTCGAGAAGATCTACTTCTCGTCCTTCCTTACAAGTGTGCTTGTATTGCATTACACGTAGTTGAATGAGCTTCAGAATTGCGTAACATGACAGCACAAGTATATGGTTCTCACGTGATGGCGTTTTCCATCATTCTATAGGACAGCGCACAAAGCAAGAAACTACGCAGTGTTACAAACATTGTATGAGCGGCAGAATAAAAGCACGTAGCGGAAACGCAAAAAGGAAACGAGCCGCCTCAGCAAAGGAAGCCACTGCGTAGGATTTTTCAGCAGACCGATTGGTCCAAGGTTGAAACGAAATTTAAAAGGACGAAGGATTCTTATGAGCGAAGGCTGAAAAAAACAAATAAAAAAATTCACGAGGCCCGTTTATCGATATGCACACGCAAAGATTGCAGGCGCACTTGGCTGAGCTGCACTTCCCACCAGACATCAAGATTTCATCTGCCAAAAAAAAAACATCGCTCTTCTCAGTTGAACCGAATTTAACCGAAGCGGCCCTTATCTATAGCATATTGCGAATGCTTCCTGGTGTGACTATCGATTTGTAACGTGAAGACGACTGTGAGCTGTTTTTCTGGTGATACTTGTTCTATGGTATTGTTTTCCTACCTTTTTTACGCAGTGTTCTATATACTGCAAACTCAAACCACGGCGGAGAAGGTCCTTAAATTGGACGGGCTTTAGTGGGTAAAGGAGACTCAGATCTGCTCATTGGATGCCTTGATAGGTCCACAATCTTAGCTGCCTGTCGCTTCCTGCTCAGTACATAATACTTGACACTATGGAGCCAGAGAGAGAGGGAGAGTAAAAACACGCGAGAAATTCATCTCCAGCCTTCAACTTCTTGCTACCATGTGGAAGTCGTTAAGGAGTTGTAAATCACGAAGCTCGCAGTCATGAAAGTGAACCAACTAGCTTATGATAGTGCAAATATAGGAGATCACTGGAAGAGCCCGTCGTCTTGTTGTCCAAACGAAATAGACTGAGAATAGCGATTGTATCTATTGCTGATATAATCTGTTCAGTACTAGTTGCTGATGCTTGTATACAGTCAAAGCATTCATCATAAGCTGCAAGTGCATGGACGACTGCTGTTTAATTGGCGTAGATGGAATACCTATATGAGCATGAACCTGGAACAGTGTGTAATTTCTGCGGCTCCAGGGGGGTTTCTGTTTTAGAAGCGAAACGCATAGAAGCAATAATTTCAATAGCACCATTTTTTTTGCTCTTTCCTTCAAGTACGCTGTATAGTACACAATTGAATATCTGTTAATGAAAAAGGAAATGAAACATAAAAATCTAGAATCTACAGGGTCGTGAATATGAGAATGAATATTGCGACTACTTGCTTGCAGGTGGCGATCTTTTATTACGGTGTTTACGAAAAGTTCATGCGCATTTAAATACCATGTCGTCTAATGCATTCGGGTATTCCATATCTTGTGTAAGGAAACATACTCTACCAAATAGTTTATCGTTCGTGTGAGCATCGATAATTAAAATAGTCCTTGCACAAGTTCTATATCGACTTTTAATTGAATATTCTGTAGAGCTGAAGGCTTCCATACTTGCTCGCGTTTTGTTTTTGTTTTTTTAAGTGAAGAAAAAGCTATGGGGGGGGGGCGAAGCTTCACATGCATGCACTCCTACGCGAAGTATAGTTTGTGCAAGAATGCATAATGTACTTTGTTCGTTGGTTGTACACACAATTAGACCTATTTGAATAACTACATAGATGATCATTGAAACAGGAGCTTTTAATGACTGCACTCATTAAATTATGAAGTCTTGGTTTAGAAGATCTTTATTAGGCCCGAGGAACCGGCAGCCGACAGCTGAGATGAACGAACCAAGATGATGATGCTACGTGACAACGATGAGGATGCATGAGCAACACATGATAATGATGATAATATACAGATGAAGAGGATCGGTATACTAAGTGCCCCCACTAATTCCCCCCACGTGAAAGCAGCCAGCCTGGCCGCGGCAAGTCAAGGGGACAAAGAACGTCGCATGAAGGGCTTCAACATGACCGAGGACCTTGATAGATCTGCTGGCGAAATGGCACTTCTTGGTGTTAATTTGAAGACCAGCGCCCGCAAAGCAAGTCTTGCGGCGCTCATCTTGCTGGCGCTTGCGGCAAAAGCGTGAAATGTGATCACGATAGCTGCAATAATAGCACGTAGGGCGAGTCGATCGATAAGTAGGGTAGTAGCTTGCGTTAGATGCACTGGGAGAGAGAGCAGTGAGAGGGGCAGATGATGGCTCAGGCGCTGGTGATGGAAAGCTCGTGGGAAAGCTTGTGGGAGGTGTGGCAGCAACCGACGCCTACGTTCGTGGTGGTGACGTCGAGCTGATGGTGCCTGATGGTGCTGCGACGGCATGCAAGAACGATGGGAGAGTACGAGCGACAGTGGGCTGCAGGTGGGCCATGTGGGTCATGGAGGTGAGCTCCTCCCTGATGACATCCCGCAATGACGTTGAAGAAGACTGAATGGGACACACTGAAGGTAGTCTGAATCCAATTGATTCTAGTTCTTCGCGTATAATCACCCTTATTGTATCTTGTAGGTTTGAATCCGCCGTATTACGCGCCGCGTCACTGTCCGGTTGTAGGCGCATATTCTCAAGTTCTTCGATGCGCTGACAGGTTGTCGCAACGTTAGCAACGGTAGCCGGATTCTGGATTGCAAGCGCATTGAATGCGACGGGTGCAATCCCCTTAAGAAGCTGGCGTACCTTTTCTGACTCTGTCATTGGGGTGTCAACCCGGCGGCAAAGTGAAAGGACATCCCCGATGAAGGATGTATACGACTCCCCGATGTGCTGTTTCCGAGTCGCGAGAGCTTTCTTTGCGAGAGCCGAACGAACAGCCGGTGTGCCAAAGACATGGTGAAGCTGATCTTTGAAGGCTGACCAGTCCGGGATGTCGATGAAGTGGTTGAGGAACCAAGTCTTCCCGACACCCGTGAGGTAGAATGACACGTAACCGAGTTTGTAGGTGTTATCCCACCGGTTAGCAGCGCCGACACGTTCGAAATCGTCCAGCCATTCCTCCACATCTTCCCCGCGCATACCAGCGAAGGGATGGGGCTCACGTTGGAGGCTTTTAATGACGTGAAAAGGTGCGGCACGCGGTGGTGGAGTGGGAACGGCTGCAGCACCGACCTCCTCTTGGTGCGACATATTTCCGGACACCTGGGCCAAGCGGCGACCTGAACGTAGCTCCAGGGGTAGAGTAGTCGTGAGTATGACGGGGGATGTAACAGCACTCTCCACCACGTATGAAGTCTTGTTTTGGAAGACCTTGATTAGGCCCGAGGAACCGGCAGCCGACAGCTGAGATGAATGAACTAAGATGATGATGCTAGGTGACAACGATGAGGATGCATGAGCAACACATGATAATGATGATAATATACAGATGAAGAGGATCGGTATACTAAGTGCCCACAATATATTTAATTGACACGAGGTATGATAGAGTTCATTGACACTCACTTTTTCATTGATAATTGGTGCACGTTAAGACTGATTTAATTGATCAACAGTCACTTCATATTTAATTGACGTAGTATTTAGCACTCTCAAGAAGAGATGCACCGAATAACTTCAGGAGTTCAATTTGCAAGACATCTTGTGTGTGTGTGTGTGTGTGTGTGTGTGTGTGTGTGTGTGTGTGTGTGTGTGTGTGTGTGTGTGTGTGTGTGTGTGTGTGTGTGTGTGTGTGTGTGTGTGTGTGTGTGTGTGTGTGTGTGTGTGTGTGTGTGTGTGTGTGTGTGTGTGTGTGTGTGTGTGTGCGGGCGCCCCTCTTCATATTTTTCAGCCGTACTCCCACATGATATGGCCAGCACCACAATTAGCGCCAGTTTTCCCTCACACATATTTTCTTTTTCAATTTTTCTGTAAGACGCGCTTGTTGATGGGGGCCCTGCACGAGGCATCAATGAATTTTAGAATACAGCCACAGAAATCCTTGGGGCCGCCATATATTACATAAAACTGCACGCAAGCCTATGCTTTATGGTACTGACAGTATGGCGCACGTGCTCCTGAAATGTGTAGACGCATATCTACGAATAACACACTTGTGCGTAGCAGTGAAATATGGCACGTGCATTTGCTACAGTGATTCGAGAAACTTCTGCCGTCTGAGGTTTGCGAAAATACCGTTGATTCAATGTATATCGCAATGTGTCTTCAATGTTTTGATATTCAGAGTACTGAACAAATAAAATCATTTATTCGTGTGAAGTAAGATAAAGAAAATGCGGATCGAACACATTGTGGTAGCCGACTTACGCAAGAGGACCGGATTTAACGAATGCGTCTTTCAAAGGTCGTGCAGTCTTTAATGCACACATGACACCAAAATTAAACTTCAAGATGTTTGTGTTATTTGAATGTCCTGTACACGAGGGTCTTTACCGATTAATATAGCTGGACGTTAGCTTTAAAATTTGGCTTTAAAGGAAGCCTGAGAGCTTATCTGAGCAGCACTTCGCCACGTCGCCCAGGGTATGAAGTAAGTTGAGGCCCTGTGTGACGTTCCACGAACAAGGCGATTGTAGTCGATGTCAGCGAACTTTATGAGGGCGCACACTGGCAACCAGCGACGACTTTGGTACCCCCCCCCCCCAAACTCCCATTCTCTGTTGTCGGCTGCTCTCAAGAAGGTTTGCAGTGCTTACGCTAGCAATGTTTTATTATTGTTGTTATTTCTTAAAGAGGGGGGGGGCACACTTCTAACACCCACATTGTTTCATTGTTCGCAGCGCGCGGGTCACCTGACTTAAGAGCGGTGTGTTCAGCGTCACCGGTTAAAGCGCACGTGGTCTCCGGCACTCTCCCGCTGTGGGGCGCCAGTTTATGTAGATCTTGGCGGGCATTTCGAACTCACGCAGAATTCTCCATTAACTGCGCTAGAAATAAATATACCATGGGTTAGAGCACTTGCGATCCAACTTCATGATTATACCAGATCCATAGCTACAAGTTGCGTTTAAAAAGTCGCAAACAAAAACTTCGCTGTCGTGGGCCCTTAAGCTCTCTGCCTGGGAGGGGGGGGGGGGGGGATGTACACTGCCTTTTTGTTCAAAAGCCATGGGCGCTGGTATTTGCACGTGACGGGACCAGGAGGTGCATGTGAAGGATTCGGAGAAAGCAGGTCGCAAAGGTCCACAGCACATATGCAAAGGGAGAGTTGCATCAGCCAGCCTACTGCTGCGATCAATAAAATAACAGGAAAAAAGATCTACTTGTAGACGATATTTGGCTTCGGCTGTAACTCGTCTACAAGTACGTGCAAGAGTCCAGCAGGCTCTTGGTGCTAATATTGCGTGGCGAATTTTTTTTTTTCGAGACTTAGTTCACACATGATCTTCACAGTATTTACTGGCATTCACTCCCGTGTAAATTTCTGACAGTAACTAACTCTCGTTGTGTATCCCTCCGCAACTCCCTTTTTTCTTCAGAATCGCTTGCCGGAGTCGCCAGTGAGGCTCGTGGCTCGTCACTTGTGATCTCTTTTGCTTTGATGTCGTAGACAGCGGTGTCTTGATGTAGACAGTTTATCAGTGAAAGTGTGAAGAACCTACTGCACTCATCCACAGCAATTGCGTCCGCGTACATGAAAGCTTGTTTCGGCGAAACGGCTTCTCATCATCCCAACACTAATAAAAAAAAAGAACCGCATACTCACCTAACTAAATACTAACCGTTTACTTGCCACAGAAGGCCCTAGCATCTTAGTAGTAAGTGAAGGCAGTAAAATGCATGTAAGCAAAAGTTACTGTCTAGTTAGTAATTGAACAGTGCATGCTGACTAGAGTGGTTGGTTTATTGTTAAATTGTTGATTTTATGAAAATTAATATTATAAAGACAGTCGCGCTCTCCTCGTACATTATTTAATGGCTACTAATTACCTCATCTAACTGTGCCATGGTTGGTGCGCATCACAGCAACATACTTATAGAGAAGTAAATATATATTCATATGATCACATCAAATTCACATGCGATCATAGTCATGTGATTATATGAGTATCAAAACTTATATGCACGGGTCACAGGCGAGAACACGCTCGCGAATACACACCCAAATCTTGAAGACCTCGACACAGCATATTTCTACTGTAGCACAGCTTGAAGGTTATATATACGCCTACTTTGGGATCACACACCGTGTACTCACTAGCAGCCGTAGAATTTAGAATTTATTGGATGTTTTCTACAAGTGATCGTGGGCCATTTATTTGGTTATATGTGTACAGTGACGTAGCACGAAACTTCTATACGAAGGTAGTCAATATACTTAAAGCTTGCCTAAGTTTCGGTTACGAGTGTCATCATCATTGCAAAATGTACTGCGGCATCTACGAAAAGGCTATTCTGGTTAGTAACGGAAAAAGTTACAAGCTATAATAAAGCTGCTGGCTAGTAAAGGTACGCTGCGAAGGTAGTAAAGTACGCTGGAAACAACTAAATCTGCAAACCACGTGCCTGTGTTGAATTTTCACTGCCTTTGTACGTTCTATTACAAAGTTATGAATACCAAAAAAACATTAAATCTATTTTTTAATGTTTTATGAGGCAGCGACTGCGGGGAGGTGGTCCACGCAAGAGGGTTTCTGTAATGAGGGACCCTCCCACCTTCACTCACTGACCACCTGATAAAGTTTTTCCTCTCTCTCTCTCTCTCTCATCATTAAACCATCCTCTTCTGTGTATTCCACTTTTATAATAAGATTTCGTTCCATTTTTGTATTTCTTACAGGAAGGCCTCATCCCATAAAGTTATTTGGAAATAGGCGCTACACCAACTAAATGGCAGCATTCATCTCCGTTAACGTTTTCGTTACAATAAATGTAGATATAAACAGATCTGTGTTTTTCTTTTTGGCTTTGACACTTTACAGAACACTGGAGGTCGGCTGCAACACACATCATAAAGAAATTGAAACCATTTGCAATCCGCATCATACTACATGCATGTGTGTGTGTGTTTGTGGTGTCATTGATGTGAATTGTGTGCCCGTATGGTTCGGGTGTCTCGCTGGTGTACAGGTTTCGAGACTCAAGGCAGCAATCTTTACCCGATCCTCATCTCCACCCGCCATCATAGGACGTCGCCCAAAAAAAAAAGACACTACAGATTACGGTAGACTGAAAACACACCAGCGGTAGACGACACTTGTGTACATATGAACCTATTAGCCGTTTCTGGACAATCATGTGATATTCGGCTGGCTGTAGTTTCACATGATATGTTCTAATGTACTATATTTTGTCTTTTAAGTGAGAAGAAGTAGCCGGTGCCACCATAACGGCACCAACATCACCTATTACTCCATTTGTGTGTGTGTAAAGGGGGGGGGGAGTCCAAGCATCGCCTATGAATGCAAAATCAATACTGACAATAGCTCAACGTATCCAGAAAAGCGCCTTCTCTGTTGTTAAACGTCGTAATATAGCAGCTAAAGAAGAAGAATTCGAAAGATAATGTGCCATTGAAAGGCGTACCGAAAGGAAGGCTCTGTGTACCAAAGAAGGCCTCAGCACTTGCCGACGAACTCAAAGACACATACAGCGTTGCCTGAACAAAGTGAACAGAAAAAAAGTGGAACAATTTCTGGGAAACGCTGGATATGTGAAAACTGCTTAGTGAAATCTCGCGAGTGATCAGGGGCATTTTCGCAAAGAGCCGCAACAGCTGTACCATCGTGTTGTCAGTACATGAGCGCCCATGAATGAAAGAGGTGGCAGAACAGTACTACACTGCTTTCCAGAGGGGCAAATTCTTCTCGGAGCGTTGCAAATCATCAGCCTCGTACACTGAAAGCGACCTTTCTGGACTTAGTGAAATGCTGCCACAGACGGCTTATGTATCTCTCTACGCTGACGATATCTGCATTTGGGCGTCCGGCGTGACACGACCTCAAGTGCGCGCAAGAATACAGAAAGCGGCAACAATGACATCGACATACCTTCGCCAGCAAGGTTTGACTATCGCCACAGAAAAATGCGCAGCGGTGGCGTTTACACGCAAACCGATGTCTTTCTACTCATTGTGCATCGATGGCAGATCAATCCCATATAAGAGCACTCATAGATTCTTAGGCGTCATCGTAGATCGTGACCTAACCTGGAGCCCGCATGTCACATACCTGAAGAAAAAGCTCGTTGGCATTGAGAATGTATTCAAATTCGTCGCCGGAAAATCATGGGGCCCATCCGTGCACTCCATGCTGCAGCTTTATACAGCCCTATTTCTCGGAACTCTCCGGTACAGCCTTCCGGTCCTGTCCAACACGTGCAAGACTAACATCCGTGCACTGCAAAGCGTACAAGCCCAAGCATTTCGGACATGCCTTGGCCTTCTAAGATGCTCATCGACAGTGTCAACTATTGTTATTGCACAAGAACAACCGGTCACAACGCACATCATTGTCGAGACGCTGAGAGCGCACATTCGGCATTTATCACGGCTACCGTCACATCATTTAACGTGTTTGACAGCTCGGAGTCCCCATTCTTCGTACTGCGGTATCGTGACAAAACATCAGGACATACTACCGCCTGGCTTCAAACTTGCCATGCATCCAGCAACTGCGCCATGGAGTCTTCGTCAACCTGACGTGCGCTTATCAGTTCCTGGAATCTTTAAGAAGGCACGCATGTCAACGCTAGCCCTGAAGCAACTGACCTTGCGTCTTTTGGACGAAAGGTACTTCGACCGCATACATGTTTACACCGATGGCTCCACTAATTCCAACAGCTCCACAGGAGCAGTGGTTGTTCCATCTGAAAATGTGTTGCTTCAGTACAAGTTTTCTCACACCACGACGTCGACAGCAGCAGAGCTCGCAGCACTTCAAGGTGCAGTAAAGTACATTCTTCACCAGGAACCTAACCAATGGGCCATCTTTTGCGACTCCAGGTCAGCCTTACAGTCACTACGGTTTGTTCTGCAGCACGGGCTACATGAACAATCAGTATATCAGATAAGGCACGACTACCACGAAGCGCTCGCGGAAGGTCACGATATTGTATTTCAGTGGTTGCCGAGTCATTGCGGAATCGTTGGCAATGACCGCGCAGATGAAGCTGCTCGATCGGCTCATGATCAAGACCAGCGCACGCCCATACCACTCTTGAGAACGAACGCTGCAAGGCTACTACAATCACTTGCTCGCCGTATATCTCTCCTACAATGGAATACGCAGGGTTTCTCCAACACGCACCTGTATTCGATCGACCCAAACTTGCAACTTCGTTTGCCATCCGGGTTCCCACGATGCGCCGAAACTTTACTGTGTCGCATGAGGTTGGGCGTGGCATTTACGAATTCGTACTCTCGTCTCCTTGGAATGGCGAGCACTTCGGCATGCAACATCTGCGTCTGCGAGGAAACGCTTGATCACATTCTATGTCATTGCCCAGCATACCAGACCGAACGACGTATTATGGAAGCCAAGCTCTGTCAGCTGGATTCACGGCCGCTTACAGAAGAGAAGATCCTGGGACCTTGGCCGACGGCTTCCCATACGCGCAAAGCCACGAAAGCCTTCTTGTGCTTTTTAAGGAACACCAAACTTCACGACCGCTTGTGAAAGAACTGTGCGAGGCCGTGCTGTGTAGTTTCGAGCTGACTATTTATGCTTCTCTTTCTTACTCCTCTTCTTTTCTGTCTCTTTTCGTTCTATTATTCCCCATTTCCCCCACCCCAAGTGTAGGGTAGCCAACCGAGCCAAGCTTGGTTAACCTCCCTGCCTTTCCTCTCTATTTATCTCTCTCTCTCTCTCTCTCTCTGGACTTAGTGGTGCCCTTCACAATTGAGGAACTCGTGGCAGCAATCGGCGACATGAACAGGAGATCCGCATCTTGTCATGACGGAGTTAGTTATGCAGCACTCGCAAATTTAGGCCACTAATCCTGAATACGTCTTCCAAAGTACTACATTGCATTCAAGATGAATGTGGAGGTTTCAACGCAATGGATTCTTACGAAAGTGATCCTTATATATTGAAGTCAGGAAAGCAGCCTAGAAATTAGGCCTCCTTCAGACCAATATCTCTAGTCAGTTGCGTAGGGCAGATATATTAAAAAGAAGATATTCAGAAATGACTCACTAGGGTTCTGGAAACTAAAACAATTTACACGGAGGAAATCATGGCTTATGTAAAAATAAGTTTGCAATCGATACTGTAATCGCTTTGATCTTATCAACTGAAGAATATTTCGCATGCGGAAACACATGTATACAGCGTTAATTTGGACTGCGTGTCTCTTCGGCTATCATAAATCAATACTCGACGCTTTGAAAACCTGTTGTATTGGAAGACGGTTTTACGCATGGATTGCAGACTATTTTCGAGGACTCCAATTTTTATTATATATGGCCCTACAGCGTTTTATGCTGTCGAAAAGAAAGTCCTGCGAGCAGCTGTGTTAAGTCCGGTATTATTTAATCTAGCACTAATGCGTCTAAAAAGAAACCTGCCTCGTGCCGTCAGCATCCCATTGTATGCGTACGATACCTTCAATTGGACTGCAGCGTGTTCCCGCAGAAACACCAAACAATGCCACTAGAAAGCGCTGGCAAATATATCAGCCAACCTTAATTCAAGAGGCATCAACCTGCCTTCTGACAAAAGTGTTGCCATGACTTCTTAAAGAAGGACTGTTGAAACATATCGATTAGTGTTGGGTGGTCGCGCCCCGCCATATACGCCAAGACGCAAATGTCTCTTCCAGGAATCATTAATAGGAATCTTACATGATCTCATAAAACGAAGAAACTGAGTGATGAGACTTGGTTGGCGTCGCATGTATGCCAATTTTTAGCAGCAACTTTTGATCAATGGCACTCCTCCATAAAGCGTTCGTCGACAGGATATTATATTATACGACCTGCTCATCTGGCCTAATATATCTTACAGCAAGAAGAGAAGTTGGGCCACTTGGATTACGTTCATAACTGAAAACTTTGTTGAAGCGCACTAAAAAACGGACGGACAGAAGAGGCTGACAAGGACAGCGCTCGCCCTCTCAAAATTTTCAATTAATATATCTTATGCACGGAATAGAAAACTTTTTGCTGCACGCAACAAGCATTCGACTAGGTCGGCAGCCTACCAGTTGTCAGTAGTTTCAGTTGTCAGTAGTTTCAGTTGTCAGTAGTTTCAGTTGTCATAAGTTGGCAACAAATGACACAAATGGACATTGTTTACCACTGCCCACGGCCAGTTAACGTTGTTATGCCTGGGATTCCCGACCGAACGTCATTGCTTCGGCAAAGGCAACCAGTGTCCAGGCCAGCGAGTGAGCCTGCCTGACGCCATCACCTCAACGACGACATCTAGTCCGGCGGCGCCGGTCTGTCTTAGGCAACGCATGACAAGCTGCCTCCACGCACCGGCCCCATGGCAGCCCGATGAGACCATCGGCGTCATCCAGTCGGGTGAGTCCTACGCAATGCGTGCCAATATCAATCGTCCATGGGTGCAACCCAGCGGTGATTCCTGATTGGAGGATTCTGACGCCACCACCAGTGGTGGTTCTGATTGGACGTTGCTGACGCGAGGAATCAGCTGGGGCCTATAAAGAACCAAGCGCGCGATGCCAAGCAGCTGATCTATCCGTCAGAGAGAAGACGACAGCGTCAGAGCGTCCGAAAATGCATGTCTAATGAAGAATTAATTTATACGGTTTCAAGTTTGTAGACCTTAAGAAAATAGCTTTTAAAGATGTCTAATTTTGCGACAGTTTAAAATAAGTTACGTATTCCACATTTTTTTCTCCGAAAGTAATGCAAGCAGCGTTTTCAAACGTGACACGTTTTAAGGATATAGTGTGTTCATTAGGTACATGAATTATTGCTGCCGTAGGGCAAATGTAAATTTTTATATATTGCCTCAAAGTTCTCATAGTGGCAAAAGTGTACTCCACTGAAGTTTGAATAATAAAAAAACCCTATCTTCGATTTTTCTTAAAATCTCGTAAATAGACAACCGAAGGCCATCATACAATAATATAGAAAAACATGTTCCATTATTTTGTTTTTAGCGACAATATTCGTAGTACAAATCAGAGCTTTTCGAGAATGCGCTGATAAGTTGAGAAATCTAGAAATCGGAACGGAAAAGCGGAAATGAGCTTCAAACGCGAGTAAACGTGACCGCATTTGTTGAAGAAAGGCTGTTTTAGCCGATAGGAGTAACTATTTTGAACACGGTATTCTACAGTATCTGAATTAGCTCTTATACGTAGAGCACTGAGACTTCTAATATGTGGTGCCTCTCCATTACTGACACAGAGATGAAGCTGCTGTGACGGCCATGTGTTTGCAACACGTTGGGTAAGAGAATTGAATGTTGAATGAGTTCATAAACGATTCATAACAAATTTTTATCATTTGGGGCACGAAGACTGCCGCATTAGACTGAAGAACACGCTTTAGGGCAAGTTGTCATCCGTCGTCTGCTCTACAAATGAATTGCTGTGCGCCGCATCTCGGAGGCAATGCTCTAGATCATATGGTTCAAAGTAGGGACAAAAATTACGCCTCCCGTAATTTTATCGACAAAAACATTGTGAAATTCATTATAACGTACTATGCTTCAGTTTTGCATTCGCACTGTGGATGACAACTTGCCCTAAAGCGTGTTCTTCAGTCTAATGCGGCAGTCTTCGTGCCCGAAATGATAAAAATTTGTTATGAATCGTTTATGAACTCATTCAACATTCAATTCTCTTACCCAACGTGTTGCAAACACATGGCCGTCACAACAGCTCCATCTGTGTGTCGTGTCAGTAATGGAGAGGCACCACATATTAGAAGTCTCAGTGCTCTACGTATAAGAGCTAATTCAGATACTGTAGAATACCGTGTTCAAAATAGTTACTCCTATCTGCTAAAACAGCCTTTCTTCACCAAATGCGGTCACGTTTACTCGCGTTTGAAGCTTATTGCCGCTTTTCCGTTCCGATTTCTAGATTTCTCAACTTATCAGCGTATTCTCGAGAAGCTCTGATTTGTACCACGAATATTGTCGCTAAAAACAAAATAATGCAACATGTTTTTCTATATTACTGTACGATGGCCTTCGGTTGTCTATTTACGAGATTTTAAGAAAAATCGAAGATGGGGTTCTTTTTAATTATTCAAACTTCAGTGGAGTACACTTTTGCCAATTAGAGAACTTTGAGGCAACATATAAAAATTTACATTTGCCCTACGGCAGCAATAATTTATGTACCTAATGAACACACTATATCCTTAAAACGTGTCAAGTTTGAAAACGCTGCTTGCATTACTTTCGGAGAAAAAAAATGGGGAATACGCAACTTATTTTAAACTGTCGCAAAATTAGAAATTTTTAAAAGCGATTTTCCTAAGGTCTACAAACTTGAAACCGTATGAATTCATTCTTCGTTAGACATGCATTTCAGGTAAAAAATATCTTCCTCGAAACAAAAATATTTGCCTTTTTATGGCATCTGCATTTTTCAAAAATGACAGGTGACGAAATTGGTGCCTCCATGTTGGTGATGTTTGATATTCTTTTCCTCGTAAGTTATGCCGTTAATCATAAAACGAAGTTGACTTTCGGGCTACCTGGTGAGAGGTGCACGAAATATAAAATACTCAATGAAATCTAAAATATAAACTTTTGGACCCGTGTCGATCTCTCGTGGAATCACCCTACTTTTCTGCTAAGATTGTACTGTAAATTTTAATTCTTGGTATCCTCCAGAACAGCACCAGCTGCGGTGTGGGCGTTCGCCGCGTATTCGTAGATTTCTAAAAGCGCGCTTTCGCGCGTGGTTCGGCTTCTTCTAGGACGCCTCAGGTGGCGCTGGCGTAGTAAACCGGTGGGCGCGCGCTGTCAAATTGCACTGCGGAGAAGCGTGAGGTGACGAGGTACCACGGCTTCGTGCTTGCAGCGCCCGGCCGCGTCGATGTAGTATGCACACACTGAAACGGCGTTTTCCTTACACAGTATTTATGACATCTCTGAGAAACAAACTACTTTGTTTTTTCGATGGCGTGAAGCAGTTTGCCGATCTCTGTCGCTGTCACTCCGACGATTCAAAGTTTGCCGCACCCGTCAAACCTCTTTCCACGCGCAATAAAATTGACCCTGTTTCACTAGCACCGAACAAGCCGTGAAATGAGCGAGTCATCGTTGATCTCTCACTGTTTGTGCATTCTTTCGAGGTGTCATTTAAGGCTGAAAACCGAACAATACACGGCGCACTCTATCTCAGCGCGCTAGTGAGGGTAACGCGGCTCCTAGCCGCGGCGGGACGCCGCTGCGGCCGGTTTGCGCGTCCCGGCAGCCAGCAAAGCGGCGCAGTAGCCTAGCGGCGTGCGCAGGAACATTCGAAAACCTAGGCGCATCGTGCCGGACCGAGCGAACGAGGCGCTCTCTGTTTGCAGTGTGTGGGCTGGCTTGCGGATCGACGCTCTCCCCCTGTGCTCCATCCTCCTGCCTCGTTCGCGCGCGTGATCGTGCGTGTGTGCTTGGTGTGTGTTTTACCAGTGTGCCGCTTATGCTCGCCACTGTCCCCGGGGAATAACACCGACCGGACCCACGCCAGACTGCCCCGTACTCCTCTACCCCCTCCACCGGGACTACAGCTACAGCACACCACTGCGGCACTATGGATTTACTTCAGACCGTCCTGGTGGCTTTTCTGCTCGTCGTAACAGGTCAGTCAGTCGAAGATTGACTTTTAGTTCGAGCCTGAATGGTTGAGAAACGTGTTTCGATGCGTTGCAACGTCGTCGCTCATGGTTATTTGAATGTGCCAGAACGGGCCGGTTGCTTCACCGGGCCCCCCCCTTGACAGCGGCGGCTCGCCGGTTTGGGGGACTAGGCAGTGCGCGGTGCATCTCTCGCCGGGACGATAACCTGTAGCGTGGTCCGGTGAATAGCGCGTTCTTGCACGTGTCAAAACGCGGCGCTTCGATGTCTAGGCGATCATTGCTTTTCGGGGGGCGTATCATGCATCAACGAAAACAACTTTAGCGCATTATATAGTCGGCAACCCATGAACACCGCAAGTGTTAAGTTGTTGGACACATGCAGATCGTCTTTAAAATCTACACGACAGCATATTCATAACTCCTAAAAATGCTTCGCAAAAGTATAGTAGCTTGAGCCTGGGCGCTTTTGCGTGTACCGCACAACCGGTCGTCATCAGTCCTGGTTGAATCTCCTCGTTCAGGGTACTTGAAAAGAAACGACTACTCTGCGAGCGCGATGATGTAACTGGAAGTTTTATTCAGCGCCACTCAGCAACTTCATGTGGTGTGACGTAACTGGTAGTTTATTCAGCTCCACTCAGCAACTTCAAGTGGTGAATCAGAACCTCGCTACAGATCTCCATGTAGGCGTTCTGCGCTTGTCAATGATATCACAATTCTTTTTAAACGCTGCCATTATTTTGGTGAACATCAAACGACAGCTCATTTGCACAACGAAAGCTCTGACCGATACGAAAATGACGTTGCATCACCAGAAAACTTTAACATATGTTTACTTGAACAAGCTGAGTGACACAGGTGGTGTTTCAGCCCCGGCCTTGTCCCGCAATCAAAGTTTACAGCGGCGCGTTTTAGAAGTGCGCACATTGGTCAAGCTAAAGATAGTTTTCATTTACAGCACAAGTCGTGTTGCTTCGTAGACTAATCTTTTGTCTCGTTCATTGCTAATCTACGATACTACGAGAACTGGCCATAAAAGGCGATAAGAAAAGCAGGGGGTGGAGCTTATACATTTACGCGCACAAATGTGGCGCGGAATGAAGTCTGAAAGTAAGCATACACCTGACTTCATTACTCTCCAGTCACTCTTACTGTTTTGTCATGAATTGTTTCGCATAGCGGGCCCTGTGTGAAGCAAATTTTTCGACTGCCACCATGGCAGTGCAGGTGGCAGCCATTTCACGTCTGTTTTCCGAGTGTTTCTAACAGCCCGCCCAATAGTAGTTCAGCAGTCAAAGTGACCATTTGCAAAAGACTGTAAGGCGGCTTTCCTGCAAGGTTGCATTCCAACAAAGACTTCTCGTTCAGACTGCATTTCTCACAGCGCACACCCTTCTTTACGAACGATACGTGCCTCGTGCAGTGCTGTGAAAGCTTGCGAGACTTCTTGCATCGATGCGTTTGCAACAAAAAATGGCAAGTTTCTGCCACCAAAAGCTGTTTTTTTTTCGTTTTTGGACCAAAAGTAATTCAAGATATTTGGTGCCTTCCAAACAAAATACGCGGTTGAACGTTTGTTATACGGCTGAATATGTTAGTTTCCGCGTGACGTCACATACAGGCTCTCTGCTCTGAGTACGTTATGATGGCGGCCAGCTGGACTTCCTATCTCATGAGAAGCTGTCTTCTGTTCGCCAGTGGCGCCAAGGGGGAGCACCAAGAAACACGAGAGAGCACCGGCACTAATCGAATGCCACGCGAGGGACCATGAGACGCGCGGAGATGCGCGTTTTGCTGGTCGCACTTCTTGCATTGCTTCCACATCGTTGCACCTGATGTGAGGTTTCGTACGAGGCGGTAGAGAAAAAGTCGTTTTGTCGTACTCGCGTGCCTTCACTGGAGCTAGGAGCAGTAAAAGAACAGTGAGCAAAGAAACCAGTCTGTGCACAAGAGTTCGTGGTTGGAAAACCACTTTGCAGGAAAGCAGTCCTGCACTGCGCCGTGTCGCTTTATGGCAGACAGAAATTAGGTGCCTTTCTGCAAGAACCACTACCACCAGATGGCCGATTTCTTGGCCTTGTCTTCTATGTCAGGGCGTCTGCTGATGCCCACCCGTTAAAAAGGGTATGGCCGCAAATCTAATCAAACCCTTGATCTGCCAACTTCTGGAAGAATTTTTGTAAAACCGGTGAGTCACGGGGTCACAGCACACACACTCACACACACAAGTCAGGCATTACTGTACACAAGCCCATATCAAGGGACACATTGTGATGTCACTGTTCGAGTGCAAATTCGTTTCCTGGTACGTACAGCCTCGACCACAGACCAGCTGGCAGAATGTTTTCCGTTCCTTTCAGCACCCGTCCCCACGTTTTCTTTGATTGGTTCCTCTTTTTACACCATAGTTAACTATAATCGTGGCATTCCCGCAGTAAATTACGAAAAGCCCCTTTTCCTCTGCGAACCTTCACTGGAATGCGGAGGAACGCAGTCTCGGAACACGTGAAAAGCAGTCTTGAAGGGAGAGGTTTCGGGGGAAATGATTTTTACCGAAAAGGCATCTTACGGACGTCGCAAAATGTGCCCTAGGGTCACACTAGTTTGCAAAGTTTTCATTGCACCATTTCCAAATATCTTTCCTTGGAATCTGTGGTAGTTAGAGAAAGTAAAAACAGAAAAGTTTCACCGGGGTAGTTTAAGCGACCCAGTCCTAAAAGTGAAAGCAGGTGGCCTGCAAGTCTGGTCATCGCGCGGCCTCACTTTTCGAACAGGTCCCCACATGCGTGCTCCTCCTTTGCTTTCATTGCGGCCATTCCCAACAAGGAGTCATCAGGCAGGTCATAAGTCACAAGGACGGGAAAGCTCGGGTGCACCCACCTGGCCCGACGTCTTTGCATGTGTGCTATATTTTCCAGAATTTTTTTTAGGTTGAAGTCCTCCTCGTGGCATGGTAAAGTGGAACAGCCGCGCAGAACTGTACGCGCAGACCGCACGTGCAGCAGCATCTCGTCGTTCGCGGTTCGCGCTTACAAGGACGGTGGTTTTCGAGAACCTTGTTTGCAACCGACTGGAAGTATTGAACCAGGCTGGTGGTGCATACTTTCCCCAAGGCCTTGTTCACAGACGAGCTTCTGCACATGTTTATTATCAGTGTTAAGGAAATGCAACGTGGTACGCGTTTGTCGGTGATTTGACTGCCATGGCGCATCTTTATCTGTTGGGCGAGGAGGGGCGCTCCAGGTTCAGATTGTGCATAGAGGAAGGGGACGTCTTTACATACTAAGAAAAAGATGGGCGATTTCCTTTTCGTTTCTGCAACCCTTTCCTTATCTTTTTTTTTGGAAGCTTTGGGTGACCGTTTGTAGATATTACTTGCAGACAAGACCCTTTCTATGCGGTCATGTTTAGCGAAAGCTGTGCTAAAGAAAAATAACAAAAATTGGGGGATAATTATTCTTTTGTTGAACTTTCAAGATACATAGGATGAGTGTGCAAGAAACTAATGTGCCTTTTATATAACGCTTTTCGATATTGGAACAAGTGGTTTGTCGGCGTACGATGACACACATCCGATTAAAAGGAAACGATTTCACATTGCTGTCCTTGGAAACGTTCGGTCAATGCATGTGCGTACAGCCGTTCAAAACTATCGTGCGCGAGTGGTGAACTTTCTGTAAGTTATGGCCGTAATACGAAGCCAAGTTGCTAACATGGCGAGGGTAAGCGCATGCCCACAACGCGTGCTCCGTGGACCCATTGTCTGCTAGGCAGTTCCTTCTTCAGGACGTGATTCCAATTGAGCCCACCTCAGGTGAACCATGTCATCGGCTAATCTGATGAGTGGGTGTGTTACGTATCACTGAATTGTACTTTCTCGATAACTACGAAATAAAATACGAGTAAAACCAATAGACTACTCGCGCTGACTGTTGGTTTCGAGTGCGCTGATGCGAGCAACGTCCTTGTGAAGGAACATTCCAGCAGATGATGGGTCCAGCTGAGCCTGCTTGGTGGGTACGCGTTGCCCTCTTTGCTACTTGGCACTGTTATATGGGGCTGACGTAAAGAATAATGGGGCATATCGTGCACGCTATTGAGATTTGGGTGACTCTAGTTTTGCTAATGCTTTTCCCAAAGTGGTTCTCACTCCACAGTCGTCGATTCGAAGGAAAAAAAACGCGAAACGTGCTGCCGCGCAAATTAGCTTTCACGTGAGTGCAGCTGCGCCGACACCTGACCCCACGCTCGGTCAGTCGGATTTCGCTATTGAGCCGTACTTCCTCGTAGGGACCATGGTTCAATCTCGCATTTCTCGTTCTTCTTTTCACAAGATCCAGCTGAGAAGAAACCAACGCTGGTGTCGAGCACCACGTGGCAGGGTGGTGGTAATGGCGTCTGACTAGCGAGGGTGAAACCAATGAACAGGACACGCCACACAGCGAGTTGGTGCCACTTTATTTTGTGAAGACAGCACCAAATAAAGAATAAACAAAGATAAATGAATGAAAGCCCGAGGCTGCGACTTAGAAGTGTGACAGCTTGGGCTAGTTGGTATGGCATGACGATAGTTATAGCGCGAGAACAAAACGATGACACAGAGACAAGTGTCCTTCGTGTCCTTCTTATCTGTGTGTCGTCGTTTTGGTCTCGCGCTATAACTATCCTCAAGGCTGCGGTGTGTTCGTAGGCATAGAAGGGGCCTGGGGGCGAGGCAGAGGGGGGGGGGCGTTTTTCGCCTAGTCACATAAGGAGGAGAGGTGTAGGCTTTGCGATAAAACTGCTTCAGCGCCCGCGCCTAGGTTGTCTGTTCCCTCGCTTCCTTGTTTACGTGTGTGTGTATATGTGTACGCGCGGTTTTTCTTCGGGAGAACGTGATTGGCACCCCTCTTCAAAGTATAATGACAGCTCTTATATGCCGACATCAACTTGCTTCACAGCCCTGGTTAATTTTTTTTTATTTTGAGGTAGAAGAGGACGTGAGAGTGGCGCTTACATATCTGGACGTCGTTCTTGGGCAGTCCTGTCCCCTAAGTGTACCACTAAGACCGTTTCGCGTATTGGTTTACACTGGTGGCAATTGAGCCCTGTGACGGGGCGTTTACTTATCGGACTTTTTGGTTCCTGGCTTAAGAAGACGTTCCATTTACGTTGAACTGATACGTTCGATGCAAGCTCGGCTGATTCTGGATATTCACGACAGTTCGAGCCTTCACGTAACTCGTTACTGAATTTTACATCTTTCCTCTCGATGCCCATAACAGAGAAGTGATTCTTGAGAGAGAAAGGAAGAGAAAAGTGAGCTTCGTAACTGTCTGCTTCAGTGAGCGACACCTCAACAGTAGCTCACAAGGGATGGGGGTGAGGAGGGATAAAAGGGTAGGAGTAAAGGTGTAGAAAAGAGGAAGAGACGTAAGGTGGTAAGCCAGAGCGAGCGACAACGAACTGAGGGGATAGAAGAGATAGGAAAGATGGAAGCATGGTCACTGGAGTCCGAGGACGGGGAACACTTGCGAGAGCTCTTGTCGGCGTCGGTAGATGGCGTAGAGCAAATCCAGTCGGTGGTGGTGGTGGTGGTGGTTAGAAGATGAGAAAAGGCACCTAATTTCTGCAACCCGATAGCTACACTGTCGTCGAAGGTCGTCGGCGTCAGGATGTGACGTAGGACGAGCCCAGTCGGCCAGAGCTACGCTGACGCCGGAGATCGCGAGGGCACAACCGGTCGGCACGGAATCCAGCAAGCGAGTCTCCCCTGCCCATAACATATCTATGTCGCGTTAATATGCATTTGGTGCGATCGTCTGTGGAAGGTTAGATGGATTATTGTGTTAATGATTGTCTTAGGGCTCAGGGGACCAAAGCGCTGCATCTGCCTCGCTCCTACAGCCATTACTGTTGGACGCAGTTAATCTGCCATTGTTTCGAGAGCATTTACTGCATGCACTCGCAAAGAGACAAGGCGTGGCCGCCGCCTAAGGAAGGGGGTTGAGAGGGCGACGTCTCCCGGCCGTCTGCCACCTTTGACCCCAGCAGGGACACTTTTATAAAGTTTCCCCTCTCTCTCTCGCTCTCTCTCTCTCTTTCAATGGCTGGTTTTTAAAAACTTCGCGTTAAATCTCGGTTTGTCCTTTCGCACTGGTTCGACGTGTTTTGTTTCGGGCCCTTCACGGGGGTGCATAACCGCTTACTTCGAGCTGGTGTTGCGGCACAGCCGTCGTGTCGACCCGGGGTGCCCGTACGGCGGGTGGGCCCCGAATCCACGGAGGCCCGGCTCCTTAATAGCGGCGCATCGCTCACGGCGGCCAACCTTGAACGCGAAGGGATGATTGCGGGGTGCCGTGCTTCTTCTCGACGGCGAACCGAGCGGCCAGCCGGCTCTTTGTTTTTTTCCCGCGCTGTCGCCTCGGGCTCACTTGGCTTGCCCGGGCTTCCCTCGTTCAGCTCTTATCTCCGCTGACGATCTCGTTGCTCGGCGCGCATGTGTTTCTTTTGAAGTTTTTGTTCTAGCTTCTCCTGTCATGCGTTTCGCACGTTTTTTTTTCAGCCTTGTTTTCGTTTTTGTCTTTCCCTTGTGTGTATATTGGAGTGTTTAGATTCAAGCTTGGCGGGAAATTTAAAAAAAAACAAACGCCACAGGACGTGCCACGTACTTCCCTCTGATGTGTGTGTGTGTGTGTGTTTCTGTGCTCGGCTGCTTAATAGTAGGTCCCGGGTTCGATCCCGGCTGTGTCTGTCGCATTTCGATGCAGGCGAAATTCTCGCGGCCCGTGCATTGTGACATGTCAGTGCACGTTACAGAACACCAGATGACCGACTTCCTGGAGTCATCCGCTAAGGCGTTCCTCATAATCATGTCGTTGTTTTAGAACGCAAAACTTGAAATATCATAATAATTGTATTAACGTGACCATAGGGCAAGCCTTTTCATCGTCACGGTCCGCACCAAGTATGGGACGACGACAACTGTAAACAATGTGTTTTTCTAATTTTTATTATTTATTTGTGAAATACTGCAGGCCAAAAAGGCCCACGCAGGAGGGGCACAAACACAAACACAAGATCAGTACATGAGTGACACAGCTTCACTAAAATACATCTGTGTAAGAAGAGAGCGAGTAGAAGAGAAACATCAAAACAAAGAAAGCACGCGATCAGTACATGAGTAACACAGCTTGACTAAAATACATCTGTGTAGGAGAAGAGCGAGTAGAAGAGAAACATCAAAAAAAAAATCAAGCAATATTGGGAGGGGGGGGTCAAGATTCACAGAATTAAACATTGGGTTCATCAAGATCGAAGGTTTGGAGGAAATCAGAAGGCAAGTTATTCCATTCTGTTACAGTTCTCGGAAAAAAGGAAAACTTAAATAAATCTGTCCGCGCAAAATACGGAGTTAAGGATCGGACATGAGAATGACGAGTTTGCCTGGTCGAAACTGGGGTAACGTAATGTGATGGGTCTAGCCCTAGTTTATTGTTAATTAGTGAGTCCAAGAATTTTAGACGGAGAAGCTGGCGCCGCGATTGTAGCGTCTGGATTTCGTTATCTCGCATTAGTTCCGTAACTGATGTACCACGACCATACTTTGAATAAATAAAACGCACTGCTCGTCTTTGAATCTTTTCAAGGGAAGTTTTGCCTTGCCCATTTTTTTCTTTTTTTAGTCTACAGAACTTAGTGGCTCTTACCAAAGTTTTTCAGTTAGCATAAGTAGACGAGTGGCAATCTTCACGGCTTCGTCATTCCTAAACCTTGTGGTCACGTGTACAAAATCGATCGTGCTCGCGTCGGCAAGGCTGAGCTGCGGAATACTCAAAGGCGAACAGCTGTAAGAGCTGCGCATACGTCTGAATAACTTCTGCTAGTTAATCATTGAGAATTCATACACTTGTTGGCATCGCCAATATTTCGTTTTTCATATTGTAGGCAGTTCCAAGATAAGGCAAACGCATCAGTCGGAGGCACTAAATTAGGCGGGCAGATGAGATTAATAAGTTTGCAGGTATAACATGACAGCAGCAAGCATTGGACCGAGTTGATTGAATCAACATCGGAGAGGCCATCGCCCTGTAGCGTGTGTAGGCAGGCTGACGAGGATGATTATGGTTGGAATGATGATTGGAGATAGCCGTTTGTTGAGTTTAAGGTATCACATTATTTGACAGAAACAACTTCACGAGCTTGTGTCGTACACCTATCTACGTATTCAATAACAAATTGACACGCTCTCTGCACCTCGTGTGCGCTCATCGTGTTTCTAAAACCTCGGAGTCGTCACGTTAGACATAATCCATCACGACTACGTTATATATATAAGAAAAGGTACAAATATGGAAAACTGTTTTTTGAGTGTCTAACGAATGCTTCAACGCTCAAATAGACCTTCTAGACTTCGCAATACGGTGTGGGGCGAATCCACCGGTGACGTTTATCGTGGTTTTCTCATTCTGCATGTTGTACCCATCGTTTCCTTGTGCGCGCGCCGATAGTGGACGACCACGCACAGAGTAGGGCGAAGGGAGCCGCTTTCACGATGCAAGCCCGGATCTAGGTGTGTCCTCTCGTGATGAAAGCGTTCTGCCGAGCCATCAAGGAGAAAGTGGCAGCCGGCGAACGACGTCTCCCTTTTTTTATTCTTTCAGCCATTCTTTCTTTATACTCCTTGATTTCGCTGGCAGCCGTTTGCTGGGAGTGGGGGGAATGAGGGGGGCGGGGGAAATCGTCGGAAGGGTCACACGTTCGCCTCTCTTCGGTCCGGAAAACGTGACTGGCGTCGTGATCGTGGCTGCCGGTCGCTTCTCGCAGAAAAGTAGATGGCTCATTGCTATTATAGTGAGCTGCGCGCCAGAAGGACGTCGCGGATAAATTGGCGTTTCTCGGTCACTCGACCCGAGAAAGAAAATGTTTCTCTTTCTTTCCCATGCCATGTTTTTTAATTGTTTTTAATTATTGCATTTAGTGAATTGATGGAATTGTTTCGCGGAGATCGAAACGCCGATAAGTGCTCGAGTAATTATGTTCGCAGTTAACTTGTTTCAGTGACACTGCTTCGAGAAGTGATTTCCGCTTGGTTGTTCCCCCCATGAGCTCGTGTGAGTGTTTCTCCGTATCGTGTGACGTGAGTGGTTGACGTATGTAGGCTGTTTTCCGTAAGATATGCGGGCCCTGCCATGTTGGGCTGTTAGCCTGACGTTTTCTTGTTTTTGCATATCATGACCTGAATTAGGCCATGAAACATCATATGCACCACCCCAACTATCTTTGTGCATGTGCGTCTATACAGTCCGTTTTGCTTTTAAACATACAAAAGACAAAGGTTAACAGCCCAGTATGGCGGGACTCAAACCCTTCCGTAAAATAGTCAGTAGGCGGACCTAGTGAAGGTCTTATGCACTAAGTATAGTAGCAAGACTCCGTGATGTAGCCAGCGAAAGTATATATACACATTCAAAGTTCGAAATATGGAGATTGGGGCACCACAACATGTGTCCATACACCAGCTACCTCAGTGTATGGACATATCTGATGGTTGTGAGAACTACGGCAGCACTCCTGCGGTGTCAACTGCTATGTGGACCCTATCTATCGACAATATATCTCATCGTCAAGGTCCCTACCACTCATTTCCTTGTGTAGTGCCGCTTCGTTATTCCTGCCCTGTTTTAACTAAATTCATACAAGAGATAAATAACAGGAATCGAAGTGCGGCCCAGCCGTGACGGGTCGCACTTCGATGGAGGCGAAATGCGAGATTGGCGTCTGCTTAGATTTGGGTGCACGCTAAAGAACCCCTGGTGGTTGCTATTTCCAGAGGATTCAACATCATGTCCCGGCTATGTCTCTGTATGTACATGTATATGAAAGCCACGAGGAAAATAAATCGAAAAAAAAATTGCAACGCACCCACCGAAGATTCATACCAGCGATCCCTCGATCTTCAGCGCGCTGCATTAACCAATTAAGCCATGTCGCTCACAAAGCCATACATGGTATCCCTAAACATTGAAGTGTACGATGGCTTGATAAATGGAGCAGTGAATTCACTGAAGTTGGGTGAAAGGGGCATTCCAAAACGTCTCTGGCTCCACTTTCACTCTGAAGCAACATGAAAAATTGCCCGCATCAAGTCCAGGACTATTCGGGAAGTTGCTGGTCATGTCCTGCCTGTGAATTCGGTTACCATCGAAATGCGCACCGCCACACTCACTTTAGACGGACAAGCTCAACTCGCTGCCCCAAATGAGTTGTGGTAACGCTCGCGCCGTTGAAACGTCGCACGACTTCGTCGTCGAATCAATATGCATCTAATCAGAAGCCTTGTGGGCTAACGTCATGAACTTCTCGCTGCACAATATCCGTGTGGTTTGCCTACAGGATGTGCCGGTGATTGTCCCTGGGGACGTGAACGGCAATGTACTTTGACGGGAAAACCAGTGGCTTGTCACGTTCCTCGATGTTGAGCTTGGACTTCACCTCCTGTCGGACGTCACACAGTCAACTATTCACAACACCACCTGTCAAGATATTTTGTTTACTGCATTACTGTCAATTCAAGCACTGTCGACCAAGTTCACTGCATTTCGTATGTTTTCTAAATCTTTTAGCCTTACTTGGTATAAAAGCACGATCTGTCATCGCATTCATTGCTTCGGCCTTGTGTCAGAACTGTGACTTTTTTAGATGCGGAAGCATCTTATACTCGCGCCTTGTAGTGCGCCGTCCGCACCGTCCGCACCGCTTCTCAAACATTCGACAGCTGACAGCGCACGCGCCGTCGCGCCGTCGCCATCTGTGCCGCGCGCGCGCTTCTCCTTCGAGAACATTCGACAGCTGACAGCGCATGCGCCGGCGCGCTGTATATATACTCAAGGTCGGCGCTCGCTCGCTCAGTTGCCGCTCGTCCGTTGGTTTGTACGGCGCGTCGACGTCCGAAGTCGCCGTGAAATGAATGCCAACGAATCCACAAACACAATGATCGACGTCCCTTCGACCAGCGCCGCCCTTTCGCATACGTGTGTACGTGTTCACTCATTTAACACCCCCTCCTACAACCACGTTAACCAATTTAGCCATCGACCCAAGTAAGTCGCAATTTAACACCCCATTTCACAACCACGTTAACCAATTTAGCCATCGACCCAAGTAAGTCGCACTTTAACACCCCGTTAACCAATTATATGCTCCGCATCCTCCTCAGTGTTCCCCCGAGGGAAGCTGCGGGTAATTTTTTTTCTCTTCAGGGTTTCGTGGTGCAGCGATACTCTCATTTTTTGTTTGAACTGTTCGATATTCGAAGTTTGCCACCTAACATTGTACGTAGGACATGAAAAGATTTTTTTTTCACGTGTTGCAATCATTTCTTCGTGTACCTGGGCATTTATGTAATCTCCCTATTTTAATGTTATACGGGGCTAAAAAGCAAAGAGCGCACGTGCAGGTAACTAATAAAGCAAATATTGCCTTTTCTCTCAAGATTAGCGAACCTCTGTGAAACATTTTCTGCTGTACTTCTGCCAGACTCAAACGATTGTGTTTTATGGTGTGGGCTTTAGCGGAGCGGTTTTCTCCCTTATTTTATTTCACGTTTGCTTGCACATTTTTGGCCATCGTTATCTTAACTCTCCAGTCTCGGTTGGACATTTGTAGTTACGTTCAAGCCTATATGACGTTCGTTGACGTCTTTTTCAAAAGGGCGTATGTTCGCAGTGTACTTACTTCCCGAAGGAGCAGTTCTCATATGTGTTTTTTTTATTTGAAGTCTTGCACCAAAAAAGGACATTTGCGTCATATGCACTGTGGTGCCTTACGAACTCTCCAAATTTTTTCTTTTTCTTTTTTTGCTCGCTGCCCCTTTAAGCTTCCATAAAATCAGCGTTGTGCACTTCAGAAAAAAGTTGAGGTGTAGGGAGGGATTAGGTGGAAAGGCATCGTCTGAGGATCACTTTGACGTGTACGACTGTAGAGCACTCTTGTGCGGAGGGCCTCCGCATTCGTCGCCGCGTAAAGGTGATTACGTACGGCCAGTGAGCAGCAAGGCGACCGCGAGATCCCTTCTTTTCGGGGAACCGAAGTGCCCGCCTTTATGAGTCACGGCAGCAGGTGCCGCTTTCTTCGTCTCTCGTAATCTCCACCCGCCTTTGCAGGTCCTCGTTTCCTATTAATTTTTTGTTTCTTTCTATCCCTTTCCGTCATCTTTTTAAACACACTGTCCGTGACCATATTATGGTCTCAACGGGCAATCGGAAGCGCGGGGTCAAGGCGGAAGTGATGGTACAACGGGTCGCACCGCACCGTGCGTCCGGTTTTTCGAAAGCGCGGAAACGAACAAAAAATAAAAAACGAAGACCCGTACCCTCCGGGCACTGTCCGTTCCGAAAGGCGTAGGTCACGAACGCCGCCGCGAGCGGTCTGTTCCTTCAGGCGTGCCCCATTCCGCACCGTGGATAATCTAGTGCCTCGACGTACGGTACATGCCAGTTTGCGCCCGCATATAGGTCCGCGGTCTTCCTGGACCTGTAGCGAAACAAGCGGAACCCGGCGGGACAACCCGGCGCAGCGTTCATGCGTTTCGCATCCCAACGCCTTGTTCGGTGCTGTGCCGCCTTCTTCCTCGCGTGTGTGTAGCGTACTGGCTGTGTCACCACGAGGCGAGTTTCGTAAAGTTACGGGCGGTCGTGAGCTCGGCCTCCGGCGTTGCTTCTTTTCTTGCCGGCCTCTGCATCGCGGGTGTGCCGTATAGGGAGGATGAGAAATGCCAGGTGGAGTGAGCGCAACGTATTCTGTGTTTAGTTGAAGCGCGATAATACGGTCGTATTACTAAACCGGTGCGACTACAGGCCCTTTTTGTCTGCGTCTTCGTTCGCGTTCGCTCGGTGACGCACGCTTTAGGTCAAACCGTTTGTAACGTAGTTCCTAAAGAAACATCTGTCAGGCAACAAAAATTGACATCTGTGCAGGCAACAAAACAAGTTAGTGAGAAAGGAACCGATGTGGCATATTTCCTGTGTAGCACGTTTGGTCTTCTTGCTTATTGTCTATTGTTGTTTGCTCAGGATCCGGTTTTATCTATGTTGCACTTGTTCTACAATCAATTTTGCCTGTTAGTGCCATGTCTGCCATCTCTTTGTCCTGCCCAAAGCGCTGATTCGCTTTCTTTTAAAAGCACAAAAGTGTGTAAATTAGGCTATCATTCTAGTACAGACCAGTATGTTTTTTTATAGAATGTTCAACGTCATTGTATTTAACTGGAGAACTGATGACCCGCCACAATTATGGTACTCGACGACTGACCTCCTGGTCGCTGGATCGAATCATGGCCGCGGCAGCCGCATTTTTGATGGAGGCTAAAATGCTCGAAGCCGTGCACCAATTGAGTTTCTCTGCACGTTAAACAACCGCAGCTGTTAGAAACTTCCGGGGTCCTTCAAAATACGGCGTCTCTCATAATCAGATCGTGGTTTCGGGACGTTAAACCCCAACAATTATTATTAATTCAAAACGGTTGATTATTGTGTATTCCAGTCGTATGGTGTACTGATTCAGAGTGAACTTTGTTCTTCAGTGTTGAACTTGCCTCTTTCAACTGGCGCTGCATAGTCTGCATTGATATATACCTGGCAGTCTCTCGTGCGAAGCTAAACACCTCGTTCTGTGAAAATGCCCTTTCTAGCAAGCTTTAACTTAGGTGAAACGTTTAGCTGCGTCGGCAAACTGCAACCACACACCGTGAGATGCACTTTTTTTCTTTTTAAGTTAATGTTTTTCATATTTATAATACTCATGCACGCTACATCGATAGCGTGTTTGTTTGCATGACGGACGTGGGCGCGATTATGACGGACGTGGGCGCGAGGAGGACAGAGCGAGCCAGTACAAAAGGCGCATGCATAGCATATACGTGAATTTTGTCCAATTATAGCGGTGGTACTGGCTCACAAACAAAAGCAGCTTTCTAGGATAAATTTAGCCGGTAATTGTCCATATATGCTGACGTTTGTGTGTGTGGGTCCTCTCCCTCTCCCCCGCTGATGACGCATCTCTCAAGTATCCTTTTCATATGTCTTGCAGATTGCTTTCTCTCTCTCTCTCTCTCTCTCTGTATTTCAATCGCAGCACATTCTTCCAGAAGGTTGCACCGCAGTTTTCATCTCGAAGCGCGTCAACGCGCAAGGTGTTACGAAGAAATGGAATAGCGCAACCTAAAAGAAAACTTAAGGGGGCTCTTTCGAGTCGACTCTCGAGGACCTCGAGTGTAGCGGATCGCGGTGTGCTCGCAGCGTTACTCGCCGAGGAATGGGGCGGAACGGCGAAGCAGCGGTGCTTCGAGTAGCGAGAGCGATGACGGCGCTATACACACGCCGTTTGGCGGCGTCGTTCCTTTAGATCGGCATCCATTTTTCAAGACCCTATCGTCGTCGCCCATCGAGGAAAGGGGCATATTTGGCCGACCGGAGGCGGCCGCTTTTCTCTTTCCTGCGTCAACGTCCTTTTGTTTGCAGCATCGGACGTATAAAGTACCGCTTGTCTTAGAGAGTCCTTCGCGAGCGCCTCTTCTCGAGCGCGTTTCACCCAACGATTTTGTAATAACCCCAGCACTGAGGGCTCATTCGCTTTGGTGCGGGACTCAACCCGTCATTTTATTTCTACTTTATTTCGGGAGTTTGTTAGCAATATGACGCATGATGTCGTTTTAAGAAGTGATGTGCGCTGTCGCCTATTCCTTGCTTGTAACTTAGTTGTGTTTAGAAACAAATGTGGGGCATTCATTGGGTCTTTTAAGAGTCGCTTAACAACCCGTAGTGGTCAGCACGTCACTTTTATTAAATCCCAAAATATTTACAAATAATTCAAGTATAAGTATTTGGAAATAATACGGTACGACTTGAGCAGCCCGCGAAGCTAGAACGTTTTCTGATCGCGGTACTTATTTAATATATCATACTAAGCAGTAGTACCCTAGCGGGAAAAGTTGCGCTATTGCCACGCAAAGCCGCTGAAACGATACCGTGTTAATGTGACTGCTAAAACACTCCATAAGGTCTACACGTCTAGCTGCCACCTAAATCTGTAAAAGGTGGTCCACTTGCCCCGCTCTTCATTCCTTATTTATTTAGTTTGCCAATGTGGATGTCAAGTATGCTCACTCCAGTGGGCTGCGGTAAGAGGAAAAAATGTTACTAGGGTTGCAGTGGAGGAGAAGCCTGCCATATTGGTCGAGCAGTTGGTTCCGGCAACTATATATATATCGAAAATATTATTTCATCTCTGTGCATAATTTCCGCAAGTGCTCTATCATGTACGCTATATATCAATGGTATCCAACACGCTGCCCGCGGGCTCACGTGCATCTCATCAACCTACATTTTTTTTTTTACCTTAATATATGTTCATGAGCTACGCAGGTATTGTTGGTCTAAATGATTGTTTTCTTAAGGTACCCCGTGTGACCACTATGTGCTGAAACATAACCATAAAACGAAAACTATATTTCAGAATTAGCATCCGAATACAGTCGTTTTGAAGGTCGGTACCGTCATGCATGCTGTTGCACCGCTGGAACGAAACGTCCTTCATAAGTAATCGTATATGAGACATGAGGAACACTTTATCTCAAATGACAACGTTTGGCAAATATTTGTACATACGACCTTCTCCCCTTTTTCCTCACCGCTTTTACGTTGGGCGCTGAAACGACCAGGGCGTCACGGAACTGTGTGACTGCGGCCCTCTAGCCGAACTGAGTTTTATAGTCCTGCTATGTGCGCGCACCGTCTGATACGTCGTCGTCTCTATAGATGCAGCAAGCCGTTGGGCAAATGCTGTCGACAAATTCGCAGTTTCTGGATCTCTCTAACGCTCTGCTGATGTTGACGCGTTAACTATGCGCGTTCTGGATGTGAATAAGACACGGGATCGTTAGTTTTGTCTTGTTGTGACCAAAGCACACGATCATAATCGCATCTCATGCGGCGGTTAACGTCCGCCTCTGACGTTGAGGTAAATAATTCGACTCCCAGTGCACTGAACACCGGTTTTCCTAGTTTGATGGACCTGGCACCTGACAGTGCATGTGTGCACATCCAAAGGCGCCCTCTACATTCCTCTATCATTTCACCTAGGCCCCGATCCTCCTATGATTGCTGCACAGTTCTCACTTACATGGGCTCCAAAAATGAGCATCTTTCTGAAGCTCTTGAGCGACAACATTCCATTCAGGATGCAGTTTTTGTGGTGCAGCAAACACTCGGTAGAAGTAGCGATGTAATAAAAGAAGAGGAGGAGGTTTTGGGTCTGGTAACGTGAGTGGTCTATCTAGAAAGAGTCTTCCTTTCCTTCCAAACCTAACGCGAGTGGTTGATGCTTGCGTGCCTATACCTCTAATACGAGAGTCCAGGAACAGGATGTAACAGGGCGGCTACGTTCTAACTTCATAGTGTACGTGTAAAATAGCAGCGTAAGGGCAACTTCGCAACAGGATATCGGATGACTTGTGTATACGAAACGGCATATAATGAATGATGAATGGTGTACATGGGGCTTGGGAATCGATGCAGCATGCGTTGCGAGGTATGTTCGCAATCTTTCTTACCTATGTGTCAAAGCCGCGTGCAGAATGAACACCTTGTAAGCCAAGCGAGTAAAGCATCGTATGTACAGGTACTTTTTTTGTGTGCTTATATATCGAAGTGATTTGTATCGTCTTATATTTCGCGCCTTAGTCACGAGGTGTCGGCTATACCTCGAAAGCACGTATTGGTACGTTTTTATACAGTGTCATTGATTCCGAAAGTTGTTTTAACTATTGTATGCCTAAGAGAGATGCCATTGAGGTTTCGTATAAGTTGTCGCAGAATCGCATATTCGTCACAGTCCCCGTTTTGCTTAGGGCATATACACACTAGCGTTCGCACTGAATGAACTTGTACTACTTACAAAGGCAATAAGGTTCAATTTCAACAAATGCGGGCCCTATGTTTCACCTACTGCGTTGCCATGGAAAGTGCTAGTATAGATCCCCTCCAGCGCCGAGCCAAAATAGCTAGACTTAAAATCATGTGCTTGCTTATTCATAATAAAGTGAATATAAATGTCACTCACCTCATAAGTCTACAAACACGACCTGCAAGACATAACCATACTCAGATGCTCACGGGAAACTCCTTTCATACGGACTGTTTCAAGATTTTTTTTCCGTTGGTCATAAGAGAATGAAATATTCTCCCTATATACATCACAGAAAGCACGTCACTAACATAGTTCATAAATGCACTTGAAGCGAATCACGTATTCTGCTAGGCAGTTGTTTTCTCAATTTTTTGTTAGCTTTGTCTCTTATTGACGTGAACTTATTGAGAGCGTTTTTTTTTCGTTATTTACATGCTACCAATCTTTTTGTGTTTTTTGTAATTACTTGTTTCCATTGTGTGACAATTGGTCAAATTTGTGTTAAATTACGGTATATGCCCTCCTGCTATGATTCCTTTAGTATTGGTAGTATTTTGAAATAAATAAATGAATGAATAATTCAGTAGTGAATTTTAACATTACCTAATATCATTACTAATTTTATGTGCAAATAAGGTTACACGCGAATTCTTTAAGTTTGAGCCTAGTACTAGTTCTTATATGCCCGAACTTTGATATAAACATGACGGCCAATATTTCTCTTTACAGAATCTCGCGCGTAATATTTAAAAGCTTCTGAGAGCAGTACTCTGACTTTAATATTCATATAGTGGTTTTCGGATGTTAACCCCCCATATCAATCAATCAATCGGTCAATCACTCAATCCATCAACTCTTACTTTAATGATCAATTCATTCATTCATTCATTCATTGAGGGCATACATCATGAAGGAACAAAGGAAAGTGTGTCACGTGAACATCTTGAAACACTGCCATAAAAATGAAACAGGTGCATGCTGGGAAGAGGTGAGCTCCGCGTAGGGAGAGTGGGTGGGGGAGCGGCGTCCGAAAATGTTTGCTTGTAGACACTTGGCGTGTTCCCTCCTCTTTTTTTTATTTTCCTTCCTCAATGACCTGCAGATCCCTAGCTGAAGTCCACTCTCGGTCGTTATCTCTTTAGTCACTCTGGGTGTGCAACTCTGTATGTACCGCGCCGTAACAACAGACAGCCGTTAATTTTCAGACGGAATGTTGCTCTCGTTAACGCGGGCAGTCTTGCGGCCCCGAGCGCACACGATGTCACCCGCGAAAACAGGTCGCGGCTTGCGAGCCCGCCTAAATGAGCAGCACGATCTCCGAGCCGCACTCATTCCATACGAGGCATTGACGCCTGCGACGCGTCTCTCTTCGCGACTATACGGTGACACGAACGCACGACGAGGTCATCACACTGGGAAAAAGAAGAGCACCTGCGAAACCGGCCGGCAGTGTCGGTATGGTGGCTAGTGTCGGTGTGACCTCGCGACGGGCACGGTGTTGCTGCGCAAGCTTTTGTGTAGTTACTCGGAGAACGAGGCGTCGAATAAGTTGTCGGGGAAAGCGGTCACGCACTGACAGCCGCTCTCTCATGTGGCTGGCGCGCCTTCTGCTGTGAGCGTGCGTGCTTTCATCTTTATTTCGTGCGCACCTCGCCGTCTGACTCTTAAGCCAGGAGGCTCAAACTCGTGGTCCGTCTCTTGAATGTCTCGGCCTGTGCATGTGTCGGCCCATGCGGCCTGGTCCTTGTCCCTTATTTAAAGAAAACAACGTATGTTGTTGAGTCACGCAAACTTGACTGGCCTCAAGGATTCTTTTAGGGGCGAAGCTCCTTATGCTGTGGGTCGTGCGTCCGCGATGTATGTAGTAGTAGTAGCCTTCGTCGTAGTAGTAGTGTAGCCACCTCCACGGCTGGACTAGAGAAGCGGCACGTGCGCAGTAATTTGAATTGAGGAGGAAATCAGCCCACGTTATTCATAAGTAAAAATATAGTTTGTGATGAAATAACGTACGGAGACGAGTATCGGTCATTTCATCAATGAGGCACTTTGAGCACCATCTGATTAGACAGGGTTACCACGTTTAACTCGCTGGACGTAATCTACTTGGTTTTAGGGAAGTTTAGCGAGGGTGGAGACGCAGTGCCATGAACTAGCGGTGGTGAAAGGTGGGAAGTAGACACGAAGCGCCGGCCCTACGGAAGTGCGCGCGTGCCACTCCTCGAGTCCAGCCGTGTCACCTCTCGTTTAGTCCTTGGAAAGTTCGCTGGATGACGGTACTTTTATATGATGAAAATATGCTAGATAGCGGTACTTGGAGTGTTCACTATAGATGGACGTATGGATGGACAGACGTTCGGACGGAAGGACAGACAGATGCTCGGACCTACGGACGGATGCATGGATGAACGGACGAACAGATGGACGCACGGATGGATGCGTGGACGCACAGATGAACGGATGCATGGATTGTCACACAGACGGATGCACGGACGGATGGAAACGCGCACGGACTGACGAGGGCTTCGCCCCACTCATCATCATGCGCTCCGTGGATATGCTGCGATTTTTTTTTTTCGTGGGGGGGGGGGGGGGGGGCATAACAAAGGTTTCTACTCCTCGTACTACTACTAATACTAATATTGTCGTGAAGCCTAAGGCCACATCTCTAGAAAGGATCCATATGGGAGATATCTGAAAGGCCGTCTTTCGAGGAGGCACTCTAGCTGACTTTATTTCGTGTGGACGTCCCCCGTTTCTACCTTCCTGACTGTCCCAAAACTTGCAGGGCATAATTTCGTGGTTAAGGCCCACTAGTTGAGATGAGCTTGAGACCTCTGTAAGAAGGTCTTTGCTTCAATAATAATAATAATAATAATAATAATAATAATAATAATAATAATAATAATAATAATAATAATAAATTGTCACACTTACTCTCGCAACAGTTTTTTTTTTATAAAAACACTGAGGAGTTAGTAGTCCCTTGTTCGTGTGCTGTAACGTGCATGCTTCATTCTCGCCTCTAGACGCGATTCGCCGTTCTTCTAGGTGTCTTGTATAGGACTCAGTAATAAACTGATTAAAACGATTCGTTTGGCACTGCGTGCATGGCTTCTGTCCGGCCGTTGCGGAGGTTGTGTGGCGCCGATACGCTGGCACTTGCGCAGATTCCCCGGGGCAAACTGATTGGCCTCCGCTGCGTCGCTGTCGATTCCGTTCAATCCAATTTACGTGGAAGTGTCCCGAGTGACCTGGAAAACGCGTTCGTTGTTCACCGGTGCTGTTCTGACCTCTCTCCGTCATTCATTCAATCGATGTCAGCGTCGATAGCACTCTGAGTGAGTGTTTTATATATATATATATATATATATATATATATATATATATATATATATATATATAGAGAGAGAGAGAGAGAGAGAGAGAGAGAGAGAGAGAGACTGCCCGTCGTGCCCAGTTCTGAAAGGCCAAATGCGAAAAGGCAGTACATAGACTTTAAAGATGTAGGAATTTAGGGCTCTCCTAAATCCAGAAGAAATGGCTGGAAGCGCACGAAATTATATACCTAAAATACTCGTGTAAGAGGTTTTTTTTTTTTTTCAAAAGGAGACGTGATCGCCCTCATGCACGGTTTGCCAGAAAATAACGGCGAAGAAGTCCCAGCCCGTCGACTCCGAAGTTTTTCAGCGCATCGCGGGGGCCTACGACATCTGCGTGGTCTTCCCGAGAAAGTCTCTGCCGATGAGTGGTAATGGCAAGCCTTTTTCAACAGCGATGCTGCTCCTGGTCGAGCCTTTCGTGTCCGGTATCCACGGTACCTCTTGCGGGGATCATAAACGGGTAGGTGCCACAGACGTGGTAAATCCTACCGCTCACAACTGGTCCACTAGAATGATGGTAACAGTTAGCTCAAACAAATGGGTATGTGTCACACAAATACCGTGGGAAGACGTACAAGATACGATCACTTGTTTCAGGAGTGCCAGAGGCCTCGCAATTCGAACTGAGTTCACGGTGGATAAATGGGTGTACTGGTCGCATTACGGCTTCTGAAGATATATTGCGGCACGATATGTCGGTGCCGCTAAGCGTGAGCCAGTTTTACACGGCGTGCCGAATTTTGATCTTTTTGGGGGAGTGTTTAGCGATCTCTGGTGATTCTGTAAATATATGAACACCTGCAGAATCTACGTCGTATGAACTTAATAACCGTTATAATACGTATAAATGCTTCCGATATCTCCACAAGAAATTTCCGACCTGCATATTTCGAGCTGGGCCAAATGCGTTCTCGCGTCTCTTCCTTATTCGCTTATGCATGGTATATCTAAGGTTAAGGTGCTTGCACGGGCAGTCTGCGGTAGACCAGCATCATCTACGAAGCTTATGTCGGGTTAAATATGCAACAAGCTACGCCCCGGTGCATTCATTCGTGTTCACACAGCTCTGCATCGCACGTTTTCCGGTTGTGCGAAGGCATACCATACTTCGCGACCGGTTAATGTAAATGAACGCGTGGGCTTTGCCGGTTTCTTGCCTTGAAGGCTTTGCAGTCAGCTTAGGCGCACCCTTGGTACCACTGCGATTCGATTGTGGCCTCCCTTGAACCGAAGCCAGCGGGGTCAACTCTCGACCCAAACTACATTCGTAATACCAGATGCGTTACTCGTGTAACAGTCATTCCAGTCGGAGTGCGCACCGTTTAACCCGTTTGGACCTAATTTAACAATCCTTCTTTCCAATCCTGCGTACGCGTGAGATCGGAAATTATGGATTGCAATGTCGGCATCACTACATACTTACAGAAGCAATGTTGTAACAGTGTCACACGGCGCACTCTTTCTCGTGATTAAGCCAGGTATGAATCACATCTCTGAACTGTGAATGGCTGCCTTAGTCATCAACTTAGTCAATCACGATCAATTTCTATCCGTATCGAAACCGATCACGATCCAAGGTAACAGTGCGAAACCGGAATTAGAAATATCAGTCACGAGTTTTTATTTGTAACATGGATTCAAGACAGAATTCACCTAAATCGCCTTACATGTGTGTCCTGTACCGTGCATTCCACGGAATAGGCGCTTTTTGAGGTTTCCTTTAAAAAAAAACACACAAATATATTACTTCGGCCGTTGGAACACCGCTGAAATACGGTAGTTAGCCAAGCAGAAAAAAAATACGTTTGCGTTGTAACGATTGTTAAAGCATGCAGCCGGCCTGAAGGTGGACCAAAGGGGGAAGACGCGCAAGTTATGGATATCACAATACTAGACGCGCAGGAACGTATTTTTGACCTAAACGATTTTTTTCGTACAGATAGCTAGCAATGACTAAGCACCACAGTTATAAAAACCAGTTTATTGCAGCAATCGTTATTAATACTTTCAGATGCTTCGTACACAATCGTATACGTCTGTTGTTTTTGCTAGTTGTGTTGACTATAGGGCTGAATAGGAGCAAGATGTACTGAGGCTTTGATGTACTAAAGCCTGTTGTATGTAATCACTTTTATGAAGGCAGCATAGTGGCTGACGAGTCGAATTGAATATAGCATTAGACAGAAGTATGTCTGGTTGGTAAGTAAACTGAGAAGAAGTATATTTATCTCCAACCTAAGTTAATACGTGAAAGCACGTATGAAAACTCGACGTTTCGGAACCGACTTGGTTTCTTGCTCAGGGGGGACTGTAGCGACGTTACAGCGGTGTCTTGAATGCACTCGCGCGGCGGTTAATGGCGTCACGTTTTGCCGCGGAGCGTAGTCCGTGTACATACACTGAGGGAAAGGTTCCGAGGGAATCATTGATGTTTTGTGCGAGTGTACTTCGCCGCGAACGTATTAGTGCGCTGTCACGCGAGAAAGTTTAGTGTCACTCGCAGCAAAGTAATCACGCCGGCCAATGTGTTCCCCAACCTTACTTCGCTAAGACGAAGTGTGTAGCCTCAGTACCAAGGGTTTGCACAGAAATACGCTGTAGCCTAAAGCGCCGCTCATAATATTTTAACCCGTTGTTTTCGTAATAAGGAATATTGCTATGTAATTAAACAGGTCTATATACATCAAACAGCCTCGCTGGTTTCAACCTCGGGCAGTTCGCGGCCATGTCCGCTATGCGGATGCGGCAGCATCGCTCTAACTGTGCAATGGCTGTGTCCGTCACGTTGTCTACTTCCAGGCACACTTCCGCACGTGTAGGTGAGTCGTTCTCTAGTTATTTGCGAGAGAGTATGCCACTGGTGCTATTTCTAGGAAGACAACGTGGTCCGATGATGAGGCGTGAGGCGCCAAAATAACAAATATGTGTTGCGCCAGAAATCCGTCAATTGCCACTGTCAACATTTCCGTTTAAACTTCGCTTTCTGGCATAGCAGCGAACCGCCAACATGACACTGTCAGTACAGTCGTTCAGAGTGTACTTAAGTTGTCACTTGTGACATGGGTATTAATCGCGCCCTAACTTCGTCACTCTAGTTCCTATCACCTGGTAAGTGACTTACTTCTAGCTGCCCCTCAGCTAAGCACGACGACTTGGGCCGTTCGCGTGCAGTCCAGGATCCTCGGAAAGGAGGTGACAGGGTCGTTTCTGTTTCGAGACTGGTTTATTGTTAACAATGCCTGGAAGGACGCAAAGGAAAGCGAAAGGGTGAATAGGAAAGAGGAAAGATCAGAGACCGTTCCACGGAGGCTGGCGGGTAGAAGGTTTGGGCACAACCCCTTCGGTCTTGTCGGCGTTGTGTTCTTGTTCGCTGGACGTCCCCTTCGCGACCCGTGTAATCGGGCGGGGATGGTCAGACCTGTCAGTCTTCTTCAACGACGTCTGTCTGGCGGGAAGGCACACAGAAGTAGGGCGCTTTCTTGCAAAGTTGTTTTCGAACCAAAAGGTCTCGTTCACAGACAGCTTTTCTCACTCATTGTGTTTTTGCCTTCTCTTACCCACCACTTCCTCTTTTTTTTTTTTTTGAAGAACAAGTGCATAGTCCACTATGCGATCTGTGGGTTCGTTTCAGGGGGGACAACCACATAGTCGTTTTTTGGCGGGTGGGGGGGGGGGCAGTCGTTTTGTAGTACTCGCGTGCCTTCACTGTAATAGGAGTGGTAAAAGATCAGTGTGCGAAAAAAAGGAGACGAGACTGTTTGGTTGGAAAACAAGCTTGCAGCAAAGCTACCTTGCATATTTCTGCAAAGGGTCACGATTCACGTCAAAAACATTTTTTCCCTCATGAGCAAAACCAACAACTTTGCATTGTATCTCTAGCTGGAGGTTTGATTCTATATATGCAAGAAGACGAGCTGCAGGAAAGAAGTTTTTGCAGCTCCATCTGTACGCATTTGCAGGAAGCAGCCAACGACCGCCGCCCCGCCGCGGTGGTCTAGTGGCTAAGGTACTCGGCTGCTGACCCGCAGGTCGCGGGTTCAAATCCCGACTGCGGCGGCTGCATTTCCGATGGAGGCGGAAATGTTGTAGGCCCGTGTGCTCAGATTTGGGCGCACGTTAAAGAACCCCAGGTGGTCAAAATTTCCGGAGCCCTCCACTACGGCGTCTCTCATAATCATATGGTGGTTTTGGGACGCTAAACCCAACAAATCAAATCAAGCCAACGGCCGCCATTATGCATGAGCAGTCCCGCGCGTTTTATGCACATGCATACCACAGATCACACCAAATGCTCCCATCAAAACGAAACGTCTCCCACGTTCATACTTCTTTTCCCTCACATGAACGGCACGCTCTAGCGTGTTCTTATTTGTTTTCATGCAAATGGTGGCAAGGACAGTGTTGCTGGTGTATATGCTATTAGTATATGACGCATCTACAGTCACTTCTTCATAAGTAGCGTCTGAAATGGTTCAATCTCAGTCCACTTTCCGCCAGGATAATTGAGTGAGCATTAAAATAAGTATTTTTAAAGACGATAGTCTTTATTGTGGACCTTCGACGCAAAAACATTTGTCTCTTTGTTCGCCCCCTAATGGTACCCTAAACGGCCCCAGACGATACACCAAACGGCCGACGCCATCCGCAGCGCTTACCAATATTGCTCAAGATTCAGCGTTCATACTTGTGATTGTCAATTAAAAAGCAATTATTGTGATTTTCTGAGGCACCATAACAACACGCCAATATTCCGTGTGTATTTTACTTGAAAAGGCATACATAAGCAATTCTATACCGTAGCGTTTATCACGCTGCGATGACCACGCAACGCTTGCACGGAAAGGCAAGTGTTTCGAACACTTTGCTAAGACCACACGATGATGGCACCTAACCGTCGCCTTGCGTTCTACACCTTATCACCTCCGAGACGGGCGCGCTCGAGATAACTGCCATATGGCGCTTATGTCTCACTTGTGACGCGACTTGATGCGCTCGTTCACTCCGCTGTACGCTCGAGGTACTCTAACGCAGCGCCTCCAGAATACCATGCACCGATTTTCTTGCGCGGAACAATAAATAAACGTTTTTTTTTTCACTCTCTCCAGACGCAAGACTATCGTATTTCGACGACAATTGCAGTGTAATATGCAGATACGGGGCCAGTTTTTTAAAGACGATAGTCTTTCTTGGGGAACTTCGACGCAAAAATTTTGGTCTGTCTGTCTGTTGGTCTATACATTTGTCTATTTCTCCACTATTAACAGCCTCGGGTACTTGAAACGGCCGACCCCATCCGCAGCGACCACCAATGTTGCTCAAAGTTGACCGTTCATGCTTGTGTAATTGTCAGTTAAAAAGCAATTATTGCTCATGTCTGGGGCACCATAACAACACGCATACATTCTGCATGTGAATCTCTTACTAGAAAAGGCATATATAAGTAATTTTAAGGAACATACCGCTTATCACGCTGCGCTTACCATGCAACGCTTGCACAGAACGGGGAGTGTTTCCAACGCTTTGCTAAGACGAGATGGTGGTGGCACCTACCCGTCACCTCGCTTTCTACATCTTATCACCTCTGAGACGGGCGCGCACACCCGTCTCAGAGCCACGCGCTTTGGTTTCTAAGAAAACTACCAGATGGCGCTCATATCTCGCGTGTGACGTAACTTGATGTGCTCGTTCGCCTCCGTTGCACGCTCAAGGCACTCTAACGCAGCGCCTCCAGAATACCACTCACCGGTTTTTGCGATTTTCTTGCGCAGAACATCAAATAATTGTGTTATTCACTCTCTCCACACGCAGGACTATAGTCTTTCGACATTTGCAGAAACATGCAGATACGTGGCCAATTTTTTTCTTCAATTACCGTTCATTGCCTGTTCAAAAGCTGATCGCAGCAAACAAGCCTAGGTGAGTTCAGTCACTCCTGTGATAGTGAAGATACACGTCCAATATTTTGTCAGAACAGATATCTTTCAGATTTGACTTCATATCAAAAGTACTATCGTTTTATCCTCGTTCCGCTCATATAACATAGCCTGTGTAGCGCCTGCATATGGTATCTTTGTAGCGTATTAGGGTTAATAATATCATGCACCCCTCTGTTTCGACTCACCCCCCTACCCCAAATAAAAATTCGTATGAGCGGCATTGCAAGTGGCATTTCGCCTCGCGAGATGGCGACAGGAAATTAAACTTGTCACACAGTAGCAGCGCAAGACAGGATGCCTCAAATGTCGCTATCACCTCTTTCCGCGTATCCGCATACCTATATTTTTTCTTTCTTTTTTTTTTCGCCAACTTTTCCGTTCTTGCTGAGTTGGGCGTTTCTTTTTGCTTATACATCACCAAGGTGGAAACGGGAGCGGGGAGGGTTCCTGCGCATTTCCTTCTCTGTTAAAACACACCCTTGTCTCCCTTCTTTCGCTGCTTGTGAGTCCTCTCCGGCTTTCTTCAATCGGTAGCGGAATCTTCTTTTCCGGTTTCATTCTGTGCCCCGTCCCAAACAGCTACGTTCGTTCATCCGTCCTGCCAGTCTGCGACGGAGAATGGCAAAGTAGTTACAAAAAAAAAGTTGCAAGAAGTTTCAGCGCTGTGTATGTGTGCTTCTTGTAAGTCCAGTCTAGGCAGGCTGTTTCTCGCTTACTAGTAACCGGTTTGCGGTTTTGCACTGGGGGCGAGGAGGGAGCGGGAATAGGCGTCGAAAAAAAGACACAGAATAAAAACGAAAAAAAAGCATACAGACGTGCCCGCAGGGTCTTCCGATCAGAGCCGTTCTGATGCAGGTTGACCGCAGGAAACGTAGATCGCTTACACAGCCTTTTTATGTGACGTTAAAGGAGAACACACACAATTTTGCAATCGAGACAGCCTGCGCGGTCGATTCACTTGAACGCGCGTATGTGAGCTGGAAAATATCAACAGTGAATATAGCTTGAAAGATATTTTTAAAGCAACCTTCAACTATGAATTTTGAAGGTAAAGGTAGGGAACCCTGTTACTTCCATCTCGTCACCACGCTGGAGTCAAAGAAGTTATGATGATGTCATAGCTGCCATTTTTTTTTTTGCCACATTTGTTTCCGGAGTATATTTCTCGGCGGCTGATCGTGAGTGCATGGCCATGACGCACTCTTTGAAAATTTTCTGTTTCACGACACTGCAGTACCGTTTCTTACGAAGGGAACTCGTGGAGAGGATCTTGCGGAAGTGCGTCTCAGTTCATGTGCTGACGTGTCGAGAGCTGCACACGCTAGGTGGCGATAGTTGCACCCTGTGACTGGTCGTTTTCGGAGCTCTCTCAAACCGCAACTGAAACTGGTCGATAATGATGAACCAGTAGTTATCTGTCGCATACTGCAGCAGACGATGTGCCGCGTAATGAATAACAAGGCCCTAGCCACACATTCCAGCGAAAAATTGAGAGGCGAAAGTTCTTGGGTCAGTACCCTCTTAATTGGGTATTCAAACGAAAATTTTCAGTTGTCTTTTTTGCGTCAAATCAGAAGCCAAGCTCTCAAGAGCCTAGAAAGTGTACTTCTAAGCGGGAATGCACTGTTAAAAGTCAATTACAGTGAGTTTTTTAAAGCTGGTTTCGGTTCATGCTGTACCCTGACGTCACAACATGGTATGAGCTTCTGACCACAGGCTCGCGCAAGATATTCAGGGCCGGATTAACAGTGTAGAGGGCTGGGTTCAAAAAAAAAAGAAATATTAAGAAAAGCCCCTTCCCCCCTCCACTTTTCTTTCCACGTTGTCATCTGTTCATGCTTGAGACTTGACGCTTTTTAGATTTAACTGCAAAGAACACAAGCCATATTTATTCTAAGCTACTCCGGAGTTTTTAATATCACCATGGCGTTCTCTTTCTCGTGGTGCCCGTGGAGAGATAGTCGTCGTAATAATTAACAATACAGCACACGAAGACACACGAACAGCATTAAGATTTGTGCGGTTCGTTGGATCATGACATACTTGTGCGAAAAGTTAAGACGAAAAGAAGGAATGCACACAAGCGCGACTGCTGCTAAAATTACCAGAATTCGTATTGTCGCCTGACATCAAGTTGTCCAGGTCGATATGTGCGCGATGGCAAAACTGACTTTAATATCAACATAAAATATATTGTCAGCATTTGCTGAGGCTCGCACTTGCTCGCAGCCGTGTCTGTATACAAGAGATTCTGAACATTTATGCACTGTCAATGGCGCAGGATTTCTTCCGAAACGGTCTGGTCGTCCACTTTGTCGAGCACGTTCAAATGTCACTGTCTCTGTGAACAACACTGTGGGACAGCCGCACAGAATACGTGGAATGATTTCATCACCGCCGCCGTGGTCGCAGGCTGTGGTAGGGCCGTAATTATAGGGTATAAACCACCTACCGCTCAAAATTTTATATTGCTTCAATTTTAGGATGATTCTAAAATATTTACGCGCATTCATATCGACCAACAGTTGTCAAAGTTAGCCGTTCTACAAGCTGCCCTCCCGCAACCTTTCAAAAAAGTGGCCATGGGCTGTGGTGTCAGCCATTCCTATGCGGAAGGCGTACGCACAGGTAAACGCGAAGTCCAACCATAAGCGGCACAAAAGCGTAGCGCCACCTGGGCGAAGACCTGCAGGAATCCGAAAGCTTAGAGTCGGGTCTGCGAAATATGGTCGCGCTTGCTCGAAGTGTGGCGGTGAATGGCAAACTACGCCATATAGCGCCGCTGTTCTCATTTTCGCAGCGGTCACGCCTGTTTCGACCAGGCCCACTGTTCGACCTGTCGTCCGCAGCTGCGCCTGACGCGCCACCGCCGCCTTTTCTTCCTACCGTCGGCCGATTTTTATATCCAATCGTACGCATCTGTTCCACAGCCTTCGACCTCCGCAATGGCTTTCCTTTTCTCCTCCCAAGCATCGTCCTCGTTGTCATGCTGCTGGTCTTTCCTCGTCTTCGAAGGATTCTTGTTCTTTTATGCCCGTGGTCCGCCTCTCGAGCTGTCTCTCCCGAAACGGCGAAAACGTATTCGCAGGCGATTCCGTATCGCGTTCTTTCCGTTGCGCTAAAAGATTGTCGCGCGCGGCTCAGATAAGAATATCCAGCCTTTACACTCAATAGCCAGTCTCGACAGTGAATCTACATGCTGTTAGAGATGGGAAGGAAGAAGCTGCAGGTGATGGCATCCGGATGGAGGAACTGAACGCCGACAAGAGGATACGAGAAACATAACAAAAGTTTATGACATTATTTACACATATTTACAGAAAAGAAGGGATAGTGGTTTAACAAACCACGAGCGTGGTGGTTGAACGTCACATAGTTCAGAGGAAGGTTCAGAGCGCTCTCCCGCACTTTGCCTCGTCGTTTTATGCCCTGTCGGGCTCCTCCTCGCCGAGTCGAACACCAATCGCGCACACACAGGTGAGGGGGGCGAGCATGCACGGTCTACATGCACACTGCACTGGGGTGGCGCCAGCAGGGCTCGTCCTCGACGTGTGGGTGCCGCTACTCGAGAGTTCCCACGATCCTGGCAGCATACTCCAAAGGGTCCGCCGATTTTGTTCGCTCAATTAGCGGGGTGATTTGCGGTGGCCGTTGGTCTCCTCCAGGAAGGTGCTGTCTCTGTTGGCCTCTCTCGAATGGTTAACGGCGTCTTGGCGACACGAAGTCTCGTCCGCCGGCTAGCACGTACAATGCCTGACGAGCATAGGCAGTCGGCCGGTCGGCTTGGTGATTGGGGACCAAAAGGAAGCACCACTCCTCCGTCAGCTCCGGCGCCGGCCACGCCAGCTTTGCCGTCGCCCGATGAGTCGCCGAGTCCATTAGTCACCGCTTCTGCTTGAAGCGACGACAAAAGGTCCGCTTTTGAAGGACGGGAACTCGCCTCTGCCCGCCGCCTGGTCTGGATAATCGCTCAAATACTTGACAGCGTCCCTCAGACCGGGCGCCGACGGGATTGAGAGACGAATCTCCAGGCCAAACCTAACAGCTCCTCCGCCGCCCGGAAAATCTCGGCTGGCCAGCGCTCCCAACCGCTGGGCACGAAGAGACTGGTTGGTGACGAGAACGATGGCCTGGCTTTCTCCATCCCGCTGCGAACTCGAAACCAACTCCCAATGACTGACAACAGCAAGGCGAACCACACAACACACTACCATGCCGCAGTCAAGCACATTGGACCCGCTTACAACCCTCCAGGCTTCTCGAAACGCAAACAAAAGAGAAAAACCTGTACGCTAAAATTTGGAAACAATTTTGTGCCGCCAAAGTTACAACAATCATGGACGTGGAGATGCTTACCAAAGATGTAACCTATTGCCGTGTGAGAAAAGCACCCAAAAGCAAATATAATTTGGCCCCATATAACGAGAATTACTCTTTCACAACTAGCCTTCTCCAACCATCCGCACTACTGAGTTGTAACTAACATCTGCTAATCTATCATTAACTTAGTGAAACATCACTATCTACAATGCTTTTCGCACAAATGCAGCCTGCACCTACACAAAATAACTGTGCGCATTCTTCATTCTCTCGTGACATACTTTCAAGGTGTAGTCGAGAGTACCTACTTTTAGGACACCTTCACGCAAACGAAAATTCTCATAACAGATCAAACTGTGTCTTATCAATCCTAGAAAGGTATCTAGCCTCAAATTTTGGCGAACGCCACGCTCTCAGCTCAAGTGGTCATATATGATCCCTAAGTGATCACAAAAACAACAAAATGAAGTAAACTTGGTGTGCTAACACGCTCATTTGCTGGATGTAGTTTCATGTCAGCCCATGTTTTTAAAGAACGCACAGGACTATGCTTGTGCGCCCTAGCACGACATCATACTCTCATTCAAAGAACGGTAGCACACCAATCGCACACCTAACCGTAGGCCATTTCCCTCTAACCTATAGCCACCACTCCTGTAAATTTTGCGAGCGTACTAAAGCTTCATTTGCGACATGCGTGCTCTTATCTTAAAAACTCCTTTCACGCAGTCGGATGACCGAGGTGGGTAATTGCTTCCGCATACCGCTTAAGAACTTAACTCAAAATTTTGACAAAGCTTACACACAAACAAAATTTAGAGGGAAGAAAAAAGTATCCCAGCAAACTAGCTGTGGAGATGACACAGGAACACCACTTTAAAACCAAATATAAACAATGTTTCCAAAAAAACTCCTGTGTCCGACTCTCCAGCTTACCGCTGTCCCTCACTTCAGTCGCACACGTGGCGATCGAGGACTTGGCGGATTTCGAGGGCGCCCGAGGCAAAGTCGCGTAAGTGCTACAAGCTGAACGGCAGCGCTACGCCTCATTTGCGATTTCGGCCGACTTCTGTCAGTCTGGCGGAGGGAACCCGAGCAATGCAAGGGAAAGAGTGACGGTGTCCTCTTAGGTCTAGCCGAGCGGTGTTTAGCTATTGTCGCTTTTCTTGTAGGACCCCTTCGACACACCCTTCCCCGCAAAGCTCTTAATCTCCGGTGCGCATTCCGTCGCGCGAATGCGCGCTGTGGTCTACCCTTTCGGCGCTGGCGCCTTACTTCCCGCCACAAAGGCCCTTTCTTTGAACTGGTCGGTAGCCCACTCTTTCCTCGTTCGCCCGGCTGATTGCTACCTCTTTCACCCCTTCGCTTTGTCCCTCGCGTAGGCTTCTTCCTTTTCCGGCGACGTTTTCGACTGACCTTTCCCTCTTTGTTTTCAAATTGGTCGCGGTTTGAGTCATCGTCAGTGCTACAGTGCAAAGGCAACCCATATGACTTGGTGGGGACAAAATCCGAAGACTGCCGCTTTACCCGAGATTCTATTTGCGAATCCGCTTTCTTTGTATTTTTCTTTCGGTGTCTAGGACGCATGCAAGCCGAGTTCGACGCCGATGCAGAACCCCTAGTTCTGTTTACTACGCTAATAGGCTTCGAACCTTTCTTCACACGCGTAGAGCTGCCTGTCTCACTCGCGGCTCTCCGACGTCTCTTTCGTCTGCGCCGCTTCCTGCGACTCGTCTCTGAGCCTACCGCTTGCAGCTCAAGGTCGCTAACACTCTCACTGCACTCGTCAGCTGTCGACGCCGCTCCGTCTAGATGATTTTCGAAAAAACCACCTATTTCACACTCTAGATCGGCGGACAGCTTGATGCTTTTAGGAACAGTGCAGCTGCCTTCCCTCAAACTTTCTAGCTCGCATTGCTGGGAGCTGCCTACAACCGCACTGTTCTTCTCACTCTCTGCTTTCGCTACTTCTCCTGAGCTTTCTCCGGTGTTCTTGATTACTTCCACATTGTTTGCAAGATCCACCGTCGCGACAAACACAGTTGAGGTCTGTACCAGTTTTCTACAGCTATCTTGGCTGTTTCACTAACAGTTAACTGGCACAGCACCTCGTCGCACTCGCTCTGACCTCTAGTGACCTCTCTCATTAGAGTAGCATCTTTCGCAGCTCTCGCAATTGGTTCTTCATCGAACCTCCTGCTGTCTTTAAACGTGCTAGCCTTCTCTACAACTCTGGGCTGCACCTCGCACTTCTCGTGCGCTACATTTACGGATGGCTGAAACTTCCGCCTCATTGCCTCGATTTTCTGTTCCAATTGATCGAGCCGCTCTTTTCTATCCCTTACTTTCTTTTCTTGTTTCTCAATTTCCTGTTTTTCAAAAATCTCTACTGCGTTTTTAATCTCGTCCTCACTGGCTTTTTGCGCGATCAGCATCCAAATCGCTGTCCTACCCATTCCTTCCTCTATTTCAATGCCTAGATGCTTACTCACAGCCAAAAGTTCATCTCTTAGCATTGCCTTCCACGACATGATTGCCGTTGTACTTTGGTCCTGCATTTCACACATAATTAGGGGATCCCTACAACTCAAAACTCACAAAAGGTGATCTCCCTAATCCACCCACAATCCAGCTTCTAATAAACTCACACAATTGAAGCCTGGAAAGTCAAAGCAAAGACCAAGCACTCACCACAGCACAGCACCATGTCGTGAAGTCGATCTCACCGCTGCCAACCAGTTGTTAGATTGGAGTCGAAGGAAGTTGCAGGTGATGGCATCCGGATGGAGGAACTGAACGCCGACAAGAGGATACGAGAAACATAACAAAAGTTTATGACATTATTTACACATATTTACAGAAAAGAAGGGATAGTGGTTTAACAAACCACGAGCGTGGTGGTTGAACGTCACATAGTTCAGAGGAAGGTTCAGAGCGCTCTCCCGCACTTTGCCTCGTCGTTTTATGCCCTGTCGGGCTCCTCCTCGCCGAGTCGAACACCAATCGCGCACACACAGGTGAGGGGGGCGAGCATGCACGGTCTACATGCACACTGCACTGGGGTGGCGCCAGCAGGGCTCGTCCTCGACGTGTGGGTGCCGCTACTCGAGAGTTCCCACGATCCTGGCAGCATACTCCAAACGGTCCGCCGATTTTGTTCGCTCAATTAGCGGGGTGATTTGCGGTGGCCGTTGGTCTCCTCCAGGAAGGTGCTGTCTCTGTTGGCCTCTCTCGAATGGTTAACGGCGTCTTGGCGACACGAAGTCTCGTCCGCCGGCTAGCACGTACAATGCCTGACGAGCATAGGCAGTCGGCCGGTCGGCTTGGTGATTGGGGACCAAAAGGAAGCACCACTCCTCCGTCAGCTCCGGCGCCGGCCACGCCAGCTTTGCCGTCGCCCGATGAGTCGCCGAGTCCATTAGTCACCGCTTCTGCTTGAAGCGACGACAAAAGGTCCGCTTTTGAAAGACGGGAACTCGCCTCTGCCCGCCGCCTGGTCTGGATAATCGCTCAAATACTTGACAGCGTCCCTCAGACCGGGCGCCGACGGGATTGAGAGACGAATCTTCAGGCCAAACCTAACAATGCAATGTGAATCATTAAATTGTTAGTCCGATTTATTTAGCGTTTGCATTCGATTTGTCACAGTGAAATCGTAGACGCGGACCATTGTCAAGCTGTCATGCAGCGTTTACTCCCTGTCCCAACTACTTACTATACAACTGTATGAGGTAAACTCAACTGGACCAAGAGCTGCCCGAAGTTCTTGAATCGACACTGGAAATTCTTTCTTTTTCTTTCTTTTTTACACTTATCACTCGCCCTGCCTTCTCTTCGGTAACTCCCCCCCCCCTTTTTTTGTGTGCGCAAAACAGACCTTGCCAGGAGAACATTTATGCATAATTAAAAAAAAATCCCTCCAATGTACATGGGTGAAGCATGTATATAAAATGCAAATACTAAGTGAATTATGCTGGACAAAATATTCGTTCAAAACCAGTTTTTCTAGAATTCCGTGATAAATGATCAATAGGTGGGATATATGCTGGTTAGTCTTTCATTTGTACTACTCTATTTTGGGTAGTATTTTTTGGGGATAACATAAATGTGCGTGTGTTTTTCAATCATGCTATAGCTAGTTCGCGTATGCGAAGTTCTATGAAGTTTTTCGTATATTTTACTCTGCGATACAATAGGACACTTGTAATGACATAGGATAAATGGCAGTGGTTGTCAGCGACGGCGTCGTTTATTCAGGTGTGTGGATATAAATTTACAATATCATTTCGGAAGCGTCGAATTTTCGGGAACCTTATAATGGCTTTCGCTCAGAGCAAGTCGTACTTAGAAGCCTTTTCAGCCGTGCTCAACACAAAGCGCTGGTTGTTTAGCGTACGGTTTGAATTACTCGCCTAGTCAGAGATAACGATCTTGCATTGTGCAGTCTCGAAGCGCCGCATTAGATATCCGTGCCTTTTTTTGTGTGTGTGAACAAACTTCAATGATTCAGTCACGTTGTCTACTCTCTCGTGATGTTCTCTCTCGCTGAGCCCGACCTTTCTCGTGTAGTGCTACCGTATTTACTCGTATGCAAGCTCAAGTTTTTTTATTTATATTTTTTCTATTTAAAGTCTCCCCTCGCGTTGGAATCGTGGTCGCGTTACAGTCGAGTAAATGCGGTATTTCACAAGAAGGAGCGCTCCCATATATCCCGAGCAGCGAACAAGGCAACTCAAGCTATTCAGCGCTATGGTCGCCATAAAACCTCGCGCATTGAAGCGGCCTTCACCGATTCCGTACTCGAGCCACGTCTTCCTCCTCTTCGCGATGGCTGCGGGCGGGAGCGCCTGCATTCTACGACGATAGGCCGTCCGTCCTCCTCAGGCGACGTGAATAATTTTACGGCGGGCTATTACTCTACGACGAGAGCGCCGACCAGGGTCGGCGAGTACCCCGACTTGCGCAGGAACTCAGGGACGCCAGACCGCGTTCGCTCGTTCGGGAAGACTCGGAAGCTGCTAACACGTACGCCTGCATTGAACGAACCGGAAAGTTCAGGCACATTTTACGAACGCGGCGTCCAGAAGCTGGGACCGCGCGCCTCCTCCTTCCGCTCCGGTCGTCCCTACGGAACACTTCGACGATGACGGAAGAGACGGCGGCCTCCTCGGTGGCATGTAAGGCCGGCTTCACTAAACCTTTATGGGAGGCCAGGCGGCGCACTTTCCCAAGCGCTTGTGCGTCCTCCACGCCTCGTTAGAATAATGAAGTCTGGCCGCCGGCGCGTTGGCTCAGTGTAGTTTTTTTTTTCTTTTCGGCATCCTTTAATACCGACCACCACAGGGCGCCCTCCTCCCGGACGTACTCCCCGTTCCTTCCTTTGTCCCTGAAGTCTTGAACCTGTAGTCTTCTGCACGGACTTCTAGTGCCACTGTGAAGCGAATTTCCACTTGGCTTACGGGTATCCGCCAGCCTTTCCTCCGATCCCTTTTTGTCGCAAGGTGGCGCCTGGCTCTAATATAAGATGGCCGGGTTAATTATTGCGGAGGCGTCTCGCGTGGCGTGGTGCTGATTGGCGTGAGACGAGCGCTCGCTCCAGGAGTCCGCCTAAAATAACGCGCTATGTATCCTCATTCGGGTGCCGCGAACGTTAGGCTTGCTTGACGGACAGCTCGCGGCGGCTCGCGTGGTCGCACTTGGAACTGTCGGTGTTCAGCGCGTGTCTCATGGATCTCCTCAGACTGGACGATGCTTTCATCTGATCCGACGGAATCCTCGTTCATTTAATAACGTGCGCAGTGTTGTCGCGAGTTTTTTTTCCCCACTCTATAGGGAATTGAATTGGGTTTCATTTTAAATAGCGATGATTTTCATGCCAAATATTGGATATTGCAATGACGTGTTTGTTGAGAAAACTCGTGTAAAACAAGAGAGCAGGATCCAAGAGCTAGCGCTCAACAGTTTGAGAAATTCTTGTCTAACATCAGCTCACATATTGTCTGGCACAGTTTGCTTTTGTCTCCCCTTACCTCTTCGCCTGTGCAGGGTAGAAAGTCGTACATTTATTTTTCGGTTAACGTCCCTGCCTTTCTGCATTGCGTTCGTCTCTATCTCATCATAACAGCAGCAGATCGAAGTGTCGGAGCGTTGGCAACAAAATAAAGCAGCTTGTCCTGGTAAACTTCAAACCGACTTCGGAAGGCGTTGCTGCGTCACGTTAGTATCCGTTTATTCATATGATCTGTGCATATTTTGGTTCTTTTTGGTGCTAGCATTGTGCGGTCATTATCAAGCAGTTTTATAGTGGTTACCGATTTCTTACTCACCCGCGCCCGCCCTCATAAAATGGCTTCCTAAGTGAATGTCTGAGGTGGTTCTTGGAGCCAAGCTGAGAATATAAATATATATATATATATATATATATATATATATATATATATATATATATATATATATATATATATATATATATATAGTACCAATGAGATCTAACAGACAATAATGCCAAGGAAAGTATGGGGGAAGTTACTCGGCCAATTATAATGTAAATGAGAAGAAAGAAAAGTGGGTGAAAAGATAACTTGCCGTGGGCAGGATCCGAACCTGCCACCTTCGAATAACGCGTTCGATGCTCTACCACTGAGCTAGCACGACAGCTATCCCCCCAGCCACTTTATTGGGTATCTATGCCAATTTAAACGTGGGAGTGTCAGTCAGCGCCACTAATAGCCATGGCGGCAAGTTATCTTTTCACCCACTTTTCTTTCTTCTCGTTTACATTACAATTGGCCGAGTAACTTCCCCCATACTTTCCTTGGCATTATTGTCTGTTAGATCTCATTGATATTGTGTAAACACGAAAAACCGAAAAACGAGCCCTTAAGTATACACTTGTTTCCCTTATATATATATATATATATATATATATATATATATATATATATATATATATATATATATATATATATATATATATATATATATATATATATATATATATATATATATATATATATATATATATATATATATATATATATATATATATATATATATATATATATATAGGTGATGGGATGGTCAATTTGCTACATATGTGGGTGTGAATGTTGGCTTGTTGGTAGTGCATAACAGGTGGAAAGACAGACGAACAGGAAGGCCGGGAGGTTAGCCATATTAGCACCTGGGTTGCTACCCAGCATTGGGGTGGGGAAATAGGGCCAAGAAACGGGGTGTAGAGAGAGACAAAAGAAAAAAAAGCCCGCACATGTAGAATTACAACCAAAAATAAGATGAAAAGAGGGATGGCATTCTGACTACAGTAGTGAAGAAAGGCCGTTCCAAAAGGAACCCCCCCTCCTCCCCCCCCCCCCAAAAAAAAACACAACACGGCACATAAGTCTGTGTTGTGCCGGGTAGGGCTTTTGTTTTTTTTTCTTCTATTTTCGAGTACTCTTATGTGCGCTAAACTTTGCTTGCGCTGAATAGCACGGCGCACGTATGACCTTAACAAAAATCAACATACCATCCAGCAAGAAAAAGACAGGACAAGTTATATGTAGTAATTATGATATAATTGCGAAAAAAACTCGAGGGGAGTGAAAATGCAACTTGATTCGCCACCGTCGGGGGCCGACCCTGCGACCTTCAAATATAACGTGTTCGATGCTCTAGAAACCGCTCTATGGTGGCGCTCGTCTGATATCCCGCCTTGTTTTTCGGGAGTATACGCATTTAGACTTTTGGGGTCACCGGCGTAGCCAGAAGTTCTTTTATTTTTCTTGTCGGTGTATGCTCGTGCATGTATTAGTATGTGTGCATGTATACATGGTGCTCAGCCAAAAAGTACCAAGCAATAAAAAAGTTAAAAATGACTGTTACGTGTCTCCTCTCCAAATTGTGTGGTGTAGTTTTTATTAGTATACGTAGTGCGTCAGTATATATATTTATTTAATGCGCCAAGCATGATATCTAATAAAAGAGGCCCGATGAACTTGTTAAATACTGACCCTAGAGAAAGATATTGAGTAAAAAACTTGTAGCCCTTATCCATAAATACTATTGCATACAAATATACTTTTAAAATCAACACTCTAAGCCTCTCTATATACACTGGTGCTAAAAGTTAGCATCGTTCGTAACTTCTAAATAACTTTGATTCTCATTTGTTTCATCGCAAGTATGTGGCTTTGAAAGAGCCTCTCACTGTTTTTTCATGTTTATGTTTGTAATTGCAGGTAAGAACTGCCGACGCACCACACTCTACGGTAACCTACTGCAAAACGTTCTCGAGCACGCAGTACAACAGACATAGCGACCATCACAACCGCCCGCTGTGCTGGATGCTGGCGTTTAGTTCTCAATGCGTATACTCGGTGAGCTGTTTCGATTTGACTTGCGAAAGAAACGTCACCATTTCTTTTTGGCCATGCGCCATTCATACGAGTGGGCTGCATATCTTTATAAAACTATAGCTGGTACTTTTCACGGTCTGTGGCTTTAGTGACACTCCATGAATGTGTTTTTAATATCGCATTTTGTACATTCGACACGCACTTTTACTAAGGTTTTACTGGACGCAAGAAATTTAGTCAGCCTCAAGGGTTTATATTGTTTTAGTGGCACTGGGACACACTCTGCAAAGACCTTAAAATTTCAAATATACAAAGAAAGCACCACACGCAGAAAATAATCCGTCGTGAACATCCTTGGGTTTCTCGCTTCTCTAAATTTACTGTGGCTGGGTATGTTCGTGTCCCTCAGGGCCGCAAGAAGCGTGCTCTCACGTCATGGTGTAGGGTGCACGTTTTAAGCTTTCCAAGCGTTTTTAAACATTTATCAATAACAATTTGGACAGTTTATATTCTGCTTCAATCCGGCAGGGTGAATCATTGGTTAGGATGCTCTGCTGCTGACCCAATAGTTGCTGGTTTGATCCAGGATGGTGGGATCGTATAACCTAATGACGAGCGGTTATCATGTCTGCGGGCCGCATGGGCCGGGCATAACCGCTGGTCATTATCGGTAACTGGATTCCCAGAGAAGGCAGACGCACAAATAGAGACAGGAAGTTATGTGGGCCGATGTGATTAAAAAGATCGCACGTATAACGTGGCAGCAGAAAGCGCAAAACCGGCTTGATTGGCGGATCATGGGAGAGGCCTTTGTCCTGTGGTGGGCGTAGTCAGGCTGATGATGATGATCATGATGAGAATGATGAAGGTGGGTGTCACATTTCGGTAGACGTAAAATGGTAGACGTCCGTGTACTGTGCGCGTCAGTGCACGTGTTATCAGAACACCGGGTGGTTGAAATTTTCGGAGTCCTTCACGGCATCACTCATAATCATATCGGGCTTTTGGGACATGAAATCCCAGCTATTATTCGCACCACTTCAATAGCACTGCGAGAGCATTTGACTTGTCCATAGCCTGAGTCAAATTAACACCTGTGTAAGCTGGGGCACCTACTTAACTTTTCAACGTGTTCGATCAGTGAAGTAGTCGGCCCTAATTCTAATAGTGCATTCGGGCTGTTGCTTCAGAGCTCTTCGGAGACTTTAGAGAGTTTATGTAAAAGAGCATCTAGACATTAACATTAAATTAGGCTGCATGTCAAGGAAGAGACATGATTTGCATATCTTCTTGTTATCGTTGCAGAGCGTGGAATCTGTTGGATTCACCACTTTCAGACACGTTCAGAGCGCTTGAAACCATCCGAATATGTCGTTAGGCTGTCTGCTCTGTTTTTTGGAACCCTTGAGTCCACGCATGCGTATCCCGTCATGCATTGCGCGCGTGGAATGAATCAACTATTTTGGAAATCGCCCCCGCATCGATTCGTACGCACAAGAACAATTTTTTGTCGTATTTATTTAAATACAGGCTTGACCTAAGGGCATGACGATTGATTTGTAGTATGTCTTTTGTATGCGTATTGCTGGGGCTCTGCAGATATGCTCACCTGTAGAGCTGAAACAGCCGAATCGCGGTTCTCGCATGAAAGGAAAAAAAGCGAATTCTTCCTCGCGGTGCGAGATAACACGGGATTTGCCCGGGAACGGGCAGCCGTCGAATCGTGTTCTCCTCTTCCGTTTGTCCGAGCGCGCGCCGGCAGGCCGGCAGAAAACTAAAATTTCCTTTTTAAGAGCGGCCTTCATCCGGGACAGGCTCGCGTTGCTTGCTCAGATGAAATTGAACCGGACGCGAAAACTGAGTGCGTTTTTATTTTTATTATTTCACTATTTTTTTTTGTCTGAAATACTGGCATCTTCGGAGGTGTGGGCTGCTGGCGCTCGGTATACGACAGGGCGCGTCCTATATACCGGCAGCATCTCCAACTGTCGCTCGCACTGTCTGAGCCGATTCATTCCGGCGGTGACGGAAGGGCTGCAGACGTTGCCCAATAGGGCGCTATCTCATCACTTAGAGCGGGCAAAAAAACGCGCGTGCACACGTCTTTACCTCTTTTATTCAGAGCGTATATACGAGATATATGCAGTGTTTTCTTTTTTCGAGAGGTGTTGCTTCGAATTGGAAAGTTTCGCAGCCTCTTCTCAAGGCGTGTGTGCTTACGTTTTTGCGCGTGCGTGCGTTTTTCGGGACAAACGGCCTTACGCAGAACTCAACATTTGAAGTAGAAAAAAAAAAACACTTCAGTTGAGTTCCTGCATTCTTCTTTCTGGCGCGTCTTCCATCTATTCGCTGCCACTTTTTTTCTGGTTGTCGCGTTTTCTCACCGGAGAGTCCGTATGTCTTCTCATCCTCTCGTTTCCGACGTTTGGACTTTTTTTTTCGATATCCCGGGACTGTGTTCGCTCGCAGGGCATAGTTTCCGGTACCTCTCGTATTGGAAGACAGAAAAACACGCGCAGTGGAAATCGAAACAAACAATCGAGCTCTCGTACGAATAAAGCAATTCGTCTCCGCGCGAATGGGAAGGCGGATGACCCGTTTCGTGATCGATTATATCTGGCGTGATAGATGGTCGATCCGTGTCACAAGCCAAACGGAACCGAAGCCGTAGCCGCAGTAGCGTCGCACGTCAGCTACGGCGAGCCGAGAGTCGCCAAAGGGGACGTTGTCGTAAGGATTAGATAAAAAAAGGCTAGTCGTGTGGGTAACGTGAGCCAAATGACTCTAACGACAATGTGAATGGATGAGCCGTATCGGAAAAGCTAAGCTGTAATTGAAGCATGTTCACCTTCTTTACTGTACCATTGCTTGTACCACATACGTCTGTAGTCACGCTAACGCAGCTGTTTTTTTTTTTTTTCGTAGTCACTGTTCTGGCATCTGTGTTCTTCTGCGCACGCCTTTTGTATGTAGAGGTACTAGCCGTGCATGCATTGATCGTGTGTCAGGTTGTGCTTAACACATTGCTTCGGCATTAAACGTAAGTGCGCCTGTTAAGTACATGAAGTCACACTGTCAGTGTGATTGCAAATCATAGTACCCTTGAAATAAGCTTACTTCTTTCTGGGTGCAATTGACATCTTGGATTACATTTGTAAATGATTTGAAAAAACATTACCTCTTTCTAATAGTGGCCATTCGTCTCGAAGACCGCTTTGAATAGGGCACTATTTAACTCGATTCCTCTATTTCCATGCACCTTTATAGAATACCAAAACATACTGAAGTTGACGAAATACTGTAGAAAAAAATAGATATAATGCATAATGTAGGCATTGTGAAACCTATCTGTAACGTCGGTAGTGGTTTTGGTCTTTAGATAATCGTTTGCAATGAGTAATCGTACCGCAAAGTAGCTCCAGCGGTTAGGGTATTTTTAAGACGCACTCTTGATTCCCGGCCACAAGGGCTGGCTCTCGTGAGGGGACGCAAATGTCGCGGCTTCGATCGCGGTCACATTTCGAAGGAGGCGACATTCAAGAGGTCCGTGAGCTGTCGGTGCACGTTAAAGATCACCAGATGGTCGAAATTTCTGGAGCCCTCCATTACCGAGTCTCTCTTGATCGTATCGTGGTTTTGGGACGTAAAACCACAGATAATAATGTTATTTCGATAGCGACCTGTCTTGGAATGATCGCCTGGCTTACATTTGTGGCCAGCTATGAAAATCTCATGGTTATTAGATTGATTGAGCCTACCAGTATTAAAGTTATTATTACGCTGGCTCTTGCGTACGGTGTCCTGCGTTATGGCATTACATTATTTGCTTTCTGTTCTTCGCGATGGCAGTTTAGGGTTGATAACATATTGAAAACACGTTGAAATTGATTGTTTACAATCGTACTTCAACAGACAGTGGAAGTTTATTTTCTTTGCTTCGTCTGCCATTGTTCAATGCGTCAGTTGTTCATACTGTGATATTACGTCATTTCTGGAACTACAAGTAAAAAAAAAGTGCTTTGCCCCTCGTATATTAAAAAAAAAAAACTTATCGCTTTTTTGTACCATTCGTCCGAGCACGATATGTCAAATCAATTAGAAAGGTCTACGTTCCTTGTGTTTTTAATGACCTGCTCGACAGTGTTTTTTGCTGTAACTACTAAATGCCATTTACGAAATGCCCTTAAATTGATTTAATGCTACACGTTTATTGCTTGACTATTTTCTTACCCTGTTTCATGACGGGTATAATCGTTGAAAGAATGCTCAATCCTTATCTCAACAATCTCTTGTTTAGGTAGTATTGCTTCTGCTAGTTTGATCCTAGTATTTTATTGTGTTAAGTGTAGTGTAAAAAAATTTACATGTCTTCTTTCTCTGATCATGTTACGTTACGAGCTCTCTATTATGCATATATTCTGGTTTCGACAGGCCTGTTATCTCTGTTGTGCTCAAGCAAGATACTACTACTACTACTACTACTACTACTACTACTACTACTACAATAATAATAATAATTATTATTATTATTATTATTATTATTATTATTATTATTATTATTATTATTATTATTATTATTATTATTATTATTATTATTATTATTCATTATGGGCTAAACGGACAAACGCGCGTAGATATACGTGCTTGTTAGAGAGCCCCAGGTGGTCACAATAATCTAGATAGTTCGCACCACTGCGGTGTGCTTCAAAATCACGCCGTAATTGCGACACGCGTAATATTCATCAAAGAAGCGGACACCAGCCTTTCGCGCGGCTTGTCTCTGCGCGTGGTAAGAAATAAGCCACGCACGGCGTTCTCCCGTGCTGCGGGGCTTCTCGACGTGCCCCGACAAATCGCCGCATTGGGTGCGAGCAATGCGTACTCCCTTGGACGGGCCTCTTCGCAACGACGATAGTTATAGCGCGAGAACAAAACGACGACACAGAGACAAGAAAAAGGCACGAGTTGTGTCGTCGTTTTGTACTCGCGCTATAACTATCGTCATGCCATACCAACTAGCCCAAGCTGCCACACTTCTTCGCAACAGGCGCGTGTGTGCCGTACGGTCCCCGGGTACGCGCGCTATGCCGGCGACACGTGTGCACCCACCGCTACAGCTTCGCGCTGGGAATGGGGTCTTTTCCTCCGCACGGCGACGTCGGAGCGCGCGCCTTCGAGGGTGCAGGAGCGTGTCGAAATCGGCGTGAGCGAGCGTTGCCGTCTCTCTAACCGTAATGAGCAAAGAGAGCCAAAGCGCGAGCAGTGTGCGATGAAGCGGAACGAGCGCCGTCGTCTCCTCTCGCAAGTTTGTCCGTTGTTGCGATGGGCCGGAGAAGTGTCTCGCGTTTCGGCGCCGCTTGCGCAAGCGGTCTTTTGTGTCTGCGACCTCTCGCCGTTATTGAGCCGTCATCTTTGCGCTACGTGTGTGTTTGTCGGGATTATTGGCCGACGGGCCTGCGGTTGCTAAGAGCACTGCGCTACTCTCTTTCCCGTGCTTTATTTATTTTTTTCACACACAATTTTCTATGTTATTTTGTGATCGGGGTATCTCTTCATACGCCGGGGTGGTGCGGAATGTCGGGTATTGACCTACTTTCGTTGTTTGATGTACACATACTGCGAAGCTCAGATCGGTATGTTAACGATCACTCTGCGAACGTGCTCAGACAGGGGGGACATGGCAATAGACAAGTATTGTTTCTGCAATGCGACACGTTTTGCAATGCAGGCGACATTAGCAAACTGAACTAAGACGGTGAGGTTGGTACGCTATGTTGTTTGCTGAGGTTTCTCGGTTATATATCCTTAGTTGTGCCTTGTAGGTATTTCATTCGTCCTTATGAAATATGATAGGATTACCAACAGAGCAAAAGTTGTCCAAAAAGCTTTGTTTACTTCCATTACATTTCTCTTTGCTTTGAGCTTATGCATTATTGAGCGAAAGGTACGTCGATCGAAAATCCCTGATGTTAAGGTTTTCGCAACGTTTGATGCAACGAGGGTCTCAAAGCTATAGATGTACCTTGAAATCACCGTAAGTCACGTGATGCAGGTCTTGACATTAGCTGGTGCTTCTACGAGATTGTAACGTTTGACGTAGCCGCAACAGACTGTGATGACGGGGCAACGTTTTGCCAAGCATCTCACTTCTTCAATCACGTTCTGCGGTCTCGTACATGGTGCTCAGAAACAAGTATCTTTCCAAATTATATTGCCCCGTTACATTTTCCTAGGAAATACTTTCACTGGGAGCTTTTTTTTTAAATACCTTAATTGACACACGTACGAAAAAAAAGTATTTGCCATCCTTTTACGATGTGTTGCTGTTTGCCGTGGGAGTACAGTGTTCATGGGGCCTAACTGCAAAGATGGATGTTTGTGGTTTTGATCCCAGCAGCAGAGGTCGCCCCTCTAACATACTTTAAATTGTGCAAACAATATGCGCTTGTATACTACTTGCCTTATTTCGCTGTGCGCTGTTCACAGTACTGTCATATAAGGGACCTTCTGGCACTTTCAAGCTCTGTACAACAGATTTTTTGTCCTAAAGGATCCCCAACAAATTGTGACGAATTGTTAACAATACAGTTGATTGATTGATTGATTGATTGATTGATTGATTGCGAAGGAATTAAGTAACAGCGTGGAAAGGAAAGGCAGGGATGTTAACCGATCTAGGACTGTCATTCTCAGCTGCTTAGATTTGGGTGCTCGTTAAGTAACACAGGGGTCGGAAGAGAGACAGGGGTGGGGGGGGTAAATTTTTGGAGAACTATCCTACGGTGAGCATGAAAACCATGTAGTGGTTCCGGCGCGCGAATCCCCTAAACGTTATTAACCTTTGTTGCGTTTGGTTTCCACTCACGAAGAACAGCAAACCTCACGTTGGAATCTTAACGAAGCATACGCCCCTTTTCGCCTAGCGCTAGACCTATAGCTATATCATAGTGTATACCCGTCTGAATATGCCTCTTCGAATTTCTGAATTGGATATAGTGCCGGCCATTTCGCACTGACTATGCATAGACATCAGGTCTTCTCGCAGGGACTGTGAGACGCTGCCACTACGCAGATGTTTGCAGCGATTGAGGGGCCTATCGGTGTGTCTTGCTTGTCGACCTGTTCGACGCGCTCCGCTGCATGCGCACGTCTCACGAGCTGCAGGCGTCGCGTATGGGTTGCGTGTGATTCGAAGTCGACCTTTGTCTTTCCCTGTCGAAGAAGACGGAGTGTCTCCTTTGTGATCTTCCGCTGTGACCGAGACGAATACGCGGGCCCCAGGATGTTTACCAACCCTGCCCCACTTCAAGGACGCCACTGCTCGCCGCACGCTGATATGCGTGTGCGCGGGGCTTCCTTTACGGAACCCTTCGGATCTCGGTCGCATTTCCTTAGTGAAGAATGGGAGGGTGTTTCTTGTAGCAAGTGTGACCATGGTTGACGCTTTGAAGCCGTCGTCGTGAACTTGTGAATTGGGGCAAGGTTGATATATATATATATATATATATATATATATATATATATATGTATATATATATATATATATGTATATATATATATATATATATATATATATATATATATATATATATATATATATATATATATATATATATATATACTGCGGGTCCATCATTCGTAGCGGTGTCGCAATTCTCACCACGTCCTGGGAGAGCGGTCGCTTCAGCGGTCTTACAAAGCTCCGCAGGCACGCACACACCGCCGTTCGCTACAGTGTTTGCAGTCCTGAACACACCCACGAGTAATGCGTGGTATAAAAATATCGAAGTATAATTTTGTGGTGTTCATGGTTTGCACAGCACTCCTTAGCATCCTGTGTATACATATACGAAATATTCGTATGAAGCATGTTTAAACAAGGTGTCAGGCAAAAGTTTGAGGCAACCAGAACTTTTAGGTTCTACCAGTGGAGCATAGAAGAAATAACTGCAATAATGTCCGCAGACCATCTTGAGCAAGCAGGGGAGCGCAGAAGAAGCGCTATCGGAAACCCTCCAGACAATGCCTGTATACGTGTGACTCGGCTGAATCTTCGTTAACCTTCAAACTATGCCGCATACTTTTTAACACTCGTTTCGCACAAATTCCGGCGTCGGCGTCGTTTGTTGTGAGCGAAAACTCATCTTATACGCTGTTATGACCCACATCGGTAGGCGCCATGCTGTCGCTGAGAAGCGTAGCCGGGCAGCGTTCCCACGCCTGAAACTCCAGTTTTCTCGGAACCAGCGTCCAGAGATGACGGGGGAGCGGCGCTCTTTTAATCCTCAAACAAGTAGCCGACTCGCCGAATGTCTATGCCCGCCAGCTATTGTCCCTGCTAGCCGGCGGATGAGACGTCCTGTCGCCACGAAGCTGTAAGCCGTTCCAAAGGGGACAACAAAGAGCGTATTCCTTTGAAGAAACGGCGACCGCCGCCACAAAGTGCCCTGCTAATTGAGCGGACAGATTGGCGGACCGTTTGATGTCTGCTGTCCGAAGCTTGGGACCCCTCGACCAGCGACATACACGACGAGCAAGAGCCTCTCTGGCGCCACCTTTAAGTGCAGTGATCTTGACTCGAAATTGGATGTTCACGTGCGCCGTGCCTGCTCGTACCTTTCACCTGTTGTGTGTGTGTGATTGGTGTTCCCCGCAAGAAGGAGGAGCCCGACAGGGCTTATAAGGACGCCGCCGAGTGCGGGACGTCGCTCTGGACCAAGTAAAGGTTCAACCACCACGTTCGTAGTTTGTGATGGCTCTGAACTGTGTAGCGGTTCAACCACCACGTTCGTGGTTTGCGAACTCTTAACCTCATGCTGTAAATACTTGTAAATAGTGCCATAAACCTGTTTGTTTTTCGTATCCCCATCTCGTAAGCGTTCGTTTCCTCAACCCGAAGCTACACCACGCTACCACAGCACCCCGGGATCACAACAACTGGTGATCAGCGGTGGGATCCGCAACAACTGGTCGGCAGCGGTGAGATATACGACTCAGCACCCCGAGCCGCAACAACTGGTGGCAGCGGTGGGATCCGCAACAACTGGTCGGCAGCGGTGAGATATACGACTCAGCACCCCGAGCCGCAACAACTGGTGAACAGTGGTTGGATTCGAAGCTACAAGGAACAACAACAGTCGGCCCAAGAGAAGCAGTTGGCTCGAGACATGGATCACGTATGGGTGAGTGCTTGGCTTTTCCTTTGAGTGAACCAGGTTCTAAAAGAGGGTTAAATTTTAGAACTGGTAGTTAACTTTGCCGAAAGACTCAGTTTCGCCGTTTCGGAAAGTTATTTGTGGAAGTAGCGAGCACTCAGTACGATCATGGACCTACGGGAGCTGCAGAAGTCAGACTTGTTGCTGTTGTGTGAGGAATTGGGGATTGATACAAAGGGTTTGGCACGAAAACCCATAATCATTCAAGCGATTAATGATTTGGGGGCTGATGATGAGGAACTAAGTGAAGAATGGGACCTCATCATCGAAAGAAAACTAAGAGCAGCTCAGATGGAAGGAAAGAGTGAAGACGAAAGAGAAAGCCTCAAGCTAAAGTTTTTCAAACAAGACTATGAGTTGAGTATGAGGTTGGGACTCCAGCAAGGAGTACTTCTCGAAAATGAGGCAGAGTTTGAGATGTCTAGGTACATGCAGCCATATGAGGTATCATGGGATATGGGCCTGTATCTTAGACTCTTTGAACGAAAGTGTAGTGAACTTAAGTGTGAGCGAGACACCTGGTCTCAGAAGCTACGCACGGTTTTGCCCTGCGAGGCAGCGGATGTTGTTGCGCGACTCAGTGAGCAGCACGCGAACAACTACGAAGTTGTTAAATCAGAGCTAATCAGAAGATTCGGAACTTCGGTTAGCAAAAAGAAAGACTCAGACCGGAGTCTGAAAGCGAGGCGTGTCGCAAAGCGCCGGAAGTTGAGGCGCCTCATAAAGCGCGACAGGAACAGATTGCGCCAGAGAAGGGCCCGCATATTCTCGAATGCATCCATGTAAACGATGTTGAGAACGAGGCCGTGGCCGGTCTGGAGGTGGGGACAGTGTCGAGGGACGCTCCTTGCGTGGATGAAGAGGGTGCCAGCAGCCCTAATGGGCCCAGTAATGAGCTGAAAACCTTCTTCGTGCCTCAAGGGGACCTTTCGACATTGTCAAATGTAGGCATGGTTAGCGCAGTGGCTGATGAGAGCAAGAGCGCCACGCTTCAGCAGTGCAGCGATAATACCGCGCTGGTTTGCAAACATCGCAGAAAAAGGAAGAAGCGGAGGCATTCGTCACTGCGCAAGCCTAGAACAAGCCCCACTCAGTCACAAAAAAGACGAAAGGGTAGGCCGTTAATCCGTTCCAGGAAACGCCCATGGTGGCGTTCCGAGAGGTACAAGCGGCAAGCCAGGTGCAGAGGGGGGAAACGAGGTGCATTACCCCAACGAAAAGCGCGGTTGCGTTCGACAACTTCGGGAAAGCGGCCTTGCCCGAAGGCTCAAAGTCCGAAGGGCAGAGTGGCTAAATACCGCGTAGGGGTGAACACAAAGAGGAAATGGCACAGGCTCCCCACCAGCTACTGGCGTCACTTGCAAATTCCTGCGGGGAATAGGCCGAAGTTGAAATTGAGGTGTGACGGCAGTGCACTGCTTAGAGTTTGTGCATTTTGTAGTCTCTGTCGTGCTCGAAAACCGCCGGGATCGCGACCCCATCGGGTGCGATTCAAAAGAATCTAGTTGAGAAAGGGGGAATGGTCAGTTCGAGTAACTTTTGCACAGGCGTGTTAAATATAGTTACTCAGTGGTACGTCAAGATGCGTATTCAAGTCTTTTAAATTATGTAAGTTACGTGATGCGGTGGAAAATTTTCAGAAGGAAAACCGCCGAGCCAAAGGCTGAAAGTCAGCATCGAATTAATTTAATCATTGTGCGAAAATTTGCGTAAAGGTAAAAACCAAGAAAATGTGTTATTTTTCTAGTGTTTATAGGTTTAGTGTTATGTCGCATGCCTTCACTGTCATGTGGATATGGCGTGAATTGGCATTTAAGGAAGAAGATATTAACATAAACCGAATGATTTCATTAATCGATTAACCTTGGCGTGACACGGTAGAGTTGCCGTTGCGCGCATTGAGAATCTTGGTGCACGGTTTTGGCATAAAACCTGTGCAATTGCTTTTTAGGTATTTTTACCTAGGATTATTTTTGTGTTGTACACAGAGAATTACAACATAACGTAAGGATGAGCAATTGGACAAATTGTTAAGGATTAAGCTTTTGGTTAGTAGTGCCATGAATTTCGCAGCGCCGTAAGAATGAGAATAATTGAAAGCGCTCAGAAGAACTCAGTGTTTTTTAATCAAAGGTGTTAGCAAAGGCAGGTAACTAACCAAACTAACCTGCTAGAAGGCAGTGTTTGTCACTTTTTGTTGTTGTCTTCTTTGAAGAATGATTGATCTAGAGATCATATAAACGGATCATTTAAGCTTTCCCTAACCGTTGAGGTAGCCCGTTAGGTCAAAGCTTTGGTTAAGCTTTCGGGAGGCTGGTGAACTTTATGTCTCAGTGGTAGACAATTACGGGCGGCCGTAAACAAAGACGGACGTTCGGACAAAATTAGCGCTCACTGAATCCGAGTTCCTGACTGATGCTCTCAGCAGGACAGGGCCGTGTAAGTAGTCAGCGACAAAAAGAAAGAGTCTGCCGTTATATGTCTCGACGACAGTGGCAACGAGTATGATGCGTTCTACTTGAGCCAGAGTTTGGGCTCTCGTGGGATAACGTACTGCGCTTCAGGAAAGGAGTGCGCCTGCATTGTGTAGAGCATTCATCAGTGGCAGTGTTATCTCAGGGGAGGGCTAAATTTAAAGTAGATACAGGCCATTGTCCCCTTGGCTGCAAACCATGACATCGAAGAACAGTCGCCTTGTGAGGCGGAGCTTGATTCTTCGAAAATATCATTTTGGCATTAGGAAAGGGGCAAATTGAATGGAAACGCTGGCGTGCTCCGTCGCTCTTTCTAAACCATTCTGGAGTGCTCTTGGTGTATCAAAATTGATATTTTAGTTTTTTTTTTGTCGTGCATCTTATGTAAATTTGTAAGGTAGCACGTCTGGTTTTTCAGCTCATGTGAGTCCTGAGAGTTCTGAGAGTGAGCTTTTGTTAAAGCTAGTAATTAAAATTGGTTTGTCATCCCTCTTTTGGCTTGGTTTGTTCGAAGGGGGCCGAGTGCTTGCTTGTGCATGTGGTCCAGTTTCAGAAACGGTGTCGAAGATTCGGCCTTTACTCAGACCATGCCACAAGCGAAGGCGAGTTCTTGGGATTCGACTACGGACCCTTTCGTCGTCCCTGCGAGCAGCAGTGTTGACCGCTGCCCTCCGTGACTCATCTGGCGAGGGGGAAGCTGTTATGACCCACATCGGTAGGCGCCATGCTGTCGCTGAGAAGCGTAGCCGGGCAGCGTTCCCACGCCTGAAACTCCAGTTTTCTCGGAACCAGCGTCCAGAGATGACGGGGGAGCGGCGCTCTTTTAATCCTCAAACAAGTAGCCGACTCGCCGAATGTCTATGCCCGCCAGCTATTGTCCCTGCTAGCCGGCGGATGAGACGTCCTGTCGCCACGAAGCTGTAAGCCGTTCCAAAGGGGACAACAAAGAGCGTATTCCTTTGAAGAAACGGCGACCGCCGCCACAAAGTGCCCTGCTAATTGAGCGGACAGATTGGCGGACCGTTTGATGTCTGCTGTCCGAAGCTTGGGACCCCTCGACCAGCGACATACACGACGAGCAAGAGCCTCTCTGGCGCCACCTTTAAGTGCAGTGATCTTGACTCGAAATTGGATGTTCACGTGCGCCGTGCCTGCTCGTACCTTTCACCTGTTGTGTGTGTGTGATTGGTGTTCCCCGCAAGAAGGAGGAGCCCGACAGGGCTTATAAGGACGCCGCCGAGTGCGGGACGTCGCTCTGGACCAAGTAAAGGTTCAACCACCACGTTCGTAGTTTGTGATGGCTCTGAACTGTGTAGCGGTTCAACCACCACGTTCGTGGTTTGCGAACTCTTAACCTCATGCTGTAAATACTTGTAAATAGTGCCATAAACCTGTTTGTTTTTCGTATCCCCATCTCGTAAGCGTTCGTTTCCTCAACCCGAAGCTACACCACGCTACCACAGCACCCCGGGATCACAACAACTGGTGATCAGCGGTGGGATCCGCAACAACTGGTCGGCAGCGGTGAGATATACGACTCAGCACCCCGAGCCGCAACAACGCGACCGCAATATCGAGAACGATGAAAACAAAAGAAATTATAAAGAATCTTGAGTGGGGATCCAACCCGGGTCGTTTGAGTGTCAAACGGATGTTCTACCACACGGCCACGCGTCTGCTTGTGAGAGCAATGAAAATAACTTCCTCTTGTAAAGGGCCCGAAGGTCGATGGCAAGTACGGCGGGCTTCTTTATGGTAGCTGGCTCCCCGCCGTCGTCCGCATAGCCGATCTTTGCCAGTGAGGAGACGCGTTCTTAAAGAGAGAATGTAGGTTTATCTACATGTTGCGAAAGATTAAACTGTATCGAGATTAAGCAGATATTCCGTGTTTATTTATCGGCTTTTATAGCCCATCGTTTCTTGTACACGTCAGTCTGAAGAAGGTGGGGACCACTGTTGCCATGAATCAGGTGACGAGAAGTTTTAGTGGTCTACCCACAAGAAAGGGTGCACATATTGGACCACTCGGCTGATGAGAAACGTGAGCGGAAATGTCCAATGGGTAGGACGAGCGCACCTCACGAAGACGCACCCAACCTACGCCTTCAAGACATCGCAGGGCGAAGAGGTAGAGTCCGCTGGAGGGGGAAAGTTGAGCTCCTCCGAGATGGCCGCTGACACGAACGTCAGCAGCGGTCCAAGGCTGCGTTCTGATACAGTGTTCCAGAACTTTCTCCAACATGGCCGTCCAGGTGCTCTTGCCTCAGAACGGCTGCAGCGACGCCTTCCCATGCTTCCGAACTGTCGGTGCTTTTGTGACGACTTCGCGTGGGTGACAGTAGCCGAGAGGTTGACTCTATGAGAACTGCAACAGTGACGCCGTCTCAGGCTGTTCGACTCCGTTCAACAACAGGGTTGTTGGCGATGGTTCCGTCGAGTTCCTCGTAACCCGACCAAAGGAAACTGTCAGGCCCTCCTGCAGGACAGCGTCGTGCTTTTCGCTTCCGTCAGGGTGTCGATATTGTGCAGAACGCCTTCTCGCATACCGGATCACGCACATAGGCGTCTGCTAAGACGAATTGCCGGGCCAAACGTAACACCCTGCTTGGAAATGCGGTGAAAGCAACTCTCATGCTTCACAAACACACGCGTCCTGTATGTATGCTTCGCACTACAACATAAAAGATTGCAGTAATAATGAGTGGAACAAGTGCCCGATGTCATCGGGCTTCAGAACACGTGATTATCATAATGATGTTGTGTTTGAAAGCTGGTTACCCATTAGAATAGGCACACACGCTACTGCGTCTATTTCCTTAAGGCAATGTAGTGTGTTCGTAGCAACTACGAAAAGGTTTCACGCTCTAAGCGTTTGAAGTACACACTGGAAACATGATATCGCTATCGGTTTTAACTCCTAAAGACGAAGCTTTAGAGTCCCCTACTTTCTTTCTCGTTTCTTGTACATATTGGTAATACTTCATGAAATACACTTATTGGCTGCTTCATTCGATGCCACTGTTGTATTTACCCCTCTTTATGTCTTGATCGGAGCTATCCCCTATAGTTATGACTTCGGGAGTTCTGATTGCGTATTGCGATTGCTTCTGATTACCCTACCAGCGTTTTGTGCACCACGCATAAAGTTTAACCACAATAAGTTGTCGAGATCTACAAGCAATATCACTTATATAGCAATGACGATTTCTCGCCCAGATGAATGTTTTCGTCCTCAACAGTGTATTATGGTGTATTGTTCATACAACAACCGTGACGGACCCCCAGCTGGTGTGGCCACTAGTGTTGTATACTCAAATGCTCTCTGGCTGTTTAATTTCTGTATTCTTTAGTGGTAAATGCGTCATTACCACTAATTACGTCATTACTTATCATTCACACGTATATACGGTAAAACATACATTTTTAACTCATCTGAACTCTCCCGTGTCATTCGCATGTGGAACAGCCTTCCAAATGAAATTGTTGCAGAACGCAATCGGGAAAAATTCCGGCACCTTTTACTCACCCATTCACAAGATTAACTGCACGTTTTATTCATATCGAAATCGGCACCTACGCATTTATCCACTACTAGTATCTCACTTTTTTTCTCTTACTTTAAACTTATTTTGTTTGATGGTTTGAATACTAACATGCCATTCAGTTCTGTTGTGTTTTATTCAGTGATGTTTTTTTTTGAATAATGGAAACTCTTTTCACAATTTGTGCTTGTTTTTTTAGCTTGTTTTAAATCATTATCTCACGCGTATACTCATCTGATGTTCATTGCCGTTCTATTCCTATTAAAATTATTATTAATATTTTCTCATTCCTATTACTGTTAGGAATTGTATAATAATTGACATTTAGTTCATGTTATTGTTGGTATTGAAAGTGTATCAATTCATGTATGTATTCCCTTTATGCTCCCCTTACACAATGCCCTGTTGGGTCTGTAAGGTATTTTGAATAAATAAATAAATAAATTAGTAAACAAGTGCGTCTTACACAAGCTTCACTTCACACGCATACACCGACTCAATGCTACACTTGGCGTCAATTGAGCTGTAGATTAGCCCAATCTTCAAGGCTTGCAGTTGCTGGCGTAATCGTTCATGTAATCGTCCCGGACGGGCGCTCTTATAGAACGTCGATGTATTCGTTGCGTGAGCGTCGCCGTCGATCCGGACCCGCCAGTCTGGAGAAGGCCGGCCGCTAAGTGGCTCATCCTGTTGTGCGTCCTATCGTTCGTTTCGACCGTAGCTCACGGCCGAACTTCTAGCAGCGCCGAGCTCGAGCGCTGGCTACAGCCATACATATAGGCTGACCTTTAATTTTGTGCAGTCCGCGCGCATGCCTTTGAAAGTTCCATCTTCGAAGCCTCGTTGCGTTCCATCTACGAAGCCTGGTTGCGTTCCGTCTACAAAGCTTCGTTGGATTCCATTTCCTAAGCTTCATTGGGTTCCATTTCCACAACTTCGTTGGATTCCATCTCCGGAGCATCATTGGGTTCTATTTTTAAAACTTCGCTGGTACCCTAGAGGTGGTACCCGCCTATGTCTTGTGGTATATGGTGCAAGGCTGCGTACCAGGAAGTCGCAGGATGGAATCGCTGCCGTGGCAGCCGCAATTCGATGGAGGCAATATGCTATAGAGACCCGTGTTTTTCGATTGAGGTTTATGGTTAAAGAGCCCCAGATGATTGTGGCGAAAACATTATTTTGTGTTCGGAGAGACGCAGGTGAGTCCCCATTACACCCGGCTTGTCCCACGTAGGGACCGCCAAGCCGAGCTTGGTGGCCCGTTCGCGGGAACTCTGGACGGCCAGGGTCTGGTCCTTGAATTCGGGGATGCATAAGAGCACTGGCCACCTGTTCTCTCTGAAGGTGGAGCCGATGGCTTCACATTCCCACAACGCGTGGTTTAATGTTTCTAATAGTGCACAGGCTGGGCAGACTGTTCTGGGATAACATGAATGACCGTGGTGGTTGAAATTTCCTACGTCCTCCGCTGCGGCATCCCTCATAATCATATCGTGGTTTTGCGACCTAGGCATAATCAAAATTACTTTATATTGATAACCAAAACGGGTTAATAAATATGAGTGCAGAGCCCTTTGCGAGACTGACTATAAAGGCAGCAGTACGCGCTTCGACGACTCGTGTTTACACAGTGGAAAATCAGTCGCGTCGCGTGGTCCAGCGCTGAGAAAATATTTTCCTGCCCCTGTGCGACCGCTCCAGACGGTTGGCGGGCACATCGCCCATATTTGATTATTGAGATATTCCGGTGGTCGCTGGTATTCGCGCTTCGGGTGATAGGAAAATTCAATTTGTGGCGTTAAGGATAGATGGAAAAGTAAATATTATGTTTCTTGTGTAAAGTGTGTATTTCTTAGACTAGTTAATATAGGCTTAACCGCTGTGAAGTGGCTTTTCACAGGGCGGCACGAACAGGAACCTCACTTCCCATCTGTGACTTGTGGATTGTGCTTAACTTTCATTATTTCCTCTTTTTTCTTTTTGCTGTTTCTGCAAGTAGAGGAGCAGCTGACGCACAGATGGAGCAAAAGACGTACAGATGGAGTAACTTAGATAATTATATAATTACTTGCATAACTTTCTCTTGCATAAATACTTGCAAAACCTTTTGGGAATGCATGCAGCTTGTGCAACTCAAAACGAAATGTGCGCTCCACGTCGGCTCGAATCCAGGCAGCTTCTTTACGTAATCGAAACCAAAGTCTCTCTCGTCTCCTTACATAATGCTATTATAGAAAGTGCGCTTTACGCCCAAATTTTCTATGTCAAAGGCGTCCCTGCATAAGCATGCAGTTTCATCGCTATTTATGTAAGGTTACTAGCGAGTTTACTATAATAGATTGCACTCTTAGAACTATAAAGTTGTTGATTTTACCGTCATAGGTTTTCGATAGGGCACATTACAATGTTTCATTTTAAAAATTTTGCGACGGAGTCACCACACGTGATGTTGAGCATTTCAAAGTGTATTTCCCGCGTTTCGACCCCATTGACTTCATGAACTATTTTCAAACTCATATAAGTTGTAAGGTCCCCTCAGAGGATATTGTATGGTGGGGACCGTCGAAAATATTCAGCGCTGGCTGCCGTAGGAAAACATTGGTTAGTGGCCTGGGAACTTTTGACGACTCTTGTACTTCATTTTTACCCATTGGGTACTGCCTAGGAAGACTCCGTCACAGGCTCTGTGAAGTCGCGAGATTTGGGGGCGGGCATTTGCAGGTGGCTTCGCCATCCTGCATGTTCTTTTCCCGCTTACCATCCCGCTTACCAAGCATCTTCTAGCTGTAAGCTTGATTTCAATATTGTGAAAAAGTTACCAGTATCGGCAAAATAATTTTCCTTTTGAGTGTTCCTTTAAGTCTAATGATGGCATCACAGCAGCAAGCAACTAAAGCAGTGTTTGAGATCGGGGCGTGCATTCATCGGTATTTTTATAAGGAGCTCGAACGCTGGCCCACCAGGTCATGGCATTGAATTTCTTGCCGCGGCAGCTGCATTTTCGGTAGAGGCGAGAATGCTGGAGGCCCCTGGATTGAGGTGCACGTTTAAGACCCTCGGTTGGTCGAAATTGACGTACGAGTCCTCAATTACGGCGTATTTTGTAATAATAGCGTGGTCTTGAGACGCTAAACCCTACAATTAATGTTTAGTAATTCTACTCGGACCTCCGCACAGGGTGAGAAATGGGAGAGAAATGAAAAAATCAGTCGCGTATACGGTGCTTTGCGTGCACGTTGAAAGAACTTCACGCGGTGAAAAATCAGTCCCGAATGTTTCACTGTCGAAATTCTTGTAATCTCAATCGCACGTCGCTTCCGTCTTTCTGAGCGTCTGTTTGAACTCGGGCAAGTTTTTTTTTTCTTTTTTTTGTCGGGGCATGCAGACATAGCGCGTTTGTCCCAGAATGCGCTTCCTTACTCTGCTTTATGCATAGTGGAACATGAAAGGTAGCTGACGGTAAGACAATGGTATTGACAAGAATTTCAATGCTGAGCGTGTATATACTCTATAGTCCTACGTGCGATCTCAATTTCTATGCGATGTAAATGACAAGACGATGCTAAAGCGTCGACACGCACTCCGAGTATGCATTAGCACTCCTGGCTGCTGTTCGAATCAAGCGCTCCCGAGCAGGCGAGAGTGCAGGCATTATAATTTGCATATTCGAGCTGCACTAGCCGATGCGGGACGGGGCTTTTTTGTTGTCCTTTAGTATAGCTCGAGGCAATTTCCATAGCATTCGCTGTATAGAGTTAGGCTTCGCGTTGAGGATTTTGATCGTTTTTCAGGGGCGCCTGCTCCGAGTGCTGTGCAAATATTATATGGATAAGTTGTGTTATCCTAGCCTCATTTCTTTTTTTTTGTGTGTGTGGATAGTTTGGATGTTTATCGGAATCCTCAGTACTTCTTGAAATATGGTTATGCGACGTCTGCGGTGTCGTATGCGAGGAGGAACAGGCGTCCCGTGTTGTTACGTAACTAGGGGAGTCTGTACAGTGTTAACCGTATCTTTTGATGAGTCTCTTCGGGCTTTCGTATGACATGCAAAAAGGAAGAGTTAAAAGGAAAGGCAGCCACGTTAACTACGTTAACCATGTATAGTAAAGATAACAGCGTGAAACTAGCTCGAAAACAAACAGTAGGCGAGACAAGTGCGCCGTGCCGTCCCTTGTTCCTCTAGATTTTGCTAGTTTTGGGCCACAGAAGTTGCACCACGGGCCTCACAACGCAGTATCGTTTGTGCTGTTCTCCTCTTCCTCTCAATGACAAAACACAAATAAACCAACAACAAACTATACTTGCTCGTCGAACCTGTCATGTGTCTTGTGTTCTGCTCAGCTGATGTTCAACATTATCGCCTCAGGAACAAATGTTGACGCTCTCTTTCACCGATCTGGTTCCTGCCTCGTGCGCACATCGGCGAAGTGTTTAAATCAAGCCTCACGGACTGTTTGAGTAATTTTGCCGGGGCAAGGCTCACACACAATGTCATTTGCATATACTGTGCCCCAGAAAATACTGTTCGCGGTCCCCGCGTACGCTAAAACAAGTGAGAGCAAGTAAACGAGGTCAGCGTTTTCTTCTTCAAACGGCAGCATGCCAGGCATCGTTTTGTTTCCATAAGAGACGGCCACGTTCTACCATCATCAATCACCATAGGGTGGGGCAACACTTCATATAACGCTTGCAGCCGAGAGCTGTGGTATGTATTCTCGACCCAGTTCGTCTCGTGACGCGAATGCCAATACGAGTTCGGCGTGCTCTGACCAAATATGTTTTCACTGTTCGCTTGCTTCAACCTGATGTATTCAATAGACAGTATAAAGCTATATTTATATTTCATAACTAATATTTCAGGGCCCTGTTTCGCCAACAGAGCGAGTGGACCGATTGTATCGCTGCTAATGTGTCGTAGCCTTTGGTTGAAAAAAAAAGGGGGGGGGGGGGCGGTCATGGAACGCCACGTGAGCGGACAGAATGGTTTAGTTTTGTTATTCATGCTCCTTGCGGTGCCCCTTTCGGTACGCCGGGCTCGACCGTATCGTTGAGGAACGAGGTGGTTCCGCATCTTTTCTGACCTCTTCCCGGTCCCTTTTTTTGCGCCATCGCTATTATTTCGTTGCCCTTTTTGAAGTTGCGTGTGGGACCCGCCACAAACACGACGTACGGGGACGCGTGCACGAATGTGCGCCGTGCGTGACTGGCTTGTCGGGACGGGAGGGACATTGTTGCGATAGCGACCCAACAGTGTCGCAGTTGCCCGAGCACCTCGCGTGTCGCACGGGTCTGGGCGTTAGTTTGTATTTTCTTTTCGCTTTATTTCTTCCAATGGCATCACTATGACGCCATAAGTTTGCCCCGCCGCGGTGGTCTAGTGGCTAAGGTACTCGGCTGCTGGCCCGCAGGTCGCGGGATCGTATCTCGGCTGCGGCGGCTGCATTTCCGATGGAGGTGGAAGTGTTGCAGGCCCGTGTGCTCAGATTTGGGTGCACGTTAAAGAACCCCATGGGGTCTAAATTTCCGGAGCCCTCCACTACGGAGTCTCTCATAATCATATGGTGGTTTTGGGACGTTAAACCCCACATATCAAACAATCAATCAGTCAATCAATCGACGCCATAAATTTTAGTATTTTGAGAATGAAACTGAGGTGAAAACGAAGGACGCTCTTCAAATAAAGGCCCTATTTGTGGTCACCTTCTAGCACATTCATAGATATCCTTGCTGCATGACAATGAAGAAACAGTTTTAATACATGTTATATGTCCATTAGCTCACTCTATAGGGCATTCACTTCATCCTCAGTGCTCCTTCGGCCTTGAAAGTGCACACGTCACAACGCTGTGTTTCACGCTAGCGCTTCCTTTCATTTGAAACAAAACGTCTGGTTTTTGTAAATCTTGGTTTCGCAAAGCGCTCTGCCCCTATAGTTTGACCCCGTCAGCACGAATGGCTGCGAGCGCGCGCCTTGTCTGCAGGCCCCACGAAAGGCATCCTTTGCCGCACCTTCTTCAAGCGCCGGCTGATTTTCTGGCGCGAAGCCTGCGAACGTGCGACGGATTTCAACGCATCCCGTCGGCCGCCTGTGGCGCTCCGAAGGCGTGAACTCTCCACCCACGCATTTGTCAAGCAATTGTGCGTTCTGTTAGGAAACGATGCCGCCTCGCACGTGCTTCTTCATATTGAACGTTTTGCGAGCATAGGTTATACCTGCCGGCTAACTAGAGGCGGATGGAACTGTCTGGCATTCTGCTTAGCCTTTCAAATGTATAGGTGAGCCTGTTAGAGCGTGTATAGGGAATTGCGGGACCGGTCTCACATCGCTGCGCGCATATTGAGGTGTACTGCATCAACGGCCATGTGCAGGACGCGTCCCATGTCGTCACCGCGAGAGTTACTAAATAACTGGATATGGGCCTTTCCAATACCGGAAGTTGACGCAAGTTCGTGGTGCCATTAGAAGACGACGTCACGTGGTACAGCTGCAGGGTTGCCGTTGGTGGCTACTTTGCGCCGAATGGGCTGGTTTTCAAAACGTTTGGCGACGAAAATTGCTTGTTGGTGCCATGACCATTTTACTGGCCACGTTTGAATTGCCAGTTTTACTTATTCAAGACGGTTTTATTTATTGATCAATAGTAAAAACTTTGTTAATAATGGTGTTCATGTTCTATTTGGCCACCAGCTTGGCAGTAGTATTAAATGAAATGACAGCTTTGGCTATATTTAGCTTAAATTCTGATGCCTTTTCGGTTCCATCTAACGGCAAAACGGCGCAACCATAGAGTTTCCTAAAATTAGTGAGAGAAGACTCTGGCGCTGCGATTGTTCAGAGACCATGGGAATGATGGGTAGTACACAAACTTGCCTATTATTCATACTTTCGGGCGGCGAATCGTACTTGTGGCTTCATTTATTGCTGTGCTTCGGTTTTGTTTTGAAGGAAAGAATGAACCCTTTTAAACTCTGTGGCCCGATTTGAAAAGGTAATCCTAGAAAAATAAGGTGGTGAAGAGCAACCGCTGAACATTTGCTGATTTTTGTTCCGTGAAAAAAAAAACAGCTGTAAGCCATAAGAAGACACACACGGAGCCAGAAGTACGAAAATTAAACAAATCCATGTACTACCTATCATTCCCATGCTCGCTGAAGCACTGTCAACGAAGTGAAAAAACAGCGCGTAACACAGGACAGAGAAGAGACGGACGAGGCGCTGTCAGCGCCTCGTCCGTCTCTTCTCTGTCCTATGTTACGCGCTGTTTTTTCACTTCGTTGACCATGTACCAACCGGCCCAAATAAGCACTTTAGTGAAGCACTGTGCGTTGCAGCTCCCATAGACATTCGCACCAGAGTTCTCTCTAGTGTATATTTATTTAACCCTATATGGGTGCAACTGCTTTAAGGCGCCTCGGGAGTGCTTCTTTGCTGATCGGGCGCTGAATTGACGTGAATGGTTCTAATACCCGCATGTATACGGCGCGAAAATACGGTAGCTAAGCGAAACATTGAAAACTGGCATCTGCAGACGAACTCGGTGTTATTGCATACTATAGCGCTACATAGGGCTCTGCCAGTCTGAGTGCTGGTCGCGACAGCTCCGCATACGTGCGCAAACAGGTTTCTTGCCCGTGAGAACGAAGGAATCCGCGGACTGCGAGACTGACGTCGTAGTAGCGGGTAGTAGACAGTGCGACGGCGTCCGCTCGGCAAACAACGACCAATTACTTGCTTTCCGGCTAACCTCCCTGCCCTTTCGGATCTCATGACTCTCTCTCACTCCACGTGTGTCTGCTGCTGCTTGTTTGCTGGCAGTGGCCGTGTAATGCAAGTTAGCCGTCGCACTGTAACTTGCGTAGTATTCCTGCTGTGTATAGGCCTCACTAGGACGTGAAATGTACAGCTTAGGTTCTGTTGCGATTCCCGCGTGTCACAATGCTGCTTGTCATTCGTGCCTTTTATTTCAGTCATCTCAACTGTGAAAACGAACCGAGCATGTTGCTAAGTGACCACGTATGCTTTTTAAACTACGACACACACTCTCTCTTCATTATGCATGCGCCACGCCGCATCATGTCCCGACGTGATCACTTTGCCAATGCCCCGTTCCGAGACAAAGCTATTACCGGTTCACCTGCGGTGCGGAAGTGGTGGCTGCAGGTAACGGCTCCCGCAAAGAGAAACGGTAGCGTTGACCCGGTACGAAGTATGTGTGTAGTCTATGCGTCGTGCGTTAGCCGATCGCCATACTTCATTCTAGCAGGCTGACCGACCGAATTTCCGGTGGGAAATGCCTTGTCCGTGCGCACGTCAATTGTGTGCATGTACGCGCATATGCGCGTTCCTGCGGCCAGTCGTGCCGGCCTGTCGTTAAGCTCTGTCGACGCCAGAGACAACGCAGTGGCGTCCGTTCAGCAAACAACGCTCCCGCAACCATAGCGTGCGTGCTAAGCTTGTTCTGTTCTCTAAAAGAGCAACCGTGCTGCGCCTGTCTGTTGCTATCGTTTCTCTTTTTCCGAGTGAGACCTCGTCACGCACGACCTGATCGATGTGGTCGACTCGAGATTTTAGTGGTCGCACCGCTTTCCAGCGCTACGAAACTGTCGTGTGTTCCTTCTATGCATTTGCGTTGTGCGTTATGGCAGGTCGATTGTGACTCGCGCCAGCGTCACTGTTTACTTAACCTCTGCACGTTCGATCTCAATGGCATCATTCATACAGAATAAAGACAAATAGCTGCGACGGAAAGCCAGCATTTGCCGACGTTGTTTGTTGAACAGTAGCCAGCAGTAAGCCAATATTACCCTTTACTACGCAAGTCAGTACCTTTACTATTTAAGTGAATGCGGTAACCAGCTAAGGAAGGTCTCTATCGAAGATAAAGGTGACAAAGTGGCCGAGAAAGGTTTTAAGCCCTGAAGTAGTCTAGATATGTTTTAATCCAAAGTAATAAGATAACTGCAGCATCCCAATAAAGGGTTCAAACCATTGCACAAGAAAAAACACGCCATCTCGATTAATCTAGAAAGATCAATGCTGAACACCGCAAGCACTGACGACCGTTCCCCTTTGGCGTTTATTCTACAGCTGCGCGGGATGCTGAACACATATTCGTTTTTCTTTATCTTATACATTGCCAGTTGGCTCATCCATTCACGCAGTATTGTTTGCAGTGTATGATTTTGTGACGACGTGCTTTCATTTCGTATTTGATGAGCTGCCTTTGCGGTCTTCTTGGTCTGCTGTGCACTACGCCATTTAAATTACCCGAAGGAGTAAAATAATTCGCCTCTCAAACGGCCAGGCGCTAAGAGCAGCATCTACAGATATCAGCCTGCAAGCTCTCATATAATTAGATCCCACTAATGCCCACATTGGCTGGGGGAAAATAAAAAAGAGAAATGCCCGTTTCAGCCGAAAGGCTCGCGTCTGCCGAAAGTTTACGTCTTCTGCACTTCTACACTGCAGTCCTCCTAGCGTATGCACGGCTTTTCCGTTCTCGCTGATGAGCCACATCCGCTGACGACGATAACGCGGAACAGCCACGCGCAAAATGCCATTGAGTAAGATGCATTGTACTCTGCCCCCCGTCATTGCTGACTTCATCGTGATTACGGCGAATTTGTCACTCTCTCGATGATGTGCCGTTGCTGCAGCTCCCACTGTGACGTAATTCGCACAGACCGCCGTTAGGGCATCTCCTCTTCTGTCTCTACTATACAACGTCGTGTGTAGGCGTTGTTCGTGGTTTCATCGTTCTCCATAATATCAGCAAGCGCGCGTGCCGCCAGCGAGTCTGCAGATGTTTCCGCTCCGGGGGTTCGTCCACATGGTCGACTTGTGACAGCTCACTTTTCTCGACTGCCTTTCCTGAGGCGCGTACGTATTCTTTGCTTCTTCATCTTCCTCCTCCTTTTATAGATCATGGCTTGGCTCGAAAAGACATATTTCGCTGGCGACCGGCTGTCGAGCCACGCTCGCTCGCCGTCCCGTCTCCACGTCGCGATTGCCCGTATATATATATATATTTTCTATTTCTGCTGGCTTTAGTCCGTTCCATCTCGGTGACTTTTTCTGGGTGATGGTTGTCCTTCCGAGCCAGCTGACGCATGCATACAGCTGGCAAAGAAGAGATTGTAGGTGGGAATGAATGCCAATCTTTGTATTGTTCCGCCAAGTGTGCACGTCAAACTAACAGAGAAGGATCCCTTCGCACAGTCTTCACGGAGCTAAGCGCGGTGATTTACGACGGAATATGATGAGCGTACATTCGTTTCTACCGGTTCACGTCCTGTAAGCATTTTCAATGGTGAGAAGGAGGGCCTCCTCTCTGGACTGGAGCACGGGACTACAAAGGCTAACGCACGCTGATGTTGCTGCCTCCGTAGTGTATTATCAGGTAGTCACACATAAGGTGTCCAAAATATGCGTGACTACCTAATAATACACTGCGGAGGCAGCAACGTGGGCGTGCGTTAGCCCAGCGTATTATATTGAAACCCAGAGAGCCCTCTCTGTGAAGGTGTATATAGCGTTAAGGTCGCAGGAGAAAGTTGCTGATGGCATCCCACCGCTGCCACCAGTTGTTGCGAATGGGGGACTACCCGGTCTCTTGTGGTAGCGTGGCGTAACATCCGGTGGAGGAAATAAACGCTGACAAGAAGAGGATACGAAAAACAAATAGTTTATGGCACTATTTACACATATTTACAGCAAAGAAAGGTTAGGAGTTTCACAAACCAAAAGCGTGGTGGTTGAACCGTTACATGGTTCAGAGCGACGTCCAGCACTCTGCGGCGTCGTTTTAAGCCCTGTCGGGCTCCTCCTCTTTGAGTGGAACACCAATAACACACACACAACAGGTGAGGGGGACGAGCATGCACGGTCCACGTGAACGTCCAGTATTGAGTCGTGATCACTGCACTGCAAGGTGGCGCCAGCAGGGCTCTTCCTTGTCGTGTGTGTGCCGCTAGTCGAGAGTTCCCAAGCTCCTGACAGCATACATCAAAGGGTCCGCCGATTTGTCCGCTCAATTAGCGGGCAATTTGTGGCGGCCGCCGTGGTCTCTTCCAAGGAAGATGCTGTGTTTGTTGTCCTCTCGAATGGTTTACGGCGTCGTGGCGACACGACGTCTCATCCTCCGGCTAGCAGGGACAATGCCTGGCGGGCATAGGCAGCCGGCCGGTCGGCTACTTGATTGAGGATTAAAATGAGCGCCGCTTCCTCGTCAACTCTGGCGCCGGTCACAACAGCTTCCCCCTAGCCAGATGAGTCGCCGAGGGCATCAGTCACCGCTGCTGCTCGAAGGGATGATGTAAGGGTCCGTAGTTGAAAATCAGGAACTCGCCTTCGCTTGCCGCATGGTCTGAGTAATTGCCGATATCTTCGACAGCATCTGGCAGATTGGACGCCGAAGGGGTTGAGAGCCTCCCCAGTAGATCGGCTTACGCACAATAGCGTCTGCCCAGACGAATTGCCGGGCCAAACGTAACAATAGGCGTAATTCCACGTTGAACACTTACGTCGGAACCACTATTCCCTGCAGTGGTCAGATTTATAGCGCCATGGCGAGGATATTTTAGGCGAATGCGCGTACTAGCCATTCTTAAAGTTGTCATGTTACATTTCAATTCGCAAACAGTTTACATAACATCTGTGCTAAATAGATATTATGTTGTCGAATTGAATTGAAGGAATGGAGTTACTAGAATGACAACGTTATGGCAGGTCAACTCGAACAATTAGTAGCCAAGTGGCGTTATTGTGTCCGACAATACTGTAACGCTGTATGTTGACTAGATGCATATGGTCTGAAACGTCCCATCTTGTGCCCATATATGCACAGGGCATAACGAACAACGCCGGACCGGAAACTCTTATCGTGCTCTGAGCCCTCTAAAAAGCGAGCAGTTAGCTTCGATAACACGCCCCCGACATAGATAATGGGGATCAGTTTCGTTGCTCGGAATGTAATGTGGTTCGGTTCCACGTCGGAAGGAGGGGGCATAGGGGGGGGGGGGTTTGTCAAGCAGTGGCAAGCACGCTTCTGCACAAACTTCAGTTGGCCGCCTGGCTGAGGAGAAGCGTAGCCAGCCATGACTATCGAAAAAGGGAAGGGGGATTAACTTTCCGGAAGACTTATTAGTAGTTGCATCCTGATGCCTGGCATTATTTTTTAGTTCGAGCAACATTTTCCCGGCAAGATTTCGCTGTTGCCGCGTCCGCATGCAGTCAGTGCTTACGCCAGGGAAAAGCACCGGGAACTTGGCAGATGCGACGTTTTTCAGCGCGCAAGAGCATCCGTTTGAAATAGTTTGCGTCTGAGCGGCGGAAATTGATGCGACTTTCTCGAGAACAGGAAATTCTCGCTTAACTCTACGCATCTATAGCAGAGTGCCATCGCGCGTGCACAGAGCCGCGCATGCGTTATCGCCATTGATCCAACAGCTTAGCATGCCGGCATGATCCCCGCATAAATGCGAATGAAATGTGTTTGAGTGCAAAGTCGTGTTCCCTAAACTGCGCGCGTCTACGTTATGAAGCCATTTTTTTTTCTCTCGACGTTCTCTATATAAAGGACGCCGGCTGTTGGGCTCTCAACAAACATAGTTCATGTTGGCATAGCCTACATATATAAGCTGAGGTTTACTGAAACCAACGCCTTCTTTTTTTCTTTTTCACGACCACTTTCTTCCGGAAGAGTTCCGCCTTCCCAAAATATGCAGCGAGATGTGCAGCAGCAGCCACACCTTCAGCGTGGCTGTTTGTCGTGCGTTTGTATACGTTCAAGGATATATCGACGCAGAAGCGTCAATCGTTTCTAAGCGGCCCCCTTTTAAAGAGTTGCGTGCGTTCCTTCCTGGCCGTATGCGGGGTTCTTTTCAGGCTCCGTGACCCGTATAGAGGACGCACCCATATATTGCGCTTGCCGTCGGTACACGTGAAAGAGGCGTGGCTGGCAAAGCGAATGCTCTTGCCAACACCCGCGGCGTTTGTATATATATATATATATATGATGTGTGTGTGTGTGTGTGAAAACACGTCTCTCTAAGTTAAAAAAGAAGAGTTCTTCAATATTTTTTTAAAAGCTCGGCTTGCCGCGTATAGTACGGGGTTGTCTTTTAAGGGGCATGTCCACTCCCTTTTGGGGGTCATTGTACTCGTCTGAAAGTCTCGACGTGCCTCTTTATAGCTAGTCATATAGGCAGCAAGTCAATACTACCTTAAGGGAGTCACGCATATACGTTATTTCTTAATTTTTTATCGGTTAGCATCATTTTATTTTTGATGTTTGTGGTTTTGCAGCAACGTTTCAAGTCTACCGGGATATTTAAGGCACGAACGCGCAGGTAGACATAAAAAGAGAATATATGCGATTTGCAAGGGAGAAACAGGACTAATCTTCATATCACCTGTTGCGAAGTCCTACCGACTATGTCGAAGAACCCCGAGCTACAGTGATCATTTCTTACGCGCAAGCCGTATCCGATAGTGAATAGTGGTGTAAGGTCTTTCTGGGTGTTTCTGTTCTTGAGTGTGCCCGTCAAACTTAAAGCAAAATTTCCTTCAAAGCACACTCGTGGCATTTATTGGGGGCCCCACCGTAGTTAAATGCAAATTAATGCAGTCACCAATACGCAGGTTAGTAGCGGTATATAATTGCAAAGAAACCATACGGTTATGCAGCAGGCGTTGCATCACAGGTCTTGTTTCAACTTATTTTGTTGCTGTGCATTTCTTACCAACGCTGTATGCCGACGGCTGTTCGTGGCGATTAGTAAGAGGCAGCGTACTTCGTACCTGTCGAAATAACCACTGTATGGCAATGTGCGGGACTTTCTCTTTCGCAACCTCATCCCAATTCCGCCACCCCACCCCCCAAAGGCTTGAGTTTAAACTTTTTATATTGCTGTTGTCATTTGGGACACGGCCCATCTGCTGCATTTTCATCAGTTATGGGATGGCCTCTCGTATGGTGGTGGTGGTAGTGGTTAGAAAAAGGCGCCTAATTTCTGCAGCCTGGTTGGGAGCACGACGAAGCACCTTCACGTATGAAGAAAACACTGACGCTGGGGGGGGGGGGGGGGGTGGACGCGCTAAGCGGAGGGGAGGGGGGGGGCAAATAGGGGGTGACGGGGAATCCAAAGACATGGAGAGGGCTCGCCAGGTAGCGCGGCCTTCCGCTGCGAGGGCCTTGCTTGGCGCAGCAAATTATTCCAAATGCCTTGCATTGCTGCGTTCTCGAGCGGTCCTTAATTACGCCTCGCCCTTTCCGCAATGTCCTTCTCGTCACTATCTGGCGGTTGTTTTCTTCTTCTTAGCGTCTCTGTTTCTTTTGTTTTTCGAGACTTCTGACTCGAGTCGACTGCCCTTTCGAAGTGGCCCCACGACCAAGCACGCAATCTCTGCCCGGCATTGCTTAGTACCCCACTTCTGAGACTGCAATTGCTTAGTACTGCAAGATTGCTTAGTACCCCACTTCTGAGCCCCTTTGTGATGGTCCGGACTCAAAATAGGAATTGGCGTTCGCTTTCATCTACTTTCTGTCCCGGTTTTAGTCTGCGCATGTTATTACTTCGTGAGGACACCAAATTACCGAACACTTTATGCACGTTATTCATTACTTAAGCCTCTACGGTGCGGCAGCCAGCATTCCTTCGCTACAGTTGCAAGCATTGTTATAATTTACGTTGTCAAGACCGGCCGTTCCCACGAGAAATGAATGATTCGTTCATTTGAACTTCTTGCAACATTTGGCAATTATCTCGAAGATGTCCTCATCACTGCCTTGCGGCGCATCTATACTCTCAGGTAGAGGAATAGGCATTCGGAAAACGCGTGTGAACTTCACCGCATTTAGCGCGCTGCCCAGTGTATGTTTGAAGGCTATAGTGGCGTGCTTTGGCGTGACGATTTAGCATTGTAGTTATAGCTGCGTGAAGATGCGCCCAATGCAGACAAACGGCCCTTCTAGCTCCATCATTTCTCATCCTGCATGAGGAAAAATTCGGCCCATATGACGAACGAGAAAGGGGCGGCACAGGCTGGGGCCTTAACTGTTTGGCAGTGCCATATCTCATATCTCGAAAAAGAAGCAACAGGTTTTCTCTCACAGCCATTTGGTGATGGGAAATGAAATCGGCAACTGCATTGCAACGAGCGTGGGCAGCGAAGTGGTACGCGCAAGCAGCAGCAAGAAAGACGTTTCGGCAAAAACCTGGCAGAGGAAGAAAGGAAGCAGAACCTGGATGAGGGGCTTGCGGTTTCGGATCGATTGCTCCCTGCTATCCGCACACATCCGAGAACGTACGCTACGGATCTGCACTCATGTTCTTTCGTTATGTTTTCCAGACCCAGATACAGGGCTGTATGGGCTGATTCGTACACGAGACTCAATAAATCAACCTGCCGGCACCGGCTCGCACCTGCTGCCGCCTCGCTGAGTTTTCTCCTGCTCTCGTATACTTTTTTTTTTCATATCCCTTCTTCACTTTCCTTGTTCTTGTTATTCTCTCGCTCCACTTCACGTCGTCACCTTGCTTTTTTTCTGAATACTTCGGCCGTGAGCACCTGCAACGGCTCTCCCCAGTGGTGTCAAGGGCGGCTTGTTGAGTGTGGCAGTTCAGCCTGGCTTGCTTCTTTTCTCAGCTTTGTCTTTTCTTTTTACGTAATTCCTTGCGGGGGTCCCCCACCCCAGTCCCCGAACGTGGCGGCTTTTGGCGGGACCCGTCTGGATGCAGAAAGAGCCGGCTGCTTGATGCTTGGCGGCGCGGAGAGAAGGAATTAGAGAGCGGGCCGGTGGGACCTTGCGCTCCGGTTGCGCCACCTAAGCGCTTCGTGGCCTTGAACCTAAAGTTCCCCACCCAGTTCCGCGCGTACCTGTCTTCGTCGCGATTCTCGTTTATTTCTAGTATTTGTTTTCTCTTGTTGTTGAAGGCTCTTTTCTAGCTTTGCCTCCGTTTTCTCTTAAGTTGATGGCCGCAGCGTTGATGTGGTTTTCACAACGGTCGCTCGTCTCGCCAGCGTTCCGCGCACCTGTGCGAGGTTGTCCCGCTGCGTCCCTTCAGTCGATGTATACCATAGCTGAAGTGCGGGAGGATACCCAACTGCTCCTGTGTGTGCGTGTTTTCTTCTATCCACTTTTTCCCGTGCTCTTCAACTTTGTAGAATATCTGACGTTCCTCTTCGCCTTCTCAAATTTCCCACTTGCCGCTTTTTTTAACGCCCACAACGAGTTGACCTGAATCTGCGGCATGTAGCAAGCTGGCTGCTGGCAACACATCTGCGAGGATATGGTGAAATGGGATGCCATTTTTTTTTACATAGAGTAAAAGGTTTTGCAATCACTTGCTCATGTTTCCATTCTTAGAATACGAAGGTGCTTGTTTTTGTTTCGCCACTCGTATAACCTCTCCAAATATATTTCTCACTATTATTGCTCGTTTTTCGTCTTTTGTCCTTTGGTAATTATAGCTTAATTGGGTGTACCGGTTTCACTTTAACATTTCCACGAATCCCCAGATGAATGGGGCTTTGGTGCTTGTCATTCTTTTGCTAAGCTGTTCGTGTAAAACTGTGCTCGGCCGCCTTTTTACGTGGGCGAAACGCGAAAACGGTCACTTTTGTAAAAATAGAATAGACTAGAAAAAACGTCTGCGTCTCCGGCCAGCGTGGTACACGACACATATCAAGCCTATATAACTTGTGCAAGTTACATTTCGGCCAACATCTCGTGACATGCTCTCGGTGGTTGTCAGCAACTTGGCTGGAGTACTACTGGAACAAAAAAAAAATGCCTAAGCGAAATTACTTGTGCGAAAGATTTGTGGGGACACGCACTTGTCATCTGCAAGATATCAATGGCTAATATAGCCTAAGGCATATTTAAAATTGATTTCGAAGTGCGTGTTAAACGTGGGAGGCCAAGCTCTCCCTGGAGGACCTGTACCAACGACGTCTCGTCGCCAGGGCCAAGGAGGCAGCGAAGGCCAGAGGGTTCCTGGAACGAGGAGAGCTCCCTCCTAAGGTGGACGCGGAACCTACACCGCTACACCGTTTCGAAAAATAAACGTTTATTCCTCCTCCTGGAAGTGCGTGTGCAACACCCCCACCTCACATCTTCAGCAACTTGTTTTGAATCCGCTCCCTGCGAGCACTTTCTTATCAGGACTTTTCAATGCAACCAGGGGGCACCCCATGTATTGATTTGTACAAAGACTGGTGTCCTCGCCCCTACAGTACATTATCAGGGTGTCACGCATGTTTACAACATCCCAAATGCAAATATGTCGGCGCCGAGCACACACACGCACAGACACAAAGAGTTAGCAACGAGTTGCTCTTGTGCTCGTGGCCTTGAGTGCTCACGTATAGCCAACTATGCGGACATGCAAGTCGCTCCGGGTTCTGCCCCTCTCGGCATTCTCTGAAACAGCAATTGCGATAAGGCGTTACAAAAACGTCTGTAAGGAATCAGCTGTCGAGCGCCCGAAGAAACAATGTTTTCCAGTCCTGATGATATTAGTTCACTAGCTACCTATTGCAACAGAATAAGAAATAAAATTCGTGTGGCGTTCTAAAACCAGTTCTTGGGCCAGTTTTTGCATGGTCTAGTAAATACTGAAGGCACAAAAGAACGGGTACAATAAAAACAAAACATTGTGCCAGTTCTGTCTTTTAATGCCAGTTCCTTCGCGCCTCTATTTTTTTTTATATGTGCATCGGTATTGCTGTTTTAAATTAACGTAAGATATTATTGGCGGGCTCACCTTCCGTAACGCTCATGTGCTCGAGCACCGCTTCCTCCCACCTGTTGCTGCCGTCCCCGTCAAATCAGTCATTGTATTCCCGCTTCTTTCATTGGGTGTTTGGCACGGCTGCATCGGCGCAGTGTCAGCGCTACCGCAACCCTTCCACGCCAGTGGAGCGTGGTCACTTGTATGCAAACAGCCGGCAGCACAGCACTCTCCCTCTTCGTGTTCCATCCAAATGCGAGCCCTCGGTCGTGGGAACGAACCCCTATGAGACCTCGCCGACGGGTCATGCAGCGTGCTTGGTCAGACGCCCCTTCTTCTCTTTCTTTCCCTCTCGCAAGATTTCGTGCCCCGGCTGCTACCCTCTCACGCTCACACCACGACCACGTTACGCTGGCGGACAAGTGCGCCGTGCCGTACGGTCGCGACAAACGAGGAGTGTCTCGGCTATATCCGGCCAGGTAGAACTCGCTCGACCACCCAGGCACCGACAAATGTCTATTCGCGCCGAACTGCGGTGGCCCACCTGTCTTTGTTTATCGGTTAATCTAAGCTGACGGCGGTGACTGGAAGTACGATAGCTGCACAAACATCGGCCACTGACCGGGACGTCGAGAAATCTGCTCGGGTATAATCCGCATTAAAAGGCTGCGTGTCTTCGAAGTCTTATAAATCGTGTCATTTCCGGTGTCCTTTATTCCAGCTTTGCTTTCTGATTGCGTGTTTTTGTACTATGAGTCATGTGCAGCGTAGACTGCTTTCATGGCTAGTTGAGCTACGTTGTCGCCACCGAAGTATGCCGTAGCACTGTATGCACTGAAGGGCAGCTATGGGAGAAACCCTGCGTGGCCCTTGCATTACTGCTAAGTCGCTTGACACTACGGTGTCTGCATGTGTGTGTGTTCTTTAAGCGTCGGGACCATGTGAAAAAAAGCTCTGATTATTACATGATGTCAATTTTTACCTACACGCCCCGCCGCGGTGGTCTAGTGGCTAAGGTACTCGGCTGCTGACCCGCAGGTCGCGGGTTCGAATCCTGGCTGCGGCGGCTGCATTTCCGATGGAGGTGGAAATGTTGTAGGCCCGTGTGCTCAGATTTGGGTGCACGTTAAAGAACCCCAGGTGGTCGAAATTTCCGGAGCCCTCCACTACGGCGTCTCTCATAATCATATGGTGGTTTTGGGACGTTAAACCCCACATATCAATCACTTCTTACCTACACGTTTACTGGCGAATTTTTCACACGTATATCTTTTGCACTTCCATAGTCCTTGCTCTGTATTGTTGCTACACTGCAGTCTGACCCAGCACGATAAGTATCCTCGTTACTATGTTGAGACACATGGAAGTCACCATATTTCTATTTATCTTTGCATGAAGGTAATGTCCACGTCTGCTACAGAGTAAACCACAGAGAACTGACTAGACCACTTCTAAGTCTGACATTTCAAGCGGGCCTATGTATTTGTCAAGCGGGTCTATGAATTGAATTAATACAAGTGCACCATTAAAGATTCCACGTACACAATCCCGATTACGTCCAGGCGCAACAATTTGGGTACCGAATTTGAAATACTGCGAGCGCTTTGCTGCCGTGTTGAACGCAGATATCGGCGCACAAAGTGCATCCACGACCTTAGAAAAGTCAGAAGAATGCAGAAGATTCTGCGTTCCGTGGACAAATTAGCCGCTGAACATTTGAGAACGTTTTGTGAGACATAAGACCCCCGCAAACCTCTACCCACATATGCAGAACAGTGTGCGGGCTTCTCTGCGTTCCTGAACACCGTTTTTCATTAAAGGCACTGGCGCTTTTTCGAAAGCGGTGAAACATCTAGGACGTGGAAGATTTTCGCGCGAGGATAGCAGGCCAAGTGGTTCGCCTAGGTTCACTGGCTGTAAGTGACATACCTCATTTTGTGATAGCCACATGGACCTTCCTTTCACAATGGAGTAGCTTGAATTAGTACTATAGCCCATTCAGGCGCTCCTCATCACCGGGGCCAGATGGTATACCTTATCGAGCCCTGTGCAATCTGGGCGAGACTGCTCGGGGAGAGCTGCTACGTGTGTACAACGCATCCTCGCAAGAAGGAAGTGTCCCAGACGAATGGAAGACTAGTCGTCCAGTGCCACTTCTGAGGCCATGCAAGTCTCCACTTGAACTTGCCTCGTACCGCCCTATTGCATTGGCCAGCTGCGTGGGAAAGATAATGGAACGGATGGTCCTTAGCCGCTTTGACTGGTATCTCGAACATTACAAAATTTATCCAAACTCCATGCCTGGCTTTCGGCGAGATCCCTCATCTATTGATAATGTTATTGATTACATACGTCCAACAACCAAAATCTCGCAAGCATGGAGGCGGAAATGTTGTAGGTCCGTGTGCTCAGATTTGGGTGCACGTTAAATAACCCCACGTGGTCGAAATTTCCGGAGCTCTCCACTACGGCGCCTCTTATAATCATATGGTGGTTTTTGGGACGTTAAACCCCACATATTAATCATTGGAAAATTCCACAAGCGTTTGTCTGCAGTCCTGTTTCTTGACGTAAAAGTGGCACATGATAATGTGCTATACAAGAGGAATTTTCGATGCTCTTGAAATGGTTGGCCAGGGTGGTCGAGTTTTTAGATGGATCGTTAGCTACTTGACATCAAGGTCAGTGACCTCGCCCTCGCCAAACTCATAGAATGCGTCCCAAGTATGGTCATGATATTCATATACGCAGATGACATATGTACCTGGACGTCAGCCGCCACACTCCCTCAGAGACGAGCGAGGCTTCAAAAAGCTGCTAGTTTGGCAGCGAGCTACTTCAGCAAGGAAGGCCTCAAGATAACCCCGCAAAATGTGCATTAATGGCATTTACACGTAAACCAATGACGAACTATGCCATTTATATGGAAGGCTGCACAATTTCTGTCCGAACCCACAAATTTCTAGATGCAGTCATAGACGGACACCTTCGTTTGAGACCATATGTGGCTTACATGAAACAGCGCCTGAGAGCAGTCGTCCCAGGTGATGAAGTTCCTGTGTGGAAAAAGCTGGGGCATGTTGGTAGACTCAATGTTGGAACTGCACAGTTCACTGTGTCTCGGTTTTCTGCCCGTACTGAATAATACGTGTAAGACAGTAATGTTCGCTCTCTCCAGGCTGTACAAACTCACGCTCTGTGTCTGCCTTGACTTGCCGGAATGTGAGCTGGCTGAAGCGACTATTTCCATAGCACAGGGCCATCAGTACAAACGCACATCATGTTGGAAGCCTTGAGAGCCTATATAAGGCATTTTTCTTGGACCCATTGCCATCACCTTGAAACGCTGCTTTCAGATAGACAACGGGCGTCGTATCCTGCAACGATTTTTAACTATGCAACCCACTTTCCATCAGCCCCGCATCTAAGCCAGCTATACCACCGCGGTGCTTTATTCGACCTGAAGTGCACCTCATCTTACCCGGCATAAGAAAAAAAAATCATCCATGCTGAAACAGCTATCCCTGATGCTTTTAAAGAAGTACGCTGATTACGTATACATGTTTACACTGACGAATCAACCACTCTGCGGTGCTCGTCTGGAATAGTGGTCGTCCCAACAAGTGCTACGTAGCCGCCATAACAGCGATCAGACATTCTGAGCACAAGACGATGGTTGTTCGACCTGTGACATGGTTGGACAGGTGACGATACAGCTGTCGTGGAGCTTCGTGATGAATACAGGGAAGTACCCCGCAATTCCACCAAAGCATGTTACGTAAAGATGAAACGAGGCGTGGCTATTTACAAGCTGTATTTACACTGATGCTTATTGCGTCGACCAAGATAGAGTACAACACGCACAGCGGATAGACCAGCCCACTTTTTCGTTGTCGTTTTCTGTGTGCAGAATGTCTGATCCGCCGATATTTCAGCTTTGTAGCAATAATACATTTAATTTCAAGACAGACAACCCAACGTTATTGACGGCTGCAGAGCTTGCTGCTCTTTGCGCTGTTCTTCAGGTAGTCAACCGAGAACAGCCTCAACGTTGGTCAGTCTTCGGTGATTGAAAAGTTGTTCCGCAATCTTCACAATCAGCCCTGCGGCACGGACCATATGGAGAGCTGGTCTTTGAGGTTCGGTATCTCCTCCATACTGCATTTGAGAAGGACGCCACGTCACATTTCAGCGGCTGCCCAGTCACTGCGGCGTGATAGGCGATGAACACGCTGACAATGCTGCTCGATCAGTGCTTCAAGGCAACAGACTTGAGACAATACTGTTATCAAGGACCGACGCTGCTGGCGAACTTCGAGTGGCCGCACGAGAAATCACTCTTTACACTTAAAATACAAGCAGACAACGCTGTCAACTCCACTAAAGCTCGAATATGTTACGTCTACAGTTGTCTACTGGGCTATACGCCGAAGTTATGCCACTCTACTTTGCCGTTCATGGCTAAGAGTGGCTTTTACGAAGTCATTTTGATTTCGTATTGAAATGGCTGACAATCCCTTCTGCGATGACTGTGGTAGCGAGGAAACACTACAGCGCATCTTCTGTCGTTGTCCTCGCTACAATGCCTAAAGGAAATCAGTCGCAATCACGCTAGTTTGCATAGATCGCAGACCGATGACAGCGCAAACCATTCAGGAATGTCGTCCAGAGAGGTCATCGCGGATGAAGGAGACAAAAGCAGCCCTCAGCTTCTTGAAGGCAAAAGATTAGGACCAGTGGTTATAGACTAACAGTGTTGTGATGACAGTGAAGTGCGTCTTTGAGCACGCCTGCTCTCCTCTCTTTCTTTCTCTCCATCTTTCAAACTCCCTCACCCTAGTCCCCAGTGTACGGTACCATACCGGTTGTTCTAGACAGGTTAACATCCCTGCCTTTCTTTCCCCGCTGTTCATTCCTTTCTGATTTCCCCCTTTCTGCTATTTCTCGCACAATACACCAATATAGGGAAAAAAAGAAACATGAAAGAGTCCCTCCGTTTGCTATAGTAGCGAAGGGAAGCAGGCCATAATGGTGCCGGCTTTACCTTGCTGCCACCCTTACATTGTATCTTTTTCAGTCGTCCCATCGCCTGAAGAGGGTGGCAGTGGAAAAGCGGCACTCGGTATAGTAATATTGAGACCACCCCTCTCTGTTGTTATCCTCTGGTTTGGAAGTGGGTGGTTTCTTTAGCGACAGTCTAATGATTTATGGCTACGCTGTCCGCATCAGAAGGAACGATCATCAATGTTTGTCACGTGCACATTGCTTTTCAGCTGCGCTATTTCCTTTCACGCGATCTCCCTTTAACGCTCCAACGTGGAGGCTTGCTCGCGTGACTCTACAGCGGATGATTACTGATGGCATAAGGGCGCCAAACTATTTTTTTTTTATTTCGGTATGGTGCTGAGCTACACGCCAGCTCCACGCATAGGTCCGCCAGCAATTGCGACATTGCCGCCGTTTGGTGGCGCTCTTTGGCGTGAGCACGGCGCTTCGTGTTCAATTGCGATGTCACCTTACGCTATGTGAATCACGCTTAAATGCGCTCGCTCCACGTGTGACTTGTTACTTAAGGCGGTCGCCGTAGAAAGCAGTGGGCCTTTTAAAGTTGAATTCAGGGGGAGAGTCGAGTACTACTTCAAGTTTGTTTGTTTGTGTGTGTGTGTGTGTGTGTGTGTGTGTGTGTGTGTGTGTGTGTGTGTGTGTGTGTGTGTGTGTGTGTGCGAGAGAGAGAGAGAGAGCAGGTCTAAACGTTCTCTTCCGACGCTCAAGGGCAGCTGTGATTACTGCTATGTCATTACGCGACTGTCCACCGTATTCTAGAACGTCCCTTCACTCAACGCTTCACCTTCACTTGAGAAAGCTGATGGCAGCGCCGTCTCTAGGTACGGCAAGTCACTGCCTATCAGTGATCATCTGCTGCGATTCTTGAGTAGCGCAGGGTCATTTTGAGCTGACCTGTGGCGCAGTGCTCAATTCTGTCAAGTGAAGGGTGAAAGTCGAGTCGAGGAGCGTTTGTGAGTACGAGGGTGTATCTTATTAACATCCCGCATATCTTTTTTATTGTATTTTTCCGCTGCATTTTTCAGACATTCCCTTCTATTGCTGTACATTTTAAGTGATCGATATGGATGATAATAAGTATTCCAACGGAAACTTCGTAATATGAAGTATACGTTGCAAGATTCGAAGGATGGGTGAGTTGGTGTTAAGTAAATTTTGTAAAGTACCCTGAACTGTGCGAAACGAAATTTCAAAGCAATTTTCAAGCTAGAAAGAAACGTTACTTTTGATGTTCTACTCAGTAAAAAGGGCGTGGGAAGACTTACATCTACCGTCGGTCATTTCTTCTTACCGTTATCTTTCCACCCCTCTTCAATTGTTTCCCCAAACCCGAAGCTGTCTGACTGAGGTGTATCGCTCGTAAGAGCCCGCAGCACATTCGAACCCGTCTACGGTGTCGCAATTACTCTGGGGAGCGTGTGCGAGCCATTTGGACTGGGTTTGGAGTGCAGCGACCTCCGTTGCGTAAGGCCCCTCTATAGCTCCGCGAGGGCGTGAGGAAAGAAAGAAGTTTATACTGGACAGACTCTCTGGGCGCCGCCTTAAATGCATTCCTACATGTACGCGGTCGCTTTGAGCTGGGTCGGCTAACGCGACTTGTGCCGAGCTGCCGCAGCAGATTGCTATGTATGCCTTGCACTTCAAGGATATTGTGAGCGATTTCAATATGCATGCCCGTCTCGGTGCCACAGTAGATAAGACGCTAGACGGCTGACACAAAAGTCGTGGGTTTGATTCCGATCGCAGGCGAAATGCAAGATACCGGTGAAATGTGCGATGTCAGGGTACGTTAAACGACAGGAGGTCAAATTTCTAGAGGCATTGGCCTGCGAAACCCAATATATTAAAGATTCTTACTTCACTTCCATAAGGGTGTGTTACCTTCGTAAAATATGTTAATTTTTTTTTGCTTTTGCACAATTCAATGCAGCCAAGCCGTTATAAATAGCCAGTTTAAGCAACAATGAATTATGGAGATGATGACTTGGTCATTATGTTGGCAATTCATACCCAGCGACGAAGATGACATTTGCGTTCATGCATTCGTGTACGTACGAGTGCGCCATACAAACGTAATTATAGCATGCCAGTTGCCTACACGCGATGCCGTTGTTTCCCAGAATTCACAGACGCAATGAAACTGTCTTCTGAATAGTGTGTATCAATTATAATGTGTTAGAAAAATTTTATCCTTAGATTTTAATCCAAGAGCGTTCGGAAAGGAATCAGTATGTTCATCAACTGGCTATATAGTAATCACAAGGCCGTGCAGCAAAATGTTCTTAATAATGAATGAAAGCTCGTGCTACGCGCGGGGTGGGATGTGTCACGCGGCTTCTTCCGCCCCCCCCCCACCCTTTTTTTTATTTCAGTAACTTGTCGTTCTTATTCCCGGTCTCAACTATTTTCTAGCTCTCCTGCTAAAACTCATGACACTAGTCCCATTTCGTACAACGCAGTGTCGGTTGCTTTTTCTTTTTGTATACAGCACATTACATGAACGGGCTTTATTTCTACAAATGAACAGTCTTTGTTTACCGGGAAAACAAACTATTTTCTTGGTGCCATTTTTTACGTTTTGAGTGGCAGCAGCAGCAGCGTTGATATTACGCGTTATTGACTTACATTAATTCTTTCGAGAGTGAAACTAGATTATGGATATTACGATTTGTTTTGGCTGTTATTACAACTGCTCTGCGAAAGGGTATTTTGCGTTCGACCCCCCCCCCCCCCCCATGGTAGTCCTGTGGCTAAGACACTCGTCGGCTGGCCCCCACGTCGCGGGATCAAATCACAGCCGCGGGGGCTGCATTTTAGATAGAGGCGAAAATGCTGGAGGCTCGTGTGCTCAGATTTAGGTGCATGTTGAAGAACCCCAAGTGCTCGAAATTACAGAAGCCCCCGTCTCCCTCCCCCCACTACGGCGTCATTTATATTTATATGGAAGTATTGAAATGTTAAATTCCAATAATAATTATTTCATGTGTCGGAGGCCAGAGCCTGACGTCGCTATCCATACCGATCGGTTAGCCGGCCGTGCCGAAGAGGGCTCGCGGATGCGGTCCTTAAAGCCGCTGATTTCCGCGAACGCGAGCGTCCCGACCTGTACATCACGCGGCATCCGCATATGGCAGCTTCTGCCCCGTCGATCGTGTGGAGGTGGCTTCATGCGTTTCGCTACGTTGTGGTTTATGGAGCGGTTTATGGTCCACGAATGGCCCGCTGGTTACTCCCCAACTCTGAAACAGTGAATCTTTCACTGCCGAGCGCCTTCCACTGTACGCCAACGCCAGCTCTCCTGCACTCTATCCAAAACCGTCATTGGCTGTATATTGACTATTTTACCGAAGACATATGGGCGCCGTCATATAGGGTTGTTAAGCGGATGCTTTCCTGTTGTTGCATATTGCGAACGTTGAAGCATCGCATGCTCTAACACAACAGTTTTCATGCCTATGCTTCTGTGCTAACACTGTTAGTGAAGCTGTTAAAATTACGAAACACGAAAGATAACATGTCAGTATGGCGGCTCTAAAACCCTTCCGTCAAGTAGTCTATGTGCATATGTTCCGCGTGACCAATTTCCTTGTTATGTGTTTAGAGGTGGCCCGCTTCCGCGTTCGACGTTGCAATCTACGTACGTAACGTTGCTGCTAGGCTCTTTTTAGCGCACTCGAAAAAGTGCTGCACGTGCGTTTGAGTGGACAGACAAGCGCTGCCGTGGCTGTTTGGCAAGTAGCGCGAGTCTGGCTCTGGAACCTGTTTGCGGAGATTGCTGGCGATATCTTTTGCTTCCTCGTTCCGTTGATGTCAGTTGCGTTGCGCTGCTGAGGTTCAGAAAAAGGGTGGTTGAGGGGTGGAGTTGCAAAGGGAGTACCTAATGCGGAAGGATGTTTTCCTGCAGAATTTTCTCATGATGCCAGTTGATGGTGAATTGGCCGTAAGATTTGGAAATTTTGTAGCAGAAAGGGCCGAGTAAGAGGAAAGGGTGTGGGAGGGCACAGCTTTTTTTAAAAATCAAAACATCCGTTTCCCGTTCATTGTACATGACTGAGCGTGGGGTCGCGGCGTCCTATGTCTGACCTAGAGGCAACTGATAATTCGTTACCATGCTTGTTCTAATCTGTGAGAGTCAGCAAAATGATCTGTTAAACGTGAGTGTTTTGCGCGCATCTCTGTAATCGTACATGTGGTCATAATGTCCCGTATAAATTAGTAAATAAATAAATATTTAAATAAATAAATAACCAATTAAAAATGCGGTTCTTCGTGGGTTATACAGCGCGACTTTTACTGAGGTTCATCAAGCGTTGCAGCCTTCTCACGATCAACCAGTTCGTCTGTAATCGCATCCGCCTACACGCACGCGGATTCTTGGTGTAACGAATGCTAACTCGTGTCATCGCACAACTGCAAAGGGACAACGCCCAGCGGCACGGTTCTCCCAGCTTCGCCGCCCAAACGGGTCGCGCATCCATGGCGGGATCTCGTCACGGCTAGCGCGATTCAATTGGCAATGCTTTTTCCGCTGGTATACGGACACGACTCTAACCCGGAAGCGGACGGACGCCGACTGCTATGCAAGAACCGTACTCATTGTAACCGCACACTCTACAGTGCGGTCCATTGTTAAAGGAAGCACAAAGCTTAGGTCACGCGCGATTGTATAAGCGTTTACAATGGTCCGGCTTTGTGGCGGATGAATTGATGATAGAAGGCGCAGACACTTTTTTCGCATACCTGATCTGTGCATACATGCACAATCAGGCGGCACTTGCAGTCGGAACGCAGGGAAATGTAGAGGCGACCAGTGGTGTTGCCGTTATTAGAGTACACTGCACTGCATTGTGCGTGAAAGTTTATACTCTCGCTATCCGACCTCCATGAGCTCAAATGTGCTGCATAGTTTCGATCACCTTGAGGCGGTAACATCAGGACACAAATGCACTTTTAGGAGCCCTCCAACATAATGCCATGTCCTGCCATAGCAAAACTTTTCGACCTTACGGTCACAGGACAGTACCACTAATGTGGGGAGGTGGCAGACACCTACCAATTGGTGTTTGCCAAGATTACGTGGCCATTACTTCTAATCTAAACACTAGGCGAGAGGACTGGGTCCCACCCTGCTCGGCTACTCAGACCTTCAGGCCCGGCAAACCTTGGTCCAGAGAGCCAGGATGGCGGCTTTATCCAATGGGGTCCCGGAATAGGAACTGCACTTAGTCCGTAGGGACTTTTAAAAAGGTCCTACACCTCTCTAATGTAAATAAGTGTTTTTCACCACCATCATCACCACCATGACACATTGAAGTAGGTCGCACGCGTGCTGGCATAAAGATGCAATAGTGCGATTCACTTATAACCGCAGCGCGCAGGCAGAACTTGCTAACGAATATGTAAACAAAAAAAACAACGCATAAACTTGCTTAGTGTCATTTTGCCCAACGTACATTGATGTGTGCGCAGTAGCTGTTAGGATGAGAGTTTCTAGGAAAATGTTCACCGTAACGCCATTGCTTGTCGCAGCGCAGACATTTTAACTTGTACTACCTCCATGGCTCTTCTATAGCCTAAATATTTCTGTGAAAACACAGAACATTAAAAATTTGAACCAGTGTATACCACTTGTACTAATATACTCTTGCAGATATTCAACCTAGCAGTTTCAAATTGTACCCGTAAAAGGAATATTAAAAAAAAAGAATGTATGAAGGTTGAAGGTGCGGATGGCGTTGCAGCAAAAAGGAAGGTGTGAAGGGGAGAGGGTTAGGTGAAAATTTAGGAAAGGCAACTGATTCGAATGAGCATTTCTCATTTTAATAGCAAAGATACGTCATAAAGAATCGGGGATTACCAGTCGTATCGATAGTTTTCCGCATTCGTTGATTGCGTCACTAGTAGTCCTTGAATCGAAACGGAAACGAATAAATATAAGTAGTAAACGCGTCATTTTGCAGATTGTCGCTCGAAGCATTGCCTACATATCCTCCCGGAAATATGTGGACTTTACCCGCGACGTCATGCATCGAACCTCGCCGACTGAACGTATATAGAACAGGTGGTCGCCGCCGGCGTCGCTTTGCCAAACAGGGGCTTCCGTGGCTGCCTCGTTTGTCGCACGTGGAAACGGGTCGCGGCGTAATTTGCGGAGAGATTTTTAGCGCTGATCAAGCCGTTCGCGCAAATTGATCGCTGCGGCAGCTGCGAAATCGATCCGTTGGGAGGCATCGTATAGTTTTATAAACGAGGGAGCTGGGAAGTTTTATGAATTTCGAACGCCCCGGGGGAATAAGCGCCCATAGACCTGTCCGCTTTACCAGAGAAGGTTACAGCCAGTGACGGGCATTCGCCTGTACACTTCGTATCTGAGTAAAAATTGTCAGCAAATGAATTTAATGCGCCAAAGCTGTGAAGGGTATTTTTTTTCTGCGGACGTCAGGTTCAACGTTGTACGCGCTGATTGGAAGACTAATTAACTTCGGTTTGGTCAGTATTTCTTAATTAGATATCCCACCTTAAGGCAGTATAGATTTCGCGCAGTGAGATATTGGTTGGGTGCTTCTGAACGAAACTTGCTGTGGATTCTGCGAGTATGACATGTAGGTAAGCTTGTAGAAGTTTTTGGGGTGGAAAATTGTAATGCTAACTTTGTACCGGTGTACCATTTGCTTTCCGTCAGCTTGTATGATCACAGATATATACACTGGTTGCTACGCTCTGCAATGCTGTTTTTCACATGAAAAGTGGTATGCAATTACCGTGCTCGTGGCGTACTGGTCAGCCGAATTTTTTGCTGCAGTATGGTGTGTTTAGAAAAAAGTTGTTAGAATTTATAGTTCATAGATTCGTGGCCATTGTTTTGTCGACGGTAAACTGCCAAGTACAACCGCCCGCTAACTTTTAAGTTTGTTTGGCACACACACGATATGTTAAATCACGCTGCGAAAATTCGAGAAAACGTCTGTTCACTCATATTATATGCTTTTCTGAGCATTTCTATAGGAAAGTAGCGATTCCGTGTCGTTCCGTTGTATATAGGAGTTGCGTCGCTTCTCAAGTATACAAGAGAGAGTGCTTAATTCACTATAATCTTGCTGCATGCTGTTAGACATGGCCTTTACTCGCAGCGCGTGCCACTGTTTCCCACGTAGATGTGGCAGTTGCTTTTCCTTCGTGAAAATCGTCCGTTACGAATCGTTTTTCAAGACAATGATTCGCAGAATTTAAAATGCAAATCAGCCGAATTCGGGGACGATATGGCCGTTTGCTTTACATTTATGGCAGCGCGTGCGAATGCTGGTGTGTGTTTATGGTATGGTATTTGTCTGCAGTGGAGTAGCTATTCTGTAGAAGCTTTTAATACTCTAGTAAGGGTAACAAGTGTTCGAATCTACAGATTGTGGACTGATGTACTACCCAATGAACATAGTGAACCAAGGAATTCAACAGTATTCCTCCAGTTATTTTTCAGATGAAGCGATTGTCGAGCATCTCATATTATTTCTTTTATCATTTGAAACACAGACCTTCCGATTCTAATCAGTATTCACAAGAAATTATTCCACGCGAGACAGGTGAATTGCGCCCCCGCAATGCTTTGCCCACGTGCCCGTGGCAGCCATGCGACTGATGGTGTAAAAACTGTTTCCTGCCACGAGCAATAAAATGAAATATACCAAGGAATAAAACTCCGTGCGATTAATTTTTGAACACGGAGACGGTGGGGCCGCATCGTTTGCGCGGAAAGGTGTGCTGGCGTAAGAGGGAGTAGAAAAAATGAAAATCCTTTGTGTCGATTCTAAGAAAACGGGACGATAATGGGCCAACCGAAGAACCATCAAGCGCGTGGTGGCCTACAAAGGAAAACCGCGGTGAATCTGGCGAGATCCAGTCTCCTCCCACCTTACCTTACACCATAACCACGAGCGATACGTATATGCCTGGCGCTTCCGCTGCTGGCATTACATCTCGCTGAGGCGAATCGAGCGTTTTTTTTTTCGTGCGTGCGACTGAATAGGAGAAAACGGGGGGTGGGGGAGGCGATGAAAAAGAACAGCGACTACATGGCGATGATCGGCCGCAGCGCGGCGTTGATGGATGGAGCGGTGGCGTGCGCTCAAGCCGCCGCATTGAATTCACACCGCCCGATAAGGGGCAAACCTACGGCAGAGAATCGTGTCCCCGTCGCATCAGGCCTGAAAATGACAGGCTCGGTTCCGTGTATTCGTTCACTGCAGTTTCGCGGCGGCCTTTATTATGGTGCCGTGCCGTGTCGTTTCGGAAGCGAGGTGCGAATTTAATTCGAATGCGCCATCTTGATTCGCAAACGTGTGCACGTTTCCCACTGGTGCCGATATTAAACGCGAAGCATTTCTTTGCGTACATAAGTGCGCCTATCTATCTATCTATCTATCTATCTATCTATCTATCTATCTATCTATCTATCTATCTATCTATCTATCTATCTATCTATCTATCTATCTGTCTGTCTGTCTGTCTGTCTGTCTGTCTGTCTGTCTGTCTGTCTGTCTGTCTGTCTGTGTGTCTGTCTGTGTGTGTGTGTGTCTGTCTGTCTGTCTGTCTGTCTGTCTGTCTGTCTGTCTGTCTGTCTGTCTGTCTGTGTGTGTGTGTGTGTGTGTGTGTGTGTGTGTGTGTGTGTGTGTGTGTGTGTGTGTGTGTGTGTCTGTCTGTCTGTGTGTGTGTCTGTGTGTGTGTGTGTGTGTCTGTCTGTCTGTCTGTGTGTGTGCGTGTGTGTGTCTGTCTGTCTGTCTGTGTGTGTGTGTGTGTCTGTGTGTCTGTCTGTCTGTCTGTCTGTCTGTGCGTGTGTGTGTGTCTGCGTGTGTGTGTGTGTGCTCTTACGTTTGGGTGCCCTCGTGATCATGCCCTTAACTTGGCGTGCACCAAAATCAGTATGGGAGGGCAAGATGGTTTGACGAATACGACGCGCTGATTGAAATATTAATGTCACAATCCCTTCGCGTACGTCGTCACTCTTACCACCATACAGTGGCACATACCCGAAGGTGGATATGTGCTACTGAAATGGGGGTATGTGCCACAGGTGAATCACATCTACCCACTAAAGGCGAGAACACACAACGTTAATTTGAATGTGTGGGTGTTAAGAAAAAGCTGAGATCAGCTGCGTTGACCCGACGAATGTAAAAAAAAATGACAGCGTACCAGCAGGAATCAAACCTCATCAAACTTCTGCAATATGTATGGGCGCGCGTGTACATATTTTCTTAGGATTTTTGGAGTTGCGGGCGTCAGTGAAATACGTCAGTTCGTTGAGTGTATACTTAATTTGCCCCACACTGAGTACCACTTCATTCCATTTAACCCGCCGCGGTGGTCTAGGGGCTAAGACACTGGGATGCTGAAGCGCAGGTCGCGGCATCGAATCCCGGCCGCGGTGGCCGCATTTTCGATGGAGGCAAAATGCTTGAGGACCGTGTGCTTAGATTTAGGTGCACGTGAAAAAACCTGATGTGGTCGAAATCGGTGGCACCCTCCACTATACGGCGTCTGTCATACGGTGGTTTTGGGACCTTAAATCGAAAGTTATTATTGCTTGATTTCATTCAAATAAAATGGATAGAGGCCTGCTTATCCGCACGTCAACAGGCTGTAAAAATTGAAAATTACACTTCAAGACCACTGGCCGTGTACTCGGGCGTTCCCCAAGAATCTGTTTTAGGACCAATTCTTTTTGTGATATTTGTTAATGATATATGTTCAATAGTTGAGGCTCCTAATAAAATGAAACTTTTTGCAGATGACAGCTTGATTTATTTCCCAGTTACTTGCGAAGGTGACCAAAATAATCTGAGCAGGCGCTTACAGGCATTAGATTAGTGGTGTATATTATGGGACATGGAAATAAACTATAGCAGGACGACATTTACGCGTATATAGTGGGCGGGAATTGTCATTCATGTATCACATTGGAAGTCACCCTTTAAATAATACCACTCGTTTCATATACCTAGGAGTTAGTATTATGCACATATTGAAATGACATTCGCATATCGATAACATCTGTTCTAAGGCAAACAAAAAACTGTATATCCTAAAGAAAAAACTGGAACATGCCACACCGGATGTAAAACTAACTGCTTACAAAACATTCATACGCCCTGTTTTAGACTACGCTAGTATTGTGTGGTCGCCTCACCAGAAGGTGCTGTGGACAAAAATTGAAAGAATACAAAAATTAGCAGTTCGTTTCATATGCGGTAGATATCGACGCACACACTCAGTCACAGCTTTGTTAAAGTCCTGTGAGCTTGAGACTTTGGAATATCGCAGGCGCAAACGTCGCCTCAACTTTCTTTTTAAGATTATAAGCGGGCAAACAAAAATAAATAAGGATTTATATCTTCAGTCCCCTGGAAGGCGATGTGATCGTCTTAATAATAGCAGAGCAATTCAACCTTATTTCACACGCACGAGTGCTTTCCGCCACCTGTTTTTCCCAGACACAATAAATAAGTGGAATAGTTCACCCAGTGCGGTTATGCAACAAACATCAGTGAATTTCAAAAATGCATTAGACAGTTTTCTTTGTAGTGATGCGTTCTAAATTCTGTTGTCAGCATTTATTCGTTGATTCTTATGTGTATAGTCACTGTTGTTTGTTTCTTATTTTTCTGTTGTTGGTTATTCATCTCGTCTTTATATGTGCTTTTGAATTTTTCTTTTTTGTGCGAACGTTATGTACTTAGTGACACACTCCCTGTAATGACCTCAATCACAGGATTGACAGTATCAAATAAATAAAATAAAATAAAATAAAAATAAGTAGTTATGTGAAAGTTATTCAACGGCGGGTCTAAAGACTGGAACCGCCAGCTTTACGAACAGCTGAACATGACCGCTATTTTTCGAGCCCGGAAACGTCATTTTGTGTATGATAAATGCTTTAAGCGTAATTCTTTCCCTCCTGAGATTGTCTTGATTCCGTGAAGGAGCTGCTCACTGTAAAAACTGGCACTGTCTAATGTCCCTTCGAATGCTATACGAATCTCTACAACCGATGCCAATACCCCCTTAAAAGGCGCAGGGCTTATACAAAGCAAACAATTGTCATATATATATATATATATATATATATATATATATATATATATATCCCTCCTGAGATTGTCTTGATTCCGTGAAGGAGCTGCTCGCTGTAAAAACTGGCACTGTCTAATGTCCCTTCGAATGCTATACGAATCTCTACAACCGATGCCAATACCCCCTTAAAAGGCGCAGGGCTTATACAAAGCAAACAATTGTCATATATATATATATATATATATATATATATATATATATATATATATATATATATATATATATATATATATATATATATATAATGTGTGTGTGTGTTTGTGTGCGTGTGTTTTTTGGCTTTATAGCTTCATTGTGCTGTTCGCGGACGTCACGTCCCCCTCCGGGACAACGAAAAGTATACAGTGACTTAGTCCAGCATTCTTTTCCACATACGTAGCTTCGTTACAATTGCCCTTTCTTTATCTCTGCGTTATGCGAACAGACCTTAAACTAGAGCACTGTGAGGTTAGAATGAACGATATGTCACTTTAAAAAGTTGAAATTTATCCAACTTTAGCAACAATCATTGAATTCATTATCAATTCTTCAAAACAGGAAAAGCCAACTAGGCCTGAGCTTACCCGTCACCTTATACACAAGTGTTATCACACTGACAAGTGTGATAACAATTGTCAGTGTTTTCGGAGCATCGTTAGTTTGCTTTACGTTTTGTTTGTTTGTTTGTTTCTCTGTAGATGACCTGTCAGTGAATGTCAACTTTCGTTACCCGATTTCAGTACAGTACTTCAGCAGAACCTACGAGGACGTAAGAAACACGATCTTTTAGTCATGACCCCCCCACCCTGCTTGTCTATTTGATTGCAACAGCTATTCACTAATTCACCTGCATCTCATTTATCTTTGATTTAGCAACGAACACACGTGAGAAGCCTAAGCAGCAATACAGTCTTTACACACCTTTCTTTTATACGCGTCTGCTTTGTCAGACTTCTCGTAAACGCCATGGAAGACCTCTACGCTTGCGCCATCAAGAAGGAAGACAGGACCGAAGACCGAAGTAGAAGCACAAGGAAAACACGATTACTATACAGGGGGTTGCGTATACCGAGAGAAATGAGCCTCGAACGAACGTTTTCCCCGGTCTCCCTTGTTCGCGATATAAATACACCACTACAGCAGAAGCAAGGGAGTAGAGGCATCGTCTCAGGCGTTTTTCGCACCGCCCCTATTAGATTTTCGGAATCCGAACTCTCTTAGGGTGAAGTGGCCTTATAGGTCTCGGTTGCGAAGGACGGCCGCATTGACGAGACGTGTTACGTTCTTCCTGTTGCGAAGAAAGCCTTTGCTTGAAGCCGATGCTATGCATTTTTCCGCGAAAGTTCTTCTATGAGGGTACGTGGTGGTCCACTTTGAGTTCATCATTCAGGCTGTCATTTGCTTAAGAAACGCTAGTTGCCCCCCCCCCTAAATGTGCAGGCTATATATATATATATATATATATATATATATATATATATAATACAGCAGAAGCTTCATATATGGCCAGGAGCAACGAAAATCTGTTCGGTAGCTCTCTTATGAGTGGTCTCCGTTGGCTGTGTTATCGGTTACGCCATTTCCTAGCACGCGTCATTGGCTGCGTTCACCGGGGCGAACACCGCTTTTGGCGGGAGTATCTCCAGCAGCACACTGGTTTCGGATGCGACGCCTGTGGTTCGGGAATAACCACTGTGATTAACGCATTGAGAAATCCATTTAAACACTCATTACATTCCGCCATGACCGTGATCATGCGAGACACAATGTGGGGCATGTGAAATTAACACTGTGGTAAACCCGAGTGAAAAGTGTGTCTAATCTCATTAGGAAGCGCGAACATGTAGCCAGCAATTGTGAAAAGATTCAGTGCTACGTCGGGTTGAACACACTGCTAAACATCTGGGCCGCACGTTTGAGCTTTCACTGGTTAACCATTTGTACGGAGTGTCTGGACGGTTAATTTTTTTTTCTGTTTCTTAACCGGTCTCGTATGTAGCTTACTTTAATTGCTTATTTCTTTAGCAATGCATTCTACACACTTGCTTTGGCATCCTCAGATGCGGATATAATAATAATAATAATAATAATAATAATAATAATAATAATAATAATAATAATAATAATATTAATTTATTTAATACACTACAGTGATGGAAGGTGTGAGAAAAAAACGACATGAAATGGCAGAAATAACTGCACCTAATTACATAAAATTTACTTATAAGATTAACTTGATTAATTTTAAACGGAGTAAGGATATGTTATATACACTTTAGATATAACAATGGGCATAGAGAAGTATGTCTAAGCCTATTGCTGCATGGTATGCAGAAAGATGCCGACAACCATTGCGCACAATAGTGGTGATGGCACTGCGACGTTATACTAATTTACCCGACAGTTCGCTGTTTTAACGTTTAACTTGTCACGCTTGGCAGGGTTAGAACATATCAGTAATTTGCGCGTTTCTGTGTGCATTGTGTATCCATTTTTTCGCAGGTATAAATATAATTTACTAATAGATAAATTTACCAATAGATATACCTCTCTACCTTTCTCTAAATAAATTCTCTCTCTCTCTTTACTAATAGATACGTAAACAAATTCAAAGATGAGCTACCGTATAAACTGGAGCGTGTCAATTAAATTAGAGGATGTGAGCACGAGGGATTCCTAACAGAACTTGCCAAACAGTGTGATGTAATAAATAACCAAACTATGCCCTAAAACAACGATAACATTAAATATGTGTGCGCGCAGATATTTGCGTTTGCTTGTAGTCATAGTGGGAATGCGAACTTGTGGTGTAAATGTGCTCACGTGTTAGCAGCGTTGATCTATGAGCTGTATCGGCAAGCGTTAATAAATATTAAAAAAACGCTAAGTTTTTTGATAATACGACTGTCAGATTTATAAGGGATTCAGTCATCTGTCCATTCTTCTTTGTTGCAATGCAATTGTGTTTGGCAGGTTCTCGGTAATTGAAGAAATTAAAATCTAAAACAAATACCTTGACAAAATTTAGCTGCGTCAGCTTCGATGTTTGATAATCAGGATGCAGAAAAAAGGCATGGCTATAGAACGAAACCATCGTGTTTCTCTGTTTTGCGTGCATTCTTCATTTGTTCATCTGAATTGGACACAAGCAGTTTGAAGTCTGGCCAGGCCGGCGCCAACAGCACTCGCACACTTTCTACCGTGCATGTCAATAAACAGCACACGTGAAACTGCGTCTTTTGTTGTTGGCCCCTCAACATATCTATGGCGTTTACTCCTATACATGACTCCCAATACAGGGCATTCGGTGTGAGGTGACTGTCCCGAACTATAGCAGGGTTCTCGTAAACGAGCGCTGCGGAACGATAAAGCGCAGCGCACCTGCGGAATTTCCACGACACTTCAACTTCCTGGTAGCTGTAATGACTGTGAGAAAACAGCGTGAGTGCGCCGAAAGAAACGCGAGGTACCCTTTTTTTTCTTTCTTTTTCGTCATGTGGTGTGGGTTGACCGGCCATCGTCGCGCTGCCCATCTGCGGAGAAGCCGATGCGCAACCGAGACAATGGAGTCTACCGCCCCTTCCGTCAGTGTGCATTCACGTGCGTGTGTGCGTGTCGTGTTCTCAGCTTCTCGCACTGTTAGCGCCCCGTGCTGCTTCCGTGCAGTGCGACCGCAGTTTGGGAAAAAAACAAACAAAAAAAAAACTTTGCGCTTGATTGGTTGAAGTGATAGAGCCGCGGTTATTGGGGTTCTAGAATGCGCTCTGGTGGTCTCTCACCGTATAGCTGTAACTCATACTCAAACTACCATTATGCCCCCATTCTTCTGTGTGAATCATGGAGGCGGGATGATAGAGGCTTATACACATGAATCTAGGTGCTGGCACTCTTTTACCAAACTTGGCCCTTGCACAACTAAAATCCGCGTAACATCACTAGATGCGCGTGCACTCTAAAGTGCACCGGATGGTAAAAGTTTTCTATGGCCTTCCACTAGGCCTGTCCGGACTTAAAACCCCTTATTAGTAGTAGTACTAAGGCAAAAACATTACCAAGGCAGAATGACTACAAAAGCAAAAGTTATGGCATTGGTATCGCGGAATCATCCATGCGCAATAACTGCAACTGTGTATAGACTATATCGATCATCTCTTGTGCCTCTGTCCCCAGTATGAACAAGACAGCTGGACTCTTTGTGAGTGCTAGAAGACTCGATCATCTGCCCTTTACCGTAAGATATTTCTTGGGAGCTTGGTCTCGCAGCGTAGCAACGCAGAAAGCCACATGAATCCTCTTGCAGTAATTGAAGGCTAGAGCACTGAGCAGCCGCCTGTGAAACCCTGCACTCTGTCGTGTTGTCAAATGTCTCTCTTTCTCTTACTCCCTCATTTCCTTCTCCAAACGTTTATAGTCGCAGACTAGACGTAGCCTAGTTAACGTCCCTACCTTTCTTCCTTCCTATATTCCTTCTTACTCTTTCTCTCCAAGCAGAAGCGCCATGCTGGTTTTACCGTTTTCGCTGGCTCATGTGTTTTGATCACACCACGCACTCTCGAAATTATATCGAGCTCTGCTGATCAGTGACGGAACGGTAGGTTGTCGCATTTTGTCTTCGACACTACGCCAGTGAACTCCTTCTCTGCTCGCGTACGATTTGAATGCGTCCGTTGTCGAGTTGATAATAATATACTTTAAATCTAAATAATGTTACGTTACATTTATCGCCGTCAAGTGTGTGAGGTCACGACGTGGCTGAACATTCCAGCGTGCCACAGAGATTTTGTTGTCTGTGACGTTCGTGGTTGGACTGTTTAGTGTTCGTACCTCTGTACGAACATCAGTTTCTCGCTGCGCTATATATAAGCCATGATGCCCGCCTCTGACAGGCGGCAAGCGCTGCTACAGATCCCAACGCTGCATACAACTATGTGCACATGCGTGAAGTCCGATGACAGGTCGGGCATCCTAGCTTAGACGGAACAGTTGCGTGACGTGACGCTTCAACGGCGGTGACGCCCGAATGAATCGGCCTTCAGGTGACTGACCGGCTCTCCACTCGTGACCGGTCGACCGTGGTCACTTTCCACGTCACAGACACCATGCGTTGCAACAATGTCCCGCACCTGTCTCTCCGGAACTCCTCGTTGCACAAAAAGAGTCACGCCCTGTTCTGAAGTTATTTTTTTCACGCTGACTTCGATATAACTGCCTGTCGTACTATTCAGATTTAGCTGCGCGTAATATAACACTTAGCGCTCAAAGTTTTCGGAGCCCTCCAATACGGCTCTCCCCGTAATAATGTCATTTTGGCACGTTTCGCCACTTTTCGTACACTCTAAAGTACCCGAGTAGACTTGAGCCGTGGAAAGCTTGGGTTGAGCGAGCGACTCCGAATGCGTGACCGATCAAGATGACTCCGGCTCCACCCTGACACTGCGGTCGTTGCGGCCGTCGCACCTTCGGAACAATGGGTTGCGTAGCCCGTCGTCCTTGAAAACGAAAACTCTTTCCGCCGTCCTGCGCACTGCCTTCACTCAAACACTGCAGCATCCGGTTGTGAAGTTGCTGGAGTGCATCACGACTTTTTCTATGTGTTTGAAATGAGAACTGGCTGCTATCACGTCCTGGCTAACACGCACTTCACGTCGCATGCGTGGCTTAATCTGTCAGATCATTGTTACGTGCACAGACTGACCACGAATAGAGATCAGTAAGCGGCGCGCTTTACGTGCCAGACTTCACGCTCTTTGTTTGTTGTGCAGAAATTGTGTTTCTATGTATATATTAGCAATGACTTTACCGTATTTGTAAAAAATCATCACAGCTTCGTTTCCACGGGCCTCTACTATGTCAGAATCACTCACATGCAGTGAGCCCACTTTATAGCCCTGTTGGATGACAAGCTAGAAACTGGTAAATCTCTCTTGACGGGATCCAGATGAGTAGGTTCTCTACCAGAACTATGTGCTGATTGGTTGAATTATGTGCATACTCATTGATATGCGAGTTACGTATAAAGGATGTGTATAGGCATAAGCTCAAAGGCCATTTCTAATGCCAGTGACAATGCATGCAATGGAGCGCATGAACGTGAGTGCGCTATGAGTGTGGTTGTAGATATCGACACGAATGCTAGTGAAAACCTGATAACGTGAATAGACGCATGAAAGTGTTAGCATGAGACATCAGTGAGTGAAAGTGATCGCGAGGGAGATGGAGGGCAAAGTGGGCGCATGCGAATAAAGTGCGCTCGGCGCAATAAAATCAATCCGTCGAATGCGAAGCTGTGTCGTTGCAAAGGTTTCTTGTAGTTTCCACCTCCGACGACAAGCGTTTGAAAACGGTGCCATTTCCACATCTTTTTCATCCAACAGCGGAGACTATACTTCCGACAGCGCTGTTCGCTTTTGCTTCCGCATTCGGATTGCACCGTTCAACTTGTCCGCGACAAAGCAGAACTCGAGTCTGGGAGACCGGCCGGCACATAGCCTCCAGACAGCCTTGGACTCGAACGATCGATGAAGCATCGCCCCGGAGAAAAGACTGCGAGCGCGCGTTCTTTCTTCGCTGCATCCTTCGAGCGCACCGTGTTCGTCCATCGACTGGAATCAAGTGCAGGAAAGAAAGAGAGTTTGGTCGAAGTCTTTGCGTGGGCGGTGCGTGGGCTTGCAGCGTGCCAAGTCTGTCCGATGCGACCGAATCAATGAGTCCTGATTTCCCGTCATGAATAATGCATTCTTGTCCCCCCACGGCTTCTCCGGCTCTTCTCTCGGTATTCGCCGTGCTTCTATGCCTCGCACCGAGGGAGAAGTGTCCGGTAGAGCTCTCGCCGACCCCGCTCACCCGACACACCGGTCTGCATTCCTCCCGCGATCGACGAGTGCAAAGAAGCGCGGCAACCGACACTCACCAGCAAGAAACGTCCCAGCAGAGAAGTATACCGACGCCCTGCGCTTGCTGCTGAGGCATTGCGGCGCCGATGAATCGAGTTTCTTGTTACCGGAGCTTTTCTTCGGGACGATACGGTTGCCTTACGTTTTCATCTCTTCTTAGTTATGTGGTTCGTAAATGTTGGTGGCATGAGGGAAAAGTTCCGGACGTCTTCCTTCGTGCAAAAGGAACTTCAATTTCGCTCCATATCGTCGCACAAGGATTCGTCTGCGCCACTATCCTTTCTGATATCACTTTTGCCTGCCCCGCGTGGAATGTAAGCTGCAGGAGGCCCCCGTCTTTCCGCTGTTCGTTGTGATAGTGACATTCTGGCTTCCATTCGAGTGTTCCTTGTGCATTTGCTTAATCAAGGGAAGGGGTTCTGACGAATGCGCGGGCTCGATGATGTTAGGCTACCCTTCGCCGCCATGGCGAGTGGAACGCGGCGTGTCATGTGGAATGTTCGTCCATCGAATCCGCGTTTTTCTTCTGTTCTAACTGGCTTGATTTTCGTGGCTCGTGGGTTCTGTCTTTGCTTCTGACATGGTTTCGTAATTTATCATCGGTGGAGTGGTACGCTTGGCCTTCCGTGATTTTGCTCCGTTTCTCTTGTTGCTCGAGGTATTATTTTTCAAACTGCGAAAATTACGCGATGTACTTGCTCGGAGGCATTCGCAAAAGGCCGTTGGAGCTTTGAAAAGCAATCTTGAATGACTACACCAGAAAAGTTGGCAGAGCTGGAAGTTCTTCGCGCAGGTGTGCAAAGAAGGGGGTATAGCCAGAGAGTTTCTCCTGCGGTCGGGGATTCAACCACACCTTTTGTATGTTCGTTCTTATGTGCTTGTGTATATGCACATGGTCACATTCAAAACTTCATGGTAATAACTGCCCCCCCTCCTCCCCGGCTACGTCAGTGGTGTTCACTTGCCTTGCAGGGTATGAAGGTGCCATTTTGCCAACTGCGATAGACTCAAAGCGGTTGCGCCCCATGCTGATTGAATCGATCGGCATATGGAATCAGATTAGATAGAATTCAAACGGAATATACGGGTTTCTAAAACTTCAGTCCTCGTTTTAGCGTTGCAGAAATAATGTATCAGACCACCGCCATCAGATTCGATATGGTTCTAACGGCTTCTAAAACCGCAGTTCTTGTTTCAACGTTGCAGAGATAATGCAAAAATAATTCAGTCCACTGCCGCGATCGTAGCATTGCGGTGCAGATCGCATGCATTGAGCCCGTATGTGTAGAAAGGGTGCACACATTCGTTGCCGGCATTGCGTCACGTCCATTGGCGCTGGCCGAAATGTTCCCGCCCTGCCTTGCTGCCCGCTGTCTGGCGTCGGTCGAAAACAGGTTTGCGGCGTGCACGAGGCCGTAATTCAGGGGCGCCGCTTTGGACACGTCCGCTATAACTCCGCCCCGATATTCCTCGTAAACTTGTGCGTCGTCGGAGGTTTCGTAGAAGCGCGATCAAACTGCTCGGGCGGCCGATTACGCGCCTCGGTGGCGCTCTTTTATGACCCGTGTGCGTCCCGGCATTCAGCGATTTCCAGCGCAGAAATCGCTGCTTTTTTGGGTTGTTGTTGAGGCCTACAGTGATCTCGGGTGTCTTCGGGTTGTGTATAGCGACCATTTCAGACGAAAAAAAAAGAAAGGTGAGAGTCTGGCGATGAAGTGCTGTCCTGTCAAATTCTGGGTTCTTCTGTCTTCGTTTTATGTGCGCTGAAAAAGATTTCGCTTTAAATATGGTTGAGGCTTGGTTGTTCACCGTTTGCCATAAAAATAAATTGTGGCCTGTCCTGGCACTTCCATACATGTGCGTCTTTTATGCGCCATTGTTTCCGTGATTGAGAGACATTGGTCTTTGTTTTTTTCCTTTAACACGCTTAGCTGCGTTATTGAAGATTGCTAAACGGATTTTTTGTAATATAACCGCTTTCTGCGGCACATACCGGCCATAATTTCACCTTGAACTGCTCCTCGGGAAAAAGGGATTTGGCAAGTGCTAAAGACTGGTTCATAAAGTAGCATCGATAGTAGCCTAGTGGTGAGTGCTACTATTAAAGTATCGTAGTGATGGGCTTGTCGCATTTTCGGTTGTAAGTGTTCGACGTATCTGGTCGTAGGGGTTTCATGGTCAGACATACCAGCTCACGGGAGAAGATCGCAGTTTACGGTGTTCGTTGTTGTTTATGGACGTACATCGTGCATTTTATTCGCGAAATCTCTCTAAAGTAACACGAAAAAACGCTGATACTAATTGTGTTGTATTGGGGTGCTTTTTCTAAACTTTTACGTGGCATTTCAGTAAGGCGAGTCAATGTGACGTAACGGGATACGGCCTCGCGGAAAGACTTTTGCATCTTTTCAGGACGGCCTTGTTTCCGAAAGATTCAAGCCGGCTGCTCATTAAATAAAAAAAAACTGTTTATGATCTGCACGCCGCATAGGCCTTTTCTGCAGAGGCAAGTGTGACGTTCTAGGCAGTTCAATCACGAATGAAAAGGTTTCAAACTTCATACTCGTGTAACTTGATGTCGTTATTTCTCTGACATCAGGCACCCCTTTCCTTTCCCTTACTCCATCGTAAGTTTGGGGCACCTTTTCCCCAAAGAATGCCGCGTTGTACCTATCACCAATGGTCATCACATTTTTCTCATTACCTTCGGGTCTTCCTTCTTGTTAGTGTACGTTCACATGGTCATCTTGATTTTTCTGTACGTTCATTACCAATATATTTATATAAACTGAGGGATCAACGCGAAGAGGTGTGCTAGGGTGCCTCGATACGCACGCCCCCGCTGAGCGGAGGAGTGGGCATCGAGGCACTCTAAGGCGCTGTGTAGTGCTCTGACCTCTTCTAAGCTGTTATAGATGTTATAAAACCAGATTAGATCAATTAGGTTACAGATGACTGTTTATAGCCACTCCCTTCAAAGGGGATACAGGTACATGTCCCTCAGTCTTGGAACGTTCCGTTAATACCCCTTGCTCCTTGTGCCAGAGTGGTTCAACGGTCAAACATCCGCAAACAACAACGCTTCTGGTAACAATAGCGAGGCGCTATTAGCCGACGGTTGCCTGCTACTCTGAAACGCACGCAGCCACTGCCTAGCCAAAGCCGTCTCGTGTTGCTCCGGGTCAACATATGGTGCCGTTCAAATTACTGCTTTGTTGCTTGGTCCGCTAGACACAAAGCTGAGTCACGTGCCCAGAAAATTGGCCTTCAGCCACCGGCTTCTTCGCGGGGGCTTGCATAGTGGGTCAGTGCTATCGCAAAAACAGATCATGGTGCGCTCGAAAGAGCTAAATGCACAATGTAAGCTGCTAGGAAACTTTGCTCGTGCGCGTGCTCGTTCGTGCCTCGTGTTTTCGCGTCACGAGAATCGCCGCTATATGTGGCAGCGAATCCTGCTTGCGCTCATCTTCTGTTCAGCCTGCACGTCTCTTAAGTGCTTTTCGTAAACATCCCTGTCGAGGACTGCATGAACCACGCAGTAGTTTTCAGAATCGAAGGTCTTTGAATTATGGCAGTGTATTTCCACTGCCAAAAGCGTTACATTCAGAAAAACGCAGGGGTGTTAAAAGCAGCGGTGGATGTCGCTTCGCCCGCATTACTAGAACTGCACCTGCTACTAATTATTTTCCGTGGCGAGGACCTAAAAGTCCTCGCTTTGCTGACATCACCAATGAGAGTGATACGCACCTTTCCCAACAGAATGGAAACTCCATAGGCTTCAGCCGCTCACGTTCGTGTGACAAGTAAAAGAAAAAGTGCGACACGTGGTTTGCTTAGAAAATAAAGGAAACGGTATACTGTGTACCCAAATATCAGAGAGCTGTGATTCGTCCCGTTGAAATGTAGTAATATTCCAGAATCTGTAATTATAGTGTGCTGATGGTTCGAGGTGAATAACTCGGGGATAGGTAAACTTGCTCTTTGGATACATGCTGCGACGTATACTTGACGGTGGCCAAGATTTACGAAGCATGGTATAGATGCTCGTCTAAAATAATGTTTGGAGCATCTGGTGTTAACAAAACAAGAAATTTTTCTAAATATTTTATCTCCATTTGAGTCTGTAACACTTTGCAATTAAACCCTGGTAGCTTGTACACGGCCTCTCTCCTGCTCTGGAAAGCCATTAATTACACGTCGTACCTCGGATGCTCCTCGATCCTTCTTTCCCACCTCGCGCCAGTGGCAAAAGGACTCGAAATTTGTCCTCATTGTTCGCCAAACGAGTGCATCAAGATGGATGGGTTCCGATCCGGCCTACACACAATGCCGACTGGTCCAGGAGCTGTGAGAGCAAAAAAGCAGGGATTTGGGAGGAGGAGTACGCAAGTGAGAATCAAAGCCGGATCAACCGGAGCAACAGAGAGGGGCGAGGGGGGGAGAGGAGGAAGACGGGACGTAGGGCTCTAATGGAGGTGTTCGGAAAGACGTCGCGATTCCGTTGGCTTCTTTATATTGTTTCTTTCCAGATCGTTGCGCGGCCAGTTCGCTTTTGCGGGCTTGTGATCGACGCTTCTCTTCTAGAACTGAGGCTTGCTGGGCGGCGGGCACTAATCTGTCTGGATTAGGGCGCGGCTCAGCGCGCCCGTCCTAGCAAGCTTACTCGGCAGGCGAGTACGTACACATGAACGTCGCGTGTGTCGCCACTGTTAATCTCAATCGGAGCACCCGCCTTTGATTGGTTATTGGCTCACAGGGCTATGTGGCGAATCTCCACGGAACCCGCCGGCCTGAGTGGGAGCTTGCGCTGCGATCGTGTTTCATCGTAGAGTTCGTTCGTGGCGTAACTCCTCATCGAGGAGCTCTCGTGCACTTTTTTTCGTCGATCTTAGCTTTTACACTGCTTTCTTCAGAAGCTTTCTTGGTACATTAGGGCAATATTTTGATGCTCCAGGAAGCAGTGTTTTATTCTTTATGACAGGGGCTCGATTCCCCATATTAACTTACAAAAAAAGGGGTTTTCAGTGATCAGAGCAGGCGCTACTTCTCCAAGTGTCAAGTACTTTCGCCCGAAGTGCGTAGAAGCGCTTGTATAATTTGGTGGTTCAATGTGATAGTGTTTTATGGTAATCCAAATGTAACACCCAATTTTCTTTTACAGTACAATGTTGGTAATTCCTCGAAGTTTCATAGACCTTGACTTCTTTTTTTTTTGCTGCGTCATTCCATCCTCCCATTTGTAGCACAAAACTAGACGATGCAGTTCTACCCCCCTTCTTTTCTTTCCTACTACAATATCTCTCCAGTTAACTATGCTAAATAACAATATAGAATGCAAGTCTTATTAGTATGAAACTCTGCCTAAGTTCCCTTATATTGGTTATCCGAACTTTTTGAAAGCACTGCGTGCCTGAAAAAAAAAAACCCGACCTTACATTATCTGCATTTTTTGTTGTGTTTACAGGTAAGCACACTTGTCCTTCCAGATGGTCACAAACTGGTGCGCGGAGCTCTTAAGCAGTATGTATTTTCATCATTAAATGTTTTTTTTTTCATTTGCGACGCCTTGTCTTTATTGGGAATGTGCATGCTTAAGCTGTTTCGCCCGTTTGTTGATATAATGCTCTTGGGAGTAAGACGGCTTACATCGGGGCGGTAACATGACTGTTTACTCGTCCAGTTTTTAGGATTGATAAATACCCGACTTTCGACGCGAGTGCGCGCTGCGAATTCGGCTCCTGAATAAAAGCTCGTCCTACTTCGGCAAATGCCTTGCGTCATTCGTTACAATACTACTTACTGTACGCTACTGTCTACCATACTTTAGCGCGCGCAGACACGAGACTTTGAGCTGCTGTGGATTATCACAAGAAAAATGACTTTCGTTGATGGAAAGGGAGGTTAGGAGTTTTAGGAGTCTCATGGTTGGGGCCCCATGCCCAGAGCTCCACTGGCTTATGCCACTAGCCTGTCATGGTCGAGAAGAGCCAGTTACGCCTTTAGGTTCGAGCTATACTCGGGGACAACTTTCTGTGGCAATGAAGGGAAGGCTGCGGAACCTTAGTGGGCGTGCGCCACCGCTGAAGATTGAAGACTCACAAGTGTGCCTGTGTTTCCCGCGTGAAGATAATAGAAAACAACATTACTTTATTTTCTACGGGGCCCTGTTTACAGAGACGCTGAAGAAATTAAGGAGATATTATTTTTTTTTACTTCACGAAGTGTCATTTGATGTTTCTTCATGCCTGTGAAAACATCACACATTTTAGGTGCACCTCATGTCTGCGTCTTTAGGTGAGTGCTCGTTGCCCTCCAGCTATTCCTACGACTCGCCAAACGAGCTTGTGTCGAATTTCACTCACAAATGACTGTGTAAGCAGACGTAGCCAGTTCTATGCAGCGGTATTATTCGAACACGGCCAGCATTTGAAAAGCGAGTCGAGCTTTTTCAATGAAGACTACATGTGCTGTATTTCTACTGAAACGTTCCGTATGCGAGTCTAATAATTCCATATGTTTCCATACAGAATACGTATGTTTCTCATATATTTTCTATATATTTCCGTAAAATTTTTACGGAAACACGGAATTATTGGACATCGCATACGGAACGTTTAATAGGGATATATATATATATATATATATATATATATATATATATATATATATATATATGTATATATATATATATATATATATATATAGCTCCGCCCCCGTAGCTTTCCCTTCATTGCCGCAGAAAGTTGTCACCGAGTATAGTGAGGAGTGCTTCCAGTCACTCCAAAGAGATTCCTGTTTCATATTTGAGCTATGAGTAACCGAGGTTATTTGGTATTTTATTGCCATTTTATTAGATCTCGTAGCGAGTCGAGACACCGCGGACAATCGCGCCCATACAAAGTTGTGTTAGTTTGTGTAATCGTAACAAATTTTGATAGACCCCCATTTGAATTCTTCATTACATCTTTTTCTTTCTTAATAGAGAGATACAGTTTACCGTTAGCTTGACAGTGGGGATTAAGCAAATGGCGTGACCGTGCAGCAAACGTTCGTTGCGGAAAGCGTAGTTTAGCGGGATAGCGTTTACGTGGTTTACGTGCCCTAGCTGGGATGGCGGCGCCACCTATCGGATGGTTAAGTTAAAGAACAGTAGAAAGGAAAAGAAACTGAGAATCTTTGCCTGTGTCACCGTGCGAAACATAGTTACAAGCTTATTTTACTACGAACAAAAGTAAAAACGAACCACGCACCAAGCACGAAAACATCTATGTTGCTGATTTGTTTACACCGATCTTTTAGTTAGGCCTATATACGTTCGAAATGGGAAGTTATCCAAGAAATTACGCTAGCTTCTCTGCAATACTTGGTCATGGAAGCTAACTAAAGGCAAGCGAAGCCTTTTTAAACAGTCGTTTGCTGTGGACAAAGTCAATCCTTCGACAACTACGCCAAAATCTCTTCGAAGCGGGCGTCCTACAGTGCCGCCATGTTTACGCAGACTACGCTAACACGGTAACGTTAAATCTGAAAAACAACGCGCCTACAGTAAGTGGTACAGGGAACGTCCGTATCTGGGCATGTGCACTTTGATGCCACTGTCACGGTAAGGGCGCTATTCAGCTAATACCGATATACTGCCTACTAGTCGTCGCCAGTACGACTACTAGTATTACTACTATTATTAATGCTACTTTTCCTGTTCATTTCGAGAACCTCCCTTACGAGAGACACGTACACGTTTCTAAAGTACACAATGAGGTCGGCTCCCCTCATAAAGCCCACATTACGAGGTTGACCTTGATTCGAGCGGCGTAAAAGCGCGCGTCCATTTTCCGCGCAGTCGAGGAGCGACGAGCCAGTGTCATGGCGAGCCACGAGGCCAACGTCACAACCACCAACTGGCGCGTGCCCCTTAGCTTTCCCCGGGCTGGCACGCTGGAGCGCCAGTGAAGTGGAGGCCGAGCCGGCGCTGGCCCGTCGTGCGCGTGACATCTCGGGGCAGTGGGGGAATGAACGGGTCGACCACGATTGTCCCTTTGTTCCTGGTGGTCCTCCGTTTCGTGGGACGATGGTAGACGGAGCTACCAGCGCTCTAAAGCGGCGCTCTACGCTCCACGACGTCGCTCGACGTTGTGGAGCTTCGAGCGACGTCATTACACTACGTAGAGTGCACGGGGGGCCACGGGTGTGTAATGACGCGGTGATGGCTCTCCGTGATGGCTCAATCTGCGAAAGCAGTGACGCCGGTGCTCTCAATATTTCGCTGCCGGCGCCGCAGCTTCCATAATCTCTGCTTCGGCTGGCTGTCCTTTCGCCGGTGCCCTTAAGCTTGTCAGAGTGTGCGAACGCTAATTGGCTCCCGAGCGCCGCTTTTTTTTTAACACGGTGTACGTGGCCTGCGCGCTGTCTTTGCTTTGGCGGCCGTTCTCCTGGAAATCTGCCGTTGATGTGAAAACACCCTCCCACCCTCCCTTCCCTTGATGAGGCAGCTCTTTGCGTCAGCCGTTAAGGTCGATCATCCTTCTTTCGTCGCCGTGACGATGTGTTCGACAAGCCGCAACGTTGTGCTTGCGTGCTTGCATAATGTAATGGCTGCTTCCGTCGTTCCCTTACATCCTCGCTTATCTTGCTTTGTTCGCTAAACGAAATTTGTGCCTACTTAAACTTGCATTAGTGATACGTCATGCCAGAGGTAGCTGTTTATTGAAAGCAAGGATATGAAAGGTCACGGATAGGTTAAGCGATTGCCTACTCAGTACGCTGGTCTACACTATGAATAACGGAGAGTGAGAAATACTGGAGCTCAGTAGAACACAGGTAGAGTAAGTAGTGAGGGAGTGCTCATGGAAGAGGTGCAGGAGAACTTTCTTGGAGTATGTTGTGGGCACCTTCTTTCAAGAACTCGAGTAGCATGGATGATCTCGAGACAAACGGGCATCCGTAGATGGACCGGCGTGAACAGGTGTTCTATATATGTTTTTGTTACCAGATAACTTGCGGATGGTACTTTATGGTGATGCTGAAAAATGACGCTGCTCACTCAGGTCACTTGGGTGAGCTACGTTTATAGTTTATATGCACCCTATATTAGATTAGGGTGCATATAAACGAATTCTGCAAACCGCATTTTTGTTAGAACCGGTAAAATTTCTCTCAAATTTCAGTTTTTTTTTACAAATATACACTTGTTCCTCAATTTATTTGTGTATAGTTTTGCTCATTATCACGACTGCGTTTTCTTTCGGTAGTGTACAAAACGACTGATCAGCCCATTCCCTGACACTTGTGCACAAAGTGTACCTCCGGGATAACATACTTTAACCCTGTACGTACCCATTACAAAATACACGACAGATGAAATCAGTCAGTCTGTATTTAAATGTTACTATACAATCATATCTAAAACTTATTTTGCAGATAGTTTCCTTCCAATGTATATACGGCGTCTTTGTGAACCGTTCAATGACCGTTCACTGTAGCCCGATTGAAAGTGCCTTTGTACCACCCAGCCTAATGCTAAAGGCAATGTTAGCACGTCACCCCACTATCAACCTAGTAAGCTTATTGTTAAGAGCTATAATCTGAAGACATCACCATATCACCTAAGTACACTTTGGAAGCCCCGTTATTGTTGCCCGACCTATTCTGTATAACTACCCTCTAGCGCAATTACGAGCGAAGTTGGGCGTTCGGTATAAGGATTCACATACATCGTCTTATTCGATGCTTCCCTGACATACTTTTTCACGCCAGAAAAAGCGAGAGTATTGGTGTCTGTGACGTCTGCAGTAATTGCACATCGCGTATTCCTTTAACTACTGTTATTAGTACAGTGCGGCGTGTTTTTAGTACAGTACAGTACAGTGCAGTGCGGGGGCGTTTATTAGCTTTTACACCAGAACACTGCTATCACTGTGATTAGAGGCCATTTGTTCTATGTCAGGTGGTTATATATCATCGCCGTGCGTCCCACGGGAAGCATTACGGTGGTGATCTAGAGCCGGGACCGTAGAGACACGAACAAACTACGCATATTTGTCATTGTTATAGGATGACATGTGCTTAGTAGCGTGAGCTCAGCGTCACGTTATTGCGTAAGAGTAAAACTGTAGAACATTATCTCAATTTCATTTTATTTTCCTATTGGGATAGCTTGTATATAACTGAAACTTGTGAGCGATACCATTACAAAGAGGTCTAGAGCAAAGATTGCATTGAGAAGCTGCGATTTTCGAGGCTATTATTTTCTTTATGAATCACAAAAGTTTCAAATAATCCTCTGCATTGCAGACGTCTCGAATGATGTGTGTGTTACTTTAAGACCAATTAAAGGAGTAGTATAGTCTGCTACGATCGCACTTTCCTTTAGGTTTCTGAAGCGAGACTCACTTCCTGAGTCGGCGTCTCTCCTATTGCATTATTCCGTAACCTTACAAAGGAGAGAGAAACTTTGATAAATTGATTGATTGATATGTGGGCTTTAATGTCCCAAAACCACCATAAGATTGAGAGATGTCGTAGTGAAGGGCCCCGGGAATTTCTACCAGCTGAAATTCTTTAACGTGCACCCAAATCTGAGCTTACAACTGTGCAAAATTTTCTCCTTCATCGAAAATGCAGCCGCCGCACCCGGGATTCGATCCTGCGAGAATCTTTATTAAACACATAGCAAAGGCTATGCATTGTGGATGACCTCTTTGAACATACGTGCCCACGTTTTAGGGCATTTATGTTTTAATTGCGCCCCACCGATTTTACATAACGTAGCACGCGTCTGCTTCAGTGGTCATTCACATTGACAAAGAAATGTGCACACTGCAGTGACGTGGGTCACTTGCTGCAGAATGTGTATCGCTTCGATTTGTTGAGCGCGGCAGCAACCATTGTGGGCCGCACAGGTTTTTCCGCGCTTGCGCCAAGCAAGGACACGCAGTCCTGTGAGGAAGGTGTGGCGTAGTAATTAAACGGCGGTAGCAATTAGTCTGCACTCGGCGCTATACTTCCAGGTCATTTATTTTTTGTTGCCTTCTCCTACGGGAAAGGTTTCGTTGGCATTGGGATACTGGTTGTGGCATTAGGTGTGCCACGCAGAACTTCTTTAACGTCGTTTTTGTTTACTTGCCAGATAGGCTCCGTTCGAAGAGCTGTCGTTTTTTTTTTTTCCTGCTCTGATTGCTTTTCTCCGGAGAATACGTGTCTCGCTCAGTAAGTGGGCGAATGCTCTCCCAGAAGCTGCTCAGTTCTATATTTCTCTGCGTTTTCGTTTCTCTTTGGTATGAAAATAAAACCAAATGCCCGCATGCGAGAGAGAGAGAGGATTGAAGGGTAGGGAAGAAGTGAGGCTGTACGTTCATTTGGGCTTAAGCCTGCCCGCAAATCTTCTGGGGCCAATTATATCTCTGCTTCGCGCACATTCATAATGTAAGCAGCGCAAAGGAACGTAACTGAATGACAAACCTTGACTTTTTGGCCTCGTTAGCTACAGATAATGGAGACACCGCAAATTATCCGCGCTTAACTTGCGCCTTCTGTCTGTCTGCGCACTCCTTCACGATCATGTTAAACAAGCAGGAGTTGTCCACGGTCGCAGCGGCCGGGGTTGTCTCTCTTCTGGCGTCTTGAATATCGAAATCTTACCAAAGCATGAATAGCACTATAGTGTACACGTAAGTGCCGCTAGCAACGATAAGGCGAAAATATCTTGCCAAAAACCGGAGAATACTAACGTATGCCTGTTCTTTGTCACATTCTTGTGCTATACAACCCGATCGGTGCTCGTTAGCGCAACAAGTGGGCTCAGCTTTGTTATGTACCCGTCGTCAGGCTCATCTCCTCGAAAGTGCGTTCGCTTTCTTTCTTTCTTTCTTTCTTTTTCTTTCTCTGTCTTTCTTTCTTTCTCTATTTAATTCTTTCTTTACTTATCTCTTTCTTTCTTTCTTTTATAATTTTTCTTTTTTGTGTGTGTCTGATGCGACGCGTAACCATTATACCTCCCAAGAATGGGGGAAAGGGTTTCGGTCTGACACAAGATACCCGCTAGAGCGCCCGCAACACACTACTGCGTGCAACCCCTGGCTTCTGGCTTTTCATTTCTTGAACCTTTTCACTTTACCGCAGTCTTCTTTCGTGCAGGGGTCATTAGAGCACTGCGACCACCGCATCTCAGGTTCGCCGCCTTTATGCAACCTCTGAGCACTTGTTAGTACTGCGTTGCCCTTGGAGACTGCAACGGCTTTCACGCAGCGCCGAGAACGTGACCGGTCGTAAACTAACACTTCTCGAATAGCGCAAGTCTGGAAGAGCAAAGCGAACACGAAGTTACTGGAGCTTTAGTGCTCTGTTCATAGGGCTCAGCTACTGACGCTACTTTCGCCTTGTTTAGATTATTTAGTTGTGGCTTCGTGATCAAACAACTGGTAGAAACAACAACTTCGTCCACGTTTCAAGGGGTTTAGATGACTTAGTCACACGTATCGGCCCCTCCAGTTTCTATTGTAAGCTATCTCGGTCGTAACAAATTACGAGAGAGGTTCCAACTTTGAAAGCTGTCATTATGCTGGATTTCAGCTTTCGAGAGACAGCTCGAAGCAGTAAAGAAACATATCGGATTACCGGTCACTGCGATGTTTCCGCTTGGTGGAGTTTCTTTAAATTTAAAATGTTATACGTGTGGGTGTACCCACTCGTTCAACGATTCGTATGTACCCCCGTCTACACGCTCGGGTCGACGCATATTCCATGAAGCTCGTCCTCTCTTTTTTTTTTCTCTCTTTTCTTGCTGAACGGAGTTGGAAGCTTTTACTTTTACTATCATATTTGTAGGCTTGAACAACGAGCAGCTGCCGTACACTAATGGTGGAAAAAAAATGCAGTGTTCCGTCGAAAATGATGCTCTCTTCCGCTTTACATCCCGTTGCCTTGGGGTTAGTTGTGAGTCTATATTCACAGTCTAGCAGTGTTCAGATGTACGCTTCTACGATCGAAAAAGTATGCTTGTTCTGTTTTATTTTTTTTTCCTGTGCTTTCTGGAAACTCCCGTGATGCCTTAGCAAAAGGAAATGCGAAATTTCCGGAACGTAATGAGGGCCTTCTTTCTTAGAGCAGACGGTCCTCAGTTGCATTTTTCCCCCTTGCTTCTCCTACTCGACTTTTCGTCGAACAATCGATTGAGAGCATGTCGAAGATATGCATTTTTTGTTGCCCTTGGGTAAGCTACGGTTTCGCAAATTGGAAGCTGCTCTCTCGAGCACCGTGGAACGCCTCGACGGAAGCGGCTTGTCTTGCTGACATTAGTAGCGAACGAAAGCCCAAAACAAACAAGGCCACTGCTTCGTGACGTGTTCGTATACAGGCGCTCCTTATGATGCTGGGTAAACAAACTCAAGCAGAGAGTATTCGAGCGTTACTGTCTCCCAGCTACTCTTCGTAAATGGAGTTCGCTGAAGGGCACTTTGCGCAGCCTTGCAAGAAAAGTACCGCGACGCTGTCGTAGAGCAAAGAATTCGTCTCGTATGTGTATGAGTGTGGCGCTCACTTCATCAAGCAAACGCAAGGCTAGAACCACGAGCGTCTTGGTGGATCAATGACTAGTAGTTGGTCGTGACTTTTCGAAACTCTGCAGTAGTCAAACACACTAACTATACTATACTACACGCTCTACGGAGACAGTTTCTGATGGCGGCCTCAAATATCCAACGGGACTCGAGCTCGGAGTTGAGACTATTCTGGGTCCATGGTAAAACAGCTACAATGCTTTACGCGCCACGGAAGCGCTGCTGACTTTCTTGCGGGCCACAAGCCTGATTGAAACTTTGTAAATAGTGTAAATGTGTTATGTGTTCAGCACTGTACTTGTCGTAATCACCCAGCCCCTGAAGTAACTTGCGAGAGATAAGCGAGAGTCTGGTAAAGTTTATTAACAGCTTCTATGTCTAGTGGTTGAACTGTCTAGCCTTTTTGTTCTAGTGTTTTTCGCCCATCGAACGGCCGCACGCGTCAACCTATCATCAGGATTAGGTATCATTAGCAATAGGAACAGTTCTCGCTCTAGAGCTTTTTTATCTTGAGTGTTCGTATGCTCAATTTTGCGGAAACAAGAGTCGCGTTTAAAGTTTGTGCCCAACCTTACTGTGCGAAGACGTGAAGATGTCAGCATGAAGCTGAAGTAACAGCGGATACGTTTATTTGTTTTGCCCTCTCTTAAGTTCTCGTCTACGGTGACTTTCTCAGGAAACTCTTGCGCATGAGTGAAGGAACCTTACCCTAGGAAGTGGAAAGGAAACAGGCCAGTGTCAGTACTGCTCCTCGTTTTTACCCGGCACCAATATAAAGCGCGCCTTGTCTACGCGCCTCAGCTTTGTAGTTATCGGTCTCTTATCCTGCCCACAGCTATAGGAGCACTTCCGGAGTCTTCCCTTGTTTGCCTTCGACTCTTCCCCTCATCGATTGCCATCGCAATTCTTCTTTTACGATATTTTGGTTTCCCTGTTTGAGCATCAGTTTGTTCCTGTGGCACGGTTCGCCCGCCATGTTGTTTCGAGCCAAAGCTCAATCGCATTTCTTGGATTGTATCTTTCCGCATTCGTGTTTTCCGCAACACTTTCTTCCGTATCTAGTGACGAAACTTCCTGTGCGCGTCTCTCATGTGTTCATTTTATCTCAAAAGCACGTTGATAGTGATCACAACGTTTCTGTGTGAAGCGGGTCTCAGAACAGGACAAACATAAGCTGGGAAAACGAAAGTATACAGGACCCTGGCTCATTTTTTCCGTGCACTGTATCACATACACGTTATGCAGTGCTTTTAGTACTGCTTTTAGCGCTACTTTTAGACAGCGCTATTGTCATCACTTTGCGGTGTTGCTGCAGACTCTTATTTCGTTGACCGTTCATCAGTTACGATGATTACCTAGACACACCCTGGTAAGGACTCTGCTGATGTTGATAACGTTGCGCGGCGAAAAAAAAGCCCCCTTCCCCCCTCCTGTCCCCTCCAACGCACGTGCGCTTTGCTTTTTCTGTGCCAGCTTACACATTTCAGAGAAGGTACCTATACATTACAGCTGTGAATACCCTGTAGGTCATTCGCACCATGCTGTTGGTCACCTTAATTTAGTAACTTATGAATGTAAACGTAAGTCATAATATGGAAACGCGCACTTCTTTGATAGCTACAATGAAAGTTCTTTTTTTTAGGCATTTCTACAGGATGTGCTAATGTTTAAACACTTTTCCTGTTAGTGTTAGCGGAATACGACCCTTTGTATCTGAGCTCACGCTACAACTGCCCGACTTGGTTGAACGCAGCGCACGTTCCACGCTGAGATGAATTACTCACGTTCCAGATACGGGTTTGTAAAAGGAAAACAAAAAGGAGCGTACGTGCTGTACATTCCGGTACAGATTGTTTCTGGGTGCCGGCCAAGGCTTTCTGTGTGTTCTACTATGCCTCGTTGCTTGCACGCGCCACCTGGTACGTGCACGGAAAACATATCAATTCTCTGAATAGCTTGCCATCTGTAGCTTTGTGTGCAGTTCACTGTTCACCCAACGGGACGACGGCCTGCTTTTTCTCCGCTGAAGTTATGAAAATCCGCGCTTCTGAATATTAAATACATATGGCTCTGTCTACTGCCATCCACTCATTTACACGTATATCACTACGCTTCTTTGAACATGGGTGTGGTGCTTGTCTCACATGCTTACCTGCCCCACATTTCCCTACTTCTTACTTGATCTTGGTGGGAAGTATGGCTCTTGAAAACACTAAAGCAGGCTAACCGCATAGATGCACTATGTGAAAGAGAAGATCCCGATTGTTGAATTAGCGTTGTCTGTCAAACAACATAGATGCACTCTATGATGAAGACCGTGATGGTTGAATTAGCATTGCTTCTCATATCGCGCGGTTTATGTAAGTGCTAGTGGACAACGCCTCGTAAATGCCATGGGGACAACGCCTTGTTCATTTCTCCACATGCTCTAAGCGTATCTGGGCAATGATGGTCAGCTGCTTCAAGACAGCGCTATTGTCATCACTTTGCGGTGTCGTTGCAGACACTCTTCTTTCCTTTCCTAACCATGTTTTCCTTAGCCAAGTGCTCGTAGTCAACTAGAAGTTACTTATCATTGTCCTCCCTGTCTTTACCGTTGTCCTTCTTTCTCCGGTGCGAGCTTGGCCCGACCTTTATCTTCCCGCCTCCCTGGTTTTTCTCGTTTTCTCCGCGCGACATACATTGGGCCAGCTCTTTCAGAAGTAGCTTTCGTGAGCTCGAATGGGGCGTTCGGACTTAAACCTCATTTAACCAACCCAGCCGTAACCAAGGGCACAAACTCGCGGTCTGATCCTGTTTGTATTACAGGGCGTTGTCGCTTCAGGCCGAATTGGCTGACTCAGCGTCGCTATGGCGAAGAAAAAGTAAGGAAACCGCCCGCCTCCCTCGTTTGTTCAGCGCACTTGTTTGCCGTCGAAATGGTGGCCCCCCTCTACCTCCTGCGTGCTACGCATCTTGGTATAGCGGCCGAGCCGAAAGTGACAGCCTTTTCTATGATTGCCGGCCACCGGACAGCAGCATTCCTACAGCGATGCCTCCAGCGCTTCGCCTGCTTGACCAGATTGCGGTCAGTGCGGCCCGCCTTGCCAGCGAGCCACTCTTCAGATGCGCTGGCCCCGCGCGAACCGTTTTGGGGGCAGTCGGTATTGTTTGCTCTGCTTGATGGGTTCTTCCGGCTGCTCCTGGAATGCTCGGGTTCCCGTCCACTTGCTTTTATGGCCAAGACATCCCTTTTTCCCCTCTGCCACTCACTTTTTTCCGCCGAGCGAAACTGCGTAATATCATTGGTTTCCGAGTTCATTGATTTGTCTCCTTGCTTTTGAAGAAACTTTTTTTTTAACTCACGTCGAGGCCCGAAGATTAGACGCAGTCTTTTTCTGGACATCTCGACTGCAATAGCTTGTGTTCTTGTATTAGGTATTGGGTTTGTGAAAAAAAAGAAAACGCTTTCCAAACACACACACACACACACACACACACACACACACACATATATATATATATATATATATATATATATATATATATACATACATACATACATACTCCCGGGCCTTCGTTTCTGCATATGTCAAGTTCGTAGAGGTGCTACCGTCAAAATCAAAGTAGAATACTCTTGTGATATTTTGCTAATGTAGGTCTAACAACTCGTGTTTTCAGTTAGCATGAAACGTATTACTCTCGTCGCTATTTGCAAATAGAATACAGGACCCTTCGTGGAAACATTGCCCCTTTCTACATCCCCATGTTCAAGAATTCATTGTCTCTTTCAAGCAGTCATTACTTCGCTGTACGTCTGCATTGTTTTGTCTATCGTGAGCACAGTGTAATGCTGTAAACACTTTAAAGCCTCAAAAAGTTTTTAGTTAGCATCGCATCGGAGTACCTCAAGCTTCACGCTTCTATTTGATAAAGTCGTGACAATTTGCACGCAAAGAGGATATGGTGGAGCTTTTCATACTGAGTACGCGTCCATACCTGTCCTTAAACGAACTGTGCATGAAAACTGCACTTCACCATGCGTTGATCCTCGCTTAGAAATTTTAAGCGTGATGAAACGCTCTTTCTTTCTGCACAAATTATCTCAATTTTCAGAATCGCCGATTTATTCGAAACAGTGCATACACTACAGTGACGTATGGCTTGGGGTTCGGAAACCACCCCAGTCGTGCAGCTAAAGCTTTGGCTATTCCTTTCAGAGAGCAGCAAAAAAAAAACAGCTCATATAAGCTCGCGTTATCGTAATAAATCACGTGATGCTTCTTTATATACCCCCGCTAGCTCCCACACTGAGAACGAATGAATGGCTTCCTTCGTCTTTGTCATGTGTGGAGATGCGTCCTCCCGTGTTCCATTACCCGCGAAGCCCTACATTGCGCATACGTGGGAATACTGTATAGCCTGTTCATAACTGCGTGGCCAGCGATGCATCGAAACGTAATATACAAATGCAGCCGAAAAAGGGCTAAATGGATGAATGTTTTCAGGGCGAATAGGAAGAAAGATGGCACAGCCGTGGGTGCCGGGTCCATTCCGCGAATCTTACATTATAATATTTTGCATATTGCAGTGCGTCCTTACTTTTTTATTTACTTTCTTTCTTTTTTCTTGCGTGAAATGCACATTTTGTCTCGATTTCCGTGCTTCATTTTATTAGTAATTGGTTTCGTATTGTCGCTTTATTTTTCGCGTCTTGCTTTATTTCCTACACGTGCAAATGCACACGTCGCTCTTCTCGCCGGTAATAAAATACGGTCTTCATGCTTTTCCGGGTAGTTATTTTTTTTGTTTTCGCAGAAGTCAAAGGATGTATCGTAAACGAGATCATTGTGCAGTCTAGTGTGTGTTAATGTATTGGAATGCGCAATTAGCCTATTAATTTATAGAATTTCTTGTGATATGTATGCTAGTAAATAAAGAGCGGATGCCAGATCTGAGCATTGACACCAGTAAACGTTTTATAAATGCGTGCTAATGTACTTGTACAAGTGGTGCAGTATATCGGATGACGTACCGTGACCACTGCGTTTGCATTATTAGCGTAGTAAGCAAGACAGGTATGTAGGTTCGCAAAAACTTTGTGTGCTCTTTCATTGGAATCGACAGTGTTACATTTTTTATTACGACTATGTTTTGCGCCGGCGCTCACCGCGGCTCCGCTGACGTACTTCCATCACTGAAGTGACGTTGAAAAGCATATACCATGTTGCAGAGAAAAGAAAAACAGAAGGCAAGCGTTCAGCGTGCGGAATTGAACCAGCAACTTCTGGACTCCGAGAGCGTGGCGCTAACCACTATGCCACGGAGCGTACGTTGTTTGAAGAAATAACGACGAGCCGTTTATTTACACCATACACCGCTTAGCAGTCCTCAGAGCTTCGAAACGTAAGCTTGTTATCGTTATTAGGGGCAAAGTGGCGCGACTGGCTCGCGTTGGGTGCGCCTCTACAAAGGTCGTCGCCTCCACAAAGTGCCGCCTCCACGGAGCGTGGGCTTTCCTGGGCGCGCGCTTATCAGACTCGTATTTCGGAAAAGACGGTCACTTCGCACGCTGCCGCGACTGCGTTTACGAAAGGAGCACGCTGCTGATGCACAAAGATGGCAGAATTGTGACAGTTGTTCGCGCTTGTCCTTTGCATGCTAATTTCGTGCGTGCTTTCTGCTTCAGATGTGCGCTGCAAACTTTCAGATGCTTGCCGTTCTTAACGTGACTTTGTAATTGGTTTGTGTTGTTGAAACAATGCACAAAAAGTGCTCAACCACCTCAGTAGAGGCACGTTTCACTTTCGTGTTACGTCGATTCCTATATAAGAGGATCATTCACGTTTTTTTTCCCATCGAGGCCTTTATTGCGCACTTTTTTCAGGCTTCAACAAAATCATTTTCGTAGAAAAAAGTCGAATATTCATTCTGGCTTGTGATGCTTTTGGGTATAGACATGCCTTTTCGGCGCTCTTCGATTAAACATTAAACCAGGTAATTGCCGCGTGAGAGACGGCATTAATTATTTGTGACACGGGCGCGGCATCGTCCGACAGCCACGTAATTAATCTGGTGATCTTGTTCCGCAGGCTGACGTTTGTTTCCTAGAACCTTCAGCGTGCGCTCCCTTTCGATTTCTCACGTTTTCCATCCCTTCCTCACCTGGTCACTTTTTCCCTTCCTGTACTCGAGGTGCTTTGCGCTCAACTTTAGAATAATTAATCACGCCTCCCACTTGCAGGCTTTCTCCTATATTCGCCTGGCTTATCTTCTCTTGTTATTTTCCAGGCTGTTGTATTACGAGTGGCCCTATCATTTCGCGGGCGACGTTGCCGTAATTTTCCGTTCACCTGCACAGAACTTGTCCGGCAAATGGTAAACTTCAATGCGTAGAGTATCAATGAGCCCCCGTACGTATTGGCTCGCGTTAAAGCTGCTTAGTTTGACGCTACCTTTAGGTGGTTTCGAAGATACAAATTAAACGAAGACTGCAAGTCCTTAGTATGACATCATCATGGAATGCAGGCCTTTAGCACAGCATATAAGTTTGTATATAACTGGGGCATATTGTATATGCATATTGTGTAGACATATTGTATAGGTACATTACACAGGCATATAACACTTTGAAGTGGGCGCATTGTATGGGCCCATATGAATGGTTGCTGCGTTGAAGACCACATGTTGGAACTTTGGGCTCCAGCGAGAACCCATGTTCAGTAATTTTCATCTTTAAGCATGTAATGGCAAAGCGGAGGAGAGTGGCTTACTTTCCTAGAAGTCGTGTTTATCATAAGAACTAGAATGTTAGAGCTATCCAATGGGACTTAACTGATATCGCCGACGTGGAAATTTACGGTACACTGCTATTGCAGTCTGTTGGTAAATTATTGAACGTTATTTTTTTAAACTGAGTACTATATTCCTCTTTCTTTGTAATTTAATTGAATTGCGCAGAGTATTTTCGTATGGTGTACACCAACAGCCGTTATAATTACAATCTCTCTTGCTATTTTCCTTCCTCCCTGGCACATCAAATGGATAAAAAACAAACATACAAACAGGTAACGGCAATAGCTACCGGGCACAGCTCGTGGTGACAGCTAAGGCTTGCGAAAATGTCCCACGTCTTTCCATGGTTTTGTTTAGTTCTTTTTTTACTTTAGTTCATTTTATTTTTGTGCGTCTAACATCTGCCACAAACTGTCAGCTTACGCGCGCGCGCTTCCTAGTTCGTGCCTGACTTGTCTCGACATCTCTTCAGCGTTGACAACGGTCCCACGCAGCTTGTTGATGTTAGTGCATCTACTCTTTCGGTCAGTATATATATATATATATATATATATATCGTATCGCTGTCAAGAGGATGCTTATATGAACACAAAATCACGCTTCTCAAGTCTTCCTGGTTTTCTTCCGATTCTTTAAGTAGTATCTCGCACTCACGCACGCACGCAAGTAGTATGTATACACGAACACACATCGTGTTCATCCCCATCTTGATTCCGTTTCGTTCTACTTCTCTCATCACGGCTCGCATCGCATCAGTGGCCGAAGCCACATTTTCGTTCATTCCGACCTATTTTCCTCTCCTTTGCTCGACTCGACTGAGCAAGCTGGCGGCTAAGTTGGCGCAGATTCCTTTTTGTCACACTCGGAGGGCCGCCTTTCCATTGTCTAAGCGATGCCGCCGTACGACTCTTGTCGCAGAGTTGCCCATTTGTTTCGTTCTTTCGCAACAGGCGTTGGTAGCTGACGGCGCGTCTATACGTAGGGATGTATATAATAATCTTAAATTAGCGTGTGGAGATGGTGTGGCGTTGATGTCAGGGGTGTAATGCCATGGGCGCGCTGAGATACAATGAAGCCTCTGCAAGGCCGGAGGAGAAATTGGGGCGTGTGATTTGCGAGAGCGGCCTTTTCTCTTTGCGCCGTCTCGAGTGACGCCGTCGTCGTTCTCGTCGACGACTTCCAAGTCGGAACACCGGAAATGGCTTCTGCAGATTTTGCTTCTGCGGGCTACGTCATGTTATTCGAAAGCAGCGAGGGTTGCGCTAATGTGGTTTCGTGATTCTCGGTGGTTTCAGAAGGCGGAGACAGGTTAGATATTGCGATCACGCTGTACCGCTATCAAGGAAGCCCGGCGGTATCAATGAGAGAAGAACAGAAATCGAAGAAAAAGAGGGAGGAAGAAAGGAGAGTACGAAGAGAAGAAAGGCGCGGTCAGACGAGTCCGGTTTGCTACCCCGCACTGAGAATGAGGAAACGTCGAGTAGGGAAAACGAGTTGTAGCCCCGCCACGGTGATCTATGGCTTTAGTGCTCGACTTCGACGGGATCTAATGCCGGCTGCGCCGGCTGCGTTTTCGATGGAGGCGAAAATATTTGAGACCCGTGTACTTCTTAGATTTAGCTGCACGGTAAAGAGCCCCAGGTGGTCGAAACTTTTGGAGCCCTCTAATGTCTTCTAATCATATGGTGCTTTTGAGACGTTAAACCCCAGATATTAATCTTATTATTATTATTATTATTATTATTATTATTATTATTATTATTATTATTATTATTATTATTATTATTATTATTATTATTATTATTATTATTAATGTGACTGCATTTCTTAGTCGGGCTATGTCAGGCGTCCGTCGGGATCCGTCCACCTCCCTCTGCCATATCAACAGTGCGGGTGCGTGCGTTCCTAGCAATTGGAGCCCCCACCATATCACGCTTTGGCGTCGGCAGCTGTCAGCAACAGCTGTGGGCGCACGCGCTTATCCTCGCCCCTAGCAACTGGAGCTCCCACCTCCTAGACTTGAACGTGACTTGCCACCGCCTCAATGCAGTGCGTTTGAAACGCGTTTGTTGCGTTTGTACAGCCAGAGCTTGTGTGGCGTTTGTGTTAATAAGACGCTTACAACATGGCCGTCAGGTACAATGACAGGTGCAGTGCTCTGCCACTCCTTCTCTCGCCGTTCACTCTCTCTCCTCCCTATTCCTCACTCTCCCGTCCGATGAAGAGAAGCGCGCGCCTCACTCATGAGTGTCCGCTGGTTGGGCCCTTCTCAAGGCGATGGCAGAAGTCGGTGAAGGTGAATTAAACTGACTACGCCGTGTACTCTCGACGCAAGAACTGCATTCGCATTTCCTCACTATGCACCTCGGGGAGGGGGAACATATTATTATTATTATTATTATTATTATTATTATTATTATTATTATTATTATTATTATTATTATTACCAGAAAGGGCTGTTCATAAAGCAAGGTTCTCGATTTTGTGCTAAAAAGAACAGTGACAAGCTAGTTGAGTTTGATTACATCAGAGCATTGGAGGACTCTGATTATATGTAGGAATGAATGTAGTTACACTTGTCCCTTGAGCAGACGTAGGATATATTTCTGTTAATTTTTATTATGATGCTTATGCTACAAAACGTTGGCGAAGGAAAGGTGCGTAAGCTTTTCAAGAACCAGATCTTTGAGGAGGTATAAAAAGGTTCCCGCGTTTTTTTTTTAGCTTACGCAAGAGGCGTGTAATAAGACGCTTAATAAAGAATGAACCACAATGTCTGCTTGGGTTCATGTTGACCTAACCTTGTGGCAAATACACGTGCGAATTGCCTGCGACGGAGTTCACTGCGACGCTCTACGAGGGCGCAGAATAATACTATAGGCTCGCGTTTTCTTTCCGGCACTCCGGAGAACGCTTGGCTACGGAAGTTAGAGGTGTGAATCGAGTTCGTTAAAGAACCTACAACTTAACATAGCCGTGGTGCAGAACTCCTAATTTTCGTTGTTTGCGCAATTACTAAGCCCGCTAGGTCAAAATATAGTATAAGCACACCTGCGTTGTTTATGCGTTTGGCTTAATTGGCAAAAATACGCAAAGCTCGTTAGAAAGTTTGCTCTCCCTCACAGGTTTGTGAGCACAAAACGCTTTACTGCCGCTAAAATCTGCGAAACACCGGCTGACAGTCGTAGGCGCGCTTCGTACGATTAAGAAACAGTACTATAATGTAAGCAGTACGTCAAGAGATTTGCGCGTAATCTACTTTTTTCCGTGTCTTCGCGTGAGGCCATGGTGCAACGAGGAGCATAGAGCAGATATATATATATATATATATATATATATATATATATATATATATATATATATATATATATAATGTGTGTGTGTGTTCGCGAACAAGTCACTTCTTCGCAAACCCTGACGAAGACCGGTCCACCGCTCGAAACCGTTGGTAATAAAATTAAGACAACCGCTAAGTTGTGTTCTTTCTTCTCTTCACACACACACACACACACACACACACACACACACACACACACACACACACACACACACACATATATATATATATATATATATATATATATATATATATATATATATATATATATATATATATATATATATATATATATATATATATATATATATATATATATATATATATATATATATATATTTCCTGAGCCTCTTTTTACGTGTCCCTTGACGGTAAACTTCTGACTTCCAGCGAAAGTGATGGCTGCACCGCGCATATTTTCTGTACTTCAACCTGGGAGGTTAACAGAAAAACAAAAATATTCTAGTCCTCCTTCACGTAACCCTGATATTATGAAACCACGAAAGTAATTTCGCAAATCTCGCGCTACTCTTAGGAAACGGGGGCTCCTCAATATCGTATGAGCTTGACAATGCTATCAGCGGCCCCGCAAATAACGTTTTATTTTTATCGAATTTATTTATTCAGTGTGTGTATGGGAAGAAATTGTGCTGTCGCCTCGCCATGGTGGCCTATAGTAATTATGGTGTTCGGCGGGATCGAATTCGTGCCGTAGGGTCTGCGTTTTCGATGGAAACAAAAATAATTAAAACCCGTGTACCTATATTAGGTGCACGTTAAGTGGTCAAATTTTTCGGAGCCCTCTACTTCGGTGGCTCTCATAAGCATATCGTGGTCTTCAGATCCTAAACTTGTATTATTATTATTATTATTATTATTATTATTATTATTATTATTATTATTATTGGGTCAACTATTGTGTAATTTTTTTCGCTGATCGCAGATAGCTTTTGCCTCGGTATCGTGAGTGCGACGCAATGAACTTCTTTGATTGGGCTTTAAAATTTCCACGTGGGTCCCGACTGAGCCGCTTCGTGTATGAAAATTGGTTGGGCCAACAGTTCTGGGTGTGCGAAGCTTCTGCTGCCTTTGATTCGTAAGTTATTCTTGCTGGAAATTACGAGCTGCAGCTCTCTCACCGTTCTGATTCAGTGTCACCTCTGAATAGGTGAAATGCAAATATGTCTGCTGTAAAAATATGAAGTAGCAACTAGCTCACTCCCACACTTTATTTCTGAACAGGTCGGTCGTTCTGTGTTATAACGAATACAGCACTCATCGTTTTGTCGTAGCGGCATGGCTTTTACCGCGTCATATTTTTGGGACATTTGATGTAGTGCAGTGAAGATTTCGCGTACTGATTCAGATATCACAGCAATGAAACGAGTGGTGTGCGTGTTAAGCGTGCAAGTCAATGCTCACAGCTGAACGGGCTGACGCGTCCGGGCGGGACAACTTCGGGGTCATATGTTTGCACCGAATGCCGTCGCCTGCGATTTAAAAAGAGTCCAGGTCGTGCCCACTGAATCGATGATGAACTTCAGATCAAAAAGTTAATGTCAGACGTGATGGTTGTTTGATTAACCGCTTTAAGAGGTCTTGAATTGTTAAGCGCACCTATCCAGAACATGATCACTTAGTCACGGTAGGTCAAGGTGGGTTCATACGGTCATGCCGCCGGCTTCTGTGTTTACCTTGGCGGATAACTATCTACGCTTTGAGATAGATTACGTTCATTGAATTGCATCAGTTGTTAGCATCTGTAAAGATAATTCGTTGTATCGAAAAGCGTGGACTGCAGCTCAAAGTGCAGCCTTGCCGTGGAAACATAACGAAAGTGCCAGAAGGAATGCCGTTATCCTACTAACTGGATCTATGTGGATGGTTACGTTCAGGAAGAGTTAATGACACGTGTGTCGTGAATAATATAGTAATGGAAGCGTAACTTGCGCATTATTCTTTATTTATATACACGCAACATTCCACAGCAATAGCGTAGCCAGAGTCGATTTTTTGGGGGGAGGGAAGGGGAGGGAAGGGTCTTTTGTCGCAAAAATACTAAAAAGTAAAAAAAGGACCGGTGTCCAAATAATATATTTTTTCTAGTTCCTTTTCTAAGTTCTAATTTTTCTAAAAGGCGAATGATTAGATTTTTTTTTCGTTGTAACACCTTCATGAAAATGCCAGTGAGAAAAAGGAAGAGGGTTGATGTGCAACACTCATAAAATTTCAGGGCTGTGCTGGCACTGAACGCCCCCCTCCTCACCAACTCGTTCGTTCACTAACTCGCTCACTCGCGCGCACACGCACCCACGCACGCGCACAAACACACAAAGCGTTACTGCCACCGTGTCACACCGCGCAGTTGATGTTAGCTAGCGTCAGATAGTCAAAGCTTAATTTCTATTGCATCTTTTTTCCTCAGCGAACACGATGCAGTCGTTCTCGAACAAGCTCGTTCAAATATAGCGCGCAGCGTCACGTCGATCGTACGCTGAACAAATTGTCGACTCCAGCCACGCCGGAAGAAATTTCGCGTCGAAATGGCGTGACCTTTCTTTTCCACGAAGAACGAACTATCGCTGGAAAAAGAAACGTGAAAAGCATCCGGGACATCCTGCAGAGCAAACGCTGCTCGAGCGCTTCGCTGTACAGCATGCGCACCGCTTCGATCGAGTATCGCAAGGCGTAGACGATGAGAGAGTGAGCAAAGAGAGAGAGATGACGACGACAGCCTGTTTGCGGCCAGCTCATCGAAGCACGCGCCGGTTGCCGGTGCGCCTAAATGGGACGCGTAATATGCCGAAAATAGCTAAAAGAACACGCGGGTCGAAGCCAGATAAGTGTGCCCCCATCGATTCTGTATTGTACATGCGCAGCATTGCAGCGCTATACCGCTGCTGGTGATCGGGCGAACGTCGGTACAAGCAGCGGCGGCATCCGTGGAGTAAGTACCGCGGCGCGCTTGTTCTTTTCGTGCTTACCACTGGAACTGTGGCTGCTCCTGTAGTGCTACTCGAGTTTGGTGGGGAAGAGGAAAGAGCTAGTGGCCCTTCGGCTCCAGACGTCGTCTCAAGCGGCGTGCTGCTGCGGATGACGCGACTGATGGATGTTGCGCTTCGATCGGACCATGCCACGCTTGGTGGTGCCCGCGTATACACGAAAACGTTCTTACGCTCCGGAGCTTCCACGGTGACTCGCATGTTCGTTGGGTCGATGTTATAGGAGGCGTGAGTGGCCAAGTGTACGCAATAATCGGTCTCCATTTTATTTTTGTGTTTATACGCCGGCATGCCTGATTGAACACCCTTGAGGTCTTCAGGTAGCCCGATTCTGCAGCTCTTGAAAGTTTCAGAGTCTCTTCTTTTTTTTACTTTTCGTGCGACCGCTACTCGCGCCTCACACAAACGGGTTCCAGTCGCCTCGAACCGGCCACCGGTTCGTTCAGGCATATCGGAGCCACACGGTTCAACTGAGTCAACTTAAACTGAGTCAACTTAAATCTCAACTCAACAATTCTTCTTTCGTTCACCGTTATCGTTTTGTTCTATTTGTTTTTTTCCCTTCTACTGTCATAGAAGCCGCGAAGATGCGTTAGCTCTTCTAGGTCGTCCTAACCCAAAAAGCAACGCGCGAGAGAAGCTTAATCATCCCTTCTTCACTTCCGGTCCGGCACACTTTCTTTCTCTCTGAAACAGTCCTTTTTTTACTTCTTTTTGTTTATTTTTTCATTCCTTCTTTGTTCTCATGCTATTTCTTTTGTCATTCCTTCTTTTGTTTTCTTAACGTAACAGCCGATAAGCATGGGACATAACGGAGCTTTGTGTCGCAGCCGCTGGCTTTGTTTCGCATACGTGTTTCGCGTTTTAGGGTTTAATGTACCATGTCTTTTGACCTTGGCTATTTGTTCTAGCGTGAAGACATAGTGCAAAGCCGAGGTCCATATATAGCAGCATGGTCGCTCGCACTGCGGTGGCCTCTAGATCGTATCTCCACAATTCGGCCGTTGACTTGCCGCGATGACTCGGGCTCTCACAGTACACAGAACCTCATTGATTATTTTTTTATTTGCGTTCCGGGATTTTGCGTGCCGTAGTCACGGTTTCCATGAGTATCAGGCATGAGGCTGCGAGGTACTAAGTATTAGCTATGGCGATCTGACTAATCATCGCATGGAATCGTCCGCAAAAACTGACTAGACTGCATTCCAGGTCATTGAAAACATGGACGCGGTTAATTTTGGGAACATCTACTAAGCCCCGAAGGCGGCATTTTGAAAAATAAGAGAGAGAAAAGAAGAAGCATGATAAATATATGCTAATATATGTGACGTCTGACTTCCCTTGGGTGAAATTTAACGAAGATAAAAGATGTGGTTGGTGAGAGGGAAGTGGGTGGCTGCTCAGCGTCAACGTTCGATATCACTACTAATAATCAGCCTGTCATATTAAGTGAGCGTTAGCCCCCAATAATTTTGTATTCTGATTTGCTTGGTTTCTGACTAGCTGTCATTCTATATTATTTATCGCAAGAACTCAGCCGAAAACTAAAATATAGAAATAGCAAGCCTTGTTCAGAGAGAGAGAAAATTATTACAGCTATATACAGGGAGTGTGCGAGGGGCCCGGAGGGGTCCATTCATAGAAGCCGCGTAGGTGCGTTAGCTCTTCTAGGTCGTCCTAACCCAAACCACTTTTTTTTTCTAGGTCGTCCTAACCCAAACTGCAAACTCAACCGCTTTTTTTTATTGAAATAAAAAATAAACTGAATTTTTGTCAACGTTACCTGGTGAAGGCCACCCCTTCCCACTTGATTTTTTTACAAATAAAGAAAAAAAAACAAAATGGCATATATGCATATATACAGTTCCACTTAGGTGAGAGCAAAAATTTTCCTCTGAACAGAAGGAACACGTAGTCAACACGCTCACTTTTAACTATAGTCTGCTCAGTAGTGGTCGCAAATCTTCGTTTCTTCGAAGAAGTATTGCAGCGCCTTCATTGTTTTGCCATTTGTTTTAGATGACCATGGGCCTAGTATTTTATTCAATGCAAATGGCTGCTCGGGATCTAACTTATGGAGTTCCTGTTCTAGTCACTTTCGGTGTGTTGTGTCGTGTTTCGGACAGTCGAGCAAGACGTGTCAAATATCCTCGTCGTCGTGGCCGCATGAACATGCTGATAATGTTGCACGCTGAATGCGAAGTAGAAAGCGCTTTGTGTAACGAAGTTTCGAGTTTTAGGTGATGTATGAGTGTGTCGATACGCCTTGGGAGGTCACGGTGTAATTGGCATTCAAGATCGGGATCAACAGCATATAGGATCGTTTCCTTTGTTTGGTCTGTGAACCAGGTAGACAGGCATAATTCACGTTTTGTTGTTCTTACAATTCTATTTACATCATATTGAGATACCGGAATGAGGCACGTTTGCGTAGAATGATGAGTGGTTTTCGCCAACTCACCTGCCAATTTTTTCCCATGATTCCACAGTGACAGGAAGCCCACTGAAATGCCGCTCGATCATTCGACTTTGTAGCTTCTAAAAGCTCTTTTTGTATAGCGTATATTATACGCACATTATTGTGTCTTAAAGTGGCATTTTCCACACATGCGAGTGCTGGCAGAGAGTCTGTAATTACCACCCATTTTCTTGGTGTCGTTTACAGTTTAGTAAAGTTTATGGCTAGCAAAATCGCTACGAGCTCTGACGTTGTTGAAGAGGAGAGATGGCCACCCCTACATGCACATTCTTTGTGCAATTCCGGAATTACAAATGCTGATGTCGCTGTCACTTTGGTGACGGAGCCGTCAGTGTATACACGTGAGCGTATCCTTAGTACCTGTCAAACAAATGATGTGATGCTAACTGCTGTTGGGCAACGATTGGCTTTTCATGCTTGTTGCGAAGTCCTTCTATTGACGTTTCAATAGTTGGCAGCTCAAGCGGCCTTGGCGGGTAGTTTTGGTCGAATGGTCAATGTATCGACACAGGAAGTGGGGAAATGTACTGTTGGTACACATGGTGTATTTGCGCTCCGGCACGATTCATGATGTTGGATATGAGCGGATGGTAAGGATGTTGCGTGACTAGACGTAAGATGTGTGGACATGTCTCCACATGTCAAATTACTATAAAGTTGGGTTCTCTTGCCTCTGCCAATGTCAGAGAACTTGATGTTGCATGTGAAACCCCCAGACATATGCGTAAGCTTCGTGCTTGTGACAGCTGAAGTCGGTGTAAAGATGTCTAAGAGATGCTGTGGAGAACAGGCACAGGTAGGCAATTTTCTGTCGGGTTAGTGCACAATAGAAGTGGAGTAAAGACGCTGATGTACCGCCCCATTTTGTTCCCGCGATGCGACGTATAACATTTATGGTGCAGTTCACTTGATTTTCTCGATCAATCTGGAAGATGCAGTAACTGTAGAGACATTTACGGTGAAGTTGTCATCTCTGTTGACACGGAACGACTTCACTTTCCCTTTACCAGCAGATACCACTTCACTGGCCAGTTTGTTCGGAGTTTGTTCAGTTTGTTCGGACTTTCCAGAATCAGGCGCTTGAAAATTACGGGTATCACCGCTGGTGCGGCTTTCTTGTACGCCACTGTTGTGAAAAGCCTCTCTTCTTTCCATATCACAGTTATTTTTCGCGGAGTCGGTGATCGTTGCATCGCTGTAGTCTTGTTCATTATCAGTTCGCGCCTTCTTCGGAGTGAACACTTATCGTTGGCGTGAGGTGTCGTGGAGTGGCCGTAACAGTCCTCCTGTAGTTCACGGAACACCTGGATTCTCTTGCTGTTCGGACGCATTCATCACTTCGTCTTCATCTGATGGGCGCTGGGAAGAGCGGTCGCCACCAGTAGCCAAAGCTTTCGGACGTTGTGGAAGCCTAATATAAGGCTTCGGCGCCTTCGAGACGTGGCGCCTGGTGCACCGCGATGGTGGTGGCCGAATCTTGGCAGTAAGACACAGAAGACGAGTAAGAAAACTCACAGAATTGGCGAAAAACAGCAGCGCAAGGAAGCTCACGCCCAGTGATTCTCCACTTAGTCTCCTTATTACAGGAGCCGAGTAATGACCACCGTGACTCGCGCTCCGTCGGCTACGGTCTTCCGGCTCACCATGTTGGGAAAACCGAGCAGGGCTGCCTCCTATCCTGCTGGGTTGGGTTTAGTTTCGGGGCGAAGTTCGTGGTTCACTGGCATGCCCACGCTATGTGGAAGATGTCCGAAGGCTTTTGCTCTCAGTGCGGGCATTTTTACGTACAGGCAGGGTCAGTGTTTTAAAACTACCGGATAAAGCAGTGTTTCGGCGTAAAGGCGGATTGCGCGTTCCTTCGCTTTTGTAATGCGATTACAGTATTCAGGATCAATTCTGTGGCCTAATTGGTAGAATTTTGTCTTACTTATCCGCTTGTTTTCTTTTGCATTTTTGTGCCCCTGACGCACTTTAAGGGCATAAAAACGATAACCGAAATAAGAAGTTTAAACGATACTGGAGCTAACGGCCGCGCTGATCGTTTTATCGAAGTCTACAAGCGGCCTCACCATGCATCGTCGAACAGCGGCATTGCGTGCTCTCGTCCTTCGCATGCCACCGTTCTGTATGCATGGCCTAACTCGCTCGTTCCCAATCGTGCATTCTTTAAACGCACTTTCGAGGTGGCCATTCTTAATTCAGCGCTCTCCGCTCAGCGCCAAGTCGCGGGTGCTCCTTGAGAGACGCCGCAGCGTGTCAGCAGCCCCTTGGTATCGTCCACACTGTCCCCGAGGTTGTAAAGTTTAACTGCCGTCGCCCTTGCCTCGACTCAAAAATTCGGGGCTTCTATTTGACTGCATGTTTCTTTTCGCTTGCGACCTTTCGGCTGGAAAAAGGCACGTGCGTAGGTTACTGTATACGTATCGTCCAGGGTAGTTGAAATGTTTCTTCTCGAAGCTACTCGTTCAATGCTCTATTAAATGGAAAGCAGTGGCCCGAACTGAAATATTATGAACACCGCGACGGAAAAATAAATTTATGCATAGGCATGCGCAGAGTTTCCCATTAAGGGGGGGGGGGGGGGGGCACTACCACAGCGGTTCGAATTCAAGACCAGCAAAGAGATGAAATGAACCTAGAGATTCCGCTCAGCCTGATTTATAGGTGAGAATACGCTGGCGATGCCGCACATTCTACATTAGCTAGTTTTGTGCGCATACCAGCCTTTTCGTCGAACTTGGCACGCGACACTTTTCAATCAAGACTTTCGTGTCACCATTCGCTGCCGAAAATTTGAAGCGTCTGTATCTGTTTTTGCTTCTTTTTTTTTGCATCCGTGTATAGGGCCCACAAACACATTGGGCAAAAAAGAAAAACGATGCAGATAAAGACGACATAGCCCGATAAAGGCGCGTTAAAGAAGTTGTTGCGCTTCGCTACGCCACTAAAGGGAAAGACGAGCACAGACCGTATACGTAATAGGCAGATAGTACAGAACACGGCTACGCACTAGCCTTTTCCCGTGTTCGGCACCACCCGTGTTTGTCCGGCTTTCTTTCATAGTCATAACACCGACGAATCAAGTACCTGACATTTCCAATGCTTCTCAGTACTGTGTAAGGCGTTTCCTTTTGTCTACCACCGGTGGGCGAATGGACGAGGACGCCATCGGGCTCCGCATTGTGTATCAATCAGAATGCCGCGCACAGTTCCTCGTGGCGTTCGAAGTTCTGCAGCGACCGGGCGTAGGGCCTCGCCGCTTTCTGGTTCCCAAGCGACTTGCTTCCGATGCGAGCTTAGCTCTTGTGAGCAGAACGAGGTTCGAGAACGATGGAACAGCAGAGCAGAGAGCGCGCCGGCGCCCACGAATCGACAGCCACGTCACGTCTGCCGTTTGCGCGCTTCCTCTCTTTTGAGTTCACAAGACGTACACCACTGGACGCTCGCCGCCTTGTTTATCTCACTGAGGTTCTTACTCGGCACAGGCTGCTGTCCGGTCTATGCCCGGTCTTTGAGAGGGTTTTGTTTCATTTTCGAGCCCCTTTCACAGGATGCCGCGGCCTCCAGGGAAAGCTGTCGTTGTGCTGGGCAAGGAAGGACAGCTTTGCGATGTTCGCGGCACCTTCTCACGCAGAGATGGCTTGCTGAAGGTTGCTTAGGAATGCCGGCACTGCTGGACATTCTCTCCCGCTCTTCGTGTTCAGCCTTTGACGACGCGGCCATTCGCCTTTTCTTCGTTTTCCTGTCCCCCCGTGGTATGGTGACCTCCGCTCGCTCTATTTTGTATGCGTCGCACGCCGCTTTTGTACTAGTGTTGGGTGATTGATTTCACTGATTGGCCGTCAGCGTGACAGTGTACGACTTGTTCGACCTGTTTGTCTTCGAGAGTATCGCATCTGAGTGGGGGCTTTGCTGTAATAATTCAGTGCGATAATAGTGTGCATAGGGTGCTGATTGCGTCGTTCTGATAATATAGTGAGTCAAACGCGAGTATCCTGCCAAGAAGAGAAAGATGGAAAATTTTCGAATCTGCGTAAATGACACCGGCCCTTTTCTTTACGAGCGATGGTGATCTGAGACTGAACCCTTTTCATCGGGCGGGACCAAAAGTAAGAAAAATGAAACATCAGCTGGTTTCTTGCAATAAAGTTTATTCCTCCTCCTCCACAGATATACGCACGCAGTCGACAGTAACAGTTCGTAGCTAGTGAGCGCGCTTTCACTTTTCGACCATGTGAACCCTTGCCGCTGCCTCGTTCGCCACCACTGAACCAGCCTTGTTTTGGGCATAGTGACAAGAGGGAAAGGTCTGGTATTGGGCTTTTTGGTACACAGCTGGGAAAATCGACGTCGCAGCCTTCAAATACACGTACACAGGGATAGATGTACTGACGACCACACTCGCTGTGATGCTCAGTTGTGGGGTCGTCAATACGTGTGTTCGTGTTGTCTTTGAAAACTTGGTTTGTCGATTTTAGCAGCTAAAAAGAGCCGCCATACTTTGATGGAGCTGCGTAGGTAGTTCGCTGCACCAGCTGCTCCATTGCCTGCATGGTGCATAATGTCACTCGAGCACACAAACCTAAGCTCTTCAGGTAGTGTGGTGCCCTCCCGTTGGCGAGCGCACAAACACATCACAGTGGAGGGCAAGGTGGTGGATTGTTTGTTTCTCCTGGTCGCAGATCCGGCTTAAAACCTTCGTATCGTTGGTATAGCGTCGTTAAATAGGCGAAGATACACGAGTGTTCGCAGTGCCCTAACGTGTGCTTGAAACGGTCTGCTTCTCTCTAGACTAGAATTGCTTTATATGCTGCCTTTATGACTAAAGGTAGCCTATGCAGTAACTGAATCCTGCGCTACCGACAGGACTTTATGTCGAAGAAGGCTGTGAAGGTGCTCCGGCGCTTCTTGCGCTCAACCGGCTTCTCCAAACGACTGTGATCGGAACGCCTGGCATGTGTGCGCATGTGTTTTTTTTTCTTCCTAATTTTATACCTATCTCTAGCCTCTTTCCGACCCTTATTTTCCCACCCCTTCACAGGGTAGCTAATCCGTTCTAGGCTAACCTCCATGTCTTTTCCTTTTATTTATTTATCTTTCTCTCTCTACCCATGACGTAATGTGAGTGCCCATCATCATCATCATCATCAGTCTGACTGCGTCCACAGCAGGAAAAAGGCCTATACAGTAACGTTATACTACCCATGACGTCATCGCTGGAACAAGATAAGGTCCGTCATTGAGTTCTATGCTACAGCTATACCAAGCACTTTTTATTGGTGTACTGCGCTACAGTTCTCCTCTGCTTACTAAAACTTGCAAGTAAAACATTCGAGCACTACAGAGCATGCAAGCACAGGCACTACGTGTTTGTCTCGGCCTACCACGAACTACCTCAACCGCTGGAACAGTTGTATTGGCTCGGGATCGTCCGGTTACGACCTACGTCATGACCGACGTGCTGAGAGCACATATTCGGCACATTTCACGGATGGTATCAAGCCATTTGGCATCTCTGCCAGAACAACGACCGCAGGCGTCGTTCTCTAAGGTCGTCAGCTCCCACCGCGCTTTGCTACCATCCGGTTTCATACCCTTGGCGCGTTCACCGTCCGCCTTGTGGAGCCTACGACAACCCGACGTGCGCCTTTCCGTCCCAGGAATAAGAAATAGAAAAGTCATTTCTACCTTGGCCTCAAAGCAAGCAACTCTGGACTGTTTACACATCTTCTATGCTGACAGAATCCACGCATACACGGATGGATCCACCACCCAGACTAGCTCCACCGGCGCCACCGTCATCCCATCGCGACTCATCACGTACAAACTTTGTCACGTGAGCGCATCGACTGGTTCGGAAATTGTTGCTCTGCGAGGTGCCATTGATTATATCAAGCAACAACCGGCTAATCGTTCGGCAGTATTCGGCGACTCCAAGGCGACTCTACAATGTTTTTCGTCTGCACTTCGTCGCGGGTCGTACGAACAACTGGTGTGGGGGATCAGAGAAAGGCTGCACTATGCGACCGAACAAGGACACAACGTTGTGTTCCAGTGGATACCAGGTCATTGCAGTATCTCCGGCAATGACCTCGCCGATGAAGCAGCCAGAAATGCACACGTACAAACAAACCCTGTTTTTGTACCTTTATATAGGATTGACTCGGCTAGATACCTAAGTAAGCTGGCGCAGAACATGACACTCCAGAGGTGGCATGCAGTCATCACAGTTCGCACATCATCGACTGTATTCTCTCGACCCATTTATACGACTCCGTCTACCCTCTGGTCTTTATAGGAAGGAAGGTACAGTGTTGTGCCGTCTACGTTTGGGCGTAGCCTTCACCAATGCCTACCCATTTAAGATAGGGATGGCCGACAGCGCGGAGTGCAGCGACTGCGCCGTCGATGAGATTATTGAACACATCTTATGTTACTGCCCGCCATACACAAACGAGAAGTTCACCTGCGCAGTGTTTTAAATCAACTAGAGAGAAGTGATTTCACTGTCGAGAAAGTATGGGACCATGGCACTGTCCATCCCAATTCCGAAAGGCAACGAAAGCGCTGTTGCCGTTTCTCAAAGACAACGGCCTGTTTCATCGTTTGTGACGTGAAACTGTTACGCGTCGGCCCAGTCAGTGATCTTTTTTCTCCTCCTCTAGAACTTTCCTTCCCCTCTCCCCTTCACCAGTGTTGGGTAGCCTACCGGGGCTCAGCCCTGGTTAACCTCCCTGCCTTTCTTCTTATTTCATTTCATTTCATTTATTGGTACCCTCAGGACCGGGAGGTATTACAGAGGGGAGTGGTATTAGCACAAAAAAAGAAAAAAAAGAATACAGAAATGCAGCAGTGGATATGCAGTTATTACAGTGGTCCAGCTCCTACTCATACAGTCTTAGCTAATGGCGTTTTTAAACAATTCATGATCTTGGATAGTTGCTATTGATGCGGGAGTGCAATCTTATCTTCTCTCTCTCTCTCTCTCTACCCATGACGTAATGTGGGTGCCATCTTTGGTACCAAGCAGTATTACGGCCGCAATTTATCGACGCCTTTGCTGAAAGCAAACATTTTGAAAAACAAATGCTCACTATGGATTCGTGAGTGCCGCGCGTTGTGAAACAAAAACACAGTTAATTTGATAACGGGCAAAATGAATGCCTAACGCATCACAGTGGCCCTTGTGGCACTGTATACACTCACCCGTTATGCAATGCAGATCTCCGTGTGCGTAGTACCGATAAATGCAGTGCTATAGACACGTTATTTTTACTTCCGACTGTAAGGTTGTAGGAAGAAGGCCGCCGATGGCATCCCACCACTGCCACCAGTTGTTAAGGTTCGGAAGGAAGGACGCTGGTGGATACGAGAACAAACAAGGTTTATGGCACTATTTACACATATTTACAGAAAAGAAGGGTTAGTGGTTTCACAAACCACGAGCGTGGTGGTTTAACGTTACATAGTTCAGAGCGACGTCCAGCACTCCTCGGCGTCGTTTTAAGCCCTGTCGGGCTCCTCCTCTCCGAGTGGAGCACCAATCACACACGCACAACAGGTGAGGGGGACAAGCATGCACGGTCCACGTGAACGTCCAATATTGGGTCGTGAACACTGCACTGCAAGGTGGCGCCAGCAGGGCTCTTCCTCGTCGTGTGTGTGCCGCTAGTCGAGAGTTCCCACGATCCTGGCAGCATACTTCAAAGGGTCCGCCGATTTGTTCGCTTCATTAGCTGGACGATTTGCGGTGGCCGCCGCGGTCTCTTCCAGGAAGTTGCTGTCTTTGTTGGCCTCTCTCGAACGGTTACCGGCGTCTTGGCGACACGACGTCTCGTCCTCTGGCTAGCACGTACAATGCCTGACGAGCATAGGCAGTCGGCCGGTCGGCTTGGTGTTTGGGGATTAAAAAGGAGCGCTGCTCTCCTGTCAGCTCTGGCTCCGGTCACAACAGCTTCCCGTCGCCATATGAATCACCGAGGTCATCAGACACCACTGCTGCTTGAAGGGGCGACAAAAGGGTCCGCATTTGAAGGACGGAAACTCGCCTTTGCTTGCTGCATGGTCTGGATAATTGCTCAAATGTTCGACAGCGTCTGGCAGACTGCGCGCTGAAGGGATTGAGAGCCTCCCCCGTGGACCAGCTTACGCACAACGGCGACTGTCCAGACGAATTCCCAGGCCAAACTTAACAAGACTGGGGCTTTTTTTTTTTCCTTCACAGGTGGAGCTAGTCAGTTAAGATACAAATCGCGCGCGATGTGTCATTGAGCTCGTGTATTCTACGCTCTCGTGTTGTCACGCAAACCGGTTTGCAAATACGCTTGCATGCTGAATTAGTCGCCGTTGCATTAATAGAAGGCGCTTTATTCTAGCTCGTGGTAGTGATCGCTGTGCAAGGAATTGCATTCTGCCCCTTTTGAATATGGCGCGCTCTACGCCACTGAGAATAGCCCCTAATTATTATACGTAAAACTTGCTTTGGAAAAAAATTTTCTTGGGTTTTCGTAAGGTATGCATTTATCGCTAGTACAGAGATGGCAACGCGTCGAGAAACAAGCCAGTACCTGCATCGTCGTTTATGTATTCGCTATGCTAGCAGTAAACATGTTTAGATGCAATACCTTGGTAGTTTATGCGTAGTTTATGTCCTTCCCTCGTACTTCGTCCTTCACACAGCGAACACCTCCTGCCAAGGCAGTTTCTCGGCATTTTATTCTTACAGGCGCTTGCAATGTGCTATATATTTTGGAAATGAACTCATTTATCAATCAACCACACTACCAACCGAAAATTCTGTTAACAGTGTTGCCTTATAGCATCAGCCTAGAGCACGTTTTGAATTAAGAAAGTGTCAGCCGCGAAAATAAAATGAATAGATATAGCCTACCTTACAAATTATCACGGAGGAGTGGGCTAATGAATAACCTGAGTTTTGCAAAGTAGATATCTTTTTAATAAAATACTATTTACTTCTAAGTAGAAACGAGGTCAGTGAAACAAAAAGAGGGTTATTTTTCTCTTTTTTCTCTTTTCGTGTTCTATTAAAGGTGAACATATCATGGCATAGTTCGGAAACAGGCTGTTTCCTGTTCAGCTTGTTAATGTTTGCGTGCCATGTGGCGTTTCTGGTGATTGAAAAAAATGCTGAATTAAAATCGAGAGCAAGTTAATAGCCTCATTTGCTTGGAAAGCAGCGTGTTGACACGCAACTTCTTTTTTTCACTGTCTTTTCTCTCATCTTTTATTCCCGTTACCCCCTTCTCCAGCACAGGGTAGCCAGTTGGTCTGAGAACTGGCTAACCTATCTGTACTTCCTTCTTCAATCCTCCTCCCAACTGAACCCGAGCACTTTTTTAGCTTGAGTGAGGCAAATGTGCGCAGAAGAGAGAGATAACCCGAGTCAACATACGAGATTGCTACCATTTTTGCAAGTTCACTACGCGACTCACCGGCTTTAAGTCATCCTACGCAGATGCAGTCGTAATGCGACAAACTTAAACACATACCGTTAACGCAGGGAGTATTTACCTAAGCGTGTCTATATATCTTCATTTTTTGCGGAGATCAGTTCCGAGACGGCCCAGTGGTTTCGGTCCTCGGCTGCTGCCCCGAAAGGCCCAGGCTTCTTTCCGGCCGCGGGGGTCGTATTTCGATGAAAGCGAAATTCTGGACGCCTGTCTACTGCACGGCCACAGTGCATGTTGAAGAACCCCAGGTCGTCCAAATTATCCGGAACCGTCGACTACAGCGTCTTTCGTAGCCACAGTCGCTTTGCCATGTTAAACCTTATGAGTGAACTCAAGAATCCAAATTTTCGTGTTGTAGTTTTTTCGTGGGTAAAGCGGGGCGTGGTGCCGCTATTTTTTCGTTAGCGCCCACGCAACGCTGTTTCACTGCATCCCTATCCGCTCTCTATGGGGCGAACTATAACGCTAGATAAGGGACTATGACCGGGAGATAAGGACACGCTATCCCCATTTCCCGGCTCAGTGTTCTTCCAGGCGTGGTTGTTTCGCTGGATTCGGGGCCGGAGGACGCGCTCATCCGTGCGGACGCGATGTGGTCCCCGACTACGCTGTTTATACGCACGCTTGGCGAGACACGGCACGACGTTTTGCTTTGCGCTGTTTCTGCTTTTTTATCTCGCGCACTGTGACATCACCCGCGCACTCCTCCTTTACGGTTCGCGGGGACATTGCCCAGCGCGTTCTGGGACCGACATTCATGACGCCCCACTAGTACCGCGCGGTTCCGCGCTGCTGTCGTCCGCGTGCAGGCGGACCGCGGGGATATCTGCTCAAATATATATGTACGCCAAGCGCCTCGAAGCGTTCATCTGGAAACCATGATCCCACGACGCTGCTATCTTGTCATTTCGTTCAGGCCTGTTTACTTTTTCTTTTTGCATACCCACAGTCCTCGCGTTTTGTTTACTTTCTCCCTCGCTCTCTATTGCACCGCAACTAAATATGACTTCGCAAGACGAATGAGCCCGCCTGGCTCGAGACGAATAACACTCTGTGAGAACAGTGACAGTTACTTGCTGCGGCTGCGTTAACACGTCACGTGGGCAGGTTGTGCTTGTGTTGTTATCGCACTGCGAAAACTGACTCTCTTTTTATACACGTGAGAGTCACATGTGTGGCGCTTCCTTTAGCGAGGCACGTTGAGTCTCTCTAGGGGAGTAGTTGGACGCACGACTCTCCCAAAGAGAGTGAATGTGACTATGTAAGCGGGGTACCACACGAGTGACTCTCACTCGTGTGATAATAATAATAATAATAGTATTAATAATAATAATAATAATAATAATAATAATAATAATAATAATAATAATAATAATAATAATAATAATAATTTATTTCACCCTTCAGGACACCAATCGTGCAGTACGTAAGGGGGGGGGGCAAACAGTGAAGCCTTATCACTAGATGAAAAAAAAACAGAACCCTTATGCAATCATAGAGTACAAAATACAACTTCAAAAGTTTAGTGTTTATGTGATGTCAAGTCTAAGTGATCTGTTAGTGGCTGTTTGAGTAGGCATGCTCTGAGGTGATGGCTTGTTATTTCATTCCTTGATGACGACAGTAAGGAATAACATGTACAAGAAGAGTCAAAGGACACTTCTTTTTTTTTTCGGATTGCACCTTTGTTGTTCCAGTGGTCGTGAGGATTGTTTAGCCCGCGTGATGCGGACGTGTAATCGAAGGTATCGAACACAGGGTGATCAGGAGCGATATGATAGTTCGACGCATTATGCAATTAGCAACTGCCGGTAGCGCAGTAAGAACGTTAAGTCGGAGCTTCATTGTCTATCAGACACAGGAGTTCAGACCAGTAGCTGGGGGACCTATAGTTCATGTCTTGTGCTTACTTATACAATCTGTAACTATGTTCAACTGTTAACCGCTTAGGGACGACTGTGGACAGACTTAGGGGGCGTTAACCTCGTCGTCTCTTAGTACTGCTGTATTCAGCTGTATTCAGCAGTGCGATCGATATAAATATATTGCTGCGCTTCAGAGAGAATCAGTTCAAGCCGAAATCAGTTCAAGACCATAAACGATAATATTTTACACGTATGGCGAGGTCTTGGAATTACACTACAATAGCCATCACTGGATGCTTGCAAAGTATGTTTTATTCGGCTTTATTAACTTCGTATAGTTGTAAAAGGTGAGATAGGGTTGAACACTACCACGACCAAAATCCTTCTCCTTGGTTCCTCTTCTGTGACCTTTCACACATTCTTCTGCCGTTTTTTTGCTTTCTCTTCATTCTTCTTTATATTCTCTTAAAATTACCAGTACGATGTGCTTAAATACACAGCAGTAAGCGGGAAACCTTAGTATTCGATGGTAATAAAGATTGATTTTCTCCGGAATAACGTTTTTTCCCATCTCTTCCGCACTAGGTGCCTTTGCGGCAGTAAGTGGCGTCTCTCTCTCTCTCTCTCTCTCTCTCGCTTTATCTCTCTCTCTCTCACTCTCTCCAGATATATATATATATATATATATATATATATAATCAGAGAGAGGTGGGAGGTTGCGGGGAGCATAGCTCTGAAGAGCGTGCTCTAGTCTTAATTAATGAAAGAGGATTTTAGCGTTAATTGGAAATGGCGAAACCCCGCCTGTCTATGGGTCCATGGGTTCTGTCCCTCGTGTCTAATTAAGGGCGCTCACGAGCGTTGAGCTGTAATGCAAGCTGATCGACCAGAGTGGTCTCATCCGAGCTGTTGCGTTTCGATGTGTAGAATATTTTCGATGGGCGAGCTCATCTTTCCAAGAAAGAGATGAAGAATAAATAGTAGAGACTCATCTTTCCGAACTGTGTTGTGCGCAGTATCGCCCCGCAAGCTGTTCCGTATAGTACACCGACAGTATTGGTCGATATACAGCATTATTTGAAGCTTTTTCAGGGAGGACACCTCTTCGGTTTCATTGCTTTCATGGCGAATGAGGGTTAGGATATCTCTCTCTTGCTTTGAGTCGTTAGCCCAGCTGGTGTTCTACGCTGCTTCTCTCGTCTGATCGCTCAACCTAGAATCACTTTGTGCTTGCCTATATATGTTATGATCTCCATCTTTCGTATGCAGTACGGCAATAAAAATAATTTCACGTTGTCTATTTATTTTTTACCCATTTTTGTTTTGTATAAGCTATTGAACGATCGGTTGAAGTCAAACCTTCTGGCTGGTGGTGAAAATACACTTGTCAGCCTTTACTGGAGCGCTTTATAGCTGCAGGCTTTATATGTGTACCTGTTACGAGCGCAAGCTGATGTGTCGCAAGTAATGGAGAAATAGGGTGCCCCAGTGCGTCGGTATAGTATAAGTGCCATTACGCGTTAAAAAAAAGCCCCCCCCCCCCTCGCTCATTTTCGGCCTTATGCATGGCCCAAGAATAGCTTGCGACAAGAAAAAAATTAAGCGAATGAGGTAGTTGTCATGCTAAGCGTGGCAGTAAATCTCATTTCGTAACCTGTAACTAGGAAGGATGATGTGAAACTGGTATGACGAGAGGAGATGAAGGCAACAGCTAAACTGTCGGTAACACAAGTAAATGAAGTCTTTATTTACTATTCTCGTTTAACGCGTCAAATGAGCAGTATTGAACGCGTCACCTTGAACCCCGCATAGGGTTGTGTATGAGCTTACTCATTCGTGTATCTGCAGCACCTCAGTCAAGTGCATCATGTTGTGCAATTCTTATCAATGAAGTGTTATACGCAACAGTAGCCCCCCGCGGTGGCGAAAGCAAGCGCACTGTGGGGCATTGGTGTTGGTTGACGGGCACTGAGATATATTGGAATACGCAGTGTCTGCGCCGTGCGCGTGCTTGCAGTTTCCTATTCAGATGTCAGGCATGTCATACGCGCTTAGTGTTCTCTGCTCTTTCTGGCACTTTGTGGGAGGCTGCGTATAGATTAGCTCCCCATATTCTCACCATACCGATCTGCGAGCGCTACTTAACTATCTTCGAGGGCTTTATTCGCTGCGCCTCTGTATGCGGCTTCTACGATGGCGGCTAAACACTCGCTGACGGCGGGGTTCTGCCACGGTGGCACGGTCCAGTGCGCGCGAGACAGATGGGCGTTGGCGATGACTGCACGCTGATACTGGACTATCTTAGTGCTAACTTTGACAGGAAGGCGGGGACGGGGACTTCGTTTTGACCGGTCACGGACACCCGGGGCTGGTGTTCCTGTCCACAGCAGCGTTGAATATGAATCTGCGGGGCGCGCCAATTCCGGCAAGCGAGCGCCTTTTCGCCCTTCCAAGCCTTCAGGCTCCGTGCTCCACGTTGACGAACCTCTATCTCGATTTTGCTGGTTGCGTGGTATTATGTTGGATGCGGCTGTTACAACTGTTACAACAAATCGGCTAGATTGCGCAGTGAAAAAAGGAATATATATATATATATATATATATATATATATATATATATATATATATATATATAGCCGCTGGACTCCGGTGGTGGTAACGTCAGCAGTCAAGTACCATAACCAGTAGATAACCATGACGCATGTGAGAATCATCGTAGTAAGCTTAATGTAGTGGAATGGGTTGATTATTTAAAAAATTGAGGTACGTGTTAAACATGCGAAAGGCTATCTTTGGAAAGTGTGCTTCTTGTGAGCAGTCGACAGAAATATGCGCACCACTGTGATATGCACTAATTAATTCTTAGAATATTGCTACGTACGTTGAATGGCTGTACCTTCAAAATGCAGCCAGTTATCATGCGTGCACCCTCACGCAAGACGGCCAGAGTGAACAATAAATGAATGAGGTTAACCATAATGTCAATTACGCTTCATTACCGCGTACCTGTGCGTAATTACTTGGGCACAGTTTAGAGCGACGTGCGAAGACTGCGCGTAGGAAGGAAAGAAGGGCGAGTCGCCGAACACTGCTCAGCTTTGCGGTACGAGATTGCGTTGGTCGGCCTCAGCGTTGACGCACATGGTCCCCCAAGCGGGCGTCTCACCGGGGTGCCGAGCGATGAGGACGATGCTTCCACAATGGCACCCGCGACGGGGATTACGCACGCTGCGTTGGCGGCGGAGCGCTGATTCGATTAGCGACGTCTCTTTCTCGATGTTGGCACCCTTTCCACCCCGATTCCGCTTCCTTCTCCTCCGGTGCGACGCCGAACTGTCGCACTGGGAACGTCGCACGCTCCGTCCCGCCAAGTGCGACATTAAAAACGCTGGCTCCACGCTCATTCTTCTTGAAGGTGCGCTTCCGCTCATACGCTGTCAGGTAGACTCGCGAGTTCAACAACTACGCCAGTTTTGTTGACTCCGGCCACGTTCTAGTAGAGGCGGACCCGTGTGCTAGGATTTAGGTGTACGTTTAAGGGCCCCAGTAATTCAAAATTTCTGTTTTAAGTCTTGTTGTATTTTGCGATTTCCTTGCATGTTCCTATTTCTATTTTTTATGGCGGTGCGCATATGCATACAGAGTGTGAGTTTTTAGAGATCGGAGTTCGGTTCTATGCGACAGATTTGTTTGACCTATCGGTTTTCTTCGGGTAGTCAGTGTGCTGCTCTAGGTCCAATTCAGCAGGTTTTCCAACGACAATAATAATAATAATATTAATAATAAACCACAAAGAAATATCAAAAGCCTTTGTGCCGTGTAAACTAATAATCTATTATGACGGACGATTAGGCTGCACCAATATCTCGCAGATACGACGAAGCAGGAAGTTTCACTTGTATTCTATGGACGAACATGCTCACGCAACGGATTAAGGAGTGGGTGCTGCTGAAAACATGCCTGCTCGCGTATAGGAGCCTAATCTATTTAATATCGAGTTCGATCGCGTTGCTAATCGGTGCTAAACTATTAATATATAATTATTATAAAGCCAAGGTTGCGATTGTTGGGACGTCGCTAGAGTACATACAGCTGTCAACGTGTTACTGTTACATCTGCGCCAGCTTTTTACCAACATACTTCAAGTGGGTGTGCTCGAAATAGTGCACCTAATACTTTAATTTGCCAGCTTCAGTATTCCCTTCAACTCCTATAAACATCCACACCGCTCATCCTCCGTCATCCGATATCTTCCGGTTCGGAAACTCACATAGAAGCCGCAGCTTCTCTTGTGCTCCCTTATGACTGCAGTCCTCGTCTCCCATCTAGTGTTCACGCGTGTACGTCAGCCAAGAGGACTCTCGCATTAGCGTTGCGAGCTGTTCAAAATGGCCGCTTTCATCGACCGCAACCAAAGCGGTTCTCTTTGGAGAGAACGCCAAAAAGGGAGTTTGAGTTAGCGCGCAAAAGCTGCAGCAAGCTGTGGACGTACATCCCCGTTTAACATGACCTTTCCCTCCTGCCCGCTGTCGCTTTTTCATCGGGATAAACGTCGAGCTTCCATCACGGCGTGGGAGGGCTTACCGCTGGCGCTACTGTGGCGTCTGCTAAAGCGGTCCAGTCCTGGCTGCTCTACTAATGAAACGCATTCATCTCAGAGACGGATGAAAGGCAAGCGCCTCTCCCCGTCCGAGCAGCGCGCCTGTGCCTCAGCTTTCGACTGACGATGGGCCCCCTTCTTTCTCTAGTGCGATTTGAGCTCGAGTCTACGCACTCACCCGAGCCCGAGCTGGTGCATAGGCACAGCTCGAGTTTCCATGATGGCCCGCCAACCTCCCCCTGCAGTTGCAGGGCTAGCTTTACATTGCAACCACATAGAGCGCAGATTCTACGGCTGCCCCAATGTGCTGGCTGCTGGGCTCTAAGCTGAGATTCTATCACGCGCCTGTCATCTTTGGGATGCCCTCTAGTCTACAATGCTGTCTACTTCGACAGTTCCGGCTTTGTTTTTTTTAATGTTTTAGATCAGAGAATAGGTGAATTAATTATGTGTCTTCTTTGCAGTGAGCCTATTGCTTGTAAGCCACCAAGCTCCGCTCCTGTTTCAGCTTTGTGAGTTTGAGTGTACCACCTGCCTCAATTAAATGTTTTTCAAGCAAAAACAACCATAGATTTGTACATTAACCTTCGAAGCTTTAAAAGCATAACTTGTTTTTTTTTTTCTCCTGCTGTTTCGTTTTTATTCCTCCTTTACCAATCTAGCCACCTTTTAGTTATCGCAATCGCGGGCGTCTTCACTTTTCCCCCCCGTTATTCCTAAAAAAACGGAGAGCTTGATGTGCTTTGGGGCCCAAACAAGTTTATAATATACCAGTTGACTCTCAAGACGTATCAATGAAACAGGTTCTATCGCGTCTGTATGGGTTTTTCATAGCAAGTTTATGCCTCGTGCTTTGTTTAGCTCGTTTTATGAGTACATGCAATCAGGAGACACGTCCTCGAGTCGAATAGTAAAGCTGTTCGCTTCGAATTGCCGTAAAATACCTCTGTTTGGCACTTAATAATGAAAAATTTTTTTTTCATTGTTGCTAGCCAATAAATACACACCTCGATGCCTTGTAATGAGAGGTTCATGTTTCAAACGATCGCTACAGATACTTCTGACCTTAGCCGGTACGTCTGAAAGTACAATGGTAAAAATCTGCAGCGTGAATGACGCCGAGTGCGGTTCTAAATTTGAAACCAGAAACTTGAGGCACGCCATGTATTGATTCAAGAATTGGAGTGCACACTCATAGGCGGGCGCATGCACGAGTGGGGCAAACGCGCTTCCCCCCCCCTACTAATTATGTCAAATAGGGAGGCGAGGAGGCGAAATCTGGCCCACCCATACATTGCCTTAATAGGAAGGGGGGCGCAAAGATTGTCCTTGTCAACCCCTCCCCATGAATACGAACCTTGCGCACAATTATGGATACAATATTAGAAGCATATCGCGTGTTCGTGTTCACATTGTTGTACCGTATTTTAGATGCACTTTTCACAAAAACGCATGACAAAAAAAGCGAGCGGTCTTGTCACTACATCAATTTTTATGTTCGCACACGTACGCGCATGCGCTTAATAAGACTCCAAATTCTCAGAAATGCAGCGTTCCATTCAAGCCTGCTTTACATTATCGCAATGTTAATTCGACCACTTCTTTGTTGACTGTTGAATAAGGTGATCTTGCAATCAACTTTAAATGTAATCTGCATTGAGTTTACCTTTTCCCTGTTTGTGCTTCCATGTCGATTCCTTGAAATCTACGCGGGACGGTTTATCTAGAAGTCTTGACTAACTCAAACCAACCCGACTGCATTTGTACGAATGTTTGTAGACTTGTAGTCCCATACGAATCTAGTCAGCCAAGCACAGCAATGCTTAGTTTTTCTCGTATAAACTCTTATCTGTTCAAAGAATCAGCATTGACTCTGACTGACGTGCTGACAGTTTCGTAGACACGACACATCTACGTGATTTTCATTCGACAACCTGACTCGTATCTACGTTATCGGATTCGTATGAACATAGCTTCTACGGCGAAGATGAGGCCGCTAAAACGGCTTATAGCGAAGTGATGGAACTCGCTGAATAAGTTCGCTCGTGGCTTCGTTCTATTATTATTAAAGAGCACCTCCTGCTGTAGCGCTTGCCACAGCTTCAACGTACACCGGGTCCTATATTCGCAGCTCCTCGCAAATGATCATTGCGTCGCTAGGCACGCTTTATGTACATTCCCCGTGGAGGCAGCTGTACAATCAGCGCCGTAATAAAGAAAAAGGAAATCGGGCGGTGGAAATTTCTCTCGGGGCATGAACGCGTTTTCGCATCTCTCCGCGGCGAGCATCGATTCCTCGCAACTCAATCTCCCCTTTTCTTTCTGTTGCCGCTAAAGCCCGCAGAGCTGGGCCCGCATTTTCTATTCCCCTGGGATCTCGCGTGTTTGCCGAACCCCTTTCTCGAAACCTTCGTCATTTTTTCTCGCGACAGTCGTACAAAACGGACGCTTTCAATGTAGTTATACACTCGTTCTTGTATGCGTTTTTGTTTTGTTTTCTACTTTCGGTGCCTAGGCATTCTCGCGTAGTAGTTTATTTCGCAAAGCTTTCGAGGCTACGTACTTTCTTATAAGCCTTGTCGGTTGCTTACGTACGCGGCCACCACCGAGCGCATCGAGGTAATGCAAGCGACGCCGAAATGCAACTTGCGAAGACGACGACGACGCCATTGCGTCGTTTCCGGGCTGCGCGCGTTTCTATAGGACCGCAGTGGGGACGGCGCCGAGCGAATGGCACTTCCTCCCACGTGAATTGAAAACCTAGCTTTCTTAAATGCGCACCCCCCTCCCCTCTATGCCACCCCACATTTTCTTTTCTTTGTGCAAATGCGACACTATCAAGTGTGTCTTGCATCGCGTAGATGAAAACTGCACGCTTCTCCGCAGAATTCGTTGGCTGAATCCAAACACATTTAAGCTGCCTACGTCGGCGTAATAGATTTCTCGCCTGAAAACTGAAATCCATTTTTTTTATTTTGGCGCCATTAAGTAACAGCTGTGTCCCAATCTTTATTAGGAACGGCGCGTTGCTTTGTCTGCCGGGATGAAGATTATGACTTTTCTAGAATCGTGGAGATTATTACCTTAAAATATATTCAATCTCTCTCTCTCTTTCATGAGGATGAAAATGAAAGAGAAGGAATATAGAAAACGTCGGGAGGTTGACAAGAGCGTCCACTTTGTTACCCTACACATGGGGAGGGGAACGATTAGTAATAGAGAAATGAAGATTGAGGAGATACATTTCACAACACTCACATAGTGCAGAGTTTCAAAGCTGGTCGCTGAATACTGTTGCCTACAGACACTGCAGGGTTCATAGTGGCTTTCTGGGCTGATGCGTTGTACCTCCAAGGTTTTTCCTTCAATAAAAGGCTGATCATCGAGTCTCCTCAAGCCACAGTGTAGGATACGGCGGTGTCGTTCAAAAATCGGCAACCGCTGCACAGAAGATCATGAAGTCTGTTCTTAGTTACCGTTATCGCGCATACATGGATGAATCGGCCGCGCCTATGCAATTGCTGAATAGGTTGGTAGAAACTCGACCGACGCACAACCGACACAGCATCGTAGTGTCACGTCGAGAAACTTTGAATGGTAGCTTTAGCTGTATACTAATTAATCAAGGTTCAGTGGGTGGCGATAAAGAATTGCCATGAAAGCATGACCCTTCGTGTGCTTGTGTTTTATGTGCACTGTGTCCTTTGTGAATTCAAGGAGTATTCTGTGGAACCATTCACCAGATACAAAGTGGTCATTGCAAGCCGTAAACGTCGTTTACATTTCTTGTTTTTTGTTTTCTCTTTTTTTTCATTATGTTATTAAGAAAAGCGCTGCTTGAGAATTCCTTATAGTTGTAACACTCTTCGACTGAGGTGCGAGTATGTCTATATTCGCGGCCAAAACGGGAAAATTTCAATATAGGATGCTTCCGCAGGAGAGCTCATTCGGAGAAGCACAGCACTCTCTTTGTGAATTCGTGAAGCGCTGGCAACGCTAAGCGTTGGTAGGTTACTTTGGATGTCTTCTGTGAACGACACTAACGAGAAGACTAGATGAATGTAGAATATCAATTTATAATTCACTTTTCACTCTGCATTCATCGTGTCTCCTTCCATTCGGGTGTCTCGTCCCTGCGCATTCTAAGTTCTCGAAAGAGTGGCCATCAGTGACCCCTTTTATTTTCGTCTTTAGCCATTCTCGTTCATGTAGTTAGCTCTCCAGCTAAGATGAGCATACCGTAAAATAAAAGGACCATTGGGATTTTTTTGTGCATATGCGTATCGGCGTATGCGTAGCCCTACGAGTGTAGGATTATGTCTATTTACTTTAGAACACGGTACTCTGGGCTTAACTATGATCTTGTACTCAGTTGCGCTGCTCTAAATACAACTCCCAGTACTTGCACCAGAGTTTCAGAATGTCACGTGACCTCTCTAAGGCAGAAACACACTTACAGTGCACTGATTGAAACTGTTCATCAAGGTAAGCTGCATGCGTACACCTCTTTGGACAGGATGCACAGCTTTTATTTTTAAATATTAAAACTACCTTAAATAAATGACAGTGCCTTTTTCGCGTACTGCAAACGTAGCGACTCCGCAGTTGTAAGATGCGGTACTCTTTCTGAGCGCGGCTACTCTTATCTACATATCAGACAGCATGGTAGATACCGTCCGGAAGATGACAGCTCCATCGCTCATTCGCTCACTCGTACCCTCCTGTTTCGCCACCATCCTTTTACAATCTATGCCTCAAATACGGATCTTCAGACACCGCAGACAAGGTTCGAATGGCGGTTCGGGCGTTGCGCGTGAAGATTGATATGCGATCCTGCCCACCGAGTTCGATTCGGGAGCGCGCGCAGCCTTGCTTCTCGTTTGGCCAACACGCGACGATGGGGGAGAAGGTCGCATGTTAGCCTGGCGATGTCGGCAGTGTCCCCTATACAGGCGGCCGTGAGATTGGGTCCGCAGCAGCATCGGCCAGCTTCAGTCCGTCAGAAGCGGACGTTGGGCCTGATGAAACGAGCCTTATTGGAACCAATTCTATCCTCCCTCGGCCGGCGCCGCCTCTTCTTCTCGAGCTCGCTCATTCCGCGCCCGCGCACCCGAGCACTCGCAGCGATCGCACCCCCCGACGCGTCCATTATTCACGCCTCGAGGCTCCCTCGTATAGAAGACGAGTGCTATGTGCGTGCTCGCGAGAGTTTCCGTGCCCGGCACTTCTTTTCGCAACGCCTTCAGGAGGACTGGGCTTTTTCCTCTCAGCGCCTTTGCTTCTTCTTTAGCTCCGGAAACATTTCAGTAACTGCTCAAAACAGACGCTCGGAATCGACACTGTTCTTGTAACAGAGTGAGCGCTGACGCTGACGAGGCTTATTTCCGTTGATGGCAGACTGCACTGAGTGTCACTCATGACTCATAATAACCAATTTCTCACTCGTGTAAACAAGTCATTTCACAATCACCCTTCTAACGCGCCGCTTTGATTAGTCTCGCCCAGGAGGTTTCACGCATGTGCAGCAATATTACGTGCAAGACCCTTCGTTGTAGCATACCGGCTGAGGTGGGTGAGAACGCACGTTCGAGTCCCGGCCACTGGGGCGGCGTTTCGGTCGAGTTAAAATGCAAACATGCCTGGGTACATAGAATTAGGTACGCGTTAAATAGTTCAAGGTGGTCAAAATTTATGCGCATATACACAGACCTCCTTGGCATATATTCAGCTATTGACTGTATTATCATCGTCGTCAACATTCTTACAGCACCCACGGCAGGGCAAAGGCCTCTTCCATGTCCCGCCAATCAATGCAGTCCTGTGTTTGCTGTTGCCACGTTATGACCGCAATCTTTTTGATCAAATACGTATTCCCTCCGAAGTTTCTTCTTATACCCTAGCGTGCTTTACCTTCTCTGGGAATCCAGTGTGTTACTTTTAAAACCAGCTGTTATCGTGCTTACGCGTCTACCGCGGCTGAGCAGCGCTCGATTGCTGACGCGAAGGTCGCGAGTTCGATCCCAGCCGTGGGGGGTGCACCTCAATGAAGTTGAAATGTTCGAGTCTTGTGTGCTGAGATTTATGCTCACGGTAATGAACCTTAAGATGTCGATATTTCCGGATCCCTTCACTGTGTCTCGTCATATCGTGGTTTAGGGTACGTGAAACCCCAAATATTGTTATTTCAAAAGCTGTTGTGAGATCCCAAGGGCCGATTTCGTCGTCCTAGAGGTTCTGAACCAGTGTTCCTAACCGCTATCGCGTGAAATAAGCGAAATACCCAGCATAAAATGGTATTTGAATGCGGGCCTTCTGTGTGGTGCACTGCTCTACCAGAGAGCCACCCCTTGGCTTGAAACTTCGTTGCAAACGGACCATTGAGGCTTCGTATTGGTTAAATAATCACGTAAACATTTGTAATAGAGCGTTTAAGAAGAGTAAGGTAACAACCTGGCGCCACAGAATGCGAAGTGTGTAACGAGAGAGTAGTTGAACGCTTCCAACCCATCACGAATGGCTCCAACATAATGCTTCATTGTTGTCAGCCGCGGCGTCAACAGAGCGCGCATTACGCCTAACAGGTGGGTATTGTGCAGCATGCTTTTCCGAAAAACGACAAATACTAATGCAATAGTGCGCGCTTCTCTATACTTTGCTGAAAGTATGATTTGTAGCGTAGATGGTGCGTCGCAAGTGTACTTGTGGTGGTTTCCCCAAATGTGTTTAAAACAAAAAGGGCTGTCGCAAAGCCGCTCTTCGAGCTTTTCTTTTACGTTTGCTGCGCGTTCCACACAGGGTGGTGTACTGTTAACTTGCCTACGTGCTATAACTACTCTAACACCGTTGCACGATTCTAACGTCCGTCTTTGTTATGACTCATTGGAGGAACGAGATTGTTCAATGAGTTCCACGACGTCTCGAAATGATTGGCGTCAGCTTTCCAGGAACTCATGTAGTGGTGGTTGAAAGAACTTTAATCAAGTTTGAGTGTGACGCACAGCCTCTTTAGTCATGGTTATGTCTGCTCGATGGCTTTCAGTGGTAGTTTGTACCTCCCGTGAGGCGAACGTGCGTGATGGCCTCTTTGAATTCGTTTTTCGGGCAACACATTCAAGACCACTATATGCCTCCATCCCTGCGGGATTAGCGCAGCCCGAGACTGCAAGTTGTCTTGCGCAGTGACTTGCTAAACTCAGTCGGAGAGTGCTGCCGAGTGCGCTGGGAGTTTAATTGAAAAGAACGGCGCCTCTAAAGCAAACAGGTCCGGTCTGCTTGTCGCTCCTTCGGGGGTTGCCGTCCTGCTTCGCGAAATAACGTCGCCATTAGAGCATTTCGAACTCCCACGCAGTGCCTTTTGTGTCGGCTCGAAACGCAGGGAGACACACATATAAAAAAAAAGCTAAATCTGCAAGAAGGGACAGTGCTTTCCGAAAAGCCCTGCCATGTAGCGAGTGCTTCAGCTAGTTCATTGAGGTATATTGTTCCACGGCGCAGCAGCCACCTTCGATTTAACGAGTTTCGGGGACGCGATGTGTGAACGGTGGGCGTTCGCCCCCGTCCCTGCATTTTCGCCCCTATGGCCTCGTAATTGAATCTCCCGCCAAAGGCTAGGTGGAGCATCTGGGGAGGACGCTTTGATATAGTATTTGTATTAACGGGACAGCCTCCGCCGTTCTCTGATTGAGTCAAGTGTAAAGTAGTGGTGCCGCGGGTTTCGGGCAGCTGAAAAGAGTGTTAATTAGTTTGCCCTAAACAACTCTTCCCGTAGGCGTAAGCCGCCGGCTGCAGTCGGGGTTTGCATGCGTCTTATGACGCGCGAGGTTCTTTATCGTTGAAGCCCAGCTCACGCTGTCTTAAAACCTCTTCCCGCGGTCGACGTCAAGGTTCTGAGGTGGCATTCTACGCGGTTACGCATCCATTCTCCTGGCGTGTGCATATCTCTTTATTTTTGCTTTGTACGTGGCTTATATTGCGGGAGTGGTTGGCACCTCTGCTGAGATTGTAAAGAAACAACTTGAAATCAGAGTGCGCAAAGGGCGCTTCGGGAACTAGAGGCCAACCTTGGCATTGCGCATGACTCTGGAAGAACGGCGACGCAAGAGGTGAAAGCGATGCGGTACCTTCTCAAAGCAGCGTTCCGGTGAACTTTTGCCGCAGTGGTACGTATAGGGCAAGCGTGCTATTTCATGTCGACAAGACTACACAGAACTGATTTAATATAGAAGAGGACACAAACACAGGCACTGACTTCACTGTTAAGCGGAATTAAAGTTAAACATTTCCCGTTGATTATGCTACAAGCGAACAGACATTGCTTTCCAGTGACGTATGCAGTGCGAGAACTGAATATTTTTCAGCGAAATTTCGTTAATTCTGATTCCGTGGGACCAGAAGAATAGTCCGAATTAACCGACTGCCACTTTATTCGAAGTATCAAGAAAACAGTACACAAATGTCCGTTACATCAGTGCACTCTCTCAGCATTCTTGAGTTCATAAATAGTGTGATTATTTTACGTAAGAGCAGTGCAATAACGGCAGTTTTTGTCACCGTATACGATTTAGTTGTCAATGCGGCCACGGCACTGGACTCACGTGTTTAATTAGCCTTAAATGTGCTTAGCACACCGGCATCTACAACCGCGCGCACTTGGAGATAGTTTTTTTTTCACAGCTAAAACGGCAACTGGTAGTTCATCCATCACGATTTTTATTAAGAGTTTTTGTGCCTGCATACAACGGTGGTTAAAAGCTCAACAGCTCCCACTGTGGCACTGTGCGCCCATTGCGTCAAGTTCAAACATGGCTGCTGAGCGTGGAATCCGCATAGAATCCGTGGTCACTGACTGATGAAGACAGTGATGCAGATTGCGTAGTCTCATTTCTGTTCTCCGAAAACGCCGTTTTCGCTCTTTTTCGTCGCATATCTGCGGCGTTCATGCTCAGCGCGCTCCGAGGATAGTCCCAATTGTCCGGGTTGCGTCCAAATGTGACTGAACTAATGATAATTTAGTGCGATTTAGACAATGCGTATGCTGGTTGCGACAAGGCAATGATGCTGAATTATTGTATTTTTGTCAAGTAGTGACTGCCACATTATTGCAATATGACTGTATTATGATTGACCCGTTCTGTTACTATGTGCGTGAATGGAAGGCACACGGTAAAGCACCGAGTGCAAGATCTGATTGTATCAATGTGTTAAGACATGCGCCAACATAGATCCTGCCGTCTTCTATTCTTACCCATACTGCTGTCACCGTACAAATGCGGTGTGCTAACATTCATTACTGCCTCAAGCAGTAGTATAGTGGCACAGTACGCAAGAAAAGATATAGCGCTGAAGCTGTGCACATAAGATGCTCAAATAGGCAAAGACAAAAGTGTTGTCTAGGAGAAGTTGCCAGGATTAATCTGCGTGGGCTCTAGCAAATCAGCCAAATTGGCACCGGTATGGTGAGGGCCTCATATAAGGCAGGGGGCCGGGAAGAAAGAAAGCGCGAATGAGGTTCGTGCTGGAGGGACCTAGTATATGCACGCACTTTCGGTACTGCCGCGCTACAAGTTAATCTCCCGCCAGCCGCGCGTCGGAACAATGAGCCGACATTACTTTCTAGACGGTTTGAGAAAACCAAGCGGGCATGGCTAATACAGATATCAATTGATTTCGCCGTCGGATCAAGCTTTACTACCGGCAAGGCAAGGCCGATTAGCGAACTATCCTTTAAATTTAAGAATGCCCCCTTAACAACACTGACGCTTCGACGTAAGCAATCACATATTTATATGCAGTTGTGCACGCTTGCAATAATAATAATAGTAATTATTATTATTATTATTATTATTATTATTATTATTATTATTATTATTATTATTATTATTATTATTATTATTATTATTATTATTATTATTATTATTATTATTATTATAGCTTTACATCTTAGAACCATGATATGATTATGAGAAACCCTGTATAGAGGAGGGCCCCGTAAATTTCGATCATCTGCTGTTCTTTAACGAGCACTGCATGACGCAGCACAGCGAGCGGGCCTCTACCATTTTGTCTCCATTGTAATGCGACTGCCGAGCCGGGATCGAACCTGCTACCCTCAGGTCAGTAGCCAGTTGTGAAAGCACTCTGCTGCAGCAAAAGCATTTAGTTCACGAAGAATTCCATTCATATCGGGAAGTCTCCCGTTCCAGTGGCGTCACGGATGACGTTTGAGACAGACATTTGCTTGGAAAGCTTATAGTAAGATGTATTGATCGTCCTCACAGGTATCTGCCAGCGGCGGCGATTCAATCTGCAAACCGATGACCGTTATTATTGCGGAACTGTGTGACAAAGGTGAACAGTTCTTGAACGGAGACGGGTGGGACGGTCTATTTGTGGGCGTCCCATCAAACAGGTGAGCAGCGAATGAGCACCTTTTCTGTGAGAAGTCGCCGGCAATCACACTCAAGACACCGGTCACGTTCTCGCTGGTTCTTTTTAACGTCTGTATGACCCTATACACGGATCGCCTTTCGCTTTTTAGCCGGTCACCGCTGAAAATTAAGAAAGCACAGCAAAAGACAAGAAGAGCTGGCGGGTATACTTTTTTTCATTGATGGATCCGCAAAGCGCTTCGATCGGTCGGCCACACCTACAGATCCGGGTACTTGTGTGGTGAGCTTTTTTGAGGCGAGGCACGCGCTACGCAATTCCAATAGGTATATCAAGAGATTGGAAAATGAAATACATTGCACAATTTCGCTTAGCTGGCAGATTCACCAACCCCGATTTGGGAAGACGTCTCATTAAGAGCGCAGCCTTCGTTACACGTTGCAGGAAGAGAACTGCGCTTCCAATAGGAAAAATGTATGCATGATGTTAACAAAGAAAGCGACGCCAATTCCATGAGTCACGAACTTGTGTGGTGATGGAGGTCAGTGTTCAGCATTGTCAGCACTCGCACCCAAATTTGTCGTGCCGACATTTCAGGTTCTCCATTAGTGAAGCTTATTTGAGACATAAGTAAGAGAGAGAGGAAAGCGAAACATGAAAAAGCACACTGTTCTGTTTGTTTCTTTATATATTGTTTACGATGTTATGCATCATGTTCATTAGGTAACTAGCCCGCCTATAAAGACCCTTGCACATTACTTCTCGAGTCGTTTAAGACTTGGTCGCAGCAGGCGTTGCAACAAGGGCGAAAAGAATAAAAAAATGAAGTATCGCCCCTTCGTGTCACGTACCAAAGAAAATCAGTGCGAGAGGCTGAGTCGCACTTGCGTCAGCACTGATATAAAGCATTGTGTATATTCATTTGCTTCTCACTGTTCAATCAAGTGCTTTCTCCAGGCAGCTACAAAGTTAGCGCATCATCTAGCATATATATTTAGCACAATGACTTCTAGTGCATTGTTTCATTTATATTATTGTGAATATTTATCAATATTGGTATTATTATCTAGCATATTATTAAATTCATAATAAGAAATTCCTAGCATCTTGGCCGGAACCAGTGCCATGTTTTAAGTGCCTTCCGTAAACAATGCAAACACGGTGAAGCTACAAACATGAAATGTAGAGCGCGTTCGGTAAACGGTGTGGGTCGTTTATTAATGCGCATGAGGGCCTATATTCCTCTAAAGGCGCTATTCGGCTAAGCCCTTCAAGTTATGACTGTCGATTGGCAAGCCTGGCATGGAGACTCCTTTAATTATTATTACTGTGCGTATTGTCGAGTCTAACGTGGAGACCTCTACGTTATCGCGAAGGCCGATTGACAGCGTCGAGACCACTTCCGGTCGCACGGTCCCTATATGTTATAGGCACCAACCAGCGGCTCCGCTGACCCTACGGCAGCAAAGGGGGAGACGCGCGTGCTTTCAGCTGCCACAACTGCCACGGAAGCGCGCCGACGGCTCGGAAACGGAATGTTTGTTTTAAATATGCCCCGGGATTCTCCCCAACTACCAAGCAGGGCATCGGCCCTACCACGGACATGCACATGACTATTTCTTTTCGTTAACCACCACCATCTGCGTTGCCGGATTATTATTAATATTATTATTATTATTATTATAATTATTCATGTACTCTCGAGTCTAGCTCTTCCTTCGCGCGCCACATTGCATAAATGGGACGTGCTGTGAACTGTTAAAAGAGCACCGTTCCCTCATTCTCTATCCTGCGTGATATCGCTGCGCAATATCTCGCAGCTCTGAACCAACTGGCGACGTTTTTCCACGGTTCCTGCGATCATTAAATACACCTTTCAGGAAACGACATGAAAAAAAAATGAAACAAAAGGCAAAACTACAAGACGAGTCTTCTATGTCTTTCTTTTTTTTCACGGTTTTCCTGCATTGTTTAATGTATAACATCTTGCCCAGCTTTCTGCACACATACGAGCGCTTCAAGCTTTGGCACTGAATGGGGCTAATGCATCGCTGCGGTTGTTTTCATTACCCTTCCCCTGGGTATAAGCCCTCTCTGTATTCCGTATTGCACGTTACATTCCCTTGGGTTCCACCACGGCGTCTCTACGACAAGACCAGTCCTTGCGGTCTTTCACGTTCGGCTCCGTTGGATAGCCCGCTTGTTGTAGTTGTCGTTGTTGTGGCCGCCACCGCCGTTTTTTTTTCTCTGACTCTGTCCGTCGTGCTGGTCATGGTTTTTTACTTTTACAGCCCTTACTTTTTAATTATTTCTTCCACGTCTGACAAAGGATTGTGGTCACAGCATTGATTGGAATTCTGTGACAGTCATCGACGCGGAAAAAGTCACTGTCATTGCCGCCTTCTTTTGGAATCATTATTAATCCAGCCTACTCGCAGTACACTTAATCGGACACGTGGACATCTGCCTGATACTTATTCTAGACCATGCCTCCATCTACTGCGGATGTTAAGAAATGACCCAACTTCTTTCGCTTGCATGTGAACAAGAGACCCGCAGTGGTATCGATACGTCATAAATTCTTTTTTGTAGCAACTTTGGCGAGTTTTCGTTTATTTGCAAGCAATATTTTACGCATGTGTAATGCTTCTCTGCGTCACAATATGGGAAGAAGTTTCGAAAACAATAAAAACTGAAGCGGCAAGCTGCAAGCAGATTTAATTTCGACATACTTGAATTTTATGAGTTTCATTTCTAATGAACTAAAACAGGGGAATTTTCAGGACTAGTTTCTCTTTTTTGACGCCATACTAATAAGAATTGACAGTGATGCCAAGGAAAGTATAACGTCTCGTTTTTCGTTTTAGACACCACAATAATGAGAATCGATAGTGATGCCATGGCAGGGGTAGAGGATTTCATTTGCAGTATCTGTGATGGAAACGGGAAAAAAGAAAATTAGACGAAAACGTAATTTGCCGCTGGCAGAGACTGAACTTGCGACCTTCGAATAACGCGCCCCGATGTACCGATTGAGCTGCAACGGTGGTCATCCCTCCGCCCACTTTATGGGGAATGTATGTGCTTTCTTTCCCATCTTTCTTCCCCATTCACTCTTCCCTTAATGGAGGGTAGAAAACCGGATGTTTCAGTTTGTGGTTAACATCCCTGCCTTTTCCTCATTTAATTCTCTCTCTCTCTCTCTCTCTCCATTTGCATATAAACGCTGGAATGATAGCCTGCACCAACAGCAGCCATGACGGCGAATGTGCAGCTCTTTTTCTGCCTGTTGACGTCTCGAAGCACACGATTTTTTCATTGGCTGCCGTCTGAACAATAATCTCGCGCATACTGCCCCAAGGCACTCATTCTGACAGAACGAGACCCTTGCTATGAATGAACGAAAGAAGGGGAATTTTAAAGGCTTTTTTTAAGACGCATCTTTACTAGAATTAGCAGACAGACCAAGTACATGCTGTGTGTAACAGTAGTTCAAAAATGACTCTGATTTTCACGACCCATAAAAATGCAAGGCGTAGCGTCGTAGGTGGTGAGAAAGAGGAGTGAGAGATGTCCAATTTCAATCTCTGTTTGTGCTCTCCTCTGCGTTCATCCTTGCTTCTTATCTCTATAATCTTCTGTAGAGCGGTGCCGTGAAGGCAAGGACCCTTTTGATCTCGTAAAATCGGCTCGTTTGCCGGCGACCGAGCGTAAAGTCTACCGGCGCGCCAAGGCTTGTTCCCCTCGAAGCTTTCGTGTGATCCGCGGCTCGTTAGATAAATGAGGGACTGGTCGGTTGACCAGCGCAGTGGAGTGCGTGGGCTGGTCTCTCAGCAGTCTAGACTTCTTCACGGATGCCTCTTTGTATTCGTATTTCAGAGTTTTTCAGAATGACTGCGGAAATAAGTCCTAGCGTATCCAGATTTTCTTCTCGGAAACTTAACGAAGAACCCTGCGCACAAAGATATGCATCTCTAATATAGACTCTGCACTCGGACATTGCTCACCTTCAAGCCTATATCTGTCTTCTCGCAAACGTGTACTGGTTAATTATCACAGAAAGGCTGCTTGCTGCTGGGATGCAAATGTTTTAATCAACATCGTTCTTTTAGACACGTTCATCCTTTCATAAGAGCTACCTCATCAGACATCAGCGGATGGCTCGTACTCTTGTAAATGCGGTGCAGTCACCACTTACATATATTTTAGGCTAAACACAGTGCGAAAATTTTTTCTGCTTCGTGGTGCGGCCGTATTCACTTAAACCAGCGCTGCGTAGAGCTACGCGAGATCGGACCTTTATGAAGTTGGTGGTTCGGCTTACTTCGTATGACATTCCGATTTATTGCCATCGCATTCATAGCTTCTCTCATGTGGCGAAACTGAATATTATTGCGAAAGCAATTACATGGACACTATCGGCTGATTTTTGCCGTCGCCGTTAAGTCTCGGATGAGTGTATGTACTTATATACGTTAAAGAGCCGTTAAGAAAAATAAATCGGTTGAAAAAATCTCAAAGTAACGTAGCGGGGATTCGAACCAGTGACCGCTCGCTACGCAACCCGCTGCTCTAACCAACACAGCCACTCGCTGTGTTCGTGCCGGTGATACATATGCACCATCTACCGATCTTGCTTGAGCGCTTGGACGTATTTCCTATCGCCAACGCTTCTACACTTTCAAGTTGAAAACTGCCCTTCAGACGTGCACGATAAGGTGGCCCCCTTCTGTACCACTCGTGATGTAGATAAGAAAAGGAAAAAAGAACATGGCGCACACTTGGCATACGACGCCACCGTGTGGCAGGAGACGCAGATGGGACATTCCACGTATCGCAGTTTTAAAGGAAAAGAAAAATCTAACAGCGTTGGCTTCTGCATTGTGGACGTCCAGAGCGCATATCTCAAATACAAACACGTAACAACTATGGTGGTTGTTAGTTCAGTTGTCCAGTCTGCGTTCTTTTCGGGCGTCCTTCTTTGAGCTATGGCGGCGAGCTGTATCAAGCTCCTTGTCGTTCTTCGAGTGGTATTCTAATTTTTTGCTATCGCATTCATTGCGTCGCCCTAGTGGCGAAAATGCGACATCTTTTTTTTTTACCTTTCTTACTTATTCTTTGCCAGTTTTCTTTTGACTATTATAATGTAGAAACTCGTGGATAGATTTCTATGTCTTTCGTTCTTGCTTTATTTTACCTCACCGTCATTCCCACACGTAGACGTTGAGGTTAGTCGGGACTGCAAAACATGGTTTGCGTTAGTGTAGCTTGCGATAAAGGCGTGTTCACACCGAGAGCGTATCCCGAAAGCGGACAGGCGGATCCCGAAAGCGGACGCGGATTATACGCGAAACGGACAACCTGCGCCCGCTTGCCCGGATTGCTCCCGAACCGATTTTTTGAGCGTGATAAAATTGGTTGCTTTTTTCCGCAGCCAATCAGGGTTTGAGATGTGCGTGCGAATTTTCATATTGTGCCGCGAGATGGAGACAGGCCCACTGTGAATTTGTGGATTGCTGCGCCCCCCGTTGTGTGTTTGGCAGGAAGCAACGTGGTCGGTCTAAACAGCTGCGCGCCCTCGCTACCTCTGCGCTCCGAAAATTTCCTTCAAAATTATTATTGCTCTAATGAGTATCAAGCAAGTTTGCTAGCAGTAGTTAGCGAATGAGTGTTTTGAAAAGGCTCTGAAAGGCCGCTCCTCTAGATTTCTCTGGGACTGTGCTGCGCCTTCCACGCAGGCCTGGCGTTTTTTTTTTTTTTCTTCACTTGGTCATGTTCCTTCATGCGATGAATCGCTATTGCTAACCGTTGAAACCCGAACCACATTGCTGCGTAGCTGCTATCATCATTCCTGCGCCCCTCACTTACACTTAAAAAAATACTTTGCTTTTTGCCTGTGTTTTTATCAGGAAAGAGTAGCTGCAAATAATAGCAAGGCAGATTCACCTGGAGTATATAGTAAAGTACTACTTGTAATGCGGATGTTACGACTACCGATTGCATTTCGTTGATGACGATAATTGCAACCTTGGCGCACTGTTTGAGGAATTCCGTTATGGAGGCACGTTATTTTTCGTTGTAGCAGTTGATGCTCAAATCCGCATCAATATGCGAAGTACTTCGATTATATGCGGACATCATTGCGCGACTTTTAGTTCGTGACCGGCTCATTCAAACTCCCTGTTTTGTTTTCAAGAGCGAGGTCGTTTTGAAAAGTGTTGTAATGAGCACAGATGGTATAGGCTGTTTTCACGCCTTAAATGTGTGCTACTAGTGCATTTTCCGAGACTGTTTGGCTAATTTTTCCATTTCACGTTTTCTCTTTTGCAGGTAAGACCATTCGGCTCCTGCTGACTTCGTTCCTAATGGAAATCTCTTTGGATTTATCTTGTCTACGGAAAATATCAGGTATAGCTGGTAGCCGAATTTTCATATTGAAGAAATTATGTTCCCATTTTTCATACGTATTGAAAAGATGAAATGGAGACGAAACGAATACAATGATGAAATTGAAGCATTAGAGTGGAGCCAACTTACTCTGCAAAATGTGTTGTGTCAGAGTTGCTGCAGCTCGAATGATTTACCGTGCGCACACGCTTTGTTTGGTAATCAATTAATAAATGCTTATTGACACTTCCTAGATGTACCACGGATCTGGATTTTCAAAAAATGACATTATTGGAAACGCTTTGTTCATAACTAACTTCTTTGATTTTTTAAGGTTACTCTGAAGTGACTGTATAGATTAATGATACGACGTGTAGTCTGATCCAGGCAGGGGAATGAATAAAAATCGTCTAATATCTTTATGGTCATCTCTTGAGAAAATTTGCTAAGTTGATGTACAACAAGAGCTAATTAGCAGTAACGCATAGCAACAGCGGTGCTCATCTCGGCTACAATTCGACACATGAAAGCTTAGCGTGTAGGAACGACCTGACAAGCAGGTCTTTATTGGAGCAAAATTTAGGAACACACACGTTTATCATATAGAGATGCTGGTTTCCTGTGGCAGTTTTGAAAGTTCGTAACATAGCAGCGAGTGATAAAAAGAGGCTTAAGCAATGTTTTGTATCGTACAGCTCAGTGTCTCTCAGAGCCTTCCTCTTAGAATGTTGTATTGCCGCATCGTTATTTTCCATATTCTCAAAAAATCATCGACTTGAAGCTAGTCCATCACTGCACTGTGTTTGAGCACACTGTTGCCCCCCCCCCCCCCCACCCATCTTTGAAAGGCGCATATTTTTTTTTTTTGAGAATGGTCCGTAAAGCGCCAACGAAGAGCAGTTAGAGCATCTCTTGGAAGGTGGCTCAGCCATCGGCTTCAAAGGGGCCCTGCAAAACCTCTTCAGCATGGTCATAAAACGCTTGCAATTAGTAATCGATACTCTTGAGAACACGCAAGCCATTACAGCGCAGCAAACGACGGCATGGAATTTACAATTTTCAAATTGAGCTTAAAATCGCTTCTCTCTGCAAATGATATGCTTACTCCGATGACTGCGTCATATACCAAAAATTGACAGCTCTCGGCTGACTAGCATTCTGGGCAGCGTAGCTACTGCGGCCACCGCAGAAGGCCGCCACGTGCCCACGCGCGCACTCGCGATCTCACTGAAGGTTAGCCTCGCGTTCAACCAATACTTATGGCTGATCTAGGAATCAATATAACACGAAAGTGAAACGTGTCTTCACAGAGGAAGTTGAGCGTTTTTTTTTGTGCATTGTTTCGCCACAAAGGCGAAGTAATGAATGCTACAGCTACAAATTACAAAGTCACGCGAAGAGCGACAACCAGGTCAGAACTTGCAGCGCACACCTCGTGCAGAAAGTGCGCACGAAATAAGCATACACAAAATGTACGCGATCTAGCAACTGTCACAGCTCGAGACTTAAAGCGCGCGACTCAGAGAGATTCGTGGAGTGAACGCACAAGAATAAACAGGACAAGCGCGAGCAACTATCACAATTCTTACTTCGTGTGTGAGCAGCGTGCTCCTTTTGTACACGCGGCCGTGGCAGCGAGCGAAGAGACCTTCATACTCTCCTGATTCACGAATCTGACGAGCGCGCGCAGGAAAGACCACGCTCCATAGAGGTGGTCTTCGTCAGTAATATCAAACCAATCATCCAGACAGCATGAACAGTTCTCGGTCAATGAACGAATACAAATTCTTGTGATAAGAAGCTGGTTACAACGAAAGGCTGCGAGAAATAATGTTCACTCATATCGGGTTGGTTGTTTCTTTTGCTGCTGATACCCGTTGTGTATCTGAAAACTCACTACCTGCATTTAGATATTCGCTAGCTTCTGCCAGTGTAAAGCTTCGTCTTGATTGATATTGATTGATTTGTGAGGTTCCCAGAACCACTATATTCGTAATGGCGAAACGAGTACCTCCACGCGAAATCCGAGTGGACGTGGATATCGCCGGCCGTCGCTTCTGCATGGGCGAGTGCAGGCGCTTTTCCCGGAGACGAACGGGAGGCACCACGCTGTCGCACGCAGTATTACAACCGGTTCGTTCTCATTCTGGCTGCAGAAATGCTAAGACATTTCCGAATCGGAGCTATCTCGTCACTCAAACTGGCAAAGAAAACTGCTCTCGTGTCAATATACATTTAGCCGGGAGATGGAATTGCGAATTTCTCGAAATTGAAGTGTAGTGCGCAATCTGGCACGTGAGGGTGCCTTAGTTTTTGTTTGTTCGTGCGTGTGTCTGTTTGTGGGTGCGTGAGTATTCCTTAAAGGCAACGCACAAGATGCCTTTCTCGTTCAAGTTGGATCACTGCATTGCGCGTTTTTTGTAATCAGTAAGGGTGCTTTTTTTTGCGCGTTCTCTAAGTGGCGTTACTGTTGTCTTCTTCGTGCCGTTGAAATGGGTTATTTATTTTCGCGCGCGAACTCTTATCTTGTTTTTCTTTTCCCCTTTCCCTTTAGTGTAGAACAATTATAGTTGACTTCCATGCAGGCCCGTGGCCATGGGATATTTTTAGATGCGGAAGCATCTTATACTCGCGCCTTGTAGTGCGCCGTCCGCACCGCTTCTCGAACATTCGACAGCTGACGCGCGCGCATGCGCCGTCGCCCACCATCTGTGCCGCGCGCGCTTCTCCTTCGAGAACATTCAACAGCTGACAGCGCATGCGCCGTCGCGCCGTCGCCATCTGTGCCGCGCGCGCGCTTCTCCTTCGAGAACATTCGACAGCTGACAGCGGATGCGCCGTCGCGCTGTATATATACTCAAGGTCGGCGCTCGCTTGCTCAGTTGCCGCTCGTCCGTTGGTTTGTACGGCGCGTCGACGTCCGAAGTCGCCGTGAAATGAATGCCAACGAATCCACAAACAGAATGATCGACGTCCCTTCGACCAGCGCCGGCCAAACTGTTGGCGGAACCGCTTCCGCATCCTCCTCAGTGTTCCCCCGAGGGAAGCTGCGGGCAATTTTTTTTTCGCAGTTGTGGACAGCCTTGAATAACACCTATATATGTTTATCATTTGGCGCTGGTAAGACCCCTCAATCCAAACTGCGCCCCTCATCTGACTACGGGCGTGCTTCCCTGCGTTTACCCTCTATTTTCGCTATTTCTCTCTCTCTCTCTTTCTCTTCTACTTTATTCCTATTCGCGCAGCCAAACTCGATGCGTTTTGAATCGTCGGCATAGAAGTTAAAAAGAAAACGCACACAGATATCCAGAAAGCTAAAGAACGCCGCTTTCGAAATGCGAATGCAACAATTCGTATCTTGCACGGGTGCCCGCTTTGTGATCGATTAATCTGGTGTGATGAATGATTGCGCCGCATTGCCATCAAAAAACCATGGCGTAGCCCTTAAACTTATCAAGATCTCGCGTCCCAGAAGACGAACGCAGGCGCTCGTAAACGAGAATCGGAAGCACGCTGTTATAACAATAGAAAGGACGAAAGAAAGAGACCGAAAAAAAAAGCAAACATGTTATACGTATACACATGGCATACTTCAAAGTAAGTAATAAAACGTTCATTTTTGACACGCAAAGATCTTTATAGACGACGTCGCAGATACGGATATTATACGCTTGAAGAAGATGTATTGAAGCCGTTTCTTTTATGACCACTATAACTCGCATCCGCTGGAAATCCTTTAAGAAATGCGATTTGTTTGTTTACTTTCCGCAGCTTTGTTTTTTCGTAATGCCCTGTTTCCGGTTGGAAAGATGTTAAGGCGTCGTCCGTACTGTAAAGCAATGGTTGGAAACGGATGACGTGCGTGCAGAGCCTGATTCGCCCCACTGCGCGTCCATGTTACTGCTGGCATTAGGTATAGGTATACTTCTAACGCACGTTCTCTACGTCTGCAATGTCGCCAATCTAGTCGAATAGTATGGAACGGCGTTATTGAATTGGGCGTGTCGTGACCGTGAAGTCACTGTGATCACGCCCCCTTTGAAGGTCATGGATGTGCATGGCATAGAGGGCCTTGCAGGATGTTTCCGTAGCCGAAAGGCCCACTTTGGCATCGATGTTATGGAATTGTGGGTGTCGCCATGAAGCGATTTCGTGGAAAGCTCTATGCGCACGCCCGCTTTCTGCCATCGCGGGCTTTTCGGGGAATCGTGAAGCTATAGTGCATTTACAGTGCCCTCTCGGAAAAAGGGTGTTGCAGTAGAATGTGGGTTGCAACATATATGCGGTACTCGTGGCTCTAATTTAAGAGACTAAATAAAAATTCGTGGCTTAATGAGATTGTTCTTGCAATCTCGCAGAAGCAATGTATGTGTTATTTTTGTTTTCTAAATGTCACAAACAATTGCCCAATTCTGTGCCATAGAATAGAAGAGTATTTTGGCTTCTTCCTCAGTCCAAGTAAGTTTTGGGCTGTAAAGAAATGTTTGTCCAACCTTGTTCCTAATTGCAATTTTCTCGTAATTCATTTAGTAGAAGCGACAATAGCCACACAAATCTTTGCTGCCTCTTCATGTCGCTGTTTCTTCACAACTTTATCACGCACGCAATGAGCATACGCAAGATGCGCGTGGACTAGACACTTTAAGTGCGCTACTCAAACGGAAAGAAATACTCTCGGAGAAAACGCACAAGTGTAAGCAGAGCAAGCGCGGGCAACTATGACAACTCTTACTTTGCCTAGCAGAATTCTTACTATCACAACTCTGAACTCTAACACGGCCGCGGCAGCGAGCGAAGTGACCTTCGTTCTCTCCTGAACCACGAGTCTGATGAGCGCGCACGCAGGATAGCTTGTAACCGCATTTCTGCATTGAATAAATCATGTTATATTTTTACATACGTATTGAAAAGATGAATTGGAAACGAAGCGGATAGAATGATGAAATTGAAGGAAACGTTAGAATTAAAGCATTAGGGAAGAGCGAGCGCCATGATACCGTGCGATGATACTTCGCATTACGTGACACGTTGTTGTGTACACGATAGGTCTAATGTATGTAGTAAGTCCTTAGTGTGTGCTTGACGTAAACCCTACGTTACAGACGCAGTTTAATCTAGAATATAGGAACATATGTATAAAGACACTAAGATTATAACGTAGAGATGTGCAGAATTCTAGATCGCAGTGCATGCATCAATATCTAGTCGGCACGATAGCAGGCCGGGTGTTGGTTTGCCGATGTTCCACTCCAAAACGAATGTACAAACGCACACAGAAAAAATTCAGCTTTCTACAATGGCATGAGTAATTGAACTTGGTTGGAGATCGCGGCATCGGAGACGACTGCAGTTTCTTTGTTGTTGTTGTTGTTGTTGTTGTTGTTGTTGTTGTTGTTGTTGTTGTTGTTGTTGTTGTTGTTGTTGTTGTTAAACCGAGATTTTGTCGGAAGAGGCCTTCGCATTGTGGCTCGTCTTCTCGTCCTTGCGTCGTTCCTCACACGTCTCAACGTTTGCAACAACGCCGTGCTTTTTGTTTTATGTTGTATTATTGTCTGCGAGCTACTTTTTCACTCCAGCAACAATATCATGTACTGAACCAACATTTCTCTTCCCGAGACAAGCGTTCCGGCGTTTATAGGAACGCATTTGTTTTCTTAATCAAACACTGAATCGCGCAGCCGGGGGCCCGTCGCGAGGTAAATATTTTTCTGCTCCCAGTTCCGCTGTTTTCGCTGGCTTCCTGCGCGCGCGGGAACTTGATTGAAATCTTTTCGGGGGTTCCGTCTGTGAGTGCGCGTGTTCAATTTTTTTTCTGTTCATTTCTGCACGCAGTGTTAAGTCAGCTTCTTGGGTGGAACGATAGAAGGGAAAATATAGTTTGTTTTAAGAGCGGGGAAGTTGACTCCAACTGAGTGGGGACAATGGATGAAACTCGTAACTCTTTGAAACAACAAGGCGTGCCCGAGATGCTGTGAAGCAATTCCTTACCTTTGGCTGTGGACCGTTGGTGTTTCTTTCGTGATGTCTTGTTTTGTTTTGTAAACCATAAATGACTGTAATGGAGGAAGCTTCTCGGGAGCGTTGTCACTACCCAAGTGCTCCTTATGAAGATGCGCGGTATTTGAAAAGCGTCGCGCAATGTACTACTTTCTATGTGAGGGACATTAAAATATTGATTTTCTCCCGCTACGTCACGCACAGGAGCGTAGCTACAACTTTGTTCTGAAAGATGGTTTTGACTATCTGTCAAGTATGCTCGGGTATGTGCTTGCACGTGCATGCGTAAAACACATTTATGTGAAAATGTTGCGGAGAAGGAGGAAAGCTAGGATGGTTTCAACCGCTCAGTTCACGTATACCCGGCAGCCGCCGAAACAAAAAAGAGACCGAAAAAAAAGTGCCCTGGACAACGTGAAAAAAATTACAGCATATCAACGCCGTGCATGATGATGAGTGGGGTGAAGCATCCGTCAGTCCGTCCGCGCTTTCGTCCGTCCGTCCGTCCACCCACGCGTCCGTCCATGCGTTCTTATTCTTATGTGGTTATAAAAGGGAAAATAGGAGAAAAGTGAGGCCCGTAACTGTCTGCATCTGGTGCGACATCTCAACAGTAGCTCACAGGGGATGGGGGTAAGGAGGGATTAAAAGGATAGGATTAAAAGATATATATATATATATATATAGAGAGAGAGAGAGAGAGAGGCGCAAGGACAGGGAGCGACGGAAGAGAAGATAGGAAAGATGAACACGGTCGCAGGAGTCCGAGGACGGGGCACCTCTTGCGAGAGCACTTGCGGCAACAGGAGATGGCGTAGGGCTAATCCAGTCGGCCAGAGCTGCACTGTCGTCGGAGAACTCCCTCTCGGAGGTGATCGAGGCCCAGCAGATGGCTCAGGTCGTGCGACTATCGTCCTCGAGGGCTGGTAGGCGCATCCTGGAATCCATAGGCTGCGGTCCTACGGCGACTAACCAGCGTAATGTAACACTACCACCCTCGATCAGAGGCACGTTTTCGGTAGCTCCACTTCCAAGAAATGTCCACCCACAATACATGGTAGGGCGCCGCATAGCTCGGGCCCGTTCCTTATTAAAATCAGTTGCAAACAGACCGCATCTCGCGACCTTTGTCGATGCAGCCCAGTACGGGCGTTCGGATCACTTCGCAGTGGTCTCGGTCGATCATAGTAACACACTCCTATGCTCTGCCTCGGTTAGAAAGGTTTCGGCAATGGTGGCTGAGCAAATCGCCATCGCCATAGCAATGAAGGACCCATCGCGTCCTAATGTCTTTACAGATTCGCGTTCCGCAGCTAGGGCTTTCGCCTCGGGCTCGATCTCGCGTGAGGCAGCGGCCATCCTCGGCTGTGAGGGGGCTGCCGGGTTTCACACCATAACATGGTTCCCGGCCCACATGGGGGCCAACGTACATCCTGATGTCCCCAACGCCAATGAGTTTGCCCATGACTGTGCGCGAGGTATCGCTCACCGCGGCGGTCCCGGCGGATTCGCAGGCGGGGACGCCGGAAGATACAGGGACTCGCTACTCACTTTCCACGAGATCATGACTCATTATCATCTATCTCGGAGGACTTTTCCACTTCCTCATCCTAAACTTACGTGACCGCAATCATCGGCCTACAGGATGCTCCAAACGGGGTCTTTCCCTTCGCGTGGCAGGTTCAGCCATTTTTCGCCCAACATCGAGCCGCATTGTCCAGACTGCGGTGAGGCGTATTGCTCATTACCTCATATGCTCTGGCAATGTCCTGCGTTACGTGACGCAGAGTTCAACAAAGAGGACTGGGAGGAAGCCCTTAACAGCGGCGACCTCTTGGTTCAACTTCGGGCTGTTCAGAGGGCCTGCGAGAGGGCGGAGTGCCACGGTCTTCCGGTCCCTACGTGGGAGCGGCCCGCGACTGCTACGGATTCCCCCTAAACGGGGCCGTTACAACGCAGTTCCTCAGGACCTGAATAAAGTTCTTTGTCTGTCTGTCGGAGATCGCGAGGGCACAACCGGTCGGTACGGAATGCAGCGAGCGAGTTCGTCCCTGCGTTCGTCCCTGCGTTCGTCCCTGCGTTCGTCCCTGCGTTCGTCCCTGCGTTCGTCCCTGCGTTCGTCCCTGCGTTCGTCCCTGCGTTCGTCCCTGCGTTCGTCCGCCTATCTAGTGAACACTCAAGTACCGCCATCTCGCATCTTTTTATAATACATTCATCATATAGAAGTACCGCCGTCTAGTGGACATTCCAAAGACTAAACGACAGGTAGCACGGCCGGACTGGAGGAGCGGCACGCGCACACTCTCTTACGACCTGCGCTTCCTGTCACAGCCACTGGTTCATGGCACTGTGGCCCGACTCTCGCTAAACCTTGCTAAAACCAAGGAGGTAACTTCCAGCGAGTTTAACGTGCCAACCTTTTCTGGTCATATAGGGCTAAAAGCGCGTCATTGTGTTAGTTTTTTTAGTAAGCATCAAATTCAAGGCGAATTTCATTGGAGATTAAGTCATCGATACTCGTCTCTGTAGGATATTTCACGAAAAAGGTTATTATCGTCTGTGTAGGTTATTTCTTAAAAATGAATTTCGCTCTGAAATGAATAAAAAATAGAATGCTGGCAAAATAATTTTATTTGCAATAGATGAATTTCTGCTCCACATTAGTGTGTTTTTCAGGGCTAGCGCAAGTGGCCACAAGTCCATTGCAAAGAAAGTGGCTTTTGTTTTGTTTTTCTTCTTATTTCGTCGTTGTCAACCATTAGCGTGTTTGGCCTCAAGCATGCCTGCGAACTTGCGTTCAATCACGTCTTAATCTCCATGAATTGCGAGCAAATTTTATTATTTGATAAAGAGATTTTCATCCGAAATGGCTTGCTCGTTTTCTTGATCGTTCAACTCGTCGGAACAGAGACTACGGTGCTCGGCTGCTCACCCGAAGGCAGCTGGCTCGAGCCGAGCCGCGGCGGTCGTATTTTGGTGGAGGTGAAAGAATAGAGAGAGGCCCGTGTACTGTGCGCTGTAAATGCACGTGGAAGAACACCAGATGGTCGGAATCTCTGCAGCTCTCCACTATCTACGACGTCCATCATAATCTTATTGTGGTTTTGGGATGTAAGACCCCAAAGCTGTTGTTTCTGACACGTTTACCTTCGGAGGCCGCTTTAAATCAAACGCGCTCTCGCTGTCGAGATTAATGAGGCTTCACTCAATCTGACGCTTTAATGTCCGCACCAATCTGGCACGCACAGTTTTGGGCGGAGCAGGCTCTGTTGATCTGATTTCGCTAAATGTTCTCGCAAACTTGCGTGTGGTTATCCTGGACAGCAATTGCTTTTCCACAGCTCAGTGAGTATACAGCAGAAATGACGATTCAGAAGTGAGAATCGCCAGCACCGCGCGTTGCGTGCTTCGAAGCCATTGGTTAAGTTAATCCGATTGTAGGAATGCACGGCCGATGTGCACTGGACGCGACAATTCACGCGCATCGAAAGAGGGCGTGGGTACCACGGCGCTAAATGTGTGCATAATGTATAGAATATTAAAATAGTTTGACGGTTTAGCGCTAACTGTCGTGAATGGTGCTAGGTTCCTGTTATTCTAACAGATTCATGCTTGAATCTTAAGAAATAAAGTATTTATTCGTCGTTTACTTTAGCTGAGTGTAAATAGCTTTCACCGATGCAAGGTACGAAATGTTTTTAAATGAAGGTTTGCGTGCCGCTTTCCACGAAAACGCCGACAAGGTGCAATTATAGGGATGTGGCTTGCCCCGTATTGCAACACGCGACAATAATTTTAACTGTCTCATTGTGACCATAATCGTTTAGAACGGTCATGGGCGTTTACTAATCGCTCGCGTTAAAGGCGCGTCGCTTTCCCGGCATTCATGCTGCCGATTCTCGGGCAACGAGATTCTCGCTTCCCGAGAATCGGCTTCTTGGAAGGCGCGCGTTTTGGGGACAAAGAAACACTCACCCCCCTTGCTTGTGACGCCAGACCTTACAACCAGAAATCTGCTATGATTTGCTACGAGTACCTGAAGACATCATGCAAAAACTGCAAGTGGAAATAGATGAATTGGCAGATGTCACAGTGGCACTGCAGCACAGCTGGAGAGCTGCGGCATTGATATTCTTATCGGTGCCGACTATTACTGGTCGTTGGTGCCCAGTGACTTGAAGAAGCTGCAGGGCCCACTTGTTGCACTGAAAACCGAATGTGAGTGGACGCTTCAAGGAGCTATTTCAAACAGTAGCTCAGCTGCCTGCTGCTCAACCGTGGCCGTTCTTCGCGCAGGAGTATCAGATGACGTAACAAATTTGTCCAACCAACTGAAATTATTCTGGGAACTTCAAATCATCAGAATTCCCGACTCTTGTGCCCGAACGAAAGAAGAAAGTCAAGAAGTCATCAATACGTTTTGGGCATCGATCAGAAAAACTGACAAGTGCTATGGAGTGGCTTTACAATGGAAACCTGTCAACATTCGTCTCGCTGACAAGAAAGACATTTTCAAAAAGCGTTTGACGGGCCTCGCAAAAAGGCTACTGAAAGATGAGACGACACTCATCGAGTATGACGCAGCTATTCGCCAGTCCCTGGATCAAGGTTTCGCAGAACATATTTCACAGGAAGAAATCCCGAGCAACGAAGGCAGAGTTGACTACATGCCTGATCGCGCTGTTTTCAGACCCGATATCCTATCTGCCAAGATTAGGGTCATATTTGATGCATCGTCTAGTGACACGGCATGTATGTCTCTGAACGTAGCCCTGGAGCTAGTGCCTAACTTGAACCCAGACTTACTGAAGGTGTTACTGAACTGCAGAACTCATCATATAGAACTTAGTGCAGACATTGAGAAGGCATTCCTGCAAATTTCAGTGACATTGGCAGATCGCGATTGTTGTGGTATAAGCACTTTCTTACGAAGCGAAACCCAGATTATGTGATAGAGATTTGGAGAATGACACGGGTGCCCTTCGGTGTGACGAGCATCCCATCCCATTTCTTCTCGCAGCCACAGTGCGTCATCATTTGTCGACTACTGAGGGTGATTCACACATCGCAAAAATTATCAGTGAGAGCCTGTACGTAGACGACCTAATAACAGGAATGGAAACGGAAGAGGACGTTGTGAACTTCTACCGAGGCGCGCTCGGTGTCATGAATCGAGCGAGAATGACACTGCGCAACTGGAATTCAAGTTCCAAGAAGCTGGAACGACTGCTCAACGATGAAAGAAACGGGTGTGCCCTGAGCAACGTTGTTTGTCCGACAGCAAGTGTCTCACGGGTCCTAGGACTTGAAAGGGACAAGGATAGAGATCATCTGGCGTTTTCGCTGGCGGCCATCTTGAACTTTTTGGATCAAAAAATTACCCGCAGCTTCCCTCGGGGGAACACTGAGGAGGACGCGGAGCATATAATTGGTTAACGGGGTGTTAAAGTGCGACTTACTTGGGTCGATGGCTAAATTGGTTAACGTGTTTGTGAAATGGGATGTTAAATTGCGACTTACTTGGGTCGATGGCTAAATTGGTTAACGTGGTTGTAGGAGGGGGTGTTAATTAAATGAGTGAACACGTACACACGTATGCGAAAGGGCGGCGCTGGTCGAAGGGACGTCGATTATTGTGTTTGTGGATTCGTTGGAATTCATTTCACCGCGACCTTGGACGTCGACGCGCCGTACAAACCAACCGACGAGCGGCAACTGAGCGAGCGAGCGCCGACCTTGAGTATATATACAGCGCGACGGCGCATGCACTGTCAGCTGTCGAATGTTCGAGAAGGGAGAGAAGCGCAACGGCGCATGCGCGCGCGTCAGCTGCCGATGTTCTCGAAGCGCGACGGCGCATGCACGCGCGTCAGCTGCCGATGTTCTCGAAGCGTGACGGCGCATGCGCGCTACATTATACAGCTAGCGAATGTTCGTGAAGAGGAGAAGCGCACGCGGTGTGTAGAGGAGGAAGGCTGCACAGATGGTGGAGGAGTGAAGCACGCGCGGTGTGTAGAGGAGGAAGGGATGCACAGATGGTGGAAGAAGGAGGAGGAAGCTTGCGGACGGCGCCGCACTACAAGCCTCGAGTATTAGATGCTCCGCATCTAAAACACCAACACCAAATGATTCATGCTGCAGGCAGCATTTCGTATCTATGATCCACTTGGTCTGATTTCTCCGGTCACAGTGACAACCAAACTCGTGTACCGAATTTGCACTGTGGGAACTGGGTCTTGAGTGGGGCGCTCCTCTACCTGAAGACGTCAAGAACTGTTAGATGCTGTATCACACTCAGCTACACTACCTAACGGACGTAACAGGGCCAAGACGATATGGTAGCTTCCCCAATTACGGCTGGGAGGAAATGCATATTTTCACCGATGCGAGCCTCAAAGCATACGGTGCTGTTACGTATTTACGCACACATGGGAACAAGGAAGCCATGGTGAATTCGTTTTTTTTTTCTAAGTACCGGATAGCACCGAAAAAGAAATTGAAAAAGAAATTGATGGGCATGGGGATAGGCGCTGGGTTAAAGGAATACTTGGAATAATCATTGGGTCTCCCTCTAAGCAGATGGCACGTGTGGACAGACTCATCTATTGCACTACATTTGGTACGAGGTTTCGCGCAACAATAGAAGCCCTCTGTCGCCAACCAAGTTTTGCAAATTCAGCAGAGAACGGATCCTGAGCTCTGGCAACACTGTCCGGGGAGTGAAAATCCCGCCGACCTCCTGACAAGAGGAATCGCATCTAAAATGCTTAAGGCATGTTCAGTGTGGTGGAACGGGCTTGTCTGGCTTGCACAGCCATCTCCTTGGTGGCCAGATCATGCATACACCACTGACATGACGATGGACGAGGAGGAAAGTAAGACATTTCGAGTTCACAACGTGACAGCAAGGAAATTCATATTACCTCTGAAAAATGCAGCTCTCTCTCTAAACTGGTTAGAGTTATTGCCTGCGTACTTCGATTTGTTTTCAACTTCAAGAAACCCTACGAAAAACGTGATGTGCATCTTACCGCAGAAGAAGTTCAAGACGCACACACTTTCAAACACAATTGGGCCTTTCCAAAATGAACTGCAATGTCCTCGCCGCTCAATACGCATGCCAAATTATCCCACAATGCGATATATAGGAGTATTTTGCGACGACGAGGGCGTTTTAAGGGTGGGGGGGGGGGGGGCTGAATGCTGCCGCGATGTCCTACATTGTTGGACATCCGATTATCCTTCCGTCGAGGCATCCCATCACAGAGCTCGTCATCAACGCAGCTGACCTATTCCTCCTGCATAGTGGTGCTCTAGAGATTCTCACAGAACTGAGAGGGAGGTACTGGATAGTGCGAGGAAGGGAAATGGTGAAAATGCGCTAAGAAAATGTGCGACATGCAATTGTTTCAACAGCTGGGTGGCTACTGAACCAGGCGCTCCTCTGCCTCGTGAAAAGGTGACACAAGTGCCACCCTTCGATGTAACCGGTGTTGACTTCGCTGACCACTGAACACAAATGATCAAGGAGACAACAGAAAGTCTTACATCATCATTTTTACGTGTTATGTTACGCGAACAATACGCCTTAAAGTGGCGACTAACATGTCGACCCCTAACTTCCTAATAGCCTTCTGAAGATTCATCTTGAGGAGGGAAATTTGTCGAGTCATCTTTTCGGAGAACGCTAACTTTCAAGCGTGGATTTGCAGAGACTGTGGACCGCAATACAAGGAGAGGACATGCAGAATTTTTTTTCTCAAACCACCAGATTCGCTGGAACTTCATAATTGAAAAAGTGGCTTGGTGGGGCGGACTCTCGGAAAGAATGGTACGTTCCGTGAAAGCATCTCTGAAGAAGGTCTTGGGAAACAGCTACTGCAGTTTCGAGGAGCTCACGTCAATACTAATTGAAATCGAAGCTATCCTCAACTCTCGACCCTTGACCTACGTCTGCACAGACGCGAACGAACTCGAACCTCTAACGTCGTCTCATTTCCTGATAGGTCAGCGACTCACAACTCTTCCTCACAGCCGCTACACTGCTGAAGTCGCCCATAAACCTGGTCAACTCATTCGTCCCGGGCGCTGCCGACAAAAAAACAACAACAAAATAGCCGACCGGGTTTGGCGTTGGTGGCAGAGAGAGAATCTCACGAGTCTCTAATCAGCGCATTTCTGTGTGCCAAATTCATCAAGTGCACTAAAGCAAGGAACCCTCGTCTTAGTTCATGAACATTATTGGCCGAGGCAGCTCTGAAAACCGGAGAAGTGGCCGAAGTTCTTCTGGGACGTGATGGGAAAATCGGAGCCTGCATGGTACGCATGCCGAACGGAGCCACGTTGAGAAGACCAGTTCAACATACGCCACGAAATACACGGACGAACGACCCGAAGCTGCCAAGTTCAGCCTTGTTCTTTTCACCAACTGGCAACCTTGTATTCTCCCTACCTCGCTCGGCAACGGGCATCCATATCGAAATAAAGTTAGTTCTGTCGTTCAACTGAAGCGGAGCAGCCGGTTCTTTTATGGCCTGCCATAGTTTCCTCATGGTTGTTTGTCGCGTACCAAGCGGACAATAATAAATTATGAGAGCTTTAATAAATCATAGTTCATGTAATACTCATCTACTACCATGCGTACTATCTATAAAGCTCACAAAATCAGTATAAAAAGAGCACGATTGATTCAATTAAGTCGATTATTGTGCCATTATATAACAGCAAATGGGCCACCGATGCGGTCGAGTCTCTAAGAGTGGTCAAGGACGTCTGCGGTGGCGCTGAGGGCCACACAACTCGATGGTGCACGAACGAGATGAAACCGACGACAGACTATCAGTGTTGCTACTAGTATAGTTGTTATTAGCGTTCGCAGCGTGAGATTTGAGATTACTACATGACCGCGACGTTGGGAGAACTGCCTTTATCCCTGAAGCATTAACAATACTGTCTTTTTGAGGCAGTGGTGCTGACAATGAAGCTGTAATGCCTACCACCATTATGCAGCTGATTATCAGTGAAAAAGGCGTAAAAATCTTCTGCCCGTCTGTCCGCGATAACATTATGCAACGTAACCGAGAAAAAAGATTAGAAACAAACATTAAAAGATAACAGAAAAAAGAGTGTAGCAAAAAACTATAGAGTTGTGATACACACATCAAGGAAAGGAAATTTTAATTTCATGAAAATATCTCACAACTCTAAAGAATGTCAACTAAAAAACAGTTTCTCTATGCGGAGACCGAGAGGGTGAATCAAACCAGTTGGTGCAAGTTTTCTGTGTGCAAGTGGGGTGAGGCACTTGATGTGTTCTCATATTTCTCCACGGGCGCAAAAGCCCCACGACCTCCTTGCCACAGCCTGGGGCCCTAATTTTCCTAACTTTTTTTTTGCGTTGTGTCCGAGTTACTAATTTTTCACATTTGTCTCTTAAGCTTCCTCATAATTAGATAACTAATAAACAAGGTATTGCATCCTTCTAGCTTCACGCAGTTTTTATCTCGGACAATTTTTTTTTCGTTTTTTATCGATTGCACGCTAAACTTCATCGTGATCAGATCGTGCCCTTTTACGTTCCTTACCCGTAGTAAAACCGCTTCACCTGCGATAAGTGTACGCCATTACCACCTGACCATCTCGCTAGAAAAGAAAGAAAAACGTCAACGTTGGACAGCGAGCTTTTGGAGACTCCTCAAAACACTTTCCTTCAAATGCCTTGGGCACTCGAGGTATTCTCGACGGTGAGCTCTTTTTAGAAGCGCTGCTTTACAACCGAACAGTGCGAGTCTTCGAAACGAAATGTGAAGAGAAAGAGAAATGGTAGAATAAAAGAGGTGGGAGGGAGGTGTTGATGGAAGTTCGGTCAGGGGAGGAAAAAACTCTTAGAAGAGTTCGGTAAGTATCGAGATACGTTTTTCTTTTCCATTTTTACTCTGCTACCGCCCGATTTCTATACCTTTTCTGCGCGATGTAAGACAAAGCAGTCGCTGAGCCCTCGTCGAGCGCTTCCCGTGCACGCTCGGCTGCTGTCGAAACCACTCGTTCCGGGTAAAGAGCGCGGGCGAAGTTTCATTTGCATATTCACGCGCCGAACCGTTGTCGACGTGCACGGCGAGAGAGGGCTTCTTCACGCGTTCGTGCTTGTAATTTCGGCCCTGTATGCTGTTGCGGCGGTGGTAGTTTTTTTTGCAGCAGCGGCCATTATAATGTAACCTTTCACTCGAACGTCGTTCGGCGTGCTTTTGTGCCGCCCTTACACTGCTTAAAACGCTCGCGAAGCGGTGCCATAGCGTTTTCTGTTTCTTCGTAATATCCCAAGCGGGAAAAGGTTGGGGCATACTTCAAAGCTTTCCGCACTCGGTAATGCTCGTTGAACCTTGCTATCAGTGGGAAGAAAAAAAAAATATTGTGAAACGGCCAATGTCTCGGCCTTATCGACCCGTAGGCATCGCCTCGCGCTTGGTCGGTTTAACGCAACCTGGATTAGTGAACGTCAGGAAACAGCCCCCCCCCCCCCCCCTCTGCATGATCGATCATTTTCGAGCCTCGTTTTAAAAGCCAATCTTTAAATTTCCACGATTTCGAGGAGAAAAAAAATGGAGAAAGCACGCGAAATATTATTCGTGTGTTCAAAATTGCCGTGTAAAGGAAATGCGGCATACTAAATCACCACAGCTGATGATTTAACGGCGTTCTAGTATGCGAACGGCTCCCCGTGCTCGTGAAATGAGGCACGCGAGACGGGAACGAGTGCGTTCCATTATTCAAGCCGTTCCGGCAACAACACACACCTTGTCACCGCAATCTTGCTGAAGCACGTTCGTTCGTTCTTTCTCCTGTTTTGTTAAGCTGTCTTTGCCCGCGCGTGTCTCCTGTACGTGTTTCTTTATTTTGTAAATTTGCATGCGCGTCGCAGCAAGTGCCCTGGAACATTCCTGTCGTGCAATGAAGGGCGTGACCGGCAGCGGTAGAATTATCGCGATGGAGTCCTCGTGTCGACAGAGCATCCACGTCTCTAGTATAAGTGGGCTCATTGCTGCCGTTCCGATCTGCTGGTTGACATTTGTTTTATCGTTCGGCTTGCTCTTCAAGAGAAAAGGGAAAGGGATGGCTAGTTAACCGAAAAAGAAAAAGGGCCTTCAAGTCAGAATAAACCCTTTTCTAAGGGGTAAAGTTAGCTTTCCTACTATGCAGTTTGAATGGCTCATGGTGGCCTGTCATTTAGTGAATATAAATTGTTCAAGCGCTGTTCGCTAACGCATTGAAGTGGAAAATGTTGAGTCGCCTCTTTTGATATAAACACTCTTAATAGACAAGCCCCAGCAAGTTCAACTAGGACCGCGTCTACATCTGAAGCACGACAGGTGCCGCCATTACTTGTTCAGATATGCAGTGCAGAGAAGCGCGCTTGCGAATTATGAAAGGGGCGCATACCGCAACGTCGGTGAGAAAAACCTATCAATGCGTCACTACCCTCTGTTTTCTGAACATACTGGCCGAGAGTGGACCTATATAGGTGGCCACTTCGTAACGGAGACATAGCCGGCAACTAAAACTCTAAAAGGTTCCACTTTTGAGCTTTCATTTTCGTAGCCATACATGAACTTGAGATTGGAAAAGTTGCTCAGCCTGTAGGTTCGTTGCTTCAAATAATCTGGATAGCGAACCGCCACCTGGAGGAATAATTAACAGAGTAGGAGGGGCGTATTCTAGCCCCTTCTGTTTCTTTCTTCTGGTAGTGGATCTGTATCCAGTTTATTCAAAGAACCAAAGTTTATTTAAATAATTCTACGGGTAGGGCTACGGTCCGGTCGTTTACCTAATGAAAACGCTTTTTGTTCCACCCAAGCACAGGCGTAACTCGATAAGACGACGCCCATGCCAATTACATTTCCGCCCCCTCAGGATGGTGATGAGAGTGATTCTTGTTCGTTTTATTATTGTTATTGTTATGTGCTTACAGAAAGCAATTTGGCTGTTTTGGGTCATCGAATGAGCGATCTTCTGATTGATTGTTCAGCACCACAATGGTCTAAAGACGTCTGGCACCTCCACGCATCGAACGACACACTTAAAGTCCACAAGGTTAGAAAAGAATGTGACAGAAGAAATGGATCTTGTAGGTCGTTTCGCTTTATACGAAATTTGCCAAGCTCGTAAATTACCTACACACACACAATATAGAACGACAAAGTAGGCATGTAAGCAATTCTTATCGATTTTGGCTACATCACCATAAAAGTTTTTTTTTTCCAAATCATTTATTGCGTACATCAAATCTGCATACTATGCCTACTGTTTTTTTTTTTTCATGCTAGTGACAAGTTCAAAAATTCGTTCCGGCAAATCCTGTTGTCGCATATATTAAGCCTTTTGTGACGCCAGGCCTGATTTGGATGATGAAGAATGGTTGTAGAAGAGGAAACACGTTCTTTATATTTGATATATAACATGGTGCACGCGCTCTACAAAAGGTTCTGTCAGTCTCCGGTCACACATTTCCGCCCTCGGCTGCCCTAGACCAGGCGTCTCAAACACGCTGCCCTCGGACCTCTCGCCTGTGAACCGCGGCCTTCATCGCACTTTCTTTTCGTTTTTTTTAGTTGGTGCGGTCATGAGCTAAACCAACATCACTCGTCTATTTTTTTTTCTTGAGGGAACCCCCCTGCGGTCAACATGCTTTGAAACTTAACCACAAAACAAACTCAATGTTTCAGAATAGTCGTCCAGATTTCAGTTATATTGGAGGTACTTTCATTTTGTTAGAATCTTGTTGCGAAATCGCCTCCAGAAATCACCTATATATGAAAGCGGAGAAAGGTATTTCAAAAGGCAGTGTTGGTCAGTGGAAACGTAGCCTCTTTTGTGTGTAATTTGTGCTCCATCCGGAGTCTTTATCGACTATATGACGATGACATCATTTCATGTAGCCACCTTATAAGCTATTCACATGGGACATCAAATGCAAAAATTGAGCATTATTAGCAGAAAATAAAACGTCACTGTAGCTCACCGCCTCACTGATGCCGACAGTGAAGTTCGTGGTCGCCTTCCACCCCGAGGTAATGGGTAAATCTTTTGAGGTGTAACTCTCCTGCTTGGGCGTCCGATATGCGTAGACCTTAAAGGTAGATACGCTCACGGGAAACATGAAGTTGACGTGGAATGAGTAGGGCCATTGGAGAATGCGTGCAGTTTTGGGTGGGTATGCAAAGAGATAAGTTTACCGAGGAGATAAAACGGAGACCGAATATCTCCTACTCAATCTCTTGCGCCTCAGACTCGGTGCTGAAGGCAGGTCGTCACGAATCTGATTGCTCACAGAGAATCATAAAGCGCCATCACACGTCACCACGCGGTCAAATGGCCGCTGCTTGGCCATGGTGCAGTGAAGCCGTGGCTTTCATAATTGCCGCGATGGATATGGTTGCACACTTTGAACTTCGCAGCGAAGACCTAAACATGGAAGCAGGATTGCATTTCAGCGAGTCTGGATGGATGCCTCGTGCTCGCTGAGCGGCAGCTGCTCTTTCCGAGAAGCGCATTGCTCCGTCGTTTTCGTCGACAGCATACACGAGGCGTCCGCTTGCCGAATGCGCTCTATGTACTCGGGTACTTACTTTTCCTTCTTGAATGACGGCGTTTTCTTTAGGAGAACTCGAGAAGAGGCTCCGTGCCGTGAAGAGGGTCGCGGAAGAGCAGTCAGAGCACGGCCGTGCAGAGCTACTCAGTCTGCCCCTGAAACGCTATTCGAAGAGCAGGTGAGAGGGTATACCAGTGACAGGAAATATAACATGAGATCAAAACCATCGAAGCTCCATACTTTGCTGCAGCACAGCGGCAGAGCACGCGGGAAATTCGATGCAGAATTGCTCCGAGGCCTTCTCGTATAAACAAAGTGAGCTTCACGGGAGTCAGACAACACCTAGATGCTGTTATTGCGAACGCACTCGCCGACAGAAGAAAGAAAACGAAAGGAAATTATTGACCAAGATATCAAGATGAATAGCTCTCGGCAAATCAAGGCTGCACTACGCTTGTGACCATTACGAGAAACGTCGAGAGAAATTAGTACTGTTCGCGTCAGATAAAACGTGAACAGCGGCAAGCATTACCAGTGGTCTAGTGTGCCTCATTCAGTCGTCACCGTGGACATGTGCAGTGTTGCCGAATAGGGCTGATGCGCGCCTATCAATGGTGATGGCCAGAGGGTGCACAATATACGATTTTTAGTACTTACTGCTGTACACATTTCATTGGACGCCTGTAGTACATAATCTATAGCTTTTCAAAATTTTCTCTATTGTTAATGCTCAGTTAACAGCAATAATGGTGTGCTTATGATCACAATAGAATAATTTGCCGCTGAAGTTCTACTTTCTGCATCTCTTAAGTGATGGTGTGCATGAGGCTCGCCACTGGAGTCACGGGCACTGCAGTCGACATATGCTACGACATCATGATTACGTGATCCCAACTTGCTTGAAAGACGGGCCGCCGGTAAAATTTTTCTGCGTTTCTTAATTAAAAAACCTAGTCTCACAAACAGTTCATGTGCACTGACATCTAGAAGCGACAACAGTTTGGAAAAGCGTGACCAATGTCTTCGTGGTAGCTGCGTGCCACAAGTAATGTACCGCGCATGCAAATAAGCAGAATGTATTTTTACATTTGCAGTTTTACTTGAAGGATAACAAACATCAAGGCCATAGGGGGGGGGGGTGGGGGTGGGAGGGGGGTAAAGCTAGCCTAAAGGAGTCAATGATCCGAAGTCTCGCTCATGAGTTTGCTGCCAGCACTTCCGAGAAGGTGACTAGGAATACAAATCTTAACTTGGTGAGTGAAAGTGAGTTCACACGTGACACCTCCTTCTCCCCGTGAAGACGCGGAGACCTTGGAAACTTCTCTAAAATTACTCATGCCTCATAGTTAACCCAATCTACGCGCGGTGATTCGGGAAAATGGCGTGAGGAAATTGCTGATAAACAGAGAAAAATGAGGAGATGGGACGCAATTTGATGGAAGGCAGTATGTGAACGAATTTCGGGTTTGAAAGAGATAAGAATGAAACATTGCAAGAAAACATATACCTACTACTATCACAGTTATATCATAATATAATTTATATTATTATTATTATTATTACTCTTATTATTATTATGATTGATATTATTATTATTATTATTATTATTGTTATTATTAGTATTATTTCGTCCTGACGCCTGCCCATAAAAGCTCGCCGTAAGCTTGGTGACTAACTTTTCTGATGAGATTGTAAACAGCTACTCGATCGCAACTCTTCAGCATCAATACCGGGAGCGAGGCTTTTCCTTTCAATTTTTTACTGTTGATGTATGTGTTGAACAACCAAAGTGTTTGGGCCAAACCAGAAAAAAAACGAACGTTGCAAGTGAAAAGTGGCCAGTCTAGAAGGAAGTTAGCGTCGTTCAACCTTCTATACCACGCCGATGTCACTGCAATTGTTATTGTATATATGTGCACATACATACGAAGGCATGCCGGATCACAAATAAAGCGAACATAGTACCAGTAGAAAGTTTTTCTATAGGACGCTGTATACGTATGTTAATGATTAAAATCTTGCTTAGGTAGAAACAGGGTGACATCGACCTATTTATTTCATTGTTCTTTATAAGGTTGATTATGAGCAAAAGGCTACGGGCTTGTTGCTCATATGAGCCACAGGTTCCCAGGAGGCCTAGGCTAACAGAAGATTGTTTTGTCTATTAAAAGAGAGCGGAAATATTTAACTGGTAAAAGAAGTCGCTAGCCTCTCTGGTGGTACCAAGGGAGCAGAAAATGAGGAAGGGGGTGTTGAAACAGTGTGACGGTATGCGCCAACAGGTTGTGAACCCATATAGGGCGAGCTTTCTACGAAACGCGAAGCGATAGTGCTCCGTTTGTGTCCTAAGGAAACCCCCGAGAGCATGTTGAGTAGTGCTTGGTTCTGCGCCCCCTCCCAAGTGGCACCCGGGCACTTGTACCCTCTTGCCCCATCCTAGTTCCGCCACTACGCCCAAGCGAGCTTCGATTAGCGTTAAGCATATGTAAACGTGAAGGGCCGGAGTAAATGCCGAACCTGCTTCATGAAATGTATTCAAGGGAGTCGTGTCGGTCTTGGCCCGTAATAGTCGTGATTCCAGTGGTTCTCACAAAGTTCGTGCTTGTTTTTCACTCATTCTGATGCCCGTGCTACTCACATAACTTGGTATACTTGGATTCGTGGGCCATGATTTGACACGTTGTTTTGTACATGCATAAAAATTCACTTCAGGGTGACCTTTTGAGCACGTGTGCTTCTTCTCAAACATCGCACCGCCGCGGTGGTCTAGTGGCTAAGGTACTCGGCTGCTGACCCGCAGGTCGTGGGATCGAATCCGGGCTGCGGCGGCTGCATTTCCGATGGAGGCGGAAATGTTGTAGGCCCGTGTGCTCAGATTTGAGTGCACGTTAAAGAACCCCAGGTGGTCTAAATTTCCGGAGCCCTCCACTACGGCGTCTCTCATAATCATATGGTGGTTTTGGGACGTTAAACCCCACATATCAATCATCAATTGCTTCTTCTCAAACAAAGCTTTTGCAACGAAACTACGGCATTGTCCTGCGCCTGCCACGACATCATCGTACATTAAGTTTGGAGTGCAAGATTTGAACGGCTAGTTCGATTGCCGCTTTCTGTTTAGTCGAACTAAAAGCCGAAGCTACATTATGAAAGGGGGTTTCGTAATGCAAACGCGTATAGTTTTGAAACAGCCTCCACTTTCCTCACTTTCATGGGTCATATATAATCCTTCTACGTATCAATTTGTAACTTTGATACAAGACTTTATGCTTGCGATAAACAGCGACTCTCTAAATTCGTTTGCTGACTGTCACAGCGTTCGCACTTGCAAAATCGCTGAATGACTTGACCGTCACATTGTACGATATCTTTGCCATCTCAGAATGTTCGCCGCTACTCTTTGGGGGCACTTTCTCGAAATCGAAGTATATGCTTTTGCATATACTTCGTAACGACATATCGTGACACAATGGAACTTTGTAACACAACTTTAGGCTTGCTGATAACATTGAAGCTTTTCAGGTGTAATTCTGGACTGTTCCATCGTAAAGCGGCCTCGAAAAACGAGTGGCCAGTACAAAAAAAAGACTTACAAAGGCTTGCGAGCAGAATGGGAAATATAAATTGTTTGAGGGGGAACCGAACGCAGACACTCTGTGTGGCAGCCAAGCATTGCGACACTCAGTCATGCCATCTCTTGAAGCTTCGGGAAATGAGCTTATACAAGTGTCTAGTTAACAGACATAATTTCACCAGACGCAAGCGTCCAACAACAACCAGTTTTAGAACGGGAACCGCTTGGCGTGCATGTGAACCTGTCTTGGCATAAAAACGCAGGCAAGCTGTTCGACTTTGTGACACCCTGCTTTAATTGTTTTTTTAACCGAGCAAATAATCTTTATCGCATCGATTCTGAAGCTCTCACTTTATTTTTTCAACAGCAATACTGTGCTTAGCGGAGACTTTCATGTCCGGGGTCCGTGGCGACGCAGGTAGTATAATAATCAACTGATATGCGCTAGAGGTATCTAGTGAATCACAATACTCGCTGCTGGTCTGCTAAAAATGAAGAAGCCAGCAGCTAGCCCAACAAATGGGTATTCGCCACAGAAATCTGTCAGGCTCATCAGAAAACTGTTATCATCAACGAGTGTGTGCTCCAGAAATTGTCTAAATCGCGCAACACATTACTTCTACATTTATGTAACAGGCAACAGTTAATTAACCAACATATGGCGTGCGCGTTACCATAGTAACACAACTGTGACGTATACCTTGTGGTTGTAAAATGTGGTGATTATACTAACATCAACGCTTAACAAAGAGTGTCTAATGAAGGGAAGTGATAAAACGTATCTGGAACACTTGCAAAACAGAATTCTGTAACCTGATTTAGGGAAGGCCGTTGTCAGCTGCGCTGTTCCATCAGCGCCCGCGAGGTGGTGCTGACTGTTGTTTTTTATGTTCTTTTTTTCATATCCCACCGGTACCTCGAATTTGGCAAAGGCGTCGCGAATGTCGGTCGGCGACGTGGGAGCGCGATTAGTTTAGCTTTCCCAGTCAATCCCCTGGTCACTGTTATTCTCGCATACATTTCGCGCACAGATAATCTGGTAGCGTTAAGCGCCTGCGTTAGACGGCTTCCGAGCATCTGCCGTATCACTACGCCGCTGCACACTGACCCTCAGGGCTGCTTTGAACTTATGCGAAAACCGTAAGCGCGTAACTCGATCAGTGAGAGGCGTCCGCGCGGACCTTATTCTATAGGTGTCGCCACTGTAGCGAACTCTGCGTGAGACCGGAAGTTCGCGCTTAACTGTGTAAGCGTGAAAGCGGCATTGCTCGTGTATACCGTGTTCCAGCTGAAAGGCCGTTGACCCGAAGGCGCGCTGTATTGCCGACCTGGTTTCCTTATGAACAGTGTAGGAAATAAAAGAGAGTGCGAAGTCGTGTTCAAGGAACCGAGAATCTCTCTTTTAGGGATACTTTTTTCCCCTCTATGCCGTTTAGAAGAGTAAGGTCCGCTATGTGCCAACAGCGTCGCTTCTAACGATGGCGCTTCTCTGTACTAAGCGACGAATAGGTAGCCATCGCATCACGACTGCTCTTGTTTCTACGTCTTCGGCTAATGTAAAAAAAGAAGTTATGATGGACTTCAGATTTTTCTCACATACAAATCCGTAACCACAGTTCTTTGAGTGTGAAAACTTTCGCGTTGTTTACTTAAATACCGAAAGCGTCTCAAGAAGTATTATTGTACGAGTAGTATACACATCAAATGCTATAAACAAAATTTTAACATGAATTGTACACTGTCAATTTAGCTTAACTCTTTAGAAAATGTGTAAGAACGAGAGATATATATATATATATAGCAAGGAAAGGCAGGGAGGTTAACCAAGCTTGGTGTAAAATGGAAGAACACATATAGGATGCAAAAGAACATATAAGGGAAAAGTGATATTATAAATGCTTGTTATGTAGTTTGAACTTTCTAGGCGCCAGATGAACTCGCCTTTTAGCCACCTCATGCAGCGTCTGTGGTGACAGCCTGAACATGTGTTGAGTGTGTCACATGTCTCAACAGTAAGTGTGGCGTGTCCTTGATATTGAATTGCCTCATAGTGAAACATTTCAGTATAGCTAGAGAAAAGTATCTACTAAGCGCATTCGGCAACAATGTTTAACGATGGCAATATTCAATAACAAGGCAACAGCGTATACGTTCAATTCTTTTGTGGCGCCTTCTTGTTTAGAGGAATTAAACGCTAAGCTAGTCAAGGATAAAGTATAAAAGACGGTATGTGGGCAAGAGAGAACTCTGAAAAATGTCAACGCCATGCTTTTGTTGTCCGGACTCTTTTGTTGTAATAAAGAAGTCCGCCAAACAAAGAATACGCGCCAAACACAGTCGTATACAGCTGTGTTTGGTACGCCTATACAGCGTCTTTTAGTATGAGCCAACTCTGTTTTCTTGCTTTGCTTGGGTTGAAGTACAGGCTATTTCCATCAATATCCCTCGCCTCTCATTTCAGTATAATTAACGCCTTGAACTCGCCAAGCCGGCTGAAAAGTAAAACGTTTATTGCTGAGAAGAAAGTTGTTCGGCCGTCCTGTGCATCCCGTAATTGTGATCTATATAGCAGGCACACGCACATGCTACGCTCTAGGTAATTGCTTTTTAAGCAGTGTCCCCAAGACATCAACTCTCCAACGCTTCTCGGCTGTTGGCCCCAGGCGCTCGATGGTTCGATCCGCTGAATTCCTCTCAGTCTTTTCAGAGGACGCAAAAGATAGCCAAAAGGAATGTGCTTGGCAAAGTGGGGCGCGCCGCTGTGTTTATATTCGAGCCTCTTGGTTGGCCTTGACTCCGCAAATTATGCTGAATGCTTAGCATTGCGGCGGCGAGCAGAGAAGCCCCTAATTGCGAGTCCATTTTTCTCCCGTCATCCTCCCCTCTGCATCGTATGCAGGTGTCTTTCTTTCCTACCAAGGCATTTCCTCCTAACGCTTCGACTGCGCACGCAGGGAAAGTTAGGCTGATTGTTATACACTAATGCGCGGAACTCTCTTGAACCTCGTTGGAGATGTCTGTATGTACGCCGTGTACTCGGGTAGACCCTTCTTGCCTTGGATGCGTGATACAGGCGTAACCTGCGACCACTGTGGCTTTGCTGAGCTTATAAATGCGGGCTGAATGGTTCAGCGATGTTGGGCTGGGTTACATTCTTCCTTTGCCGTTGTCTTTACATTGGCGGTAACATTCGCTTGGACGGGGCTCGATCCTGCTGTGTGCTTATACTAATTCGCTTTTCACTTTCTCGGTCTCCCAGCTAGCGTGTACTGTAATTGTCTCAGCCCTCCTGCCTTCCTACCAGCCAACCGACCATCCCTGGGCGATGGCGCATGGACCCCTGCGTGCGTCTATAGGTCAAGAAAGTGGTCCTTGTATTAGCCATTATCGTCATCTAGCATGTGAGCAGCTTTCGAAGGGACGAATGCGTGCACTTGTGAGCACGTTTCGCTTCATGCGCTGCGTGTCAGCTTGGAAATAATCGGTGGAGACCATTACTAGCTTTCTGTCAGTATCGCGGAATACGCAGTTCCGGCTCGTCTTCAGCAGCCTTTGATCAAAAGTAGCTGCCTTTTGAATGCACTTGAAAAGAACACGCAACTTCTGCGTAAGCAAATACATGCGGCTGATTGACGGAACGAAATATGAAAGTGAACTGAAGTCTGAGTTAGAGTTCATTATGTTTAGTGAGGATAGTATTTGCAGTATGAAAGTTTACATACTTTTCATTTCTGGAATGGAAGACACTCCAAAACCATTTAGTTTTGTCAGGTTTATTGAAAAAAAAACATACAAAAAAAACGGAGTGACGAAATGAAGTTTAAGGCTCGCGCGTGTTCGAGTGGTTGTCGTAATTTCGTCTCTCACTGCGCCGTGCACGCTCTCAGCCACATTACACCAACTGCTTTTTTTTGGGGGTTGTTCATCTCCGTCTTGATCAGGGCGGCCTTACGCAGCTCGTTTTCGTATAGTGCTTTCTCTATACGCCTGCACAGAATCACCGATGCTTATTTTATCTCAGCGAGAATCGGCGCTTCTCGCTTCCTATTACTATCGCATTTATTTCGGCTTTCGTCATAGATTCGCCAACGAGTTGTCGAAAGTAGATTGCGCACTAAGATTTTTCGCAGGCTTATAACTTCAGTAAGGCTCGTTTTGTGCAATATTTGTAGTATTTGTCACGTCGTTTTTTTTCTTTTTCGTCAAATGTTCAAATATTGGGAGCATGGTGATCGTGCACTTAGTTGATTTCTCTCAAGTGTCTTCTTGTCTGCCTGGTGCTCTGGCAGCTTGCTGGCCGATTGCATATGTATATGAAATCAAGTTACGGGCTAACGAATACGAACTTATTAGAAATACAGTCCTGCATCACTAGCCTTGCAAGCAGGCGCTGGTGATATTACACGTAAAACGCGGAGGAGACCGTAGCTGCCGCAGAAATGCCGTGAGTGACGGTGAGGTAGGCATAACAAATAGCGATGTTAATTAGATCGTGTATATTGCTTTATACTATCTGCTAGTGCGCTAGTTAGGGACGATATCGACGTTATTAGAGTACTACTGCATAGTTTTTTCACCTCTATGCTCGCAGTTCACATGCATAGATGACCGCCTGTCTGTGCTAACGGAGTGGACCCGTGGATTGGATAATCAAATTAGAGGGACGAGATTTTTTGTTTCACGTCTTGATAAGGAGCGTACCATTTATGCCGTGACTGTGCTTTTCAATTTGTAACGCGTGGGCTGTTTCTAATGGAAGCGTATACTTTAAGATAAAGTGCATGCCCCTTAATGTTAATCAATAGTTCCAACCAATGACTCTCTTCAGCGGTGTGTCGCAGCAGGTTTATGCGAGGAACTTCGCCTTTATTTCATTTCGACAGCCACCTTGCAACGCTTTTCGTGCATTTATTTAGGATTATGATTGGGATGTTGTGGGTAGCTGGCGGATCTATAGCTTTGCATAATTTGCATGCATTTCTTTATCACTGCCATATATAAAGGTATTGCAGTGATCAATGTGTTGGATCATTGCAACTTCTGTTGTTTCAGGTCGCCTTACTTGAATACGTGGATTCAAAAGTATACACATAGGCACATATTTTTTTCCGGTTGCGTAACTCGTGTAGCCGCCAGCCTCACGTACTTATTCGCGGGAACGAACCTACTTCTTACCGCGCAGCGTATGATCAATGATTTATCGCTCCACGTGCCTCGTTTTCCCTCGCCGTCCAGCCCGTATTATGCGGGCCCACTCGTGTAAGCGCAAAAGCGTAAGTACACATTCACTTCAAATCGAACGCATCACCGGTGTGTTTGTCTGTAAGGAAACTCGCTTGACCACCTTGAAAACCGACTTGGGCCTCGCCCGCCCCGAAGGCAAAGTATCAGTAGTAGTGTAGTCTTGGTCTCTTCGAGTAGTTTATCCAAAGCAAAGGAAATGGAGTATCGTAGTAATGAGAGCGCTGACCCGGAGAAAAGGGGCAGGTGCGTGCGTGCGCTGGTTCATTAGGCGACGACGTTCCCCTCGTGCGCTCCCTATGCCTTAATTCTTGCCCGGTGTGCGGCCTTGCGTCTTTGCGGCGTACCTGGTCGACTCCGCCTCGCCGACTTTTAGCCCGCCCTTGACAGTCAGAAGGCGATGGTTACGTGCCCGCGGAGAAATCGATCGACTTCTCGATACGTCTCCCTTTCGATTCGCTATGCGTTGTCTTGTGCTAAATCGGTTTGGGCTGGTAATATCGGACGATACCATAAGCGTGCGTAGTGTTCTCCTTCAGGGGGTGCGGGACGAATGTTCGTCGAAAACACCCCCCCCCCCCTTTACTATTAAGTCAATGTATGGGACAGATCTTCCGCCCCGCCCCCTTCCCCCTATCTGCGTGCCTACAGACAAATCAGCGTCTATTTATTCAGTAGGAATTATGCTGGCTGATACTGAAGATAACCAAGGATGAACCTTTGTTTTTCTGGGTGATCGACTGAGTGTGTCAAAAAGACCGTCCGGATTTCAATCCATTTTCGCTTTCTCGTCGGTGTTCTCTGGCGGGTGTCGTTTAACGCGCAGTCGGACGAACGCAAGGGCAAACGATGTGGACAGAAAGAACGCTATTTGCGTTCACGTCCTTCTTTCCCGTGTTCATCTTACTATACATGTGCAATGGTTCCCATCACAGGTGCGCGCAAGAACTCGCCAGACAAGAAGTTATTACAAGCTCACATGCCTTCTTAAGCAAACAAATATTACTGCCTCCTAGATACTTTGACGAATTGTGGTGTGACTTTTCGTTTGTCTTTTCTCTGTTACTTCACCACATTAAACATGGCTATGCCTCACCGACTTAGAGTTGCACTTACGAATGACTGCGAATTCTTAATCGCCATCGCTGACAGCGCAAGCGTCAGTAGCTTTAAAACATCTGTTTCATCCTTCAGCATAATAAATTTTCGGAACCTCATACCTCTTCTGTGTGTAAGCATTTCTGAGTTACCTATGAGCAGGAAACCTTGCGACTGACTTGACGCTGGAGTGCCCTTTAGGAGTGCGTGGTATAGTGCAAGTATACGAACTTTTTCTTTAATCGTTACATTTCGGCCCCTTATTTTCTTTTCCCAGTGCATATAGCCAACCAGGCTTAGCATGAGATCCATTCCTGCTGCTACATCAGGTCTCTCTACCTCTGTCTCTTACTTACTTACCGAACCCCTATCGCATTAGGGTTATTTCATCGCGTATCGCTTAATGCAACATGAGTATTTTTTCAGCCGTCGATTGAAGGAGCGCACTCCCATGAGCCGTGTGGGAACATTATTGGTACCCATTTTTTATTGATTATTGGGCATTAGTGGTGATATCGGGTACCAATTGAGTATCATACAGTAGGTATCTTGCTTTCAGAACTAAAACATAACCAATTTAACAAAAAAACAAAAGTCGAAGCGTGCTCAAGTCTGAAGATTTCTGTATAGAGCATAAAGTTTGGTAGAATAAATCTTCATTTGCTCGCCAACGCTTGCTTTTCTCAATCTTTTTGCTCCTTTTGCTTTATTGCTGAGTGTACCATACATTTAGAGACAATTCTCTCAGCTTTTCATGGAGCAGCAGTACCAGTATGCCTCGGCGTGGTCCTATTTGCTTTGCTACAGTATTTATCAGTCATTACAGCAGCCTCGAATATACTTGCAGAGACGCTTTATGTTAAATTAAACAAGATGTTTTGCTCATGGTGTTCAGTCTCTACCTTCGTGTGCGATTTCGCTTTCCATGTCAGTTCTTGGGGGCGTTGCCACTTCTGGTGCCGTTTCAATTCCGTGACTCCAACGCGAGCGCAGAGTTCTGTGCATGCTCGAAAGGCGACTAATATGTGCTTATATTCGCTGTGTCTACAGCACCTTCATGCGCGAGCACTGGCAAATGCACGGAAAAGTTGTGGCATTGCCTCGTCTGTAGAGGAGGGCCGGGCCGTTGATGGAGGCAACTTCGTTTCCGAATGTGATGGCAGTTTGCTCTAATGGACCGTGCTTGCGCGCGCTAGCCTTTTGTACGACTCATTAGGAAGAGGTCATTGCGCGCTGCAGCGGGTGGGTGCGGGCCGGATTACATAGAAGTGCACTTTGCTGGACTCGAGGCAGCTGGAACGATGCGTAAGGAGGAGGAACTCACGATCGGCAGTGGTCGACTGGGTCGACGGACGCGTGCGACGAAATCACTGTATGGCGGCAGTTGAGGCGGGCAGCTAGAAGAACACGGTGCTCGGTCAGGCGCACCTCCTCCTTTTGGGGTCGTCCGCTGCATACAGAAGTGTGTCGAACTGCAATCATATGCGCATGTATCAATAATGTTCCGAATACAAGAACAGTTGTAGAGCCGTCGAATCTTAATGTTTGCGAGAGCTGCATGCATCAATTGAGCGACGCTGCGCAGCTTGTACATACACTGTGAGCCCTCATCGCTCCTTGTTCAGCACTCTATAGAGACTAAATACAACTTAAAGAACGTTTCGATGCATATGGTGCATTTTGATATTGCGTATAGCTTCCGTGCTATAATAGCTCTTGCCGGCGCGTCGAATGTGGTCCCCGCCTTTTGGCAAGAGGCTTCACCGTTAGAGAGCGCTGTGTGTACTTAGCCTGTGCATTTATGGGTGATTTCTTAATGTTGAGAAATAGTTGTTTTCCGTTCGGGATCTTTTTTCCCCTCGCTGGAGGTCCATATAATATACACTGAATATCACTGTGAGCCGTCAGGGTCAAATGGACATACGTGTAGGACCTCGATCTGAATGTTGCAGCGCGCACGTCTGCGCGTGGAAGCGCATTCGTCAGTGGAGCAGCTGATGAGAGAGTACGTGCCGTGCAGAGCATGATTTTTAGTGCAATGGTCTGAATGTCTCAGTTTACTCCGGTGCACCTTATGATCAAGCCTTAGTGTGGGTCCCATTGGTAATAGAAATGGGTTTGGACGTTGACAGTAACTGCGGCTCATATATTGTTCTTGCCGACTCTGCATGAAAGCGTCAGACTATATATATATATATATATATATATATATATATATATATATATATATATATATATATATATATATATATATATATATATATATAATATCCCATTCACGTCGCGATAAAAAGGCTTGAATCTATCGCTGTAGTGCATTTTTTTTTCTTAATCAGAATATTACCACAGGTTCGGGCCACTGGTCCGTCCTTTTAAAAATATTGTGCCATGTATCACTCCCTTATGCGTTGTTTTTTTTCTATACTGATTCTTAAGATGAAATTGAGATTGTTGTGCGAAGTGGCCACCTGTTCCACTTGCTGGGCGCCGAGCGTTGACCACTTTTATCATTTCATTCCATAACGGCAGCTTGCTTCGCGCCAGATTGTTCTCTATAAGGGCTGCGAAGAACTCTTCACCGATAAAGCCCGGGGATTAATTTTTGAACGTTGGAAAAAAGACAGCCGTGCGTAAAAGAACGGACTCGGGGAAAGAAAGGAGAGAAATCGAGAATTCAGTTGATGTTTCTGAAAGGAAAAACAGAAATAAACGTAGATATACAAGAGATTTTGCAGGCTGAAAGTGGAAGTACTGCGAAGTGCGCTGACAAAGGATGCGTTGAATTCGGCTGCTTTGAAGCGAGCAGCTCATGCTCGGGAGTTCCACTGGCGGCATTCAGTTCCGACGAAAAGCGTGGGCTAAGTGAACGCATTGGAGCGTTGGAACCTGTACTTACTTATGCGATTCTTAAAGAAACGAAGAGAAAAGTGAGCCCCGTAACTGTCTGCATCAGAGTGCGACACTTCAACAGTAGCTCACGAGGTATAGGGGTAAGGAGGGATTAAAAGAATATGATTATAGGTATAGAGATGGATGGGGGGGGGGGGGGGGCGTTGCGTAGGGACAGCGACACCCAGAACCAAGCAGAAGATAGGAAAGATGGACGCGGTCGCAGGAGTCCGCGGACGGGGCACCACTCAGCGAGAGCTCTTGTCGGCGGCAGGAGATGGCGTAGGGCGAGCCAGTCAGCCAGAGCTGCACTGTAGTCGGAGATCGCGGGCGCACAACCGGTCGGCACGAAATCCAGAGAGCGAGTTAATGTACAACGCAGTTTAGTGTCTGCTACAGATTAAGGACTCGATGGTCACGATAGGCTGGGCTGGCATTGATGGATGACCTATGGGGGAGAACCTGACGTAATGAATTCCGAGCACAGACACGTGATGCTACAGCATCGCTGTCACCGGTGGTGCGATCGCGTGAGTCACAGCGAAAGTAATACATCGTCCTTCATTGGATAAACCTGCTTATCGGAATGTCAGTGTTAAGCACTTTATTGATTACTCTGAATAAATAAGTGTGGAACAAAGTCAAAGACGGTGGCCACGTAGGCGTGTTAGTATTGCATTTTATTACTGCGGAATAAATTTGCTGTACACTACGACACTTGCTAACGGGAATACTGATGGATCTTTCTGAATAAATGATATATCCTAATTTAATCGTAGTTGAATACATTAGCGCGCAGTTCAAAATTCGCTGGAGTTAAGAGTAGAGAATCAAAGTGACTTGACCGAAGGGATCTACATTGTGGTGCCTAGCTACAATTTCACAATTTCGTTGCAGTTCAAAATAAGCCACCAATAACCTAATTATCGGATCTGTGAAACGAATGAACGATGCTGCTTTAGAGGAACGTTTGACTTCCGGCCTATCTGTCTACGCATACTACATGCAAAAAAAGGTGACTCGGTGAACTCACAACAGAGGGAGAAAAAAAAAACCTACCCACTCTCTTGAGTAGTCCTAATGGCGAGACAGAAAACGCCAGGCATAACAGAATCAATATGACGTCTTCTCTTCCTCTTTTTGTCCTTTTTCACTCTCTATAGATAACTCGGTTTCCATTCCGCTGTTCCAATTGAATTAGACGGTCTTCCAAAATGACATGGAAGCTAGAAAGCAAACTCTGTTCTGAAATGTGGGCTATACCACGAACTGTTATGTTAGTATTCGGCGCGGTGCTCCAGCCATTAGTCGGGCCTTTCTTTCAACACTGTCTGGCTCCGCACAGAGCACCCGAATAATTCAATTTACAGTGCCGCAGCGCTGACATTAACAACGTAGGTTCCTGAAGTGCTTTTGTATTCTATGCTGCATTCTTGGCTGTACTATTGGTTCTCTGAATTTCGGTTTTCAAAAACACTTATAATTTTGTTTTTGTTGAGAAACAATGTATAACTGTAGCGTCGGGGTGAATTCATTTGACAATAGAGCCCCCCCCCCCCCGGTGGGGGTGGGGGCTAGGGAATGTTCAGACATGTATTTGTTTGAAATACAAGTGCGGTGATTGTAATGTAAATTAGGATGGCGAAATAAAAGTCGAGGAGACATTCCCCTCTGTGAGGTTGAATGACCAGCCATGCTATTCAGAACACTGCACATTGCCAACACAGAATTTTGAACCGTAGCCTAGCACGCACCCTTGCAAGGCGAACCCGAAATGACTGTCCGGAAAGTCCCCCTTTAAATTTAGTGCGTGCCAATCTTGAGTTTTCAATGAGAGAAGGACGCTTCATTTTTAGCCTCATTTTTCGTCTTGGGACATGTGCCGTTTCGTCTAGCTTGCCACATGCGGTTGGCGCGTCGTGCGTATTCTTAGTGGATTTATGCTTCCAGTATATTCCCTTCTACGTTTTTAGTTAACCAGTGAAGAGTAGGAAGCTTTGTGCAGTTTCTGCGGTGCATAAGATTTTTCTTTTTGACAAGCGGAAAACACATAAAGTACTCCTCTAAACAGAAAAAAAAAAGATTCAGGTGCGATGCTCCAGTTGTTCCGCCGTGGTGACAAACTTGAGATCCGCTTTTCCAGGCTTTCGTGCAAGTGCATTTGTTCATAACATTTTGCATTTGTCAGTTAGTGCGTTCACCACAATCTGTCATATCCCCTGATCAATGTGAAGCGTTCGAGAGTCGAAATATACGGCAGCTGGGCGATAGCCGTATTGCTGAGAAATTCGCATACTTTTTTGATATTGATCAATAGTTAGTCAACGTGTACATCACTTTTCAAAATATTTGTCAAACTTTATTTGTGATAAAGCAGTATGAAGTGTAGTCCTTTCTCCGCCTGTGTTCCTTTTCGTAGTGTTTATATATATATACTCACTCATTCAATTTTTGTAAACCTAAGTGAAGATCCAATTTGTGTGCACTGTCCAATGCCCCTTTTCCTTCCTTCTACTACGTCAAACACACTGCATCAAACAAAGCGAAACAAGCAGTAGACGAACCCTTTAGTGCTTGCTAGTTTCAGAGCGGCTAAGCAGACTGGCGTCGTCGTGGAAAGTTCTGGTTTAAGCACCATGGTCAGAATGCGTGACGGATCACGAAAGAACCGCCCCGCCATTGTGGTCGTTCCGGACGTCTCACCTCAAGAACAATGAATGACAGCGCCCGTCTGCGAACGAAGGGAGGGTGTGGACCACCTTTCGCCCGAGTTTACGCCTACATGCCGCCGCATCCGGGCAGGAAGATAACGCCCATCAGAACCTCTCAAGTTAGGCGAACATATTCGTTTAACGTCCTCAGGTCATGGCACTAACGCCAAATTCTCGGATTTTACTTGCAGGCTGACCTGCCACTTGTTTATAGTGGCTGCTCTGAATTTGAAGCTGATGAGACAGTTGCTAGACGAGCTTTAATACTTCAACAGGTTGCTTGTTGCACCGCGTTGATCCAGTAGTTATGGTGCATGTCTCCTGATACTAATGTCGCGGCTCGAATTCTAGCATCATCAACATCATCATCATGATCATCATCATCAGCCTAAGTCCACTGCAGCACAAAGGCATCTACCATGTTCCGCCAGTTAACTCGGTCCTGTGCTTGCTGCTGCCAATTTATACCCGCAAACTGCTTAATCTCATCTGCCCACCTAACCTTCTGTCGCCCCCTAACCCGCTTGCCTTCTCTGGGAATACAGTTAGTTACCCTTAATGACCAGCGGCTATCCTGTCTACACGTTGTTAGGTTTGGCCTGTGGATTCATCTCTCAATCCCTTCGGCGCCCAGTCTTACCAACGCTGTCAAGTATTTGAGTGATTGTCCCGACCAGGTGGCGGGCAGAGGCGAGTCCCGTCCTTCAAGTGCGGACCCTTTGGTCGTCCCTTCGAGCAGCAGCGTGACTGATGACCTCGTCGACTCGTCGGGCGACAGGAGGGCTGGCTTCGCCCGGCGCCGGAGCTGACCGAGGAGCGGCGCTCCCTTTTGATCCCCATTCACCAGGCCGACCGGCAGACTCCCTATGCTCGTCATGCATTGTACGTGCTAGCCGGAGGGCGAGACATCGTGTCGCCAAGACGCCGCTAACCATTCGAGAGAGGCCAACAGAGACAGCACATTCCTGGAGGAGACCAACGGCCACCGCAAATTACCCCGCTAATTGAGCGAACAAAATCGGCGGACCCTTTGAAGTATGCTGCCAGGATCGTGGAAACTCTCAAGTGGCGGCACACACACGACTCGGAAGAGCACTGCTGGCGCCACCACCGTGCAGTGTTCACGTGGACCTTGCATGCTCGCCCCCCTCACCTGTGTGTGCGTGATTGGTGTTCGACTCTGAGAGGAGGAGCCCGACAGGGCATAAAACGAAGCAGCAGAGTGCTGGACGGAGCTCTCTGAACCTGGCTGTGAACTATGTAGTGTTCAACCACCACGCTCGTGGTTTGTAAAACCACTATCCCTTCTTTTCTGTAAATATGTGTAAATAATGTGTCATAAACCTCTGTTATGTTTTCCCGTATCCTCCTGCGTTCCTCCTTTCGACCTGAACAACTGATGGCAGCGGCGGGTTGTCATCCTCAGCGAACTTCCTCCTCCTTCCCATCTCTAACAACGTTACATGCCGAGCCAATGTCCATTTCCTCTTCTTGATTTCAACTATGATATCCTTAACCCCCGCTTGTTTCCTAATCCACTCTGCTCTCTTCTTGTCTGTTAAAGTTACACTTACCATTTTTTCTTTCCATTGCTCACTGCGTCGTCCTCAATTTAAGCTGAACCCTCTTTGTAAGTCTCCAGGTTTCTGCTCCGTAGCTAAGCACCGGCAAGATACAGCTGTTATATACCTTCCTCTTGAGGGATAGGGTCAATCTACCTGTCATAGTTTGAGAGTGCTTGCCGAATGTGCTCCACCCCATTCTTATTCTTCTAGTTACTTCAGTCTCGTGGTTCGGCTCTGCGGTTATTACCTGCCCTAAGTAGACATAGTCTTTTACAACTTCAAGTGCACTATTACCTATCTCGAAGCGCTGCTCTCTTCTGAGGTTGTTGTACATTACTTTCGTTTTCTTCAAATTAATTTTAAGACCCATCTTTCTGGATCTTTCTGCTCTCTTTGTCTAACTCCGTATTCATGAGTTGCAATTCGTCCCCTGAATCACTCAGCAATGCAAGGCCATCGGTGAAGCGCAGGTTACTAAGGTACTCTCCATTAACTCTTATCCCTAACCGTTCCCATTCTAGGCCTCTGAAGACCTCCTGTAAGCACGCGGTAAATAGCATTGGTGAGATTGTATCCCCCTGCCTTACACTTTTCTTGATTAGTATTCCGTTGCTTTCTTTATGAAGCACTATCGTAGCAGCTGATCCCATGTATATTTCTTCCAGGATGGTTATATATGCTCGAATTCCAACTGGCCGTATTTCTATGAACCCAGACTGAGGAAAATGGAGGAATTTCGACGCTGCAGGCACATTAAGGTCATGTTGAAGAATCCTATAGGGTCAAAATTTCCGGAGCCACTGCGGCGTTTCTCGTGGTTACATCGAAATTTCGGGACCTTAAATCCCAACAATCATTCTCACGCTTTTACAATAATGTTCTCGATCTGTCCTATTTCAACGTTCTCGCTCTATGCTGATGGTTCGCCAACTATCCGGTATCCTGCTTATGTGCTCGCTTTCACGAATGTCCTCACGACATGCATGTACTCCACGGTAAATGTTAATTTTGAATCGGTTAATGCATGGCCCTTCTAACTTAACGAACGTCCGCCGCGGTGGACAGCTGGCTGCAGTGCTTGGCTGCTGATCCGGAGGTCGTGGGTTCAATTCCGGCCGCGTCGGTTGGAGGTGATAGTGTAGAGGCCCGTGTACTGTATGCAGTGTGCGGTGTCAGGGCATGGTAAAGAACCCCAGATGCTCGAAATTTCCTGAACCCTCCACCATGGCATCTTTCATAATCGTATCGTGGTTTTGGGACGCACAACACCCGATAATAACATAACCGACGCATGTACGTATGTTTTTAGTGAAAGGGTCGGCAAAAAGGAAAGGCACGGAGGTCTATAGCCTTCGTTTGTCTTAACTGCCCTACACAGGCGAAGTGAGGCTAAGGTAGATCGCAAAAACTACCACAGCCTGATACTTTATTGCCATCATTTATTTTTCTGAAGAATCTTTTAGGAAGCACCCCTAGTGACTGGTTAAAGGGGAATTAGAAAGTATCCAGTCAGCGGGCGTGTTTAGGTCCTAAAAGGGGTCGCACTCACGGAAATCATTTCGCTCCTGCTTTGCCGCACAATACTTGATGAAGTTGAAAAAAAAAAGCGCTGTTGTTTTCAATTCAAGCTTCGAGAATCTTACGATAGTCCTCGTATTTGAATTGGTGTTCCATTTACCGTTGACGTAAGAGCAAACGCTTGCGCGGACGGATGTTTGCGCACAGCCTCTATAGGCAACGCAGCTTTTCACTCAACGATCGAATATAGCATCGCCTCTGAGAACACAGCCTGCGTGCAGCTTTCTTGTCCTGCCATCCAATCGCACTTTTTGTCAGCCGAAGGGAATCGAGAGAGGCTTAGACGTAAATAAATAGGCAAGAGTGTGGGCAAGGAGAGGAAAGTTTATCCCCCCCCCCCCCAATTCAGTTTTATTTGTTCGCTTGAAGCCCCTGTAAGTAGGTGTGCCGCTGTGGCGCGCTCGCTTGTCGCGTGCTAAGTCCGTCTGATAGAACAGAATCAATGAGCCCTGATTTTCCGTCATGAATAATTCATATCTGTCTAGGGCGCCTCATCATCCATCTTATCGGTTTGTCTTTTTTTTTCTAAAGTGCTCTCACCGTTGTCGTTTGTTTCTTCACATACCTCCACGTTCGCGGGAAGAACACTCTTATCGATGACAACCATTGAAAGCTACGGGCATACGTGGTGCGTCCTCTGTAGTTACGGTCTTTTGTGCTTACTAGAAGCTTCCTCATGGCTGCCGCATAGCCGTGCGCGAATCCATCCGGAGGTCGCTGGATCGAATCCCGGCCGCGGAGGCCGCATTTCAATGGTGGCAAAGTGGCAGCGGAGGCCCTTGCACTTAAAGAAAGTCGGGTGGTTGAAACTTCCGCAGCCCTCCACTGCGTAGCATGTCATAATTATATTGCTACGTGCCAGTAGCATCGAGGCGAAAGAGACGAAAAGGGGGACGACAGAGAATAGACTGGCGCGAGCTTATCGTATCGACAGCGCTGCTTGCTCGTAAATACATCTGTACTTACTCCTTCAAGGTGATATCTTTCCCGTAACGTAATCGGGCTTTTTTTGGAAAAGGAAACCCCGGCATTTACTTCATTTACTTATTACGCGTGAATCCTGCAGTAGCACATCAAAATATTCGACGCCTACATTTGAGTTCGTGTGAGCTGACACATCCATGCGGCATATTGATGAAAGCCTTCCCGGCCCTTATATACAGGGCGTTCCAATTATCACGCAGCAGGATTGAATAAAAAAAAATGAACGCCGTTACGCAAACCAAGCCATATGTTCGCAGTATATAGTTTAGTAAATAAAAGAGCCAATTTATAATAAATAAATAATAAATCATAGGTAAATAAAGAGCCACTTGGCGAATCTGCGGAGGGTGAAAGACCGTCACCAATTGGCTTATTTGTCCCCCGCTTGCGTGCGATAGGGGTCCCGGCACGTGCGTTGCGGCTGTGCGGGAAGCGCGTGGAACGGCCCTAAGGGGGCGCCCCTTTCTCCTCCGCTGCCCCCATCGTGCGCACATCTATAGCTTTTACCTTTGTATGCGCAGAGACAACCTAGAAATGGGGCTTCACTTCTGAGTCTTCGCACTTTACAAAGAACAAGCCGCGTCGCATCTACAGGGTCCACGCACTTCCAACAACCGTATTCACCAGTGTTAGCTTCTCACAACATCAGTTCCGGATCGATGAGAGTTAAGAACGAAAGAAAACGTACCCGGCCCCTGTCTGTATAATGACACCCCTTACGAACAAGCCGGCACATGAAGGGCTTTCATAGAACACCGAAGCACCAGTAATTTACTTTCATTGCGTGTCCTCCTCGCTGCCCCCACTGCAACAGGCCCACGCCGCCGAAGATGTGCTGCAAGAGGAAAAAAATCTCATCGGCGTGTTGAACGCCGGAAACCGCGACGTCGAAGCCATAAAAAGAAGCGCGCGGTGGCGGCGGCGCGCGTAATCGCCGCCTGCGTTCGATCGACGAAACCTCGACGATGCTCGAGCTTTTTACGAGGAATTTCTGGGCGGAGTCGGTAGACGTGCCCGGGCTGCCGGCGGCTCCTGAATTACGACCCCGCGCTTGGTAGCGGCAAACCTGTTTTCGGCTTCCTGTCTACGTTGCCGGTGCACGCCAGAGGCATCGCGTGACGAGTCGTAGACGCAACCTCTTTCAACAGTGAAGCACATTGTTTCCTTCAACATTTAATGCAGAGAACAATGGCGCAGCGATCGTTTAGTCTCTATGGGATGATCTTAGATTTACCTAGTCTTCGTGCTTGCGCGTTCACTTGTTTTTACTTTTGTTTCGCATGAAATAAGGGTCCGTTGTGGACCTCGCGAGCCGATTTGAATTTGTGAGCCTGAATGAATCGCGGTGCCCCAGCGGAGCATCTGAACTTTCGTAGGGCTTTGTTTTAGGATAAAGCGACTATTGTCCATCATTCTCGTGCTCGCTGATGCGCCATGCATTGCAGCTCCCATAGACACTAGCATCTATGGCTCGGCGAACTCGCTCATTAGCCGTCTCACTCAGACTCAGACCGAGCCGTGAGTCTGAATAAGTCCGGGTGAGCAATATTTTCATGAGTCGGAGTCCGAGTGAGTTCGGACTAGGTAAATTTCGGTCTGAGTCGAAGTGAGTCCAAAGCGCAAAATCTATTTCTTGGGCGAGTCTGAGTGAGTTCCACTTCCTTCGCGGACCTATGATGGTCCGATCTAGTCATCTTTAGCACTACTATCGGCCTTGCCTGGATTGAAGTTTATACTCACGTCTACTCTCACGTATTCCAAAGCAGTCGTTCATGCTCCGTTTCAATATTCATTATTTAGAGGCGTGAAATACGTAAGAAAGTGCCTTCACCCCCCCCCCCCCCTTACAAACTATTCGAGGGAATTTTTTTATAATGCCTTATGTTGTCATCCCATCGAAAAAAATGACTTTATTTGTTTGGCAGCACTCGGAACTCGTTTTCGAAGATACCATGTCAAACGGCACCAAGAAGAGCACCGACTAACATGATATATTGGTGTTCACAGCATTGACACCAAGGTCGAAGAAGCTCCATCTGGGCTGCCGGACTCATGAGTCGATTCACTCAAGCTAAGAACGAGCTGCGAGTCTGAGTGAGTTCGTACGAATGATGCTCTGATGAGTGTGGGTACGAGTGAGTCCGTCTCAGGAAAATTTTTGTTAGAGATTCCGAGGAAGTCCAAAGATCAGAATATATTTCTTGAGTGAATCTGAGTGAGCTCCACAAGTTTTGCCGACCTATGGACACCAGTGCAATATTTCCCTTTAGTGTTTTATTATGAAACCCTGTGATAAAGTGTCGCAGCCGGTGCACATGGTGAGTGGTATACGCACATGTCTTATCATGTGCGAAATCACTGCTCCGGTATGAAAGAAGTTGCATTAAAATGTGTTCCACGCGCAAAGTACGTATAGTCAAGTATTTTATGTTCGATCATCACGCGACTTGACTGTAGTGCGTCGCTCTTTAGAGTCACCGATAGCTTTTACAATTGCATCGTTCTCCTTCGACATTCAAGCCGCTTACAACCCAATATGACATTTTTTGTTGTAATTCTGGGATTGCACATGCCTTTTATGTAGGTGTCCTCTTCATAGCGTACAACACTTACCGTATTCCATGCTGAAAAAAACTTAACATTGAGCAACATCACATTTGCGGTCGTATTAACGTGATTACAGACCCTAGTCGCCATTAGATTTTCACATTATGTGCGGATAGCTCTTTAGATACCTTTTTAGGTCACTACAAGCTTTCTAATACTTTAGAGCAATGGGAGGCACAGCTCGCCAGCTCTGACCCAGAGGTGCAGCTTGCACTTGTGCGTCACGTCAGGCAGGCGGCAGCCAGTGGAGCCCTTGACTTGGGGCCCCTCCCATCAAGCTCATGACCCCTGTCCCAAACCCTTGCAAATAGTTTTTCTTTCCTTCTTGCTTTTCCACAATTAAAGTTTACTTAATTTTTTCCCATTCTCTCTTTATCGCTAGAGATGATCCATCGATGGCTTCTTCTAAGGTTCTCTGGGAGGTACTTGATTAAAAAAAAACTGGATTTGAACGCTTAATTGTCGCCGACGCTTCAAAGGACATGCCTATTGGATTTTTTTGCAATATTTTCCACTCACGAAGTTACTGTCTGTGTTATACATACATTCTTATATTGAATTCTGTAAATCAAATTGCGATACACACAAATTCCAAGCTTTTTTCTTTTTTGTTTTTTTTTTGTTTTTGGCCAATTTATGAAGTGGGGCTTGCTCGGTCCACCACACAGCTCACGTTTCGTTTCACTAGCGTGCCGCTGCAATAGCCGCCACATCTGAACGTAACTCAATTGTCGTGTACGGTTCCTTGGCGAACTTGAAATATAATTATCCGACATTCGCGCGAATAATAGTCCTGAGGCGGAACTGTTCTTTCAATACTATTCATAATCTAACTAGGAGAAACCGGCGTATGTTGTGGGGCATTCCCTGCCTGTATGATTTTTTTTTTGTTTCGTACGCGCATTAGGTTCCCCCGTAATTTCTGAGCCCCTCGAGAAAGTCATTAATTACAGTTCCTCTCGACGTACTTTTGCCCGTTCTTTCGCCTCTGTCGTCGTGCAGTCGAGTGATATTCGTCTTCATTATTCTGCGAAAAAGGGCGTCGAGATAGATGTGTTCGCGCACGAGCACGAAATACACGCTCGCCTACCGTACTGGATAACGTAATGATGCACGTTTGAATTATAGGGGCACTAACTGCAAGTAAGAAAGCGCGGGAGGGTGGGGATAATGTAGTCGTACTGGGTAATGTAGTGTGTGTGTGTGTGTGTGTGTGTGTGTGTGTGTGTGTGTGTGTGTGTGTGTGTGTGTGTGTGTGTGTGTGTGTGTGTGTGTGTGTGTGTGTGTGCCACTTGGCACTTTTACGCAGCCGTGATTACCGCTGTTGTGCTATACTCTACTGGGATTACCAATCGACTCATTTCTATCCTTACTACGGTCGGACAGATGTACACAAGACTAATGATGTGGAGTCGGTGCAACTTTTTTAATGGAAGCTGCGAGCACCCACGTACGATACAGTGTTTGATATATCGTAAAGAGCGTGACATTGGTACGAAGAAACATGGACAGTAAAGACGCCACTTCCTGTCCATGTTGTTTCCTCCTGCCGTGGTCGCGCTGTAACTATATAGGATGCAGCTATACTATGAACCAACTCGTCCAATTGAACCTTTTGTTATTTGATACAGTTGCACGCTCCATGCTTGATCTACGTATGTGCGATAAGCTATATGCCCGTGAGTGAATACTTATATGTGACACGTATCGCTCCTGCACCGTATACAATATTTTGTTCCTATTAATATTCCTCCTACTCTCCTTTTATCTTACTGTGTGCGCATTTTTTTACGCTTCTGTTAAGAATACTGAAATATTTAGACGCCGTGCGGCTCTATACATTAAATTTTACCTTGCATGGGGTGCGTGCGCTCGTGTTTTGTCGCGCACATGACAACGAATGTAATTTTAAGCACATTCTGCAGGGTATTTCTCGTTTTGTGTGTAACAAGCCCGGTGATGTATGTACATGAAGATATGTTCTACTTATACGGAGTCAATCAGCACCACAACAGTCTGTATATTCAATTACGTTGTCAAAATATTTTTAAAGAAGTGAGTCGGTGGTCTCACGAACAAAAGGACGATCTAATGCAATCGCTACATTTAGAATTGCAGGTTGATTTCAAAATTTTTTCCATGGGCACCTACGTAAGTGTACGCTGGCGGGCGCATGCGTGTATTTATTTCGCCCCAAATGAAATGCGACCGCCGCATCGGAGATCGATGCCAGACGTCCAGTGCGCAGCGCCATAAACACTGGGCTACCGCGCTTGAACATGCGAAGCAATGTACTATGCTGTTTTATGAGCGGGATAATGGAATTCTAATGCGCGATTGAACAAGTTCATTTCTATCGTTTTTTTTTCGATTCTCCTAATCTCACTTGTGCCCCTTTTTGTTTTGCAGGTAAGCCTCACATTCCGGACCCTCAAATGCCGCGTTTTCGTTGCCAATGTAAGTCTGAAAAGCACTGGCTAGCTCTCGCTGCATGCTATGAACCATGTTGCTCAAGCTTACAATAAAATAAGCATACTAGATAATTAGGCATACTACATAAATAAAGAAAGCGAGAGAGAATGAAGTAAGAGCGTAGTATACGCTATGCACGCAGACGCGAAAATTCGCCTGCCCTTCGTTCCTCGATATGGTGGTGACTCGTGCATTCACTTCATTGTTCGGCGGCAGACCATTCTCCTCGTGACACTGAGACAACCTCATATTGAAGGGCTGCGTTCGAGGTTCCTGGCTTGTCGATATGGGAGACGCCCTACCCTCTACGTTCCGTGGTAGGTACTAAGGACGAAGCTGATCACTAGCACTTTAGTTTAAAAAATAAATAAATTAGCAGCAATAGCTGAAGACTCGTGGTTACGTAATATGTGCTTTTGTCTAGCGAAGCGCCCCGCGAGCTGCTAAGCCTAAGATGTTCCTCAGTATGGTAAGACGTGTCAGGCAAAGGGCTTGCTAATCGACTCCCATGGTGGCCTCCTCGCCGTCTCCGTGGCTCAGCCAACATATTCCATCTTGAATGTTTATTTCATTCTGTTGCGTTTGTCGTTCGTGTTCACTGGCTGTTCGCCGGTGATGCACGCCTGAAAGGGCTGTGCGATGTTTTCATCCTGTCCTTATGATGCCGTACGTTTTTCTTTTCTTCTTGTTACTGTTAATAATGTATTCAGAAAGCTTGATTTTTGTAAACCTCGACTGAGGGCGCTTGTTTTTTAGCCAGCCCAAGCAGGAGACCTTCACTTTACTTCGTTAGCCTGATAGTTTTGTATCGCCTCTTTGTATTTGCGATGTCAGTTACCCTTCGCTCTTCTCGACATCGTATCACTGATATCAATATGGACATTGAAAGCTGCCTTTCGCTTCACGAAAGTACTGCGATCAGGCCCTATAGCCATGGGAGCAGAGGCCTTCTGTCACATCCCCCCTCCTCTTTCGTCCTAAATCGGCCTTAATCAATAATATACTATTAGGGAGATTGATCTCGACACGAAAGATATAACACTAATAATAAAGTACCACTTCCGTCACATAATTTACATACTATGGTTTATACTAAAAAATTAATCACTGAAAAACACGTGCTTTTCACCAAAAGTCAAGTCCACCAGCAAATGGCCTTTCCCCACCCGTGAAATATTCGTGAATGTGAGCTTTATCGCCGCTTCCCCTCCTTGATTTTTTTTTTCAGCATTTGACTTTCAACTCTCTGTTTGCACTTGTAAGAGCCAAGTGTTGCACCAGGTGCGGTGGCCTGTACCACCAGCGCCGCCAGTTGCTGACGATGTACATCTTGTTCGGTTAGATCATGCGCGCCAAGTCACTATTCGTTGCACCCACGTTTTGAAGGGAGGACTTATAGATACAATACTATTCATAATACCTCGTCATGGAGGTTTAGTTGCTACGGCACTCGGCTGCTGACCTGCAGGTCGCGGCATCAAACCCGTCCATGGCGGCCGCTTTTTTAGTGGAGGTTAAAATGCTTGAGGCCCGTGCACACTTAACTTTAGTGAGAAAGAGAGAGAAGAAATGTAGGAAAGGTAGGGAGGTTAACTATACTATGCGTCCAGTTTGCTACCCTACACATGGGGAGGGGGAGAGGGGAGTAAGTACTCTTTAAAGTACCTCAGATGGTCGAAATTACCAGATTCCTTCACTACGCGTCTCTCGTGATTATGCGGGGGTTCGTGGCTTTAAGTACGAAGGATTATCATTAATAATATCCATGGTCTCTGTAGGACTATTCCAGTAATAACACACGATTCTGAGTGCACTGTCGGGTGTTTGCTTAGGTCGATGTACCGAGGCGGACGCCTCAAACGGGTCCTCCGAATAAACGCTGAGCCTACTCCTTTAAGAGACGAAACTCGTGTTTTTTGAAGAATCTCCCTGTCGCTCTTTCTTGATAGTATTCTACTTTTGTAATTTCAGAAAGCGCACCAGCTGACTTGCTAGAATACATATATTTTATTTTTTACTGAATGAATGAAGAAATGTACCATTTGCTGAATGCAGCGAACGTATAAGGCGCTTACCTGGTGGATTTGTAATGGAATGTAGGTTACTAGTATGGGATGGAAGAACATCACACCTCATTAATTGCATGTGTCCTCTGTCACGTGTGGTTACCCAATGAACACCACGTGAAATCAAAAATTGCCTCTGGATGCGTATAAACTACTCCACCGAGATTCCACCGAGCGTGAGATATTGGCATGCGGATTGTTTCAAGTGTGAGTGTGCCATAAAAAAAATGAATGAGGAAAAAAGATACAGAAAAAAAAACACGGCATACGCACGTATCTTCTATAAATATAAATAAGGAGCCGTACAGCCTCCGACAGAACCGTCGTTCAGGGTAATATTGTCTAGCGCAGTAAATGATGTTTCCGTGTATATTTCTGCTTCTATACCCACCAGACAGTCGCCGTCTTGCTGCTGTCTCACTGTACCGTAATCAGATGCCATTGTAATAAATTGCACCGCATAAGTTATCACGGAAGACATCCCTCTGCGTCGTTCTATATTTAGATCATTTCACATATAAACAAACTGCACCTTCAGTACACACCACGCTAAAGGCACATGTTGAAGCACCGAGGGAGTAACTGTCAGTGGTCGACAGCGGCAAGCACATGCAACGGAGTGTGTGCGCATTCGCGTGTGCTCTTCACTGCAATTAAGGGCCATTCGTCGCACCTAGGCTGTGGGCGTGCTCGTTTACTTCGTGTTTCCTTATCCCCATTGTGCTTATTTCAGAAAAGTTCATTGTGCGCCACGCTAGTTAATGGAAATGGTGCCAGGCATTTCGAGTTTAAACGACAGGATTAGACATCAGCGCACCGGTTCTGTAATGCCACGCCTTGATTACCCGGTAATTCCTGCAGAAAACCGTTCGCCGGCGGCCGTATTCTGATAATAAAACGATGGAAATTGTTCGCGCTGGGTGATTTGCATTTTTTTTTCGTTCCTTGTACATTTCGCTGCGGACTCGACACACCTTTATTAAAGCTGATTTCGCTGCCGTCACCGTTTCGACGTACCTGACACAGAAAAAATCTAGCAACACCTTTGATTGATATGGGGGTTAATGCCCCAAAACCACTATATGATTATGAGAGAAGCCGTAGTGGAGGGCTCCGGAAATTTCGACCACCTGGGGTTCTTTAACGTGCACCCAAATGTGAGCACACGAGCCTTCATCATTTCCGCCTCCATCGGAAATGGAGCCGCCGCAGCCAGGATTCGATCCCGCGACCTGCGGGTCAGCAGCCAAGTACCTTAGCCACTAGACCACCGCGGTGGGGCCTAACAACTTCTTTAGCAAAGAAATGTGATTTCAATAATCTGTATCACTACCAGTATCATTTGAGTTGGCAAGCAAACTAACAATGCTATATATATAATCTTCGTAGCTTTTAGGACGTACCGGTAACGTAGGTTAAAGACAAATGCTTACGTCGTGAATACCGAATGCCAGTTTATATTTTAGCATTTGTTAGTAATTTATTCTGTGTGCGCGCTGTTCTTTTTTTCTTGTCCATTTACCGATTCGTTTGGCGATTCTGAAAAATATTTGTTGGCCTATAAGAGCTGAACGTTGTATTCTCTTTAAGAAGAGCATTCAGTTGGTAGTCAAACGTGTTTCTCAGTATTAACTTGCATGGTAATCAACGTTTTGCACTGTACTAAAGGCGTTGTTAACTGAAGCTGCTTGCGCATTCTGTGCCTCAGTTTACCTTTGGTTCTCATTTAGTTCAGTGCACTGCGCCTGTTTACGACTGTTCGTCTGTCGTCCGTCGGAAATCGTTCCGACTTCGTCCGCTCGCACGTCCACACAAAGAAAAAAAAAAGCGCACTCACTCCATCCATTGTAGAAGTCGCTGGCCTCGTAATTAAACGCCGGCAGCAATTAGTCGCACGTGTCTCTGGCTCTTCTTTTCTTCCGCTGACCATTTTCCATCGTGTTTACTCCTTCCTTCCATGGAAACGTCCTTCACTGGCACTCGCACGATGGCGCTTCCTATTTGTTCAATGGCTTTTCCGGTTCCGTTTACTTACCGCCGTTTCCTTGCTCACTTTCTGGATCGAGGAGCCCTTGTTCGAACGCACGCTTTCTCTGCCCTCTTTCCCGTTCACTTGTTTTGCGTCGTATCGCTGTTTGGGGCTCTATTCAACCTCGTCACTCTGACCATTTTGCCTTTGGCCTTCTTCGTTTCTCAAACGCTCAGAAGAGTACGTGCCCTGCGTACCAATCACGCAGTGCACTTCGCGTATGCGTGGGGCTTCCGCTTTAAACGCCCTCTTTATACGAATGAGGGGGAAGGCAGGCAGGCGCGCATACATGATTACATGGAGGCACTTGAATGCAAAGCAAGCTAAATGTAACGCAACTGTATGTAACGCAACCAAAATGTAGTGGAGCTAAATTTAACAGCAATAATTGTAACTAAATATAACGCATGCTTAAATGAGTGGCTCCGTCCAATTTTGAGACTATAACAAGCCTCTTGTGGGTTTTATTTGTATGCAAGAAGGCTCCACACGAATGGTCGGACACATCGAACGTTTAGAATATACTTTAGTTCACTTCCAAAATGTTCCTGAATGCTAATCCTCCTGACCGAAGCCCATCGCAAGCGTCTCCAGCATTGACGTAGTTCCAAGTGAAGGGCAATGAAAGATGCAGTGACGTCACATCAGATATGTAGTGAGCGTGGGCGTGCACAGGCCAGGGGAGACGAATGTTTATTGCAGCGCGCTCCGCCTCCTAATATGTCAATTTATGGGGCTGATATACCTTAGCAAGTTCATTCATGGCACCATCTAAAAAAATTAAGCTTCCAATCTCGCTAAATCATCTGAACGATTGTGGTGTGGCGCGAAACGACCCACGTACATGAGAAGGTATATAAGGACATCATATATCACTGTGTGGTGTCCTTATATATCTTGTCTGCCTATGCCATTTCGTACAACACCAATATTGTTTTAGTGTTGTCACTGGCAGGAACATGGCGAATTTAGACAGAGATGTCTAAGTTTACCACCCACATCTTCATTTTGTCCCATCTGAGATGCAAGGGCTTTCAGTTGTCACTGCCTGCAACTACTCAACGTTAACAAAAAAAAATAGAACTGGTTAGTAACCCGGGTTTGTAAAAGCTGCTTTTTCCAATGCGAGGCACCAACAACGGGATTTAAAAGTGTTGCTAGTGTGAAACTTCTGCGCAACTGATCATCGCTCGAAACACAGCGATATGTTGTAGAAAGTAAACTCCGTCGCCTTTATCAAAGACCACTTTCTGAGAAAAATATTTCGTGTCCCTTCCTGAGGTGTTGTTGCAGAAGCCTTATTACACACACACGCCTATACACACAAAAACACGCACGCACACACAATATCCAGAGCTTCCACATATCCTTCTTGCAATGGTATCTATCTGTTGAGAGCCGCAAGCGGTAAGGAAAATTTTTTCTTGGTAATTTTTATTTTCTTCCTTCCGCCCATCTCTCTCTAATCTGTACTGAGGAAACTATTATCTTCATATGTGGGTAAAATGGGCTTCATTGTACGAGCTGACGGTTCACTACGACCGTTCCTCTATCCTATGTTCGCAGATAAGCATTTCACTGGACTCGACCGTTCTTATTTGCCACCGCACACAATGCGAAAGCTCTTCGTCTCTTCTGCACCTCGTTCGGTTGGTGATTAACCGTGAGATCGAAACGCCTAAGTAGTCCTTACAGAGCCCCAAAAAGAGGGTCCGCGGAACCAAAAATTTATATACAAATGCATCGTGGCAGTGATAAAGTTCTCCGGAAAGCAGGATTACAGCGAGCGACCCATCTTTCCCAAGTTCCGGTTCACTACAACCTAATCGGATCTCGTTAGCGCAACCAGTGGACGCTATGCTGTTCCGTCGCCTCACTGTCTGTGTCTATTTTAGAGCGTTTCTTTTATTAGGGTATTCGCAGGAGAATAAAACAAGCAGAGTGGAGGCAACAAAAATTTATGGGGGCTCTGTTACTGAAATTCTATTTTGTTCATACAATGCAGTATTTGTGTTTGTCTTTAGGAATAGCAAAAGGTTTAACGAGGGGAAACGTAGAAAGGGTGCCCTGAGATTACTCCAAACAGCAACACTGTTAATTGAAGAAAGAGAGAAATCAATTCCGTCACAGGTGACGATGATTATGCAGCACGATGCAAAACACAACAGGCAAGCCTATATATACTCGAAGCCTGGAGTACATACCCACACTTCATAGAAGATGACAAGTGAGTTGCTCCTCCTTGAGATGGTGCTTGTGATGTTGCTTCAGGACATTTTAGCCTGGCAAACCTTGCCGTCAGTCGCTACGCCTCGTCCTTTGTCAGTATTGAGCAGTCTGCCTCAAGGAATTCGCATGAGTCTGCTCAATCGCCTTCTTAGCAATGTTCACATTGTTAGCAAGAGACGCTGAAGCGTGTCCAGCAGCTCTGGTACACGGAGCCAGCTTTGCTCGACCTCGTGCATACTGCGCTTTTTTCCCTTTCTGCATCTTTCTTTTTCTGTCTTTCTTTCTCCGCTAAAAGAAAAGATCATGGAGACTAAAGAAAACGATGAGTTCTCCTTGCGAGTGATCAGACTAGCCGATCTGCCTACCTACAGTTGCAGGTTCCTGCCACATTATAACGTGACAATGTATATAATAAGGAGTTGTCATCGTTTCGTTCTCGCAACACTAGACAGCCGGCTAGTCATTTACATTTATAGGATCGCTGTAATTACCGTTTCAACGTGATAACGTCAAAGAGATCGCTTTGTTGCCATTTTGTCACATTCGCTAGCGCAATGTCGTATCTTGACGCCACTAAGATAAGTGTCGCCAACGTAATTCTCACACATGTCAGAAAGTCGACGCAGTTTTTTTTTTTCACTTACGTATATTTACTGCATGGTGTTGCCACATAGTAGGACACTGCGATGACGGCCGACGATTACAATGCATACGCAGATGCTGGAGGCTGGCGTACAAAGCGACTGCAATTTGTATCCGCGCCAATGTTGACTCTGCTCTTGCCAGGGCACGTCTATACGCCAGCTGCCTGAAACCTTCTTGCTTACGCGGAAAGCCGCAGCAGACCAATGCCGATGATTCATGAGTCTTACTTTCTGTCCGCTACGCGAGTCATCCAACCCTGAACCACGGCATATCTTTGTGCTCTCTAGTACTGCCTGGTTTGAATATGCCGACCTTAGGACGACGACGCGATTTACGGGTATCACTCGAGCCATTTCTAAAGAAACAACTTGATCATCGTGAACGCGTCTTTTAGTAACCAAGGTTTATGAATTCGCAGCATTGTGTACGCGAATTAAACCACGGTTTTGGAAGCTATTTGTGGGTTCACGTGAAAAAAAAAGAAATATCCGTTTTCGTTGTACCTATAGGGAAGGAAATAAAATATATTACTCGGATAAAGACGGACTATCAACTTGCACGATTAATTCATTTTGAAGGTAAACTACATCACGAATCCGTTACGAATCTTCAAGTGAGGAGTAAGAGATATTTAGGCGTATTCTACTGGCACCGGGTAATGGTTGTTGTTGTATAATAATGATCACCGCCACCTACTATTAACGTTGGGTTCGGTAACGTTGGCCGCTTGAGGCAAGCGTCGTCAGAGTGCGGCCTGCACTGCTAATGTTTCCGCAGACATGAAAGTTCCCCTTGGAGAAGCTTGCCTCAGCATTTGTCTATAATTTCGAGTCGTCTGTTGACTGACGCTCTACCGTCATCATGCCTTAGTGTTTGTTGCTTTGTGCCGCTACTTCAGTGATGTCTGTGTGGCTCTTTTGCTTTCTGCTTCACAAAAGAGACTTCAAGAAGTTGAATTGAGTTGTACTGCTACCTTCGCAGCAAGCAACGCCAATCAAGCAGGGACATAGGAAGAATTTTTTTTCGAGGGAGTGGAGGGGCATATTTTTGGTTTTGATAGTGTAGCATTGCATGATTTTGGGCACTAATATCTTACTCCTGAGGATAACCGTAATTCGAGAAAAGAAAAGAGGGGGGGATAGAAAGCGACACTTTTATACAACTCTGTGACGACTTTTCAAGCACGTATTCTTTAAATTGTTGTTCAGGGGGTATTCATGTACACCTTTTTGCTTGTCTGTGTAACCTTGTAAGACGTAATGTTAGAGGCTCGTGTACTGTGCTATGTCACCGAATGTTATAGAACACTTATGGTCGAAATTTCTAGAGCCGTACGCTACGACGTCTCTCATTATCATATCGTGGTTTCCGGACGTAGAAATCCCAGATATTATGATTACCTCAGCCCGCAGAGACCATTTCGCAACTAGCACAGATGGGCTGGTGGCAGATGTGGACGACGTTTGGATATGGATACATATGAGCTATTCGTCGTATGAACGTTGCCTTGTCTGTGTGTGTGTGTGTGTGTGTGTGTGTGTGTGTGTGTGTGTGTGTGTGTGTGTGTGTGCGCGCACGCATGCACGCACGTACGCTCAGCAGAGCTATGGTCAGGAAAATAATGACTGGTTCACTAGGAAAGCATTCCATTAACGATTCCACGAGCTTAGAAATCTGTTTCATGCTTTCTTTTATGAAGAGAGAACGCGTGTATGGTAGACGTGCGAATGGCTTTAATCTCACTAAAGACAAGCTATGACGCCATACGGAAGCGGCATGTTTGTTGGATGATTATTTCGGTCTCTCCGTACACTCGGAATGTGGTGATACGACCTATCACATCGACATCGGCATCACCACAAGGCAGTCGTCATGAAATGAAGGCAAGACCTTGGGCGTCTGGAAAACCGTTGCGGCTCACTAAACTGGCGTTTGAGGTTCGCTTTCGTTTACTCTTGGGGTGGTGACGTGTGGGCAAGTCGAAGATGCCTTAGCCACGCCGTCTTCAGCGACGATGCGACCACAGATGTTTTTTGAAGGGCGCGCTTGTTTGCCGTTGGGTGCGTCTCTCCTTCTCCGTTCTTGCAAGCGTGGCAACGAGAGCCCTCTTCGAGCGGGCGTGGCGCCGCGCCGGTGATTGCAGCCGCCGCACTGGATGGGGCATTCCTCCTTCAGCCGACGCCCAGGGTTTTCCTTCTTCCTCAGCTTATCAATGCCGAGATTGTGGTCTGTCCGAATCGCCTCTCCGACTCACCCGTCCGTCTCTGCGAAACTCGGCGCTGTTTGCGCTTCCAGATAGGCTCTTCCGGCCGTTTCATGACTCGCCGGCTGCCGCGGTTGAAATCATCAGGAATGACTAGAGAATAGAGCTAGCTTCTTCCGGTGTTTCTCTTTAATTTTTTGCTTTTTTCTCGTCCTGAAAATGAAGTTTGCTCTGTCAGGCTTTGTTTATTTTTCATCTGTTTTCTCAGACTCTTGGTCCTCTTCATTTGAAGCAGGTTAATGGCTATTTATATAGCTATCTTGGTTAACCTCCCTGACTTTCCTATCGTTTTCTCTGTCTCCCTCTCTCTCTATAGCCCGTCATGCGTAATTTTGTGTATTGCCGTACAATATCGGCTATCTCTAATGTGTTTTTCTTTTTTTTTTCTTGTCTCGCAAAAGTCTTTATTTTGATAATGTGCTATTGCTTCCGACAATCTACCACCACCTCTACTATCATTCTTTTTTTTGGTATAATACTGGCTTAACCCACGCAAAAAATGTTGTGAATGCTGGGTTTTGTTCTTATGTTCTTGGGACAACTGTTCTTGTGATTGCTGATGGTCGGGGGTACAGGCTCAGAGTTTTGTATGCGTAGACTATTACTCATTTGATTTATATGTGGGGTTTACCGTCCCGAAACCACCATATGATTATGAGAGACGCTGTAGTGGAGGGCTCCGGAAATTTCGACTCCCTGGGGTTTCTTAGACGTGCACCCAAATCTGAGCACACGGGCCTACAACACTTCCGCCTCCATCGGAAATGCAGCCGCCGCCGCCGCGATTCGATCCCACGACCTGTGGGTCAGCAGCCGAGTACCTTAGCCACTAGACCACCGCGGCAGGGCGACTAGTACTCATTTATAAAGCTTATTTTTGCGTTTCTCTTATCACTAGAAAACTTGCCTTATTAGTGGAAAATAGTGTAGCCCGAATGAGCCAGTTCGTTCAAGATTAGAGCGCTGCCATCCAAGTATACATTCATTCTACCGTTGTTACTGCAAAAAAATAAAAGCTTGAAATACAAGTTTTGCCTTTTTTTACTCCTCGAAACTAGCGATGACAGTGAATTTGGTAGACACCCCGCCTCAGGTGGTCTAGCCACAAAGGTACTCCGCTGCTGACCCGCGAATCACGGCATCAAATCTCGGTGGTGGTAGCTGCATTTTCGGTGGAGGCGAAAGTGCTGTAGCCCAGTGTGCTCAAATTAGGGTGCACGTTAAAGAACATCAGGTGGTCAAAACTTCTAGAGTCCTCCACTACGGCATCTTTCATAATCATATCGTGGTTTTGGGGCGTTACACCACATAATATTCGCAATACTCCGATATCTTAGTGGACTCTATCTTAGCACAAAAACCTCTGAAAACGCAAAGTGTATTTTATACGTCTGGAAAGTTTGAACGTGCGAGCACTATACACACAGACACAGATACTACTTGACTCTAAAACATCTATATTTGTTTGTATAACAACTTAAACCGTGTCGTAATAAGCGCAAGTATTAGTGAGGTTGCGCCCTTTTATAAAGATGTGCTCTGTCCGGTTAATGAAAGTCGGAATTGAAAATGCTCCTATAAGCTTGAAAATACCCTAATAAAATCAAGAGTTTATCGGATAAATCAGAATTGTCAAGTTTTACCGGCGAGTATTTGTCGGATCTATTCAGATTTATCCAAAAACACCGAACCCTACTTCAAGCGCCCTGCTTTTGCATAGGGGAAGAATTGGGCATACAAAGTGAAGGAACTCGGCACCTTTGAAGTGCGATGCGCTATTGAGAATAAAAATACAACACTACATTAACCTTCCTCGTCTTTTGCGTTGCTCGTTGTTGCGGTCGTGGCTGGGTGACGATTGTGTGTGATGCCGCACTGACGATCTGTCACCCGTTTCTAAACAATGCACGAGCCCGCTTGCAGTTCACTACGACGTGCGTGACGAGCGGATGCGCTCCATCTCCTCGTCTCCCATTGTTACAGCGGCTCTCGCGAAGCTCGGTTTCCTCTTCAGCTCTTAAAAAAAAGAAAAACAAGTAGTGTTCACACAGGTAATGGCAGCTAATTGCTTGGTCCTTGATTCGCCTTTCATTTTCAGTCGTTCTCGAGAAAGAAACCTTTAATTTACTCTCACTTGGCCAGCTGCGTTGCTTGCTTGTGACGTTTATATACGACTCGACGTGAGCTCGGCCGTCACTGATTGATGCCTTGTGAGTGGAGAGATTCTGGCGGCGACGCGTGACCATGGCTGCAGACGTTTTTTCTTTTTGTTGTTGCTGCTTTTTTTTCTTCGCGTGGATTACCCGTTCTCGTTGCGGCATGTGCAATGCGCACTGTTCTGTACCCGTGGCTCCTCTAATTGGATCAGAAGGTACTCCTACGTTTCGACAGGTACGTTTGGACGGGTGCTCATTGTTTTCGAGAATGATTATTTGGCTACAAGTGCGTCCGAGAAAGACGAGGCGAGGTTCGTTATGTAATAGTCCGGAGGAGGTCATAGCGAAACCGTGGATCTGTTACAAAATCGGTAATGTGCGCCAGAGCACGGATTAAGAAGCGCAGATATTACGCTCCATTTCTGCGTTTAGGGGCGTCGCCGTCGCCGTCGATGGCTTTACCTATAGACATGCAAAAAAGTAAGGGATCGATCAGAAAAATATAAAACGAGAAAAAAATTCGAATGGAATTTGAACCAGGGCCTACTGCGCGCAACTCAAGTTTTATACCACAAATCAGTGCTGGGGCTTCAAACTCGTTTGAAGAAATACCATACACATGTGTCCTTTCAAGCAAGAAATCTCCTTTATCTAACCTAATATATACATATAGTAAAGCCTCGTTAATTCAAACTCGGTCATTTCGATATCCCGAATAATTCGGGGGATTTCCGTGGTCCCGTATTTTGCAATGTAAGTTTGAGAGGATTATTTGAAGTAGCGGCCGGTGCCAGTGCGGTTAATTCGAAAACTTTGGATGCCATGTGCCAGTTCCAGATCCCTATGTCGCCGCGAATCCGTGGCACGACAGCTAATAATAGCCACAAGGCAATGTAACGTATCGATACTAATGAGTGGCAGCCTTGCTACTTCCAACGCAAAAAAGAGAAAAAAAAAAGAAAAAAACGGTCTCGTGGTCAATCAAAACGTGCGCCTGCGGAAAACGAGTTGGGCTTCACTGCAATACAGCGATGACACGCGGGCAGCTTGCTGCATGTTTCTCGCAACGTCAGCGGGTCATTGTTTACCCATTCTTTCTGGAATTGTAAAGAAATTAATAGAGGACAGTTTAGCGGGAACCGAAATGTACACGAACCTCTAATTGCCGGTTGTTTCAGCAATATGCGTCTTTGCACTGCTGGTGTAGTTTTTGCCAGCAACACCTACTTCGACAACTAAGTTCGAAAGTTTCAAACATCACTTTTTCCAGCCAAACCACATCGTGAGCTTCGTCATAGCGGCTATTATCAAAGTCATAATTATATTAAAAAGAATGTGTGAGTGGTCGCATCATGACGTGCTGACGGAGCGAAGAGCAGGCGACATGCTGCCCGTATGTCACCACAGTGTGTCAGTGAAGACGTCTTATTTTCTGCAGGCGCACATTTTAGTTGATTACCACCGCGTGTTTTTTTTTTTTTTTTTTTGTGGCAGCAGCGTGGCTCACCAATGCTCCTTGTTCGCGGCAAAATGAAGTCCATGTATTGCTGGAAAACATGACCTTTGGAGCCGCAATCTAGCTGGTACAGCAAACGACGAGCACTGGTTACTTTTAATAGTTCTAAGTTCCTTGCATCCCACTTCTTGTGTGATCTCTTAATTCGAAAACTCGTTTGATTCGACGAAGCTTTCTCGCGGCCTCAATCAGTGACTTCGAATTAACGAAGATTTAATACCTAAGCGCTCGTTTTTCTGTCTTTTGACACAATATAATTATATGTAACAGACAATAAATAATGCCAAGGAATTATATATATCGTGACAGAAAAAAAAAACAAAGTAATAACTGAAAGTCATTATGCAATGAGTGTGTCGTTTAATGCTTCCTACCCACCGCAAAGTGTTCAACCGTAGTTCACCAGCCTAAGCAGCATCGGCAAAGTGCAATAATCCTACAGATGTGTAGCGCGTACTTCTCTTATCCCCATAAACACGGAAAATAGAGTAGTGGCCGCTGCCCTTGACTTCACAAAAGTTAAGATTATGACGTAGTAAATACCTTGCGGAAAGTCATATCGCAATCTTTGACTAACTTTTTTTTCTGATCGATTATATTGACGGCTTACATTTTTTGTATGTCTGTTATCTCGTTACCTCGACTTACTGAGTATTGTAAAAAAAAAAGTCGTGAACACTATTTAAACATACGATCTCAGGCGTATGGATATTGCCTATTAAGGGCGGAGTCCAATACGTACAAGTTGGTATCACAGATTATCCCGGCTAGAGTCCGCATTCAGACAGCTATCGTGTGCCACGTCACACGACAGATTTGGTTAGTGTGGCACTCGGCCAAAAATAGCCACTGTATTTCCCGCCACTTGTGTACACGTTTTTTGTCGAATTAACAATGACCTCCTGGTTCAGTTCTCAAGCTTGCTAATTTAGATATTCGCGGCAGCAAGCCGTGCCTATTTAAGTTGGCCCGGCACTGTAAAAGAGCTAAGATTACCTCCAATATTCGCATGTCCAATCCAGTAATTTTCATTCATTGGCTGTAGGCGCCCCGCCGTGGTGGTGAAGTACTCGGCTGCTGACCCGCAGGTCGAAGGATCGAATCCCGGCTGCGGCGGCTGCATTTTCGGTGGAGGTGAAAAATGCTGTAGGCCCGTGTGCTCAGATTTGGGTGCACGTTAAGGAACCCCAGGTGGTCAGAAATTTCCGGAGCCCTTCACTACGGTGTCTCTCATAATAATATGGCGGTTTTGGTACGTTAAACCCACATATCAATCAATCAAGCCTTCTGGCTCAGCTAACAACAGGCCCTCATCGCGTCCGCACTATGTATACATTTCTTTTTCGCGCTCTTTGTAGTTTAAGTTGCATCTTTCCACGTGAAGCGTACCGAGTAACTGGCAGCTTTACGTTGCAATATTAATTCGTGGTGCCACTTATTTTGTACCTAGACCGGTATAATTAATTCTTTGATCCAATGTAGCAAACGTTTTGTTTATTCCCTGGCTTTGGTACGTCTTTCTACTTTTCTACTTTTATTATTGGGAATACTGGGCCGACGCTTTGACGTGGTGACTAATTAATCAACCTGCTTCCTGCACTTTTTTTTAATTTGGTTACGGCTCTCATTCACTTTTTCTTTTCTGTTTGACTCAAGTACAGTGCTTGTATTCACTTTTTTCTTCAGCACTGTCATAAGACGTTCTCGTGCAAGTTGTACCTTAATTATTTCTCTATTGCTCTCCCGCCGTAGCACTGTCGACAGTTGCAATCACCCAGGTAAAAGGTCTTCGTGACAGCCGTAATAGATTGCATTACCTCTGACGAAAAGAATAAAAATGTGCAGAGTTTGTATCTAATTTTAATTTACGCATCGTTTTAAACATTTCCTCGATTTAACTGCAGTCTAAAAATGCCTGGGCAGTTAATTTCTTTTTTTCAACTGTATATCTGCTTATAAGACACCTGTGTTTCGAACATTTTGATGGCACTACTCTACGAGTACTTTATTATGCTTTCATTCATTGTCGTGTAACATACTGCATCGAGTCTTGGAGCGGCACGTACACAACTTAAGTGGACCCGGTTAGATGACTTCAAAAACTGGCTGTAAGAACAATACTCATTCCAAGTACAGTGACCCCAGTAAATCTGTTTTCCCGATTTACGACCCTAAATTCTTGTAAATCTTGTCAATGGCAGCCATCTCATTATAGAATTTTTCACTATTCATGTAAAATCATCATCCAACTTGTTTACTTGCAAAAAAGAAAAACTCGAAACTTTCTGTCAATTAAAATACAGTATATTACGCCGGTCTTGTCTCCATTAACTTGTGTCGCAGTTATTGTACTTCCGTTCTTGTTGTTCCCTTATTCGTGTTTCTTATGAGTTTCTGCAGTAGTTGTAGTGTACGTCGGTTTGACAGATATTACTGATCCTTGCCAATTGAGCATGCATTTTTTGAACCACCAGTTTCTTTTTATCTTGCGTCTCCCTTGTTCGGGGGCTAAAAACTTTTACATCATCATCTTCATCATCATCTTATTCTGCTTCTGCTTCTCCCTACGGTCTACGAAAACAAGGGCCTACAGAGTTGGTATAATGATTTCCGACAACAGATGTATGGTTTGCTAACAGTAAAACTCGAGTAAGGAGAAACAACGTAGTAATATAACAGGTTTTGCCCTGCTGGCTACGCGCTTACCGGCTGCCTCTTACTTTTGTTTCGTTTTCGACAGATTTATATCGAAAATCCGCCGCGCTAGCTAAATTGAGAGTGCGGGCGCTGTAGCGATCGGGCTATGCCTTGAACCAGCGAGTCATTTGCCACGCCGGATTAGTGCAAAAAGGACAGTCTCGCCACGTCTGGACGGAGGAAGCAACAGAGGCCGGCCCCACGAGACGTCGCCTGCTGAGTGACAGCGGCGCCAGCGGAGTGGAATGTCGCCAAAGAGGCTTTTGAAGCCGCCACTCTATCTCCCGCCTGGGCCAGTCACGCATCGTTAGCGCGTTAACCGGCAGACGACGACGGCGCTGGTCAAAGGGCTATCCCCAGAGAATTCCACGAACCTGGCTCCTCTCAAAAGGTCGCTCTAAGATCTCCTCGTGGGAATGCAGCCCGCGGCCGGCATCAAAGGGGTCGAGGCGCCCGTGCGTCTTCCGCCTCCCCCTCCCTGTTCTACGGCAGCGCTGCGACTAGTGGCAAGAGTGTGTGTGTATGTGCAAGCCTGTGTTGTGCCTTTATGAACAGACATGATGGGCGGTACTTCATTGAGAGGAACTGCCACATCACCATTGGTCAGCATTGTTTTATATAGTGATCCCCAACCTAGGGACTTAGGGAACGGGGGTCAACAAAAAGGGCGTGGAGTGCCTCGCCCAACGCTCTTCTCTTCTCTTCTGTCATCTCGACAACTCCCGTAATGATGTAAATAAATCCGTTAAGTTTGCTCAAAGCTCTCCCCTAGTCCTTGGCTCGACGGAGCGACGGCGATCGGCCCCGCTACCCGCAGACTGCGGTCGCCGCGACTCGCAACAACTGGTTGGCAGCGGTGGTATGCCATCATCAGCGACCTTCCTTTCCATCCGCAACAACTGGATGGCAAGCGGTTGGATGTGAGCCTGGAGGACGGAGAATGAACAACACGCCGAGATCATGGAGACTGGCAGCTGTGGACTGGTGAGTGCTGGCTTTGGTTTTTTGGTTGCCAGGCTGATAAGATAGAAGTGCAATCTTTTCGCTGGTAGAGGCTACCACAGAAGCAGTTGTTTACGGAACTTCTGGGTAGAGAGTGAGCTGCACCACACTAGTTCTCTGTCATGGATTTGAGGCGTTTGTTGAAGAATCAGCTCCTGATTCTGGGGGAGGAGCTGGGAGCAGAAGTAAATGCGGGGATGAAGAAAGACGCAATTGTTAGCGCTATCGATGGCTTGAATCTGAGCAGTGAAGATATTAAAGAAATGTGGAGCGAGATTCAAAAGCGTGAGGAACAGGAACGCCAAGAAAGGCGTGAGGAACAGGAGCGTCAGCTAAGGCAAAAAGAAATGAATATAGAACAGTTGCGACTCGAAGTGGAAATGAGGAAGATGGCAGGGGTCCAAGGAGTGGAGGTAGAAGGCAGACAAAATCTTTGTGATTTATCTAAACAACTGCAACCCTTCAAAACAGGGCAAGATGTGGGCCTCTTTCTTGTGAACTTTGAGAGAACCTGCGAACAATCAAAGCTTGGTCGTAGCACATGGGCTCGACATTTGTTAAGTTTGCTGCCATGTGAAGCAGCGGATGTAATCGCGCGGCTTCCGGTGGAGGATGCGGACAACTACGACAAAGTGAAGGATAGCCTTCTAAAGAGGTTCCGACTTTCGCCAGACGCGTTCCGCCAGCGGTTTCGCAATCTGACAAAGAAGCAGGGCAGCACGTATTCTGATTTTGCCTACGAGTTGAAGGTCAACTTAATAGAATGGATGAAAGGAGCCAACGCTTTTGGGAACTTCGAAATGGCTCTTGAAGAAGTGGCTCTCGAACAGTTTTTTTCAAAACTTTCCGAGCCAATGAAGCTCTGGATCCAAGATAGAACCGGCGTAAAAACAATACAGGCAGCGGCCGACTTTGCTGACGAGTACGCGTCACGCCGGGGAGACAGAGACGAGGTTCCTCCAACAAAAGCGGGAGATAAAGGGAAACCTTGGACGGCGAAGCAGGGAGCTGGCGCAGGTACGACTGCACAGAAAAAGACAGACTTCGCTGCAAGTGGTCAAGGATCACAAAACAAACAGGGGGGAAAGGTTTCGGGGGATTCTTCCAAAAAGAGTCCGTTTGAGGCTCGGAAACCACCTACTTGTTACAAATGTATGGAGGAAGGGCATATTGCCGTTGGTTGTCGCAGGCCCAGGCCAGCCTTTTCGTACACTTCTGACTCAGCCACTAGCGAGGAGCTTCTTAGTCCGTACCTTTTTAACCTAACGGTGAACGGAAAGCCGTGCCGCGTCTTACGAGACAGTGGGGCAACCATGGATCTGGTGCACCCGGACTATGTGGCACAAGCAGACTACAACGGCAAGTGTGCATGGATTAAACCAGTTTTGGAGGATGGAAGCATTTGTCTTCCGGTAGCTCGAGTAATTCTTACAGGACCGTTCGGAGAAGTGGAGACGGAAGCGGCGGTGTCAGACAAGCTGCCCCCGCAGTACCCCTATTTGTTCTCGAATCGGACCGACCGTCTGCTGAGAGAACAAGGGAAAAGTTTTCACGAGGGAACAGTACAAGCCTTGACACGAGCTAAAGCACGAGCGTTAGCAGCCGAACTAGAGCGGCAGGAACCGAGTTTTACCGGAAGTCCCGCAACACCAGCTATAGTCAGCGCAGTTGAGCCTGCTATCCCGTCGCCTACTGAAAAAGAAAGAGAGGGGCCAGAGAAGCAGACTAGCACTGATACAGCGGAAAGGGAATCGGAGGAGGGGCTGCTCGCGTTGCCGGTATCAAAAGCACTAAGCAATGTACTGGGGAAAGTGACAAGAGACGAGCTCATCGAGCAGCAAAAAAGCGATCCTAGCCTTAAGGAGATTTGGAACATCGTCAGGGAAGGGGTGGCGAGGAAGAATGTCAGTTTTCCTGTCAAAGAGGGCATCTTGTACCGCCACTACCGGACTGCAAAAGGTCGCATGTTCGACCAGATTGTAGTGCCGGCTAAGTATCGGTCTGACATTGTGGATCTCTGTCACGGAGTTGGTTGGTCGGGGCATTTAGGAGCTCGGAAGACCAAAGATAGGCTCCTAACGGAGTTTTATTGGCCAGGATGCTTCAAAGAAGTTGAGAAGCACGTAAGAGCGTGTGACACCTGCCAGAGAGTGGGAAAACCGCACGAGAAGGGAAAGGCACCACTTAAGCTTGTTCCGCTCATTTCGGAGCCATTTCGCCGGCTGGTAATAGACGTTGTGGGACCACTCCCAGTGACAAAGTCAGGCTACCGGTATTTGCTTACCGCCATTTGTCCAGCAACCAAATTTCCTGAGGCGATCCCAATGAAGGAGCAAAGCTCCGTAGAGGTAGTCAACGCCCTACTGTCTATTTTTTCGAGAGTGGGCTTTCCTCAGGAGATACAGTGCGACCAGGGCTCAGTATTCACCAGCGTTCTCACTACGGGATTCCTGGAAAAGTGTGGAATGAAAATAATCCACAGTTCCGTGTACCACCCGCAGTCCAATAGTGTAGAGCGGTGTCATTCCGTGATGAAACGAGTTCTGCGAGCCCTTATCTTTGAAAGGAAGTGTCAGTGGGATGCTTGTCTTCCGGCAATGCTGTTTGCGCTGAGATCGGTCACTCATGAAGCGACGGGTTTCAGCCCCGCGGAGCTGGTTTACGGACGGACGCTCAGGTCTCCACTGCGACTTTTGCGTGAAACCTGGGAGTCGAAGAGTGCCGACCCTACGGTGGTCGAGTACATTCTGGAATTGCTGGAAAGGCTGTGGTGTGCTCGCGACATTGCTGAGGCGAACATGAGAGAGGCGCAAAGTAGAGCCAAGAGCTACTACGATCGAAACGCGAAACTGAGAGCTTATCAGGAAGGCGATCAGGTAATGGTCTTGCGCCCCTCACGAGCAAATAAGCTGGAGATTCAATGGGAGGGGCTCCTTCGGGTTGTGAAAAAGCTCTCGGACACAAATTACGCACTGGAACGTAAAGGAAGACGCCGAGATGTTGTCATTTACCACCACAATTTAATGAAGAGCTATGTGGGAGAAGTGCAGAAAGTGAACTTGGCTCTTAACAGCACGGAGGAGCTAGCACCTGAAATTCCAGGCTTGGTGGGGGTTGAAAGATCAATGGATGTTACCGATGTCATGAAAGCCGTAGCACCGGCCGAGGGCTTGACTGAGAAGCAGAAAGTCGACTTACGCAACTTATTGTCAGAACACATCACTGTTTTCTCGGAAAGGCCAGGGCGAACTGAGGTTATCACTCATGACATTGAGCTAACTTCTGACACCACTGTGAAGTCGAGGCCGTATAGACTAGCCCCGCGACAGCAGGAGATCTTGAAAAAAGAAGTAGATCGAATGCTCGAGCTTAAGCTTATCGAACCTTGCGAAAGCACCTGCACGTCCCCTATGATTCTCGTTGAGGTTACGGGAAAGGATCCACGGCCTTGCGTGGATTACCGCAAACTTAACGCGATCACGAAGGACCAAACCTATCCTATACCCAACGTAGAGGAGCTGGTGGAAAAAGTGAGCGCCGCTAAATACGTCTCGACTTTGGACTTAGTGAGAGGCTATTGGCAAGTTCCAATGACTAAACGAGCTAGTGAATATGCGGCCTTTGTGGCGCCGACGGGCACATTTAGGCCCCTAGTTCTGAGCTTTGGCCTTAAGAACGCCCCCTTTTGCTTTTCAAGGCTAATGAACCGAGTTCTGCAGGGCGCTGAAGGCTATGCTGTTCCCTACTTAGACGACATCGCTATTTATTCCAACACATGGGAAGATCACCTGTACCATCTTAGCGATGTCCTTAGACGTTTGACGCACGCTGGACTGACGGTGAAGCCTGCTAAGTGCCAGCTAGCTCGCGCCGAAGTACGGTACCTAGGGCACGTGGTAGGGCAGGGCAGGAGGCGACCTGATGAGTTGAAAGTAGAGGCGGTTAGCGAGTTCCCGCAACCGGAAAGCAAGACGGCTATCCGCTCCTTTTTAGGCCTGACAGGGTATTATCAGCGCTACATCCCTCATTACTCGGAGGTAGCCGCTCCGTTAACGGATGCACTGCGCAAGAATGCTCCCGAAAAGGTAGTTTGGAGTGCGGAAATGGAGGGCGCCTTCCAGGGACTCAAAGCGGCTCTTGTTAGCTCACCCGTACTGCATGCACCGAACTATGATCGTCCCTTTATTGTGCAGTGCGATGCCAGCAACAGAGGCTTAGGAGTAATACTGTGCCAGGAGGATGAGAACGGGAACGAGCACCCTGTGTTGTACGCCAGCAGGAAACTCTCTGTTCGTGAGGAGGCCTACAGTGCTTCGGAAAAAGAATGTGCCTGCATTGTGTGGGCTACCCAAAAATTAGCCTGCTACCTCTACGGAACTTCTTTTGTCTTCGTCACTGACCACTGCCCACTGACATGGCTATCGCAAATGTCGGGAAAGAATCCACGACTACTACGTTGGAGCCTTGCGCTTCAGGAGCTTAACTTCACTGTGAAGTATAAGAAGGGTTCCGCAAACGCCAATGTTGACACATTAAGCAGAGCTTTTTAGCTTTTCTTTTGCTTTTGCTTTCTTTTGTGTTCAGTTGAGGGGCGTTTTTCCATAATTATTTAAGGGGTAATTGGAGAAATCGAAATTTTTTAGCTATGGGCAAGAGTATTCGTGTGGTTGCAAAAAAAAAAAGCGTAGGTGCAATGTGGCGCATTTCAAAGACCGGCCTGGTTGCCGAAAACTCATTGCCGGCGCTTGCTTGTTCTAGCGGTGGGTCTTTGTGGTTTAAATGGTGTTGGGAGACTGCGGTTACTGTGATCTCTCCCGTCGAGCAGCTGATACTACCCGACGTCCGAGATCTTCCCGTCGGCGGAGGAGCTGTAGCGATCGGGCTATGCCTTGAACCAGCGAGTCATTTGCCACGCCGGATTAGTGCAAAAAGGACAGTCTCGCCACGTCTGGACGGAGGAAGCAACAGAGGCCGGCCCCACGAGACGTCGCCTGCTGAGTGACAGCGGCGCCAGCGGAGTGGAATGTCGCCAAAGAGGCTTTTGAAGCCGCCACTCTATCTCCCGCCTGGGCCAGTCACGCATCGTTAGCGCGTTAACCGGCAGACGACGACGGCGCTGGTCAAAGGGCTATCCCCAGAGAATTCCACGAACCTGGCTCCTCTCAAAAGGTCGCTCTAAGATCTCCTCGTGGGAATGCAGCCCGCGGCCGGCATCAAAGGGGTCGAGGCGCCCGTGCGTCTTCCGCCTCCCCCTCCCTGTTCTACGGCAGCGCTGCGACTAGTGGCAAGAGTGTGTGTGTATGTGCAAGCCTGTGTTGTGCCTTTATGAACAGACATGATGGGCGGTACTTCATTGAGAGGAACTGCCACATCACCATTGGTCAGCATTGTTTTATATAGTGATCCCCAACCTAGGGACTTAGGGAACGGGGGTCAACAAAAAGGGCGTGGAGTGCCTCGCCCAACGCTCTTCTCTTCTCTTCTGTCATCTCGACAACTCCCGTAATGATGTAAATAAATCCGTTAAGTTTGCTCAAAGCTCTCCCCTAGTCCTTGGCTCGACGGAGCGACGGCGATCGGCCCCGCTACCCGCAGACTGCGGTCGCCGCGACTCGCAACAGCGCGTGAGTCGCGTAATCCGAAATACGCGCCCGCATGATTTCTTTCCACTCTGCTCGCCACGTCAGTGCAGTGTTCTACAAGACGGAGTGGGGGTGCGAAATCCCGGGGGGTGAAATCGTCTCCTCTGGTGCGCCGACGGACACAAATAATGCTCGTTAGCGAGAGGACACGCTGCAGCCCGCGGGTATATACGGGCTGCAACGATGGTGCGCGGGCAAGGTAAATCCGCGAAATCCGAGCCGGGCATTAGGACGGAGGGGTTCGCACGATTACGTGACAGCTTCGGGGCGTCGCTCTTCACTTCGTGCTTGTATTGCTGCGTTATATCTGATTTAATGCTAGCGACTGTTACGAGCGTGCGTCACTGAAGTAGGTACTTCTGTTTTAGGTACTTCGATGTGTTCGTTTTTATACCATCCTCGACTAATGAATGCGACGTTCCTCCTGGAGGGAAAGGACACTTCAGGGCGAAATTTCGGATTGCCTCGTTTTTTTTTGTTTAGTTTGTCAGACTGTCGCGATGTGTCACTTTTCCTCGTGAACCGCGTTCATCCGCCTAGCGAGTGACTGAAGTTTGTGCGGTGGGTCTGATGCACGGCGGCGTGTCTAGGTGCTTTCGTTCGTACCTTCTTTCTTTTTCTCATTCGTCTATCTTGCTTCGCGTGTATGCGGAGCTTCTTGTGCGTCTGTAAACATTGTGGACTTAGCCTGGCGCTATACGCTTACCTAGATATACAGCGCTACCGGAAAAGAAAAAAAAAACACTCAAGGCAGCCACCTCTCAACCATCTGTGCATCTGCGGTTCTCGCTATAAGCTCTGCGTCCGCGGTATAGGTATATACCGTGAGGTCGTTTCATGCTACGGGGCAAGGTTTTCTAGTTCAGCAAACTAGGTATGGTCAGAGACAGCATGTATATTCACTGGCACATGCCCACCTACACTTACACATGCACCTAAACCGCAATATAACGAATCTGGATATAACGAAGCATTCGTTATAATGAAGTAAATGAAAAGTAGTGTTGCAATAGATGGTATTGGGAATAAAACTTTATAACAAGTGTTTGGATATAACGAACTTAATTTCGTGTAATATGAAACTTTGTTATAGGGAGGTTGAGTGTATCTCACTCACCTAAATTCTGCTTGTCTTCTTTATCTGTCTATCTGTATCTCCACTGCAACAGTACAGTTGACCACAAAATAATATGGACCATGGAAGCACCGTTTGAAATAGCTGTCTTCAATGGCAGGCAGCGTGGCTGCACATTCCCATTATTGTCCTTGTGGGGCGATGTTTTCAAATGTTTCTGTTCTTGCCAAAATCTCAGATGCTCTGGCCGGAGAAATAATGAAAGCATTTTTGATGAAAACTAAAGCCCAATTGTGTATAAGTGACACATCTTTGGTTTTGGGCGTGTCTGAGTTGTTTCACTCATAGAGTTTCATAAAATAATACCTAGAGGGGAATCTGGCGCTAGTGTCTACGTGGGCTCCTTCGGCGGCGCGTGTACCTCCTTGGGAATGATGAGAAATACAGGCTTCGGATCTGCTTCGGATGCATTACGTTCTTGAGATTCGCGACGCTTCTTTTTCGAGTGTAAAACAAAGTGATATGAACTTATATTCATTTGAAACTTGCTTGATTTGTTTGTACGGAAACTTTATTTCAAAAAGTTTTCGTGACGAGGCGGCAAAAGTGAAACCTGGGCAAATTCAACCATCAGGATATGCATCGCTCTGCCATTGCGTTCCAGATTTGGCATCAAGATTTAATAAATTCTATTTTACAACACTTGAAAACCAACATGCTTGTTTTTTCTCTCGAAACTATGTATTATCTATTTATTAAATTAACAGTACAATAATAAGTGCGAAACACTTAACGTTTCGTTTTCTGCGACACTATTGGGGCGTCTGTCCCTCTGGTCTGTCTCAGTGGTCTGCCTCCAACGCATCTCTTGTTTTGTTGTGAAGTCGAGTCAGGGGAGCGTGACAGTGCGTTTACTTAGCATTTTCGTCGTTTTTCAGTTGATTTAAATTAAGTTTAGGCTAGATGAGGTCGTGAAAAACATGAACTCGAGGCAATATCCTGCACTGTCAAGAGATGCTACATTTATGTGCATTGGTGAGTGGACCACGCTTCGTTTAAACTGTCAAATACGACTCGTAAAGCTCCAACGTCGCAGCGAATTACGAGATGTTGTGGTTGTCAGCCTCTTCGAACAACAGAGGCACTGCTTCAGCGTTTTTTACCGCACTCAACTACCCGTGCTGTGCGAAGAACGAAACTGAAACTGTAAAAAAAAAGTCCGTTGACAGTTCGCTAGCTAACCCTATCCGATCCGAAGCCTGTACTTCCCATAATTCCTATGAAGGTACACGATAGCAGCGCCAGGTTCCTCTCTACGTATAATTGTCTGAGACTCTATGGTTTCACTCTTCGTTGTTTAAATATTGAGATGCCTTTCCCGTGACCTCGTGTTTTGATGTTAGCGATAACGTGAGGCAGCTTTGCTTGTGCACGTGTGGTGTGGCGCATATATTTTCTGCGGTTCTCCTGCAAACCAATTGGTTGTGAGTGGGACGATCTTTTCCTGTGCTTTTTCGTTTTTCTTCGGGTGCTTTGGTTGCCTAGAATTTACCCTCATATCTTACACCAACTAGCCCAGCAAGAAACGCTATGGCTTCCGCGGAAGGCGCAGCAGAGTCACAGCGAAAGCTAGAACAGTGGCCTTTCAGAGCCTTTTCTAAACACTCATTAGATAAAAACTGCAAGCATACTTGCTTCATACCCACTAGGTAATTATTAATAAGTTTATTTGGGTAGTAGGCAGGCATTCGTTATGCTATTTTTTGTCATTCTTCTGAGAAGCGTGGTATCCGCTAAACACTTGCAAGGAATTTTAGGCCAATTGTCCATGCAGTGGCTGACGACAATGAGGAATTATGGATATAGTGTGTATGCGCCACATGTAGTTAATAGGAAAACAAGAACAAGCTTTTGTGATGGGTTGGAGCATTTTACGGCCCACTCATTACGCTATGCGCATTGTGCGACGACCGGCTGTTTTTTGGCTCTCTTAAAACGCTTTATAAGTCGTATTAATGCGATTGCTTTCCCGACATCAAACATGTCTAAGGCAAGTTCGCCATTACGTCACAATCACCAGCGTAGCTCAGTGGTAGAATACTCGGATGGCATCCAGTGGACCCTGGTTCAAGCCCTAATGTGTCTTTTGTGCTGGATTTAGCGTGGTTACGCACACCAGTGATGGCGGACAACTGCGCGTGGCCCTAGTTACGATCTCACAACCGATTTCGCTGTGAAGAGTATTACCCTCATCCATGAAATATACACGTTCTATTCCCACGATTGTTTCCACAATTCGAGGTTGGCATGCAGATGAACTTTCACGCACACACACACACACACACACACACACACACACACACACACACATATATATATATATATATATATATATATATATATATATATATATATATATATATATATATATATATATATATATATATATATATATATATATATAATCAGGTGACGTTTTTGTTAGAACACAAGGTAGCGTCCCATATATGAGTCAACAGTAGCTTTTGCACCGTATTCATGAACTGACCTTATGGTGGTAGGGCTACTTACGAAAGGACGAGAAAAGTATAAGAAAAGTGCAAGGTGTATTTCAGAAACCTGCCTTATCCTCTCATAAGGGCGCCTTATGAAAGGCGTCTGTAACTCAAGTATTACCTCTCGGTGCGAGGGTAGGTAGATTTTTTCCTACAAAATCATTATCTCGAGCAGGAATAAATTAGCTTTTTTTTGCAAAAAAAACCAACAACAGTATGCACAGAAGCAGCCAAACGTAAACAGTATTATTGTTTTTTTAGGCAGGGGCAGCTTTTGGTGAAATACGTTTTTTGTCTGGCCACTTTTCTGCGATTCCAATCGACGCCTGTCGTTTTACAATGTCTTGTATGTTTTGTTGTGTTCGGTGGTGTTATCGTGCTCGCTTCAGCGTTTGTTTTTGTCTTTAACTTGTTTTTTTTTGAAATTTCAGTAGATTTATTTCACAGTTTGAGCAGTTTTACAGCATTTTTTACGAAGGTGCATTTTTTGTGGAATGGTGCCCTGAAGTGAACTTCACCGACGAAGTGACTACGTCCTGGCGGATTTTGTGAACAAGTACCAAGACGTATCCCGACACGAACAATTGACACACTGTGCATCTGTGTACGTCTGATAAAACAACTAGAAAAGGGTTTGCGCCACTTTGAGAAGTTTTACCCGTACGCTAAAAAGTTTTTTGCAACCATAGAAGGTATCCGCTCGAACGTATATTCGTGACTACGTCGTGCTCGTGACACTGTAAGCTACGAGACAGGAACGAGGCCGTCGCTCCGAAGCTGAAACTGCAAACTTCATGAAAGTGTGATGTGCTGAGCAGCTGCATGAAATGAGGCACAACGAAGCCACGACCATGGATATTTTACTGCAGAAGCGGCACAGCGAGCAGATTTTTTACGGCACTGTTTTGTGAAGCGTGCGCGGCACAAAAGTTACTGCTTGTCGTAGGTCTCCACCAGGTTTCGTTGATTATTGAGGACTCGCCGCGGTGGTGACATATATGCGTACTATATGCCGTTCAATAATCTGTCTTTGCGGTCCATATAATAAACAGAATACGCAGTTGTCGTATGCGGCCATGTTGTTTGAAGAAGCCTTAAGGTAGGTCATAGGCTATCTTAACCGGACCTTAAGTACGATGAATGCTCTACGATAAGTAAAAGGTAGGTTCTTGAAACGCGTTAAGGGCGGACTTATGGCAAAGGCTGGCTCAAGTCATAAGGATAAGGTTAAGCTAGGTTTACGAATACGGGGGGTAAAACTTATATTCGTAATATTCTGGGATTTTTTCTCTCTATGAAATTTCTCTCTATAAACTACCGGCCCACAGAAATTATTCATTACATTACTCAGTACAGCAAAAAAAAAAATATTTCAGTTACTGTAGAACTCTATCTCTGCCAGGTCTGCCCCCTTACAAAAGCTATCTGATGTGATCGGTAGCGACGGTTACACAATGCCGTCCCCCGAGGTCGTTGGCTCGTTTACTTTTCCGAGTGCCGGCACGTGGGGGCTTCCTTTGTCTCGAATCCGGACTTCCGCGCGTGCGCCGGATCTCTTCTTTGTGGCGGCAGAAAGCGCTCCTGCGGCTGCACCTCGGAGGCGTCAGCACTCGGGGAGGCAGTGGCGATAGACCGTGTGTGTGTGCGGGAGGCAAGAGGGGCTCCGAGCGTGTCGGAAATTGATTCACTCGAGAGCGACGGGAGGTCGCGCACTTCGCGACGGCTCGTGAAAGGCTTCGTGCAACCGCCGACACGTCGCTGCCGTTACGGTGCCTTAGTTTTTTCTTATTTGCACGTTCCGGTGAGGAGTCATTGCCCTTGCTATGGCGTTAAAGCGTGCAATGTGTCTGCGTATTTGGCAGGTGGGCTTAATATGTCGTAGCGCTTTAATGAGAGTGGACGTGCAAGAGAAGAATGTCTTTATGTGCTCTTTGTATACTGTACTTGGAGTGAGTGAGTGAGTGAGTGAGGGAGTGAGAACTTTAGGATTCCTTGTAGCTGGACAGATAAGTGGGCTAATAGATGAAAATTTATTCTACAAGAACCAAGAAAGACGAGAATCGGTGTCGCGTTTCCCTTGTTCGTCGTCTTTTTTAGCTCTGCGTGTTTTTGTATAATGATTTTTTTAATCACTCGTATGTAACGAGGTCGCTTGCTTATTTTTTTTTTGCGACATCGTATTGCGTGCAAACATAAGTGGGGAAGAAAAGTCGCCAAGAGTATGAGATCCATCCACCTGTGCAGGTCGCATTGGCTCTACAGTTTCCAACAATGGTATTAGACGCAATAACAATGAGAACTTGCTTTCATCAATGTCCCGTTCTCGTTAATATTAGTTCTAATTATTACTGTATTTAACAACAAAAAATTGAGCCCTCAAAGTAACTTATTTCCTTCATTATTTTATAGGTTGTGCTTTTAATCTACTTCTCCCTCATTTGAAGTAGTGCACCAACACAATACCACTTTCTCGCTATCGGGCTTTCCCCGAACCTCGCACTCTTTTCTGCTCTTTGGATTTCGTGGAAAGCGGAAAATTGTAGTTCGTGTTCTTTTTCTTTTCTTTTGGGAGTGGGAAGGGGGTTGGATACCCATGGTACAAAGGTATCCTCCGCCCTACCGATGCCTTGCTTTGTCTGGGAAAGAGTGGGTAGAAAATAAATCGGAAATACTTTGTCGCTCATCGGATTAATTAGTCTTGATTTTCTGTTGCCCATCTTCGCCTTTCTGATCGACTTGCCTTGTTTTACATTATTGCATCGATTTTTTTATCTCCGAACAAATTGCAGTGATTCTAAAATAAAAGATCGTGCGTGGAAACGCGTGCTCTACAAACAAGTCAAAACACCCCAGATGCCGACTGACAACTACAGCCGGCGTTCACGGTGTCTTGATTCCTCTTCTTGTGTCCGTGTTTGCGCGCCCTCTCTTCCAGACTGAGTACTTACCAACTTGCTCAGCTCTGTTATCCCGATGTTTCTGCCCGAGTATAAGAAATAATCGTGCGGTTTTTGTACGGAACGTACAGTCACGCTGTAGCGAAGTGGATTCGGAGCGAGGCCGGTATGGAGCATAAATCCTACCTGTAAGAGAATGCAAATATTGGAGCACGAAATGGATGTTTGGTTTGGCGCTCTGACCAAATGAATAGAATGTTAGGCACTACCTTGTGTACGTAGTTTCCCATCGGGATGTTCAAGTCGTCTGTGATGTTCTGTGTAAATAAGACACCCTCATCGCTTTTAGATATTTTTTTTTAATTTTCACTTGCCACTCTCCAGCAGGTTACCGACCCTGCAAAGACCACCTGTATTGGATACTCTGCTTTAAGGAAACTATTATATCACATCCGTACGTTTAGATCAGCATTGTGTTAGGTTCTATAAAAGGAAAGCAGTAACGAATGTTTACTGAGACCAGCACCTTTGGTGTTCAGGGACCCTGTTTTAAAAGAACAAACAGCGACGTTGAAGTACAGCTAATATTTCAACGCAACTAGATGACTTGATCAAAATTAATCGGTAACCGTATTGTCAGCGAAGGTTTTACAGCGAAAGCTCTTATGAGACCACAACTCGGGTCACGCACAGTTGTCCGCCACCACCGCCGCCGCCGCCGCCAGTGTCCGTAACCACATCGCGCGAAATCAGAAAAAAAAACCTAGCACCACAGATACAGTGGGACTTGAAACCCGGGTCTGCTGGGTGCCAGCCCAGTATTCTACCACTGAGCTGCGCTGGTGCTTGTGACTTGTTGGGAAACTTACCTTAGGCAGGCTTGATGTCAGGAAAGCAATTGCGTTAATACGACTTATAAAGCGTTTTAAGTGTGATAGAATGATCGTTCGAGACACAGAGACCGACAGAGGGACTGACCGACCGACTGACTCATCTTTCACTCTGTGAATATGCTTTGATTTTTCCTTTTTTTTTCGCACCGTCTAACTTTTTCCTGTATAGTTACAAGGTGTTTTCGTTGCATTCTGTGAAGGAATGGACGTTCGCCGGGCGTTCGCATTCCACACGTTTCATGTTTTGTGTCTCTTGCTGAGTTGATGTCACGCGTGCGTTCTTTGAACAACCCTGGCCGGTACGCGTTCTCCTCGGTGGCGGTCATTCTTAATTCATCGCACACCGAGTTCTCTGCGTCCTGCCTCGGCCATGCGAGCGTCGTGAGACGCGGAGGCCTGTCCCCGAGGTCGTGAACTTTAAGTGCGTTTCCTGCGAGACCCGTCTGGTGCCGCGTAACCGGCTGCGTAAGCCAGCTAAGTTTTTATTCATTTAATGTGCGTGCCGGGAAAGGCGCACTGCGGCAGCAAAAACAAATTCTTCGCGCGTGTCGCTTTTGTTAAAGTGTAGCTTTCAGGCGCTTAGACTAGCTTCAGCATAGACTATAGCTTCGCATGCACACAAGCGATCGCAGTAGACCACTATTGCTGCTGCTGAATGCCAGAACATTGCACTCGCTTAAAAGCTGAAACCTCACGCCGGGCGTAGTTTTTCGTGGCCTAAATATGATCGTACTGCTTTGCTCAAGCTATTTGTATTGCAATAACGCCTTTCCTTGAGGCATACATGCTCTCTCTCTCTCTCTCTCTCTCTCTCTCTCTCTGTGTGTGTGTGTGTGTGTGTGTTCTCTGTGTCGCTCTCTCTCTCTCTCTCTCTCTCTGTGTGTGTGTGTGTGTGTATGAGCGAGAGAGAGATAGAGAAGAGCTGTGCTGTGGTTATGACCACGCATCTAGTGGTCATATTCTGATGTAACGCTGCAGTGGAGACGGGTGTGCAGTAGAAAACGGAGTCGTTCCCATTGTGAGCGGCGACTTTGATTTGACCCGCTATCTTACAAAGGTCGCATCTTAATATACGACCACCATAAATCGCTCGTTCATCTGCTAAAAACTTTATCGGCGCAGCGATGCTATCGGTGGCCGCAAAAGAAGGGTAGCTTGCATAAGTTCTCACATTCTGTTATAGGTCGGCAAAACTTGTGGATCTCATTGAGACTCAGTCATGACACGTATTTCGAGCTTTAAACTCAATCGTACTCACACTCGCGAAACTTTTCCTCAAGCGGGCTCGTTCGCACTCACTCACCAAAGCACTTTCACGCGGGCTCACTCAGACTCACGGCTCGATCTAAGTCTGAGTTTACTCATGAGTAAGTTCGTCGACCAATGCGCTTTAAAGGGTGCGAGGTCGATGGTAGGTACGGCGGGTTTTCTTTAAGGTTGCTGGCTCCTCGCCGTCGTCCACATAGCCGATCTTCCCCAGTGTAGGGACGTGTTAAGAGAGAATGAACGCAGGTTTATTTACATGATAGTTGATAGATGTAACTGTACAGAGATTCAGCAGAGATTCAGCATTATGTACAACGATTCAGCTCATGATTCAGCGTTTATTAACAAAATGTCTCCGGCTTTTATAGCCCGCCGTCTCCTTACACGGAGGTCCGAAGAAGGCGGTGACCACTCTTGCCACTTATCAGGTGACTAAGTCTCAGTGGTCCACCCACCAAAAAGGGTGCAGAGATTGGACCACTCGTGAGAAGAAGAACGTAGGTGAGAATCTCCAATGGTCATCACGAGTGCACCACACAAAGACACACCCGGCCCACGCCTTCAAGACGCCGCAGAGCGAGGAGGTAGAGACCGGAGAGGGAAAGTTGAGCTCGTGTGGGAAGATGGCCGCTGACATAAACGTCAGCAGCAGTCCATGGCTTCGCTCAGCTACAGGCTTCCAGAACTCTCTCGAACATGGCAGTACGAACGCTCGATCTCTGAGAATGGTTTCTTCGACGCCTTTCCACGCTTCCGAACGGATGAAGTTTTGCGATGGCCTCGCGTAGATGACAATAGGCGAGTCGAGAGGTTGACTTAATGAAAATAGCCACAGAGGTGCCGTCCCACGCTGTTTGAGCCCGTTCAACAAAAGGGTTGTCTCGCGAACCTTTCGTTCAGACCCGACCACAGAAAACTACCTGGAACCCCTACAGGACAGCGTCTTGCTGACTGGGCGCCAATGGGGTTGAAAGCCTCCTAGCAGACCGGCTTACGAACCGCGGGCCGAACGTAACAGCGCCCAGGCGACGTTCTGCGAGTGAATAGCAGCGTCGCGCGGCATGCGGCTCGCGATCGACGGCAGTGAGCCAGAGGTGAGCAGGTGCGTCACGCTTGTCGTGTCCGCTCTTTTCAGCGCTACCATGTCACTCTCACCTTCGTCGTCTCCGCACTCTACTTACTGGACTTGGGGAAGGGGATGCTCCGTCGGATGCTCCTGACACTTGGCAGCTTCGCTTCGCAGGTTGGCAGCTAGGCTGTCGACAGTGTTCACAAGTTTTGCTTGTGGTCCGGTGGAAGTTTTGACGGGAAGTCTGCTTGGCTACCGTCACTCTTGTCTGTTTGCCACTATACGAAGAAAATTCACTTCGATAGTTGATGTTCGTGGTATACGTCACGACTTTTGAAGTCCCCTTATCCGTACGAATAGATCAGATGCAATTGCGTTTAATCTCTTTTCCCCCACCTCTCTCAATTCTCTCTGGATGCATGTCGCTCGTCCCACGCGTTTTACTACTTTAGACTCTATTGCTCTCGGCACCTGGGATTTTTCGGAGCAGGTGGGTATGTGCTACTGGCCTTCTTTGTACTACGATGTTTCCTATCTGAACTCTGCAATCTGTCTGCCTTGTCGTACCTAGATATTTCGCCTCACAAGCTTGATTTGCCCTGAAAGCTGTTAGTTTAGAGCGAAGAAACTTGATAAAATATACAAGACTGTTGCTTTCATTCAACTCTCGTTGGGATCAGACCTTATAGAGCACAAACACGAACACTGATAAAAAAAAAGACATAGCAAGCGCTGACAGGCTGCGCTTCGTCTGTCGTCTTCATTCTGTGGCCCCGTTTTTTGTGCACTCCAAGCTTTGTTCAGAAACCACCAATTAGCCCAAGGAAATCGGCCTCTCAAACAGCTTTTAGAAGTTGAGCAAACACTCGCACATTAGACGAACACAGTCTCTTTTTTTCTCTTTTATTAGGTTGGCTCATGTTTCCGCGTATCTTCTGCATTTCACAGAGCTAGCGTCATACAAGGGCACAGTAAAATTATGCTTCGGGCTTGTGGAAACAACGGTACATTTTTGGTGCGAGTTGGTTTTGACTTCAATACATAATATAGAGGAACGAAACGAGGACACAGAAATATGCACGTAGGACGTACAACCGATAGCGGTATTCCTGTGTGCGTGTTCTTGTACCTGTTTTGTTTTGTTATAATATGTATTGAAGTGCTGTTTTGATATCGAAATATTTTTTTATCCGGGCTGTGATTCGTTGAGACATTTAGACAACTAACGTCGCGTAAACGAGAAAAAAAAATAAAAGGGCGAATTGACGAAAAAAGCCTGAAATTCCTCACATAAACATGCTATAGATGACAGAAAGTAGACTTTTGAAAAAGTTTGTCTGAAGAGGGTCTTTAATTTTTTTTTTGTTTAACTGTAGCATATTGCGTGCTAACCCTTGCAGGTTTGTTTGAAACTTCGCGAATGCACGCTCCTGTTCTCAAACGCACGCCTGGCTTAAAGGCCTCGAGGAACGCAGGAAACTTTTCGCCGCGGAAGGAATTCGAGGCATCATTCCTTCCGGCTGCCGACATTCCAAGTACCTTGTGCCTAGGGTATTAGTTTCAGGAAACTTTTCGTTCAGCATTTTGATGTTTACGCGCGAACTGCGTACAACGCGCTTGGTCAGGCGTGGTTGCTCCAGTTACCACAAACCGATACTCGTGCGCCAAACGTCGTCTTCTTTGTCTGTATAATGTCTGTGCAAAACATGATCTTCTGCCTTCCTGCTCGTATTTTGACCATCTCCCGCAGAGCAGATGAGCATATAGGGCACTCATCCCGACGCCGAGAAACTTCAATATCTGTGTGAACATGCCCGTCCAACGGTCGGATTTGAAGTCGGTGTACCTCCAGCTCAGAAACGAATGTCCCAACTTTTGTGCCGTAGATGCTGTCCCTTAGCAGAAGGAACAGGGAATCTTTTCATAGTCATGCTGTGTTTTTAACTGAACAACAACCATCTCCAATTCGCCATTCACCGTCGTGTATATTAGACTCTGAAGGGATGCATATCACTCGATGTAACGAGAGGCTTCTCACGTTGACAGTATGGCTGGGTTAGTCGTAGTTTGTCCAGTGTTGCTATTTTTTATTCATCCCGTTTGTATGTTCTTGGTCTTTCGTTTTTCGTCTTATGCCTTTACAATGTTAGGTTTGGCCTGGGGATTCATCTCTCAATCCCTTCGGCGCCCAGTCTTACCGACGCTGTCAAGTATTTGAGTGATTGTCACGACCAGGCGGCGGGCCGAGGCGAGTCCCGTCCTTCAAGTGCGGACCCTTTGGTCGTCCCTTCGAGCAGAAGCGGTGACTAATGGACTCGGCGACTCATCGGGCGACTGCAAAGCTGGCGTGGCCGGCGCCGGTGCTGACAGAGGAGCGGTGCTCCCTTTTGATCCCCAATCACCAAGCCGACCGGCCGACTGCCTATTCTCGTCAGGCATTGTACGTGCTAGCCGGAGGACCAAGACGTCGTGTCGCCAAGACGTCGTTAGCCGTTCGAGAGAGGCCAACAGAGACGGCGTATTCCTGAAAGAGACCGCGACGGACAGCACCGCAAATTACCCCGCTAATTGAGCGAACAAAATCGGCGGACCCTTTGAAGTATGCTGCCAGGATCGTGGGAACTCTCGAGTAGCGGCAACCACACGACGAGGACGAGCCCTGCTGGCGCCACCCCAGTGCAGTGTGCATGTGGACCGTGCATGCTCGCCCCCCTCACCTGTGTGTGCGTGATTGGTGTTCAACTCGGAGAGGAGGAGCCCGACAGGGCATAAAACGAAGCAGCAGAGTGCTGGACGGAGCTCTCTGAACCTGGCTCTGAACTATGTAGTGTTCAACCACCACGCTCGTGGTTTGTGAAACCACAATCCCGTCTTTTCTGTAAATATGTGTAAATAATCTCATAAAACTATGTTCTGTTTTCCCGTATCCTCCTGCGTTCCTCCTTTCGACCTGAACAACTGATGGCAGCGGCGGGTTGTCATCATCAGCGACCATTCCTTCCTTCCCATCTCTAACAACTGGTTGGCAGCGGTGAGATGGACTTCACGACATGGTGCTGTGCTGTGGTGAGTGCTTGGTCTTTGCTTTGACTTTCCAGGCTTCATTTCTTGAGTGTGCGTTGATTAGAAGCTGGATTGTATGTTAGTTAGAGAGATCACCTATTTGTGTGTGTTAGAGGGATCACCTAATTATGTGTGAGATGCAGGACCAAAGTACAACGGCAATCATGTCGTGGAAGGCAATGCTAAAAGATGAACTTTTGTGTGTGAGTAAGTATCTAGGCATTGAAATAGATGAAAGAATGAGTAGGACAGCGATTTGGATGCTGATCGCGCAAAAAGCCAGTGAGGACAAGATTCAAAACGCAGTAGAAATTTTTGAAAAACAGGAAAAGGAGAAACGGGAGCGAGAGGAACGGAGAAAAAAGGAAATAAGGGATAGAAAAGAGCGTGATCGAGCACGCGCCTTGGTGCTCGAACAATTAGAACAGAAAAACGAGGCAATGAGGCGGAAGATGCAGCCATCCGCAACTGTAGCGCACGAGAAGGGCGATGATCAAAGAAGTGAGGTGCAGCCCAGAAGTTTAGAGAAGGCTAGCACGTTTAAGGACAGCAGCAGGTTCAATGAAGAGCCAAATTTGAGTGTTGCTAAAGATGCTGCGAGGAGTAGAGAGGCCGATGAAGGCCAGAGCAAGTGCGACGAGGTGCTGTGCCAGTCAACTGTTAGCGAAACAGCTAGGATAGCTGTAGAACAGCTGGTACAGACCTCAACTGTGTTTGTCGCGACGGTGGATCTTGCAAATGAGATAGAAGTCAAGAACACCGGGAAAAGCTCAGGAGAAGCAGCCAAAGTAGAGAGTGAGGGCAACAACGTGGTTGCAGATAGCTCCCAGGAATGCCAGCGAGATAGTTCAAAGAGCTGCATTGTTCCTTTTTGTGTTAACCTGTCCGCCAGTGCAGTGTGTGAACATAAATATGATTCGGTCGAAAATCATTTAGACTGCGTGGATGAGACAGCAGACAGGAGCAGTGAGAGTGTTAACGAGCTGGGGATGCAATCGGGAGGCTCGGAAAAGAGACGCAAAAAAGCGGCGCAGACGCAAGAGACGTCAAGGAGCCGCGAGCGCGAAAAAAGGCACTACGCGTGTTGAAGAAAGCTCGCAAAATTTGAGCGTAGCAGGCAAAATTAGGCGTTTCGCATCGGCGTCAAAGTTGCCCTGCATGAGTCCGAGCCACCAGACAAGAAAAAGAAAAGCGGGTTCTTCGCGAATACATTCCCGCGTAAGTCGTCGGTACTTCGGTTCTATCGACTGCACGTTTCAGGGCGCGCGCGAATGCAGATTCAGTACAGATGAATCGGCCCGACGTGACAACAGTGCTAAGAGACCGAAAGGCCGAAGTAAGGTGACAGGTGGTGCAGAAGTACCCTTGAGGTGTGAAGCCAGCAATAACGCAACCCGAGGCCAATTTCCTAGCGGTGCAGGAAAAGTCGGTCGCAGACGTCGCCGTAGACAAGTGAAGGGTACGCGCGCGACAAAGCGAAGGCACAAAGGAGGAAGCAAGCATCGGGGAAAAAGGAAAGAGGGTGGCTCATCGGCCAGTTCAGCGAAGAGGCCTTGGTGGCGGGAAGTAAGGCGCCAGCGGCGAAAGGGTAGACCACAGCGCGCATTCGCGAGACGGTATGCGCGGTGGAGATTTAGAGCTTTTCGTGGAAAAGAGTGTAGACGAGGTCCTAGAAGAAAGACCACAATAGCTAAACACCGCTCGGCTAGACCAAATAGGACCCCGTCGCTCTTTCCCTTGCATTGCTCGGGTTCCCTCCGCCGGATTGACAGAGGACGGCCGAAATCGCAAATGAGGCGTAGCGCTGCCGTTCAGCTTGTAGCACTTACGCGACGTTGCCTCGGGCGCCCTCGAAATCCGCCAAGTCCTCGACCGCCACGAGTGCGATTGAAGGGAGGGACAACTGTAAGCTAATGAGTGAACAGGGGAGTGTTCTTAGTAGCATGCTTTTTGATTATTATTGGTTTTGAAGTAATATTCCTTTGTCATCTCCCCAGCTAGTTCGTGTAGCAGCAGGTTTTCCCTTCTAGACTTTTTAAAAGCATTGTAAGCGTTTTTAGTTGAGTTACGGGGAAATAGCCTACGGTTCGGGGTGCGATTGGTGTGCTGACGCTCTTTGGATGAGAGTATGATGTCGTGCTAGGGCGCACAGCAATGGGCGTTCTTTAAAAACATGGGCTGACATGAAACTACATCCAGTTAATGATCGTGTTAGTACACTAGTTGCATTTCCCTTTGTGATTTTAGTATATGCTCAGGGATCAGGTGAAATTCTTTAGCTGAGCATTATGTTATATACCGAACGTTGAGATTAGGGATGAAGTTTTGTTCGACCCGCTAAATTTGAGTGAGTAGTGGCTATGGGTTATTGCGATATCGCCTATGGTTAGGTGTTTGTTGGTATGCTAGCGTTCTCTGGATGATAGTAAGATGTCGTGCTAGAGCGCACAGCAAAGTCATGTGCGCTCTTTAAAAACAGGGGCTGACATGAAACTACATCCAGCGGATGAGCATGTTAGCACACAAGGTTTTGTTAAGTGATTGTTTATAAAGATCATATGATCACTTGAGCTGAAAGCACTGCGTTCGCCACATTTTGAGGCTAGATACATTTCTAGGATTTAGAAGACGCAGTTTGATTTGATGTGAGAGAGTTTTGTTCGCGTCAGGGTGTCATAAAAGTAGGTACTCTCGACCACACCTTGCAAGTATGTATTGAGAGAATGAAGAAAGCGCCCAGATAACTTGTGTATAGGGTATGGCAGCATTGGTGTGAAACCTTTGTATTTGGTTGTGTTTCATAAAATTAGTCAGGAAATTAAATGTCAGTTACAACTTAGTAGTGCGGATGGTAGGAGAAAGCTAGTTTTGAAGTAGTGTGATTACGGTTTATGGGGCCAAATTGTATTTGCCTTTGTGTGCTTTTCTCACACGGCAATTTGTTCCATCTTTAGTGAGCATCTCCACAGCCATGATTGTTGTAACTTTGGCGGCACAAAATTGTTTCAAAATTTTAGCGTACAGGTTTCTCTTTTGTTTGTGTTTTGAGAAGCCTGGAGGGTTTTAAGCGGGTCCAATGTGCTTGACTGCAGCATGGTATTGTGTTGTGTGGTTCGCCTTGCTGTTGTCGGTCATTGTGAGCTGGATTGGGAGTTGGTTTCGAGTATGCAGCTGGAGAGAAAGGCCAGGCCATCGTCCTCGTCACCACCCATTCTCTTCGTGCCCAGCGGTTGGGAGCGCTGGCCAGGCGAGATTTTCCGGGCGGCGGAGGAGCTGTTAGGTTTGGCCTGGGGATTCATCTCTCAATCCCTTCGGCGCCCAGTCTTACCGACGCTGTCAAGTATTTGAGTGATTGTCACGACCAGGCGGCGGGCCGAGGCGAGTCCCGTCCTTCAAGTGCGGACCCTTTGGTCGTCCCTTCGAGCAGAAGCGGTGACTAATGGACTCGGCGACTCATCGGGCGACTGCAAAGCTGGCGTGGCCGGCGCCGGTGCTGACAGAGGAGCAATGCTCCCTTTTGATCCCCAATCACCAAGCCGACCAGCCGACTGCCTATTCTCGTCAGGCATTGTACGTGCTAGCCGGAGGACCAAGACGTCGTGTCGCCAAGACGTCGTTAGCCGTTCGAGAGAGGCCAACAGAGACGGCGTATTCCTGAAAGAGACCGCGACGGACAGCACCGCAAATTACCCCGCTAATTGAGCGAACAAAATCGGCGGACCCTTTGAAGTATGCTGCCAGGATCGTGGGAACTCTCGAGTAGCGGCAACCACACGACGAGGACGAGCCCTGCTGGCGCCACCCCAGTGCAGTGTGCATGTGGACCGTGCATGCTCGCCCCCCTCACCTGTGTGTGCGTGATTGGTGTTCAACTCGGAGAGGAGGAGCCCGACAGGGCATAAAACGAAGCAGCAGAGTGCTGGACGGAGCTCTCTGAACCTGGCTCTGAACTATGTAGTGTTCAACCACCACGCTCGTGGTTTGTGAAACCACAATCCCGTCTTTTCTGTAAATATGTGTAAATAATCTCATAAAACTATGTTCTGTTTTCCCGTATCCTCCTGCGTTCCTCCTTTCGACCTGAACAACTGATGGCAGCGGCGGGTTGTCATCATCAGCGACCATTCCTTCCTTCCCATCTCTAACAACAAGCTCAAGTCCGTATGTACATTAACCCTAACCACTCTTTTTTTTTCGATTTTGCAGGTGAGTCTTCGCTATAGCTACTGTCGCAATGCCTCCTGGTGACAAACGTAATCAACGTTGGGGATGCCTGGAACGGTGAGATATCGAGCGACTGCATCAAGCTGCTGCGTGAAAGAAAACAGTTGAACGCTCTGAGGCACGCCTCTCTTTATCTCTCTCCTCAGTCACGCCGCGCAATACCCGTCACCGCGAGACATGGCGTGCCCGATGTGCCGCCTGCCACTTCCCGCTGAGAAGGCGTAGACATCATCCACCCTCTCGTTTGTCAACAGCGTTCCGCTCTTTCTGACGCGCGCAGATAGTACGTCCGTGACTTATTTTACCCACTTAGCTGCTAGAGTGGCGCTAGCTTCTCAAACGTCACCGCCAGGTAACTGATGCGAAGCGCCTGTCGTCGCTGGCATATTCTTTGTCACGCTTGACTCATGTGCTGCCACTTACCCAATTTCTTCGCTCGCTGCCGTTTTCTTCCGCTACGCATTGCGGATGTGACTCGTGAAGCCATGGATGCGGCTTCATAACATATACTGGTACTCTAACATGCATGACTTTGGTGTCTTAAAGGCGTCACGATTGATATGAGGAAGAAACGTGCATGCGATCTACATATAACGTGACGTCACAAACTTTTCGTCGCACCATGCTGTGCTCCAACATGCAGTTTTCAGTGACGTCCGCACAAGCCGTATTTAAGAAGCTTGAGACGCCGTTGATCGTCCCGACTCGGGAGTTGCTTTCGTAAATAACTGTTGTCGTGGGAACGCTTTGTCGGTGCGAAACACGGTACGAGCATTTTTGTTGCCCTTCTTTGTTTCGACGTCACGTTAGTGCAGTGCTGGAAGTGAGGGTGAAATGGATTCGAGTGAACACTCGGTGTCTTACACCGTGAGTGAGTCGTGAGCGAATCTGGAGTGGTTGCCTACTGCTTGCTCGCTGTATGGTGTTGCGTCGTGTATAACGTAAAGTGTCGCAACGTTTTTATGTATATCCATAAACTCGCGTACCACGGCCATGTGCGTACGCGTACCCTCCTTTAAGCAGAAAACACGAAAAGCGAAACTCGGGTGCACACGCGCGCTTGATTGGCAAAGACGAAAAGGACGAAGGGAAGAATAAAAACAGCTGGCTCAGGGTATAGGCGTTGTCTCTTGTTTCTTTTTTCCAAAGTATAATTTGAAATAATTCAAATAACATATTGTGGCATGGTATTGCGGTGAGTTCCTTAAATATAGCTTCATATACCGATCAACTTCTCTAGAAAAGAAACTTTTCACAATGTCTCTTTATACTCGATGCGTTTCTTTACGTGCCACGTTGTTTGTGCGTGTGTGTGTGTGTGTGTTGGCGCAACGCGGGTATACGTTAAAAGACACCAGATGGCCGAAATTTCTGGAGCCCTCCACAATGGCGTCTCTCATAATCATATGGTGGTTTTGGGACGTTAAACCCCGGATATCCATCATGTCAGAGGAATGCGGCATTATTGAAATGCTCGTTTGTCTTGTGTGTTTTAGAAAAAGTGGGTAACGATTCAGAGTAGTAGTTACTCTACTATGGGATAGCTTCAAGCCGTCCCGTGTTGCGCCTGCCGCTCCTCAATGGGGTCTAAACACACCACCAGAACAGCTATAGTATACGTTCGTCTTTCGCACACAGCGGCGTCGTGGCTTTCGCTTTTAGTGACGCGTGCACAACCGCTCTCAAGTTTTGCCTCGCTGCAGTAGCCAGCCTGACCGAGTGTTCCGAAATGTTCTTTGGTATAATACTAGCTGAACCCACGCAAGGAATGTTTTTAGGTCTGGTTTCTGTTCTTTTCTCCGTGGTACAACTGTTCGTGTTACTGCTGCTGGTCGGGGGTATACGTTCAGTTTCCGATGCGTAAACTGGTACTCATTTTACATAGTGTATTACTGCATTCCTAATATCTATAGAGAACTTGCGTTATTAGTGGAAAATTGTTTGTATATAGATAGTGTAGCCCGAATGAGGCAGTTCGTTCAAAATAATGGAACGCTTGAAATAAAAGTTTTGCCTTGTTTACACATTGAAGCTAGCGGTGACGTTGAATTTGGTAAATGCCCCGCCGTGTTGTCTAGTGGCTAAAGTGCTCGGCTGCTGACCCGCAGGTGGCGGGGTTGAATCCCGGCTACGGCGGCTGCATTTCCGATGGAGGCGGAAATGTTGTAGGCCCGTGTGCTCAGATTTGGGTGCACGTTAAAGTATTGCAGGTGGTCAAAAATTCCCGAGCCCTCCACTACGGCGTCTCTCACAATCATATAGGGGTTTAAGGTTTTAAACCCCACATAATCTATCAACCAATCTGAATTTGGTAAGAGGATAAGATCGCTAATAATTTTGGTCACTCTTATCACAGCGTGACAGTCAGGCCTAGTCAAGCTGACATAGCTGTCTTTAGACCCACTTATCAAGCGTATAGTTGTTAAGGTTGTTTATGTATTTATTTTTTCATTTATTTTTATTCATTTATTTATTTATCAGCAACGCCGTTCTTTTGAAAATGCAACTGGAAAGGTTTGTAGGGTCTGTACTTTTGTCATGACGTGTACGAAGAACTTATATGCAGTTGCGTATTTAGACGCGTCAGCCAATGCCACCCGTCCCTTATTATTTACTCCCCACTTGTTATACATGAAAAAACAGTGTAAAGAATTTCCAGTTTGATAGTGCGTCAGTTGTGTCTCACGTTATTTTCTTCATTTTTTCCCTGTGTGCGAAATTGCGCTGAAATAGTTTCCAGCTACATAACTGCTATTTTTTTTCTGCTTTTTTTGTTTTTTCTGAGACAACTATGTCATGCGTTTTCTCAGTCTTGCACATGATGCGCTGTCGCGTATTTTCTGAGCTACCGCTGGCACTGCTTTATACACACACACACACACACACACACACACACACACACACACACACATATATATATATATTGTGAGACGACGTCAGGTACGAAGGAGCGACCGTTTTATTGTCAACCCAGACGCGCGAGCCAGCAACCGAACAAGCAGCGAGCGGCTACGATGATGATGATCACGGTGCTTTGTATGCGCAGGTGAAAGTGAAAATGATGAGCAACACAATCAGCGCTCACACTATTTCCCCCCTACACGAAAGCGGTCTGCAAGACGTTCATTTAGTAAGTGTATGAGCGCCGGATGTAAGGTTTCAGGCGAGACACATGGACGATCTCGGTCCCGCGACGACGGCGATCAGAAGCCGAAGTAACCGGAGCGACGCGATAATTTACGGCCGATGTTCGTTCAAGCACGGTGTAAGGACCCAGGTATCTGTGAATGAATTTTTCACAGAGGCCGGGTGTGCGAACAGGTGTCCAGAGGAGCACTTCGTCGCCTGGGTAGAATGACACAACTCGACGTGTCGCATCACAACGAACTTTTCGCTGGGCCTGAATGGTAGAGGTGTTGGCGCGGGCGATTGTGCGGCAGTGGTTGACACGGGCAGCGAATTCTTCCGGAAGGGACGCAGATGGGACAGAAGGCGTGGACAAAAAGCTGGTGTCTAGAACAAAAGATGGTGCACGGCCATACACAAGAAAAAACGGGCTGTAACTTGTAGTGCGTTGTAGGGCAGTGTTATAGGCAAACGTGACGAAAGGTAGTATTGTGTCCCAGTTCTTGTGATCGGGTTGGACATACATAGAGATCATGTCTGACAAAGTTCTATGAAAACGCTCAGTAAGACCATTTGTTTGCGGATGATATGCCGAGGTGGTCTTATGGATTGTGTCAGAGGCCTGTAAAACTTCAGCGAGCACACGAGAAAGAAATGTCTTGCCACGGTCACTCAGGAGAACACGAGGGGCGCCGTGGCGCAGGATAATGGCACGCAGAACAAAGTCGGCTACTTCGCTGGCAGCTCCAGTAGGAAGAGCTGCCGTCTCAGCGTAGCGAGTAAGATGGTCTACGGCAGTAACAATCCAGCGGTGACCGGCGGCGGTAAGCGGAAGGGGTCCGTATAAGTCTATGCCGACGAACTCGAAGGGAGCGGATGGGCACGGGAGAGGTTGTAGAGGGCCGGCGGGAAGAGATGTCGAACGTTTTCGGTGCTGACATGATGAACAGGAAGTGACGTACCTGGAAACACTAGTGGAGAGGCCAGGCCAGAAGCAGCGAGTCTTAATGCGATCGTAGGTTTTATGAAAACCCAAGTGGCCAGCCGTCGGGTCGTCATGAAAGGCTTCTAAGACTTGGAGTCGAAGTGAGCGAGGTATGACCGGGACCCATCGGCTACCGAGAGGATGGTAAGTTTGTCGAAGTAGCGTTCCGTCATGAAGTTTGAAACGCGTGAGTTGTCGTCGCAAGCGGCTGTTGGGAGCACGAGATGAGCCGGTGAGCCGATCGATGATTGTACGGCAGTATGTGTCTGCACGTTGGAGCGAGGTGAGGTCTGCGGATTGAAGGAAGTCATCCGGTGCAGTGGGCTCGATGGGACTAAGACTGGTCATCTGCTTGGTCTCTTGGCTGGGAGGTGCTGCGCAGCAGGTAGATGCGTCATGATTTTGCAACAGCGGACAGCGTGACAAAGCGTCGGCATCTTGGTGTTTGCGACCCGACCGGTATGTGACACTGTAGTCATACTCCTGCAGTCGGAGCACCCAACGACCGAGGCGTCCTGACAAGTTTTTTAATGATGACAACCAACAGAGCGCATGATGATCCGTGACGATCGTGAAGCGGCGGCCATACAAATAGGGGCGAAATTTTTGCACGGACCATACGATAGCGAGACATTCCTGTTCAGTGATGCTGTAATTGCGTTCCGCTGGGGAGAGAGTACGGCTCGCGTAAGCCACGACTTGCTCTTGTGAAGCCTGGTCACGCTGCAGCAGGACAGCGCCGATTCCGTGCCCACTTGCGTCAGTGTGTAATATAGTAGGGGCTGTGGGATCAAAATGGCGAAGAACTGGCCCTGACGTGAGGCATCGCTTCAGGGTCTGGAAAGCAGCTTCACAGTCATCTGTCCAAAGAAATGATGCACTTGTGGTCAGGAGTTTGTGAAGAGGAGCCGCGATAGTGGCAAAATCACGGACAAAACGGCGGAAGTAAGAGGCTAAGCCGAGGAAGCTGCGAAGGTCTTTGAGCGTGGTGGGCTTAGGAAAGTGCAGCACAGCGGCCACTTTGTCGGGATCAGGTTCGATGCCAAGCTTGCTGACAACGTGGCCTAACACTTTGATGCTGCGGCTCGCAAACCGACACTTCTTGGTATTTAGCTGGAGACCGGCTTTGGCTAGACATGTGAGCACCTCGTCTAGACGTTCTAGGTGTTGCGAGAAGCTGGATGAAAAGATGACGATGTCGTCCAGGTAACAAAGACAGGTCTTCCATTTTAGGCCACGCAGCACCGTATCGATCATCCGCTCAAATGTGGCTGGGGCATTGCAGAGCCCAAAAGGCATCACATTGAATTCGAAGAGACCATCAGGAGTAGCAAACGCTGTCTTCTCTTTATCAGACTCATGCATCGGGATCTGCCAATACCCAGATCGTAGGTCGAGACTTGAGAAATATTCTGCACCCTGTAAGGTGTCAAGTGCATCGTCAATTCGAGGCATAGGATATACATCCTTGCGCGTAATTTTGTTTAGTGCCCTGTAATCAACGCAAAATCGCACTGATCCGTCCCTTTTCTTAACTAGGACAACAGGAGAAGACCAAGGGCTTGTGGAAGGCCTGATAATGTTGCGTGCGAGCATGTCATTGACTTGTTCCTCGATGACCTTGCGTTCTGAAGACGACACGCGGTAAGGGCGACGGCGGATAATACGAGAACCGTCTGTGGCGATGTGATGAGAGGTCACCGTAGTTTGACCTAAGCCGTCCGAACAAACGTCAAAACAAGTCTTGTGTTTTGTTAAAAGGGCCATTAAGTCATTAGTTTGCGTTGGAGTGAGATATGGACTCAAAGTGGCTTTAAGCGCATTAGATGAGCCTCCTGGTGGCGTACACTTAGCGACTGACGGCGGAGACGATACAGTGACGACACATACCGGTGCTATGTCGATAAGGCTGGCAACAGTGGACCCCTCTGGCAGTAGTTGTGGCTCTGTTGTCGTGTTGTAGGCGGTGATACTGGCATGACCACGCGAAAACCGCACTAGACAACATGCGATGGCGATTCCTCGGAAAATGCAGCGCTGATCGGGGACAACCACTGCGTCACCGTCAATGGTATCGCTGGATCTAATGGTGAGGATACGTTCTTGGGCCGGGGGCAGTACAAAGTCTGCAGCTGCAACAAGGTGAGGCGACGAAAAATCGTAAGCACTAGAATTTTCAGTGTCCGTAATGCGAATAACGGGCGGACCACACGAAATGACAGCGGAAGCGGCTGACAGGAAGTCCCAGCCCAATATAATCGGATGAGCACATGAAGAAAGCACAGCCAATTGTATATGGTGACGAATTCCGTCGATCAGAACACGAACAGTGCATTGTCCAATAGGGTAAATTCTATTTTCATTAGCACCACATAACACCGGACCAACATATGGAGTTTGCACTTTTCGTAGACGATGACATAGTTCGCGATCAATGACCGAAATGGCTGCTCCAGTGTCCACGAGTGCGTCAACCGAAATGCCTTCTACACAAACAGTTAGTAAATTTGCAGGGCGCGCAGGAGGAATTGGGACACTTCGACGACAGGCAGTTTCTCCTCCAAAAACTGCAGCTGCTAGTTTTCCGAGTGGCTGTCGAGGGGCATCCGGGCAGAACGTAAAGGCGAAGTAGTACGGCGGAAGGGCGATGGTGAACGACGGCGGGGTGAGCGGGAAGAACGAGGTTCACCGTGGGACAAAGGAGGCGAAGGCGAACGTCGTGACGAGGGAATGTAGGTTCCTGGAACGTAGGGGTCAGACCTCGCAGCCCGGTCACTCTCGTACGAAGAATAACCTCGTCGTTCATCTTGCTGGCGCCGACGGCAAAAGCGGGAGATATGTCCTCTTATGCCACAGTAGTAACAGACGGGGCGCGTAGGGCGCCAGGCAGGAAAGTGTGGTTGTGGTGGTGCCTTGGCTGCCATCGCGGCCAAATGGTCGTATACGACGTCCGTAGTTACAGGTGGAGTAGGTGGAGGAGGCCGTGACACGACTTCGGCATACGTAGGCACATGTAAGGGCACAGGAGGCGGGGCACGTGCGACGCTCGTCATCGACGCCAATTCGTCCTTTATAATTTCCCGCAGGTTAGGAGGGGGTGAGCGGGCAGGTGAAGTCGGTGCGCTGGCAGGAACAAGGCTGTGAAGTTCCTCTCTCACTATGGTGCGAATTAGAGCTCGCAGCTCATGCTCGCCAGTAAGACGAGTGTCATAGGAGGCGTGTGGAAGGCGCATTGAGTAAAGTGCATCCAGGCGCTGGCAGGTGGTAATAATGTCCTGAACTGTTGTCGGGCTCTGCATGACAAGAGCATTAAAGGCGACGGAGTTGATGCCTTTCATTACTTGCCGAATACGATCGGCCTCCGGCATGTCCTTTTGGGCGCGGCGGCAGAGGGCCAGAACGTCTTCAATGTACGATGTGTACGATTCGTCAGGCCCCTGGATGCGGGTAGCGAGCTTCTGTTTAGCTACCTCAGAGCGTCCTGTAGAAGTGCCGAATATTTGACGCAGCTGCACCGTGAATGCTGACCAATCAGGAAAGTCGCGTTCGTGGTTATGATACCACGTCTTAGCAACCTCCTTCAGATAAAAGGGTACATAGCGCAGCTTATGTGCCTCATCCCAGTAATTGCAAGCACTGGTACGGTCGTAACTGTCCAGCCATTCTTCTACGTCCTCACCGCGAAGGCCAGAAAACACTGGAGGGTCTCGTTGCGAGGTACTCACGGTGTGGAGAGGCCCAGCAGGCTGAGCGGGTGGTGCGAAGAAGGCGGCAGGGGGTGGGTCGTTTTGCGCCATCACTGTTGGCAAGCACAGCCGTCGACCTGATCGGAGCTCCAGAGGTGACCGGTAGTGCACGAGGACTTGGGAATCACAGCACGCTCCACCACTTGTGAGACGACGTCAGGTACGAAGGAGCGACCGTTTTATTGTCAACCCAGACGCGCGAGCCAGCAACCGAACAAGCAGCGAGCGGCTACGATGATGATGATCACGGTGCTTTGTATGCGCAGGTGAAAGTGAAAATGATGAGCAACACAATCAGCGCTCACAATATATATATATATATATATATATATATATATATATATATATATATATATATATATATATATATATATATATATATATATATATATATATATATATATATATATATATATATATACTTTGAGTATTGAGTACCTGCTTCCTGCTTAATATTTCGAAACAACCAAAGTAAGCACCTTTAGATAAATGCAACCAAGCCAAGTCACTCTATATCAAACTATCATCTAAACTTTCTGAGCACATTCTGTCGCACCTATGCCGCTCCGTGATGTTGCTAACGCTTCTGAAGTTTAACAAAGAATGAGAATACGAAATGAAATGGTGATTTTTTGAGCTTCGTTGAAAAGGCGTCCGACGCACAGAAACTTTGTTATGCATGCAAGCTGTTGTGGCGGGACATTATGGAAAAAATTTCTCCGCAGTGGCAGTGAAAGGTGTGACGGACACCAAGTGTATACATACATAAATAACTTCAGGACTGCGCGAAGAATGTCCTGCACTTTATTTTTTTAGGCGAATGCTCTCATCGCCCGAGGCGCTCGATAGCTTCGTGCATCTCATCAGTAGTTTATCTCAGCAGCGACTTTCTTCAATTTTTTGTGGTGCTTCGTAAGCAATGTACGTCGCACTTTCACGTACGTGAAATGAAAGAGTGACGTAGGGGGTGTACAGCTTAAACGAGTTAAATTTCGTTTGGGTACCAGCGCACCTTTAACCCATCGAAGTGTGGCCAACTAGAGGAGGATAGACAATTCAATTGCCTAGTTGAAGTTACAGGAGCACGATGTTGTTATCAAAGCGGATAGCGAGCTCAGCAGATACGATCTGCTATCGGTCATCGAACGACCAACAGCATCCTGATTTCGGCCAACTAGCGACTGTGGTACGCTAGTTGCTGTAGCCTGTTGCAAAACTATCGAATAAAATGGCTGCCTTTTTCCAAAAGGACTTCGTTCGGGTGAGTTGAGGCTCACCCCCATATTCAGAAACGCTGCTTGACTTGAACTTCACTTGCCACCGACTTCATTCAACTCAGCACAAACGCGGTGCATTGAAGGCGATTTCAAGTGAAGTCAAGGAGCGTTTCTGAATACGGGAATTAGATTGCTTATGTACACTCGACTGTGGCGCGAAATATTTTTGGTGAAAATGGGGTGAGAGGAAAAAAAGAGACCAAGCGCTTTACTTCTCTTTTTCCCCCGTTTTCACGAAATGTCTTTTGCAGCATTAAGTGTACCTATAAGCTGAGTATCTTTTCTTATACCACAACAATAATAATATAGAAAACTCGGCGCTTTCCACTTTCCTGCCAGGAATGATACCTCAAACTTCTAACGCGCGTGCCTTTTGTGACCTAGGAGTGTTGTGTGTGCAATTATAATTACTGCTGGTTATTCTTGCGGGACAAAAAGACTCATTTTTTGCTCGTGCATTCTTAGTTCGGCAGCAGTGCACAAGAAAGGCGTACCTCTGACGCTCAATCTACTGCTTTTGCAGATTTCCCTGCCAAGTCGGCCTACCGAGCCTCGTGGAAATACTGCCGTTTCTTCAACGAACAAGCAAGACACGCTGGCCCCCGGACATCGCTTCGGCGTTTCTGCGCAGCCATTTCGGCGCATGAGCCTATCAAGTCAGCTGACACGGAGGGAGTGACGGCGAACAGTAGAAAAGACGGCGGAATCCTGCGGCTCGCTTAGTTCGGCAGCAGTGCACAAGAAAGGCGTACCTCTGACGCTCAATCTACTGCTTTTGCAGATTTCCCTGCCAAGTCGGCCTACCGAGCCTCGTGGAAATACTGCCGTTTCTTCAACGAACAAGCAAGACACGCTGGCCCCCGGACATCGCTTCGGCGTTTCTGCGCAGCCATTTCGGCGCATGAGCCTATCAAGTCAGCTGACACGGAGGGAGTGACGGCGAACAGTAGAAAAGACGGCGGAATCCTGCGGCTCGCTTAGTTCGGCAGCAGTGCACAAGAAAGGCGTACCTCTGACGCTCAATCTACTGCTTTTGCAGATTTCCCTGCCAAGTCGGCCTACCGAGCCTCGTGGAAATACTGCCGTTTCTTCAACGAACAAGCAAGACACGCTGGCCCCCGGACATCGCTTCGGCGTTTCTGCGCAGCCATTTCGGCGCATGAGCCTATCAAGTCAGCTGACACGGAGGGAGTGACGGCGAACAGTAGAAAAGACGGCGGAATCCTGCGGCTCGCTTAGTTCGGCAGCAGTGCACAAGAAAGGCGTACCTCTGACGCTCAATCTACTGCTTTTGCAGGTGAGGCTAGTCCCATTTGTTTCTCTGGCATAGGAGTGCACTGCTGCCGAACACAGCGTCTTTGCTGTTGTTGTGCATGACATTTTGGAAATGGGAAGTAAGGGCTCTGGAAAAGATACGGCAGATTCTAAAGAGTTACGTGACCTGTTCAGGGCGTTTGAGAACTTCAAACGTGATTTCCGGGTAGAAATGAAGGAACTGAAAGAGGGAGTGTCTTTTTGTTCTGATGTATGCAATGATGTTAAAGACGTCGCAGAAGATATCAGGACAATAAGGCAGGAAATGAAGAAACTGCTTAGTGAAAACAGGAAACTAAAGACAGAGAATGAGCGCCTGTCGAAGAAGTGTGATGAGCTAGAACAGTATCAGCGTTCAAATAACCTGGAGATTAAAGGCGTACCACCTGGTAGTGATGCTTTCAGTATTCTTCAAAAGATTGGGGATAGCGTGGGTGAGACCGTTGACACGTCAGATATTGACATTTGTCACTGGGTTCGCACGCCAAAACCTACAATTCAGAACATTCTTGCTCGGTTCGTCAGGCGTGGAAAGAGGAATGATTTTCTGGCTAAATGTAGAAAGAGGAGATTAGACACTTCAATGCTTGGTCTTAGACCAGGGGCTGCTATTTTTGTAAATGAGCACCTAACTCAAGCTAACAAGGCGCTGCTTTCAGCTGCCATCCAAAGAAAAAAGGAAAAACAATGGAAGTTTGTCTGGACTTCTGGTGGTAGAGTGCTTGCCCGTAAGGATGAATCTTCTGCTGTGGTTAATGTGACCTGTCAAGATGACATAGAAAAAATGTGTTGAGTTTGTTGAGTGTATCTTGCGTGTACCAATGTTGTTTTTCGTTGTTCACTATGAGTGTTTTCAGTGAAACTCATAAGTATTACAATGTTCTTGATTTAAAATCGTGTTATCCACAAAATAAGAATTTCCTTTCTGCTTTACATGTGAATGCCAGGAGTATTAGAAGTAAAATAGACGACATAAGCATTTTTCTAGACACCGCGGCAATAAACTTTGATATGCTTATGTTCACTGAAACGTGGTTAACCGATGATAATAATGTCCCAAGTTTTCCTGGATATCGATCTGAGCATCTTTGCCGCGCGGACAGAAAAGGAGGTGGAGTCGCAATTTATTTAAAAGAAAAATATACCCATGAAAAACTAGAACTGTCGGTAATCACAACAGATTTTGAATGTCTGGCTATAAAGGTTGATAAACTTGTAGCGATTGTCATTTATAGGCCGCCTCAAGGGCACAAAACACGTTTTTTAGAGTTTATAGACACACTCCTATCTTCCCCATTACTTCACAACACTTCTTATGTTATCATGGGGGACATTAATATCAATCTTGCTGCAAACGATACGCCCGCCGTACATTTTGAGACACTGCTTTCTGCGTTTGGTTGTGCAAATCATGTATGCTCCCCTACCAGAGTGACCAGGGACAGTGCAACATTACTCGATATATGCGTTACAAATTCGAACCCAGCGGAGACCATAAGCGGTATCGTGTCAAGTGATCTTAGCGATCATTTGCCAGTTTTTTGTTTCATACCCTTGTCATTGAAACACCAAAAGCAACAGAAGGAAACCTTCGTCCGACGCAACATAAATAGTGAAAGTAAGAACTTATTCTTTCAGCTCGTCAAAGCAGTAGATTGGAATGATATATATAAGATAAAAGATGTTGATGAGGCCTACAATGGTTTTTTGAATGCATTACGTCACTGTTACAACACGGCATTTCCTAGGAAAGAAGTCTCTTTCCGAAAGAGAAAAACTTGCCGGAAACCTTGGATAGACTGCTCGCTTTATAAACGTATTCAAATAAAAAATGGCCTTTTTAAAAATTTTTTAAGCCTACGAGAACCCGAAGCATTTGCCGAGTACAAAAAATACCGCAACGCACTTACATCAGACTTAAAAAAGGCTAAACGAGAATATTATCAGAAAAAATTTCAGAACATATGTGATAACCCAAGAAGGGTCTGGGAAACAGTGGATGCCCTTACTGGGAGAAAGAAAGCAAGATATGACATCACAGAAATGCAAGAGGGAAACGTGGTGCTGCGTGGCGAGAACCTAGCCAATGCTATAAATCGTCATTTCGTCAATGCGGGCGCGTACAGTGGCTTTTCTGAAAGCGAAGATGACTCGTGTTTCGAAGAAACAACAGCTATGCAGAATTCAATCTTTATGCTTCCTACTGACAGTGCTGAGATAGCTAACCTAATAAAAAAACTTAAGAGCAATGTGACGCCAGGTATAGACGAAATCACTGCAGCTGAACTAAAGTTGATATGTCCGCTAATATCCGAGGCGCTTGCTTACATAGTAAATCTTGTACTAAAAACAGGCGTGTTTCCGGCACAGTTAAAAGTTGCAAGGGTAACCCCAATTTACAAAGGAGGTGGCATTAATAATATGTCAAATTATAGACCCGTTTCAGTACTTTCGACATTATCAAAGGTTTTTGAAGGCGTTATTCACGTCAGGTTGTTATCCTTTTTCAATAAGTATGGCATCATCACAACATGTCAGTATGGTTTTCAGAAAAATAAGTCTACTGAACAAGCGTTAACGATTATTAAAGATCAAATAATTACAAATATGGAAAATAAGAAATTTACGCTTGGTTTATTTTTGGACTTAAAAAAAGCTTTTGATTCAATACATTATGATATATTGTTACGGAAACTATCACGGTACGGCATACGTGGGGTCACCCTTAAGCTATTACAAAACTATTTGCATAACCGGTATCAACTAGTACAAATGAAGACAGCTACATCAAGTCGGCTTCAGTTGACCCAAGGAGTTCCGCAGGGTTCTATACTGGGTCCTTTGCTCTTTTTGCTTTATGTTAATGATATTGTATGTATACCCGCCTCACCACAGCTTATTATGTATGCAGACGACACAAATGTATTTTTCACATCAGATCACTTAGAAATACTAGAAAAAAATGTAAATGAATATATGACGTCACTCTCAAACTGGCTTAAACAAAACAAGCTACAGTTAAATGCCAAGAAGACGACATATATCATATTTCGCCCAATAAATAAACATGTTAAATATGACATAAAGATAAGCTTTGACGGGAACATCATAAAACGAGAAAAACATCAAAAATTTCTTGGGGTATGGTTCAGTGAAGATTTAACGTGGAATGTCCACGTTAATCATTTAGTTAGGCAACTTGCGGGAACGGTAGGATGCCTGTACAGAATTGGTTCCCTCATTCCTCAGTGGCTGAAGAAAAATTTGTACAGTGCCCTATTCTATTCGAGACTTTGTTACGGCGTACTAGTATGGGGTACCACAACAGCGAAAAATTATAACAAACTTATAATGCTACAAAAGAAAATACTTCGCTGTTATGAAAATTACCAGGGTAGAATAGACCGTTTGCGCACTTCAGTGCTCTTTGATAAACATGAAATCTTAAAGGCAAACCAAATATATTATTTTAAACTGCTTCAAGAGGTACACAAAAATAAGTGGTATAAACAAAAAGAAAATGACCAACGTTATCCTGCAAGAAGAAACTTGCAGCGTTTACCGAGAACCAGGACAAATTACGGAAAGCAAACACTGCATTACCAATCAACGCGAATAGTAAATGAATTCCAAAATGGCTTGCAGTTTGACGTCAGTCTAGGGACATTTAAAAAACAAGTTAAAGAAATTTTGATCAAAAAAGAAATAACTTATCATCACTAATCTATATTGTGTAAAAAAAGTAGGTAGAATGTTAATGTTAAGAAAGTAAGTAGTTCATTGTGGCATACGATGCATCCATTTTTTGTTCCTGCATCTGTATTATGCTAAGTGTATTATGTGTTGCTTGTTTTTTATTCCTGTATTTCTTTTGTTAGCGCTCATGTGGTACATGACATGTTAGAGTTTTTGTTGCTTGTTTGTATCTGCAAAAAAAAAAAAAAAAAAAGTGCATCTGTGACGAACTACAGGTGCAGAGGCCTTTGTCAGGCGTATGAAACGCCTTTTGCTTCTGTATCCTTTTTCTTGCCTTTCAAGAAATAAAATAAATTACTACTACTACTACTACTACTAATAGCGCGCGTCATCCAAGCCTCCCCCTCCCCCCCCCAACCTCCTTTCTTCCGCCAATCCATTTCTTCAACTGGCTATACTGCGCCACCTCAGAGATTTGACGTGGGCTTTCGAAGGTGATAATTAATATTCATTCGGTCTTGGTCGGCGTTTCGGTCATGGCTCTCCGCAAGGCCCCAAGGGCAACCTTGGACAGATGGAGGAATGAACGACGCCAGTTAGAAATTGGGAGCTCCATTTGCTACGAGACCCTTCTGTCGCCGTCGGCTCACTTCGCCTTGTATATACAAACATCAAGTCTTCCAATGACATCACCTTTATAGATATGGTTCACATTACGGGGAAACGTTCATTGAGTCAGCCAATAATTCTTCTTCCAGTCCGCCTCTGTATAATAGCCATCCATTTCTAATTCGGTGAGACGAACAGAACTGTCCAACTTATCGGTCGACTGCCTTCAACTTCACGATGTAGAAGTAAAGAATGTGCGCTATAGTCGTATAGTGAATGCCTCGGTATTACTGTACGTGCCCCGAGGCTGGCATGTCTTAAACGTGAGGACCAATGACACTGTCAGAGTCCCTGTTACCTCCAGTGTTTCCAATAAGATTTTTCTGTGGCAGTTTCTGTACTTTTGTACGATGCAGCTTTAGTAGCAGCCGCACATAACAGGACTTGTTCGAGCGCGACGTCTCTATTATGGTATCCTTCGCGCGTCATGTCTGGGTCCATCTCGTAACATAAGCTGTCTAAATCATGCTTAGTTTTAAATAAAACGCATTACGTAACGGACGAGTTTGTAGGCGACACGTGTCTGCCAGTTTCTGAAGAACCGCCGTACAATTCCCGCTTATGGGGCGAACCTCTTCATGTGGGTACGGTTATGTGTTCGTATTTGCAAGCAACATGTTCATATCGTAGTCTCCGTTAGTTTGTACATAACGCTGTTATTTTTTGTAGCTTCTCATGATACAAAACCTGAGATGTTGCTTTTTGAATGTCAGTTAACTGCGTCAACAAAGACCTAAATTATTTTATGTTAAACTGTGGCAGCGTGAGAAAAAGAGAAAGCTGAAGCAAAATGACTATGTCATATTGACAGCATACAGCTGAAAAGTCATTGCAAAGGAATGGCTTGAACATGGAGGTCTTCGATTGCTGTGACAGTCAGTTTCTTTTGTGTGGGGGGTTTTATACCTTTTTTGTGGCAGCGGACAAGTCGCAGGTGCTTTTGGCAGCTCACCGCTGGCATTTGCTTATTGGCTGTCACTCCCAACATGTCCCCTACGTTGTCGCACTCTCCAGGCATGCGTACTGTGTACCTACGCTATTCCTTTTGGAGCCTGGCAGAAAGTGAGAAGGCGCGCCACCTGCAGGTGAAGTCAAGCGACGTCTTCAGGACTCTCCAGCCAATACGCCTCGAGGCACACATGAAAACTTACTACGCCCGCTCAGAAGCGCAGTTCCGGCTTCACTGTCAAACACACTCGCCGCGTTCCGTTTTCCCGTCTGACATTTAATATCGGTTCGGATGAATTATTTATCGCCTATTTGATCGGAAAGTCAGACGCGCTCTCTGACTTTCTTTTTAGACGACTCTTTTTGTGTGTTTTTTTTTCCTTTCGCACTTTGATTCCTGTGTATGTTATAGGCCGCGTGGTGAGTCCCTTTCCATATGGCTCTGTTTTCAATTTGTTGTACTGACATCCGTCTAGATAGAGTAAAGACGCAAGTCAAGGGAATGTTTCGTAAACTAGAGTTGAAACAGTTCGCACAGCATATTAGTAAAAGCGACAAAAATGGACTCAGCATGTTTTGTTTTTCTGCCAAAACACATAAAGTCGACATGCCCTTCCGACTCATTGTGACAGAAAGTGGAACGTGGCAAAAGCAACTCGGCTTGTTTATTCAGACCCATATAAAGTGTCTAACGATCGATGACCCATTTCTGATCAAAAACTAGTAGGCTCTGGTAGAATTTTTCAAAGAGTCAAATCAAACTAATGTGTTTGGTTTTTGAATTGACATAAAGGACCTATACTACTCACTACCTCACGATGAGGTTTTGGAATGTACAAGGAATAACGTAGATGCCTTCGGGGAATCGGGCAATAAACTGAAAAAGTTATAGGGCACGCATGTCGTCAAAGTATTCAGATACGGGGATGATTTCTTGGTTGTTCTGAATTGTAACCCTTCTATGTTCCACTCGATTGCGGCTCGAATGATAGGCGTGTTTGAAGATTGTTTAAAATCTCATGTGTGGACACATGAAATGCCCAAGAATTACACATTACGCTTTTTGGATTTAAGACTTTTTTAGCACACAGCATAGTTGTTGGTGTTACGAACCACGTGCGCAGAAATTTTCGCTTCCTTTTTCTTCCGCTAACAGCAAGTTTGTGAAGCGAAGCATAGCACGGACCTGCCTTGAAAATGCCTTGAGCAGGTCGAGCTTTCACAACATCTCTGTAAGCTTCAAAGCTCAAGTATCCCGGCTTAAGGCTTCGGGTTTTCTTAAGGCGTTTATCGTATCTGTCGCTGAGACTATCCTGCAGACCAATAGGGCAGAGCAGAAGCAGGGACAGGATCCGAGCAACACGAATACAGATCGTGAAAGGATAGTCGTAGTTCCGTACAAACATCAGATATCACACAAGCTCAAGAAAATCGGAAAACGTGCGGGAGTTCGTGTGCCGTTCTCTGCACCGTTCAAATTAAATCAGTATCACCAAATCTACAAAACCCCTGAAAAAGCAGTCATCAACTGAATGTAGAGTTAAGCATAGGAACAGGTAAGTGGCATGTTCCCGGGATGTTGTCTATAGGACCACCCTTTATTGTGGAGCTTGTTATGTCGGAATGACGGGAAGGTGCCTGGACGATTGACTGAGAGAACACGCTAACAATCTAAGAAATTAGAAAGATGGTTTTCTTGCTCAGCACTGCACTGAGTGCAATTGTGTGCCCCTTTTCAAGGACACAGTGGTGTTGAATAAGCACAGGTATGAGCGCACCCCAGTTATTTTTGAGGCCACGCAGATGACACGTGAACAGGTGTCATGCATTAGCAAGTCCCCCGTGTCCTCGTCTGAGAAGGAACTAAGGTCCCTCGATGGTTTCGGTGCGCGTAGCTAGTTATAGTACTTTTACATTTATTTTACGTTTGTGTTTCGTTTTCTTATAGATTTTTCTTTGCCTTTTTCTTTGCTTTTGTTTTTTCCCTTACTTATGCATCGCTCTTTGTGTCACATTGTTTACTGTCTCCTGTATATGTTTTCGCGCTTTGCGCAAATAACTCAGTTGGAAGTTATCGCTCGTCTACTTCTTGGCCTTTTGTCATCGTTCTGTTCTCGCCCTATCCGTCATTTCATACCAACTAGCCCAAACTGCCACACTTCGTCCTGACGTTTACTTTATACAGATAAAAAGTGAGCCTTCCGTTTTTTTAGTTTTTATTCACGGCGAGGGTAAGCAAACATTCATTCCGGAATTTTCGCGCTCTATAATTGAGTAATAAAGTGTTTAAACAGAGCAAAGGAACAACCAGGTGCCGCACAATGTGAATTGTGTCACGAGTGGGTCGTTAGATGCTCCAACCCATCACTAACCCTACAGGCATAATTATTCACCGTCGTTAGCAACAGCATAATAAATGCACATAATTTGTTGCAAGTGTGTAGTGGGTACCACACTTCGCACGAATGAGGAAGGATGGCATAGTCAATGCCTCTTCACTACACAAACATTATGATGACTTATGACGTAGTGGGCAAAGTGCAACCCAAAGTGTGTTTAAGAAAGGATCTAAAAGACCACTCAATCAATCAATCAGTAATTTTATTTCCTTTTGATTAGGTGGAGTACAGGACTAAAAGCTCAAGAGCTTGACGAGGTCCTGGCCCCGTTCACTAATTGACAAAGCAGCAGGAATGGCAGACAATCATGCACAACAAATATGAAATAAACGTATAGGTATAACATCACAAAAAGTAATACAAAACGTTTATGAAAACAGTGCTAAGATAAAAAGAGTATAGTTCAAATGTATGGTCATGAAGTGGCATGAACATGAAAAGCAATAATAAAAAGGAAAGAATGGGCATAAATTCCGAGAGATGTATCATTGAGGAAAATGTATCAGTTGGGCGAAGTGTTTAATCTGACAGTTTTGTTTAGAAGAAGGATCAAAATCTTCGTGCTTTAAAAAGTTTAACAAAGAAGGTAGTCTGTAGGACAATGATTGTTTGTCATAAAAAGTTCTTGGGGTGGGTACAGTCCAAACTTCTTTGTGCCTGGTGAGTCGAACACTTGTGTTTACCCTAAGTTTAGCTAGATTTATTGTGGTATTGGTACCATGTTTGACAAACTCTTTATAGCATAACATCAGCCTGTAATTGTACAAAAAGAAAACTGGAAGAATGTCATATTTTAGAAAAACAAGTTTTGTGGAGGACAGATGGTGTTCAGCCGCAATATGTCGTACGGCCCTTTTCTGTACTAAGTGCAACTCTTCCACATTTCGCTGTGACTGTGGTGTATGTTTCGCGCAGACCTGTCGTTTTTTTTTTCTTTAGTATGGAATCATTTCAAGAAGCGTCACCTCACTTTCCTCGACATGAACGTCGGGCCGAAGTAAAAGCAAAAAAGTGCAACTGCTCCACTCCACGTTTAGCAACTACTCAGTAAAGTCATGTCGGAAGGGCATGAAGGAAAAGGCAAACAGAAAAGAAAGCGTTTATGTAAGCTGGAGACAGCACAGTGGACGCCTACAGATCCAAGCCTGCACACGAAGCAACGCTCCAAATGAGAAGACACAATTCCAGCTAGTGTGACACCGGCAGACCAGAATGAGGAAGATGTGCAGACACGGATGACATCCTCCTCATTTGCATTTTGCTTTCCGGTGGCAGCAGAACCCCCCTCCGGGTGGCATTACGACCACTCGTAGCTCGAAGGGTGCGCGTGTAGTGTTTCCCGGAACCGCGGCTCCAGTAACGGCGACAGCGGCGCGGCACAAACGCAGGAGTGTAGAGATGGGTAGAGGGAAGAGAGAGACAGAAAACCAGGCACATCTGTTCCCAGCCACGCAGCTGCAGACTAAACAGAAGCAGCGACAGGAAGGTCGTGATAGATGCGCGCGTTTATTAGCGTCCCTGTCCCCTCCATGTCACACACGCGCGTGTCAGAAGGCGTGAAGTATGCTACTGAGGAAACCGGATACGAGGTTTGGGGAAGACCGGAGACTGCTCGTGGTGCTAAGTGGTTCGCATACTTTGCTTTGTTTCTTTTTCGCGCGATAGCCGAGCAATCGATGGAAGAGAAACAGCTGGTCATATTGACGATGCCTAGAGTATTCTCATATGCAATTGTAAGTAAAATTAAGGCAAGAAGTGCTGTTGTAGAATTTTGTGAGCTCTTTCGTAAGGTATACCACTGCCAGCGCTAAACACAAGAAAAACGGGACTCAAAAGAAGGGATTTCTTTTAGCCAGACTAAAAAATAAAACAGTTAAACTCTTTCCCAACAACAAAAAAGCTATGTTGTACCAAACCTTTAAAAAGTGAGAACATGTAGGCTATAGATATTAGATTTAAGCGACTAAATCTTCATCTTTAACTGCAGGAAGTGAGTCAGGCTGGGCAATAAGCTTGGCAAAACACTCTGACCGTTACGCGTTCATTTCGAAAAATAATCAAGCTTCCCGGCGAGGGGGGTTATGGCGCCACCGCGCCAAACAGTACGACGTACATTTTGTTGCCTTTACGCAATCGCCAATGAGGTCTAGACAACCAGACTGTTAACAGTTGGTTAACCTCCGTGACTTTCTGTTCTAGTTTTTGTTTGTTATCTCTGTCTGTTTCTCTCACAGACACATGTACGCACATACGGAAATCATACGCACTGCTTTTAGTTGTAGATTTCAATGTAACAACCCAGGTACCAAAAGAAATAACTCCAATCAATGCTTTGAAAGAGCAGCTCATGCAAGTCACGCATCTTTTAAATTCGACGAGGTCGAAGCGTACATTTTAGTTTGACAAGCGGATGTTGCCGAAATCACGCTAGTTAGTCTCAATTAGCGCAGCGACTGAGGGAAGGACTCGCACATTCACTAAATTTTTAACACTGAATGGTGATCTCTCTTCGTCATTTATCGCCTATAGTCGTAGAAGATAAGGTTTTAATAAAGGGATCCAGCAACATTTTATTAAAGGGATCCAGCAACATGGTCAGCAGATGCTGCCGATCGGTAGTCGAAGATCTTAAGAATACGTGAGCCAAACATTGCAGCTCATCACACGGCCTGAAAAGTACAATTAACTTACAGGTGATTAGTTACTCTAGCGAGGAGTGTGGCAGTTTGGGCTAATTGGCATGATATGACAATAGTTATAGCGCGAGTACAGAACGACGACAAACAGACAAGGACACGAGCGCTCGTGTCCTTCCTGTCTCTTTGTCTTCGTTCTGTTCTCGCGCTATAACTATCACCTAGCGAGGAACAGTGAGAAGATACATTGGTAAGAAACACGCGAGAGCGTTACATGTCCAGTCAACGGAATCCGACTTTTTTTTTTGCACTCCTCAAAAAGCTTGCAAATTCGCAGAGTAGACCGTGACCATCACGTTTTCCGAATATTGCCGCGCTCCGCTACGCGCAGAGCCTCCATTTTGAAAGAAAAAGAAAATCACAGCGTAGTATCAATGAAGTGAATGACGATGAATAGGCGAAGCTGCGGAGGTAAATCGGTATACCATGAATCATCTGTGTGTTTTGCCCGTCGACAATCGATCATCAAAGACGTGAGAAACGCTGTATATATAAACAACGTAATTGGTAGCGAGACGTCGCTTCCGTTCACCGTCACGTATAACTGCTTATCGTCGGAATAAGTGAAGAGGGAGTGGACCAGATCGTAGGTCGTAGCTCACTATCAAATTGTTCAATTGCTTCTCTTTTGGCACATGGGCTAGATTGAAATTCTGGTCCCAGACAATTTTTTTTTCGTTGGAGGCGAAGACGGATACTTTGCTAACAGTAGAAACCTTCATCGAAATGTGCAAAGATTTTTAGTGTGATGCTTAAGATGCTAAGCTATTCCAATTTCGTCGACAACCTTCGTTCGAAGCGCGCTTTAATTCTTGTGAATGACCTTCTTTTTGCGCCTGAATGCATGGTTACATGCTTTAATGGTTAATCAAAATGATGAAATTTATTTTTTTTATTCATGGGTACCTTTCAGTAGCCATCGTCGTGATTTATTAATTGCGTATTTAGGCGTTTTGTGGGCGGTCATTGCTAAGACCCGCCCCATCAGGCAACGTCGCACCCGTTCCGCTGTTACCGGCCCAGGAACTCCTTCCGAATTTCCCGATTTCATGGCGTTCTGATGACTGTGAATTGTGCCTTTGTGTGGGCGTGCTCTCTCCTATTTCTCTTTTTCTCCATCTTTGGAACTCCCCCACTTCTTTTCCCGGTGCAGGGCAGCATACCAGTCCCTCTATAGGCTGGTTATCAGTCCATTTCATCTTCTTCTTCCTTCATTGCGTTCTCTGGTCAGACATGAACCTCGTTGCACAATACATTACAATTGATCATTATAATAGTGGTTTCTAGTCGATTGTTTTGCTCTAATTGTGTATTACAAACCGCTCGAATTTTCTGCCTTACTTATTTAGAAATTAAAACGCTTGAATTCTATTGGTGCAGAAGTTGACTTTTCCTAAGCATCTTCAGTGTTCTCAACGTTGTAGATGGCTTTTTATATCCCTCTTGCTGTTGAGCTGCCAAGTAAAAAAACAAAATTTAGGGTTTTTGCAGTTTTCTGCTCTATCACTCTTTCCTACTATTTTTTTAGTTTTTGTTTTTGTTTGTTCACTGGCATGTACTCGACGCGCTCTTTCATAATTTTATCGAACACCGGTGCGCGCAGATGAATCCCAACAGCAGCGCTAATCGCAATAATACCCAGCACAGCTATCGAACAGTTCAATGCGAACAGCTAAATGACGTCAGACGTGTGCTCCTCCCTCGTCCCCCCTTCCTACGGAGACACACATGAACGAACATCGCCGGTACTGGCGGATGGTTGGCTGCCAACACAGCATTTTTTTTGTCATATGTACGCGCAAAAAATAACTGTTTCTGCCTATGCTTCTACTTCGCTGTCGTACACTCGAAGCCTATCGAGCCTAACGTATGAACTACACGTCTTACTTGCTCTCTTAGGCCTCTCCCAACAACCACTCATTACGCTGAACGTTCTAATTGTCGGTGTATACTTTTCTTGCCTTTCATTCTTTTCTTCCTTTTTGTAAAAGTTTGTGTTCCAATTTCAAGTCTTCTTCTATGCTAGGAGGACTGCCTTCGCCGCTTCCACGTCGACGCCACGTGGCACCGTTCTCCAGGAAAGAAAGGCCCTTCTTTGCCCGAGTCGACGACTGCAGACGCGAACTGCGCGCCAAGCGAACCGTTAAAGCTGAAGAGCTTCGTCGGGAACGAAGTTTAATCACCGAGTCCATGCTTCCTCTGCGACTTTTCACCGAGCGACGTATAATTTGTTCGGCTCCCGAAAACGATACAGCTATACGGCCGCTCTGCAAGAAGCTCAAACAAAACCCTGGGCCTGCGTCTTTCTTTTCATTCTTCTTAGAAGAAATGGCTCCTTTAAGGGACACATCTTTCGTGTGCCGTTTCTTCTTGCTGCCTCATTGTAGTCCTTACTGTATTATTTCTTCGTATTGAGGGAAAAAAGAATGAAGTTTGATTGCCTTTTGTAACGCCCTTTCTCCCGGATAATTTACTTAGACATCGCTGCTGGAGACAGCGGTGGCTTCCTACAGCAATGCAATTTAGCCTGGGCAGAGTTAAGGGCGTGCCTACAGCATTTGATGACTCGCGGCCCCGCTAAAGAGTTCCACTCCGCTTATGGTTGTTTTTAGGGCAAGTAGGCAGCGCACGCTGCGATGGCCAGTGTGCTTTTGCGGAGAGATGGTGTTTTATAACTTGAGTCAGCTAATTCTAGAATTACCCACGGATATCGTAATATACAAATGACGCCGCGTATTCTGAAGTGCTCTGCGTGTGACAAGCTATCGTGACCAACCAACTAAGAAGTTTGCGCGTAAGTGTGCCCTACCCGGAATAATTGAAGCATGTGAATTCATTTTATTGTCTGATGAGTTTGGCCAGTTTGCACCGTGTTCCGAGCTGACTGCGAAAAACTGCTTGAATGGCTGAACCATCGCAGTCGCATCAATGAGGCAGCGAGATGGTGAGTAACGAATTGAATAATTGTCATGTTCTGCGCAATATAAGGGCTCTCTGCTATTTTGATATTTTTAAAAATATCATAAGCCAATCGGAAGTGGAACAGAAGCAGACCTGCCGGCCAAGAGCAACTGGCTTGGTGAGCAATTCAGCGTATTCTGTATGTATCTCTATTGAGAAGGAGTGTTGATGAAAATGCGAATGAATTTGATGAATTGGATGGGTGGTGCTCCGCAACTTCAAGATGACACATAACTCTGCAGTGCGCGTTCGAAACATACACACGCGTTCGTATTGTTACCATTTTGCGCAAAAACGCTATTCCTGTTTTGCATACATATCACCGCTTAAGCGAACCACTTATATGTGATGCTAAAATAGAAATTGTTTTTGCGCGTTTCATTGAAACGTCTACGTTGAGTCACGTTTCGCTTCTAACACCCCCTTTCAGCAAATCCTTCCGAACCCTATCATTCAGCCTTCTGATCGATGCCCTTTTACTAATCAACTCTGGCCCGTCGTCTTCCCTCGCGAGCTCTTTACCGTATACACTATGCCTTGCGCGTCCTTTCCTGTTCTGTCTCATTGGGGCTCCCGGCTGTGGCTCCAGGCCCGAAAATGGCGCATCTTCTGCGAGTCCGACTGCGTGCTAAGTGAACCATTGTTGTCTCGCCTTGCTACTTCACTTCCCTGCATGTCGTTCTAATTGACACTATTCGTGGTGGTACCGTCTCCCAGTTTGTCCTGTCAAAGTCGTTGAATTGACAGGCGGGAACTGTCAGATCTTGCGTGGGAGAGCTAAATGAGAAGCTGTATTCGCGGGGCAAATATTTTGTTACTCTCATTTATCTAAGTGTCTGTTGTCTCTAAATATAACGGCTAATTATTTTTGTCCATGATAACGTTGTCATCACCATTTTTGTCCATGATAACGTTGTCATCACCCACCGTCTCGTAAATATCCGCGAGAATGTCTGCATCCTTAGAGGGACACTAAATAGGAACAACTAGTTGGTATATATTGACAAACTCTACTCTGACAGCTCTAATGCCATATGTTTCAATCTCATGGGTTCATTATTAGCGGAGACAATCAAGGATGAAGTTTCACATTTAAGTTTCGCGCCGAAATGCCCGCACCTGATGTCAACAATTTCAAAGTATATTTTTCTTATTTTCACGACATTGGCAACCAAGTAGACGCCTTCAAATCTATGACGTCACGGTTTTCTGTGCGGGAATCTCACGGTGGCGTGCGTCTGTACACGCTTTTTCTTTTCACGCATTTTCTCGATTACCAAACTTGATGTCGCGGTAACAGTCGTGTTTTCGTGATTGTGAAATTGTACTTTATACTAATACGCGGAAACTTTTTGCTCTTTAATGCTTCGTTAAGACGATGTACAAGAGGAAATTTCGTCTCTCTTCTTCGGTCGCTCGTGGTGTTCTTCACGTACGAAGAATGCGTGGGCGTGATTCAGAAGCGTGTTCGTAAAGCTTATAAGGTGGTGCGGTCTTCGCTGTGCGTGGATGTTTGTTTACGGTTCACCCGTCACGCTGCCGGTGGCTGTATACGTGTTCTGAATGCGGCTTTCTTGGAAGCGTACAAAACTGCCCTCTTATGAAGATTGCAATTGTAATTATGAATTATGAAGTGGCTCTCAAACTTACAGGACGTGCTGCTGTTCTCTAAAGTGGTGCGCGTCGCACGTATAGGCAAGGTATGCAAACGCACGCAGGACCTAAAAGACTTCATTCAGCCTTCGCCATTTCGAAGAGCCTGATGAACATGGAAGGCGGCAGGAGAAGTGAGCAAAGAACACATAAAAGCAGGGGTATTAATTGGGCGCAAGGTCAGTTTGGCGCACTACACTATAGTGCATGTCTAGAATAGAATGAGCGAGGAGTATATTAAAAATAATGGGAGCAGTCGCCAGCCCCTTTGAACATGGCTACGACTATAGTCACTGGTTTCTGTACACTGTTCGCAATGCCTTCGCTGCCTTTCTACGCCGCAGATACATCTAGTCTCTGTCCAGGAGTTCTTACTTCTCAAAATGCTGTTTAGTCGAGCCGGTTTGAGAGTGTCCGTAAACATCACGCAGTTATGAATGTCATACTGAGAAGTACACAGGTTGTATTCAGTGGTCCTTTGGGGTATCTCTCAAGAGCTGCATGTAGGTGTGTTATCCGTTCAATTTCCAATATATCAATAAAATTTGTACAGGTTTCTCTTAGACGCTTTTCATCTCTCTCTCTCCCTCTCTCTGGTAAATACTGGAAATATAGGGGGGAAAAGCAGGGAGGCTTTGTGATAGAACACTCCACTTCCACACAGAGGGTCTGCAGGTTGAAATCCCAGCCAATTGCGAATCCAATCTCTTTTCTCATTTAGCACGATAGCGGCTAGGGACAGCGACGGCGAACAACTACGGCGCTGCTGTTGTGATCTCACAGCTTTCGTCCTAAAAAGCGAGAAAGTGATGGCATATTTAACGTCACTGGCAACAGTATGCTATAGGCTGGCTCATGTTAGAGCAATGTATGAAGGTTGGGGGCTTAGTCGGGCACACAATATTTGGCTTTTAGCCTTGCCATCCAAGACTCATTCTGTGTCTGAAATAAACATTGACTAAATAAAATTAAATGTTGTGGAAGTCGATCGTCAGCGTAGCCATTAACACGTGCAAGCGCTTCTGGGCCCGTTCATCAGTATTTTGTGTTAAAAAGAGGCCAATATTCGCACCCTATTAACACAGAGGGAGGCTTTGTTGTACAATCACTGTCATTTTGGCTAAATGTAGCGCGTGTTTTGGACACTTGCGCACGGAAAATGCGCACGGGAGTACCGCTCCTCTGAGGTGTAGTTCAAAGCGCATTGCGTTTAAAATGAAGGCAACACAGCGTTCATGACGGATTTTTAGACGATCGCTGATGGTTGCCGAATTCCTCGTGCACTGATCCTTCTCCTTTCCAGTCTCACATCTGGGGAGTACCGATTCTTCTTGGAGCCATCCACCTCGTGCGCCAACTGCGCGGTCATTTACACTTTACATGCGCGCTTGCAGTTCAATTAAACGTCCCCGCTGTCGTTTACGTATAAGAGTCGCTGTGCGGCCGCCTTCCGCTGCTTCGTTGGGCGAGTTGTCACGCTTTCCAGATGAGAACCGAAGTGAGAGAGGAAGAGTGTTTCTCGCTGCTTTGCATTGGAAATGAAGCAGCTCCCGCAAATGTGTGCCCCATTCATTTCCACCCGCCGCCAAATGTGTTCACGTTGGGAGCTTCCCCTTCGCTAGCAATTGGGCGCACTATTGTTTTCAGAGGGGCCTCTGCGCGGCCTCTTCCAGGACCTGCGGCTTCGTCGTGCTTACTGCAGGCTTTTGTATTGCTGTACCGCTGCTATACGCACTGCTGTCCTTGGAGCTTTCTAGCTTGCTGTCATAGTGAGGTGGTCATGGTGCTTTGCACAGGGCCAGAAGGCCGCGAGATCTAATAAAGAGAAAGGAAAATCGAGAAAGGAAAAAAAAATCTTTGGAGGATTTGTGAAAAAAAAAAGGCGCGCCAAGCTACACACCCACAGCCTGTCAGCCCCGCTTTCTGGGTTTCCTAACAAGTGCGAAGCCATTTCTAGGAACAAAAATTTGGGTTTAAAAAATTTTCTTAGGTCACTGACCGATAGGGTGCTTCTTGAGAAAGGGCTGATACACTCGGCTAAGTAAACTGAAATCGCTGTCAAAATCACAACAATGGCTACGGCAGCGGGCCTTTTTGTGCAGTGGTCTATGTACAAATAAAAAACAAACAAACGAATATCTCCATGACTACAGACGCACAGCGCGAGTTTCGCTTTCCTGTATGATCGATGCTGTTTATCGTTTAATCTTACTTGTTTTTCGCTGTGTATTGTATATTGTAAAACAAATATGAGAAAGTTGCGCAAGTGCAGCTGCCGTTAGTCGCGCAGTAACAATGAAATATTGGTTGAAGTGTCGTGCGCGGGATTATTGGATATGGCATGTCTTAGCGCAAAATATCTATAGATCATTGGAAGTACTTGGAACGCCATAGTTGAAGCAGTGTTGTTGACAATTTTTCGGGTCACTGACCGAGCAAAACACAACTTGGTTTCCATGTATGGTCGGTTGAGCTGTCGGTCTGTTGAGTCGTGGCTGAAATAACATTTGTGTAATTTTTCCCGGACCTCGGCTTGTTTTGTACCCGATTTCAATTGAGCTGCCTCCGTCTGTTTCGTTCTTTTCAGCGTGTTCATTTTAGTCTCTTTTTTATCTTTTGTATCCACCGTCAGCATTTGTGTCCGGTTTACGTTTGTGGTGACACCTGAGATCCCGTCGGTATTTCTTATTGCTCCTCTGTATTTTTTCATTACCTGCTGAGTCTCGGTAGCATCTCGTGAATCTCTGTTTGCCTAAGTCAACGTTTTCACGAACGTAACATCTGACGCGCTGCATCTTCGAGACTTCTGAACTTGTTTTCTCGAGCTCACGTTTCGTCTCCACCATCGCCCACTTCTAAGCGTTTCTCTTTCACAAACTCCATTACGTTTGTCGGCGGCGGCTGTTCCATGTACACGTGCGCGCGCATTGGTTGCCTTAGCCCTCTCCAAATAGGGGTCTGTGTTTGCCGGGCACTTTACGTCCGACGCAAACCTCTCACTGCCCAGAGGATTCTCTTTATGGGATGGTGTGCGCCTGGAAAACGTTGGGGCTTGTCCTTCGAGCCTGATGCTCTCTGAGCTTGTAAACATGCGTCGTCTCACGCCTCCCCCACCCTCCGTAATGGCGCCTGTTCCCGCAGTTTTCGATGCGGCGCAGTTCGCAAACCTTGAGTTCTGTGTGCAAACGTTGCACGCGCTTCGGTTTCCGTTAAGCACGACACTGAGTGCGTGGTTATGTTTTCCTCTCTTGGTGGTTGAGCGGCTGTCCAGAGCGTGATGTGTCGATAGCACTGGTATTTTTTTTCTTCTGTAGACTTCTGTGTCTTTCGTCAATTTAACAGTGGAAAGGGCAGGGCGAGGGGACTACACGCCCTGAAGACATTGCGGCCGTCGTGTTGTACGTGCATTATAGGGCCGTCCGCCGATATAGAACGTTATCTCTAACTGCTCTGCAAAACTCTAACTGCAATATTCCCTAAAGTAGCTTGCCTTCTCCACTTTCTAAAAACGTAAAAACAGTGTGCCGGATGAATACATGCAAAAAAAAAATCACAGCATACCATAGGAGTGCATAATGCTGAGTGTGGCGAAGCGTCCTTCAGTCCGTCCGTGCGTCCGTCTGTGCGATCGTTCGTGCGGCCCTTAGTGCGTTCGTGTGCCCATCCCTGCGTTCGTCCGTCCATGTGTCCGTCCATCCATGTGTCCGTCTGTCTGTCTGTCCGTCTGTCTGTCTGTCCGTCCATCCATCCATCCGTCCATCCAGTGAACACTCTAACGAAGTACCACCATCGCGCATCTTTTCATCATATATCCAGCGTGTAGAAGTACCGCCATCGAGTGGACATTCCAAGAACTAAATGTGAGGTGGCACTGGCGCACTTTTTAACGGCCTGCGCTTCGTGTCTACTTACCACCTTTCACCAATTCTAGTTCGTGGCTATACACTAGTTCACTATATTGATAACACTGTGGCCCAACCCTCGCTAAACCTTCCTAAAACCAAGGAGGTTACGCCCAGCGAGTTTACCGTGGCAGCACGTTCTGGTCAGATGGTGCTCAAAGTGCATCCTTTTGATGCTAGTTTTGTGTGTAAGCATCAAAATCAAGGCAAGCATTAATGGAGATTAAGTAACCAATACTCGTCTCTGTAAGTTATTTAATCAGAAACAACTATCTTTTCATTTAGATCAACGCGCGTGGGTTTTCTCCTCAATTAACAAGGGTGGGCACGTGCCGCTCCTCTAGTCCGGCCGTGGAAGTGGCTACCTACTACTACTACTACTGTTACTACTACTACTACTACTACTGCTACTACTACTACTACTAGTACTAGTACTAGTACTACTACTGCCCCGCCGCGGTGGTCTAGTGGCTAAGGCACTCGGCTGCTGACCCGCAGGGCGCGGGTTCGAATCCCGGCTGCGGCGGCTGCATTTCCGATGGAGGCGGAAATGTTGTAGGCCCGTGTGCTCAGATTTGGGTGCACGTTAAAGAACCCCAGGGGGTCTAAATTTCCGGAGCCCTCCACTACGGCGTCTCTCATAATCATAGAGTGGTTTTGGGACGTTAAACCCCACATATCAATCAATCAACTAGTACTACTAGTACTAGTACTACTACTAGTACTAGTACTACTAGTACTAGTACTAGTACTACTAGTACTAGTACTACTACTACTACTACTTACATCGCGGACGCACGACCAACGGCATAGGGAGCTTCGCCCCCAGAATCCGACACTAACCAGGCCTGAAGAATCATCGAAGCCTAATCTAACGACAGCGAGTGATAGCGAAAGCCCGCGGCTACCTGGAATAAACAGGCGGCCCACCTTGGGCGCACAGTGCGCTTGCCCAAAATAAAAGATTATTGTCTCTCTTTCTCTCTGTCTCTCGTCTGTTTCTCGTATTCGCTGTCTGCGCATTTTATGAACATGAGCTGTCCGTCAAGATGAACTCACTCGCCCCGAATTGAGGTATTTTTGCCTATGGCCCCTTAAAAAATCACCGCCATATCCTCAAAGTGAATGATGTTTGAGGAACTTGCTCGGAGATGATCGGGTAAACCGTGAATCCTCCTTACACATCACCCACCATCATATATACAGGTGACAACGTTGTTCTATATTTCTGGCTGTGATCGCAGGGCCTTGGCGCTGAGCCCGAGGCGCTGCTTCGTTGCAAATCGGCCGTGCTGCTGCCTTGGCTTCTGAGTTGTTCATTCGGCCGAGCTGTAGTGAAGAGTGTTCACTCCGTGAGCACCATGGCGAAGAGAAACGAAGCGCGCGTGCCGAGAGTAGTGTGCGCCGCCATGAGTGGCGGCGCGCCATCTAGTGAGCATTTCTGGTATCACTGGAGAAGTGTACATGCCACCGCCGAACAAGACAGCGTGTATAAGAAGCTTGCCAAACAATTAAGCTCCTAAAATGAAGGCTTCAACCTAGAGTGATACTCACGAACAATTATAAATTGCCTCTTTTAACTATCGACTTCAACGCCGGGGAATCGCCCTTAGTCCGCCTTATAGCCTTACAACAAATGTAAGCTCCGCCCACAACAGTCGTTGTCCCAACGAGACATGAGTTACATAGGTAACCCAACAAATTGGATTTGCTCATTTTTGTGACGTCGACCAGGTTTCCACCACTTTACGTACACGTGGTTTCGCACATGGACATATGTTCGTGCCGCTGGTTTTCGGTAAAAAAAAAAACTTGAACATCTGACAAACGCTTGCAAAGATTCTAACATCAGGTCTGGATAAAGTGTAGGCTCGCAGGTAGAGACGACGAACTTTTTGCCTAATAATACGTGCAGTAATGACTATAATAATAAACAAGTATTTATGATTACGACAAAATCAATGTAGTACAACTTTCCTGCTGAGATGTTTCACCGGCGTGCCGCAGTTTTGGTGGGTGGAGCTTGATCTTATTTTTTGGTGTTGTAACAGACAATATGATGTGTCAATCTAAACCAAAGATCGAGAAATTATGAAAAGCGTGTATTCTCGTGTGATTCAATTTCCGCTGATTTCGTTTTTTTTTTTTTTTGTTACACGAAAGCGTTTTGTGCCGGGGTTCAACGTGGCGCATATGTCATACTTACGTCACAGATATGACGGTACAAAATACTATATACTAACAGATCGCAAAGAAACGAAGGAAAAGTCACAACTTTGCCGCAAAGGCTAAGAAATGAACGCGGTAGCAATCAATTGAGAAGTCACACGTAGAAAGGGAAGCAGATCGAAACGTGCCCCGCGTTTCTCACGCAGAAACGACCCACGAAACGTACTCATAGATACAGATGAACGTGGATAAGTGTCTCAGTTGTTACTTCGCTATGTCTGAAAAGCACGCCTTTTCGCAAACGGAGACTGTGCGACGATTGCAGTAACCTTTGCGCATTGGGTAACTACAACAGAATCGTTCTGGTCAAAGCCCAAGGTCAGACAAGACGTACGATCCTCCTTGCCGCCAGACAAGGGTGCGCGAGCGAGCGTCGCCACCTCCCTTCTCTCCACCGGGCAAAGTACGCATGGGAGATGAGAGCGTGCGCCGCCGCGTCGTGACAACGTCGCGACGCGCGCTCATTGCGCCATCTTGCTGGTAATGTTGAAAACACGATAGTTCTCCCCGGTATACCCGTCACCAGCGGTAAGTGGTAGATATAAATAGCTTGTCGTTTGAACATCGAAGGACGTGCTCCTCCGTGGCTCAGTGGTTAACGCCTCGCACTCACTTTTCAGAGGTCCCACGTTCGATTCCGCGCGCTAAAGTCGTTTTCTGTACTATCTTTCTTTCTTGCGTTTTCATATATGTAGATACGTATACATATACGGTGAGTGGCAGCGACGCCGACCGAGAGGGTCCATATAATTGCTATCGCACTAAAATGTTCCGTCATCGGGAGTCGAACATGGGACCTCGCGCTCCGCATTTCTTCACGCTTTCGATAAACGAGAATTTGTTCTCTAGGGCGGGTGAAACGAAAAGAGTAGGCTCGCTTTCTCTGAGCTACTCACTCTCTCTCTCCCAATCTAAATCTCTCTTTCCTAGACCTTTCCTAACTTCGTTATCGTCGCGCGCCCAATAAACAAAAGCTGAGTGCACCGGGATCCCCGTGGTGTAGCGCCTCCCTGTGGCATCGATGGCACCGACGAAACAAAGCTTTTTTGCCTCTTCGCTATACGCCCTTGACGCTTTTCTTCTGCTTACGCGTACTGTATGCCGTGTGGCTTTTATTTATTACCGGCTTCGTCGATGGCTGCGAGTGTTTCCGGACGCATTTCCTCTCGTTCGTGTTCGCACTTTGTTTGGTCGTTATGTTCACCGTTTCTTCAGCCGCTGTCAATATTTGCTTGCTTTTGTTTAGTTGTTCACCACTCGTGATTGAAGGAGAAGCGGTAGTCGCGCGTATTGTGTTTTTACGCTCTTGGTTTTCGCCACGATTTTGTCCTATTTTGGAGCGGTTTTGACGCTGACGCCGTGCACATGACCAAGTGTATATTAAAATTTATTTTTCCTCCTCGGAAATTTATCTCTCTACTCCATATTATAACATACCAAACTATATCTAATATATATATATATATATATATATATATATATATATATATATATATATATATAATGTGTGTGTGTAAATTCTGATTGGGCGTCATAACACGCAATATTTTATGAATTCATGCTTTAAAGCGGACCACCCACTACAAAAGGCACACACGTTACTGCGCCTTTTCCCTGGTGGCCGCGTAGTAGGTGCATACCAAGCTCCAAAAAATCTCACGCGCGCAATTGCCCGTGGTTCAAAGCATGTATGCTACCCACTACACAGAACGCAGTCGTATGCGAGAGCTTCACTCACACGTGCCGTTTTCAACTCGGTGCGCACTAGGGACAGCATATCGCAAACGCGTTCAAGTCTTAAAGGCGAAGCTTGAGGGTCTCCCAATTTTTTTTATTGCTCGCACTGCGTATGCAATTTAATTTTATAAATTGACTTATTTCGATTTACTCCTCGAAGAAACATTTCTGCCTCCGGAATATATTATGGTAGCGAATACAAAAAAAAGAAAAATAAGGGGCGCATCGAGTTCCCTGTGTATTTTTGGTGCTTTTTTTTTACTTCTCACTACCCTTTATATATTCCTTTCGTATTCTCCACTAACTTCTCATTCTCCGTGCCCATAATTGTGTGAAGCATTTCGTCCCACTCGCTCTCATTCTGTACATCTTAGATGTCCGCACGTTTCGTATAGAAGTTGATTTTCGCTTGGGGCCTACAGCGCCCGCGTATTCCTCTTTTTTAAATTTCTAACGTCTTCGTTTCACGACTTGGTTCTCTACAGTGTCCCTGGAAAACTCACTAGAATGTCGAGCTTTTTCCAACGACAACCAATTCAGTTGCGCCTCGTTAGAGGCGCTCCGAGTGCTTCTGTCCGCGCCTCCCATTCGTCTTTCATTCTGGACTGTTTTTTTTTTGTTTACGTTTCTTTTTTTTTGTTTTAGTTTTGCTGCAGTGTCTCGTTGCTATGCAAATTGAATGATGCGGGTGCTCGGCAAACTTCACCCACGAAGTGGCATGTACGCCGTGAATGCTGCAGTGCGCCAGTGCTCAGAAAATTCTCCTAATGCATATCTTACGACTTTGTTGCGTCGTTTGTTTTTTCTCTTAGCTGCCAACTAGCTGGCTGTACCCGTTGTGTTCAGCATAAAGACAACACGAGATTTTTTGTTCTAACGGTCTTGCTTTGAAAAAGTTCAGGTTTATATGTCCTCAGTCACTCATTAGGTATAAGTTCTGCATTAAAAAAACTATTATGTGGGTACCCATTGACAAAGATGAAGTAAAAGAAAAAGAAACAGCGAAGTTACTCCAGTAACTTTTCATGTAGGCCAATTGAAAAATTGGAAACTTTGCGCATTGTACCGGTTTCGAGTTGACTGCGCGCACATATGCAAAACTATGCATATTTACCTAGTATTCTAATTGTGCAACAAACTTGCTACGAATTGCATTGTTTGAAAGCAAATTTTACCCTGGTTCTCTCGATCAGTTACGCAAACGTCACTCGGTATAACATTATCTGTCGCTAGCTCATCAGAAAGACGTGTGAAACGTATAACGAAGTAATCGAATCTCGTTTTTTCGTTCCACTGTTCTCTTCCCACCTATTCTATTCATTTCGAAACGTCTAGTTCGTTTAACAGCTGTCAAGTGGCGCCGTTCCGCGGCTCTCCGTCGAAGCTAACGCATCCGCTCCACTTATTGAGTTCACTCAATACACAGAGCGTTTCCTCTCGTCTTCGAGAGAAAATGCTCGAATTAACCTCGACATTGCGCCTTTCATTTAAGCACAATTTTCGCGGAACACCCTCCCCCCCTCCCACTCGCCGAGCACGTACGATCCGTTTTCGCTCCAACGAAATCGTTCGCTCTTATCGTCGCTTCCGCGCCTGTAAGCGGCATGGCGCGATTCTCCGGAGCTGAAAGCCATTACCAAGCGGCGGCGAAGCAATAAGCACTCTTTTCTCGATACCCGCGAACAGCCTAATATATATACCAACATCGCAGCAATCAAGCCTTTCGTGGGTCTTACGCCCAGTAAAACGATTCGTGGAGGAGACAGCGAGAAGGCTTATCTGGAGAGGCCAAAAAGAGTCAGAATCCGTAATTTCAGAAAAGTAGTACCTAATGCAGAGGCAATTTGAGAGTGACGAAAAAGCGAGATGAAGTGGTTATAGTGATGCCCTTCCAGCTTGGCGCTGGCAACATGAGCATTCGCAGGGTTCCCATTCAGGAGGGGCGGGGGGGAGGCGAAGCTTCGTCGCAGTGCCCCTCCCCCTTCTCTATTATAATAATACATGGAGCTGACTTAGCGCCCCCCCCCCCCTGATCAGTGGCAGCGCCTCCTACTTATTATGTCAATGTATAGCCCCCCCCCCCGTCCCCAGGCCATGCCTATAGTGGGCAAAGTATTTTATCGCGCATTTCACTTCAGCCTTCGCCAACCTGTTTTTTGTTTATCTCAGCATCGAGCTGTTCATTGTAGCTTTTGAATGATCTGGAGATGTCGTCGATAACCCGTGCATATATATTCTTTTCTTGGTCTGATTTATCTTTTTTTGCCACTTGCTTCTATCGACATACCGGCGCGCAAATACGCGTATAGAATGTAATATAACTTTAACTATTACTAAGTTATCATTGTGGCTTTGCACACGTAGATTTTGTCAATCTGATCCGCCATCATTGACGGATGTTACAATTTCTATTGAAAGATTGAAAAGAGCACAACACGAGAAACGTAAATGAAAGTTAAAATAAAGTGCCAGCAATATGCGAGAAACTTGTAATGTATAGGTTCGTTTGTAAGCATAAAACGTGCAAGGATTATGACTAAGTACACTCAAATGTAGCAACGGCAGCCTTTTCAGCATCTCTTTGACGATAACCTCTAATGACAGGAACAGTAGCGACGCAAGGCTTCTTGATCAGAGGAACATGACGACATTTTTTTCCACGTTTCTGTTGTCATACGGGACTATACTTTGTCAGCGATGGCCGTCGGATGATTGATTACGCTGAAATGGGTTTTGTGAGGTCCGCACTGAGCGAGTAGTAATGTATCTATGGTTACGTACATTGCTAGGCTGTAGAGGTCGTCTTTTCTGAAATTATATGGTGCTCACGGATTTGAACCCGAAGACTAAAAGGACAAAATAACTCACGCAATTTCTTTTCTAGCGTCTGAAGTTCATGTCATATGGATGTCATTTTGACTCGACTTGCATCAGAGTCAACAGCGCCCCGCCCTGGTGGTCTAGTAGCTAAGGTACTCGGCTGCTGACCCGCAGGTCGCGGGTTCGAATCCCGGTTGCGGCGGCTGCATTTCCTATGGAGGCGGAAATGTTGTAGGCCCGTGTGCTCAGATTAGGGTGCACGTTATAGAACCCCAGGTGGTCAAAATTTCCGGAGCCCTCTACTACGGCGTCTCTCATAATCATAACGTGGTTTTGGGACGTTAAACCCCACATACCAGAGTCAACAGCATACCTTTAGCAGACACCTTGCGACGTCATGATGCGCTTATTACGAGAAATCAGTAAGCAGTCGGCATATTAAAAAAAATGTAGCTGATCTCTCTTTTTAAGTATCGGTATGACACGAAAGTGAAACGTGTCTTCACACAGGAAGGTGAGCGTTTTTTGTGCATTCTTTCGCCGCAAGGGTAAAGGCATGAAACGGACGGCAACTAATAGCAAAGTCACGCGGAGAAGGACAACCAACTCGAAACTTGCAGCGCACACCTCAGTGAGAAAGTACGCACGAATTGAGCCTACAGAAGATGTGCGCGTACTGGCAGGTGTCACAGCTCGACACTTAAATCGCGCCATCCCGAAACGAACGCACAAGTATACACAGCAAGGGCGAGCAACCGTCCCAATTGTTAGTCATGCGTGAGCAGCGGGCTCCTTTTGTAAACGCGGCCGCGCCAGCGAGAGAAGTGGATAAGCGTGAGCAAGGGTCACCTCTCTCCGTGGAGGCGACACTCATGAAATGCTAGAGGCCTTGAGAGAGAGCGCCCAACGCGAGACCTTCGCGCCATCTGGCTACCGATGACAAAAACCCGCTTAAGTTACAAAGCTCTGTGGATCGCCAAACTGTATGGCTTGCCGTTAGCCATTGTGACAACATACGCTCCGTGGCCTAGTGGGTAGTGCCGCGCGCTTTGGATTGAGAGGTCGCTGGTTTGACGTCCCGCGACAGTAGTTTTCCTTCTCGGTTATTTCTTTGCAATCTATTAGGATTTATTTTACGTCATATCTGTGATGGAAGTACGTCAGCGGAGCTGTTGTAGATCCCAGAAGAAAACGTTTTCGGGTTTAAAAAAAAAGTGATCTCACTTTTTGGTGCTTGCAAAATGTACACAAGAAGCTTGTGCTGATATATAGGTAATGCGTTTGTAAATATACGGACCAACTACAGTGTCTGTCTTGCGTCCTCGTTTCGTTCATCTCATTACACGACAGCGTCACCTTCTTTGAAGGCTATTGATCACTTTTTGCGCGCTTATGTAAAGCATCGCGCAAAGCGTGGACGTGGGCCGCGAGTGAGATCGCTCGCAGAAGCTCTTATACTAAAACGCCCACGACAGCGCCTACGCCAAAGTCGATACACATTGGAAACACGAGTGCGCAATCATTAGCGACGGGACCGCGCATATGGGCGTCTGGAATGCCTCTGCTGGCGAACACTGCCGTCTCGTCCGTGCAGGCTGTGCACATCCTTCGGACGTGTCGACAGCATCATTAGCGCGGCCCGCCTGACACTACATAGGTGAAAAAAAAAAGCGTTTAGAGGACGAAAGTTTACGACATTCCCTGCTGAGCTGAATTACGGGTCGCGTTTTGCCAGTCGGATCGCGCTTATTGCGGTTTTTGCCACTGATCCTGCAAGGTTCGTTCACCGGCTGTGGTCACTGGTACATGTAGAAGAGCTGAATTACGGCGCGTGCTGGTGAGTTTTATGGAAAATGCTCTCAAATTTGCCCTATGTCGATGATTGATTTGTGGGCTATAACGTCCCAAAACCACCATGAATATGATAGACGCCGTTGTGTAGGGCTCCGGAAATTTGGACCACTTGGGGTTCTTTAACGTGCACCCAAATCTGAGCACACGGGCCTACAGCATTTCCGCCTCCTTCGGAAATGCAGCCGCCACAGCCGTGATTTGATCCCGTGACCTGCGGTTCAGCAGCCGAGTACCTTAACCACTAGGGCACCGCAGCGGGGCGAATTCGCTCTATGTGGCGGCCGCTTCAAGTAAAAGCTTTAGTAACAGACATGTAATCACGTTGCACTTTGCAATTACTTCGTCGCGTAAATGGTCAAGATGTCGGATCACGCTGGTAGTTTTTACCTTTCTTGTTAAAGGGCCCTTAAGCCACTTTCGATAATTTTTCAAGCATTTCACGTAAACGCGCGCATCATGTGCAGAATGCCATCGCGATCAACGGTTCTGCACGTGGCAGCGCTACGGGCCGCCGGCGCGCCAACAATTCCAAGAAACAATCCTTCTTCCTTTTCGGGCCTTTCGTCCGTGCTGCTTGTTGTTGTTCGTCGTGTTGCCCGCGTGCGCACAACACGTGCGGTGCACGGCGTGTCCCCTTACGGATCTATCGCGTTGGCAATCCTTTGAAGGCGTGAGTGCAACGCAGGTTCCATACTGGCACGATTACGGCAGCCACGGTTCGTCAACAAGCACGCATCTCACGGAGTCCACGGCTGGAGTCGCGGCAACCGGAAGTAAACGGTGTTTCAAGCAGCGCGTCAGCGATGACGTATGCCACGCTATATTGGGAGGGCGAGAGGGATAAGCGGCGTGGAAGAGGATACCAGCGGAGTTAAGTGCAGGAGAGAGTGGAAGGTGTGGTCATCAAGGTTTCGATAATCAAAAGCGTCTAACTCCGCTCCGCTATTACTGCACCGTTTCGAAAAATTCTCACGGCTCCGTGTTCCTCGTACACTCGTGCACAATTTCCCCGCCACAACTCAATTTCGACCTCTCGGTGTTTTACGGCTCCTTTAAAGCAGCGAAATCGTCCTAGCTCGGCGTAGTATGTGTGACGATGCCAGAAAACTATCATCACCATGAATGAGCATGTGTCACAAAATTTCGGCTAATCCTCCTACTCGCCGCTACGGTGGGATCTATAGTAACCCTGATGGATGAGAACGAGTATATAGAGAGAGAAAGAGAGAGAGAGAGAGAGGGGGGGGGAGGAAAATAGAAACACACATGAAAAGATGGAAACAAATATCGAGAGAATGGCCCTTGCAGAAAACAAAATTCTTCACGAGGCGGAGTTGGAACCCTCGTACCCTGAATCCAAAGGCGAGTGTCCTAACCGCTCGGAAGTCGCGCACCTCGAAGCTGGACGTTTCGGTTGACAAAGAATACGAGTGACGGCGAACCTGTGATTCGCTGTATATTAAGCTTTGCGCGACTGCGTACGAATTGTCCGCATATTATTTTTTTATCGATGGTGTAACTCCCTGTGGGATGCTTCATCTTTCCAATGCTCTATCGCCACGATATTACGGGACCTACAAGAAATAAAAAGGGGTTAAACTTGCTTTTTCTGTCTCTATTCAGACAAAAAGAAAGTGTCATCCCACGTGGTATGGATGCTGTGCCGGTACTTATTGCTAGCCCCACTCCCCACTACGCAAAATTTCACATATCCTGAATGATAACCTAGCAGAAACTGCTCCGATTTCGGTTCCCTTGACCACTTCGGTGATATCTTGTGCTTGAGCACCTCGAATGGCCTCTCGTATATACCAAGAAGAACTGACTCAACCGATCTCCAGTCAACACAACACGTTACAGATCCCTGGCCCGTGATTGGGATCGTCGAGCCGTCAAAGGTACGTCAAAGGTCGGCTTCACGGCCCCCACGTGCGACCAACCAGGCTGTGTGGGTACATTCTCACGTCTTTTATGGAACGAATTGTTTCATCTGACCTCACTGCACCACCGATTGCAGCGTTGTGTTCAGTTTCCCCTTAAGCATAGAAAATGAAGAGTGCTCCCTGATAAACAATTGCCCATACGTGTTTTTATTTGCTTTATGGGATTGGAACACGGATGTTAAATGCTAAGAGAGATACCTGCTTTCGTTGAAACGTTGCGTCGTACTTGTACGCTCTGACATCAGTGGCAGCAACCGCGGTATATTATAGGGATTTCTGCAGAGGTTGGGCCGCGGTATTGGTTTGCCGGACACGCCCTTTGGAAATGAGTGTGTCCTTTTTTTGTTTTTTGTTTAGCCTGCGGTCATTGACACTCGGCGACGTGCGCACGCTGCGAATGTGCAAGCTAAAACAATGGAGGACAAGCATAGGAGTGGACGCACCCATCCAACCGTGCTTTCGCGGATTTTTCTTTCGTCTCGCTGTGTGACACAAGTTGTACTTGGGCGTGACGCCCGTGTTATTAGCCACCATTGTAATGGGACGCAGCCTCGTTTTTTTTTTTTTTCTCCACCGTCTGGCACCCTTTTTCGCGACGTGCCGTCCGAGTCGGAATGGCCACATGTGGCCCTCGTTTTTTTCGGATTTTCGAAGCTCGGACTGCCCTATCTATGGGACTATCTGCGTGGCTATTAACCTTTCACTACAATTAGCGAGCTCGTGCTGTTGCCTCTCCTCTGTATGAACAATAGTCGATAGGAAGAACAAAATGCCTCGCTAGATCATTCCGGTGAAATATTATGGTGAACGATGTTTTCCGTTAGTTATAACTGTGATGTGTTGGCACAGCGTTTCTGAATAGCTTTGTTTTGAGTTGCCCTCAGGCGTGGATAATTTAGGCCACTGAACAACACACGTCATCAACTTGCCGGCGTGTTGTTCGTAATAATTAGATTACCAGATTTGTACTTTCAGCTAGGCAACGCCTTTCTTACATTAACAATCTTAATCCTAATCCCGAACCTATCCCTGGAGAAACGATATTTTAATGGGTAGGTAGGCCGCATTTACACCTGCCATTTATGTTTCCTGCACCTTAAAGAGCAAACAAGTTCCCATTGAAGGCTGTTTCATCAATTGATCGTCATTATTCAACAATCGCTGCATCTGTTGAGAAGACAAAGGTAGCTTTCGTCTTCAGGGATTACTTAAAAGGACCCTGAAAGCTTTTTAATGTAACCATGGAATGAACTCTCTATAGAGCTTATTGCCTCACGAATTAACTATGCAAAAAAAATTAAGAATCCGTTCAGTGCGAGTGAAGTTACAAAGATTCGTCGCATGCTGCAATTGCATTCTCTCTTCTCCGTCCTGTTGAAAGCGCTGGAAGCCAAGCAGGGAGGGATGGCAAGCGCGAAGAAAACCGCTGCGCGTGCCTCATGACCTTGAGCACGTTTTCTTCTTTTTTTTCGAACGCGCGGCTTCTTCAGTGTGATCACGTGTGCACGAGTGAACAAGTAGCGGCCTCCCACGGCGAACTATGTGACGAGTGAGCGCGCGATGTCCAAATCAGCCAATGGCTGATAAATGGGCTTGCTACGTGTGATTTTTGGGCATATTCCGTGATTTGTCGAGAGAAGAGAAAGCAATTTTTAGCTGACTTCGATGATTTATTCAGAATTCCAGGCCGCGTGCTGCGCTATGTTATTTGGCTCGCGTGTTGTCGGGAGCCTCTACTACCGATCGGCAACGTTTTTTGACCACGCTCAAAAAGGGTTGCAGGACCACTTTAAGGGACCCTGTGAGGTTCTATAACCGTTCAGCATGTAATGAATTCGGGTGCACTACAGTTGAGGCTTCAGAGGGACGAATTCGACTTCACGCAAATGTCGGCAGGGTGAGCTCAGTTCGAGACGTCTCATTTTGTTCTCGACCCATCATTTCCCCGCAACGTCTTTTGCGGTCGACGATGTCTTTCGCTTCGTTTTTGTCGCTTTATTATATATGGATGCAGCTGGTGGTGCCGGGCTTGTGCAAAGGCTGTGCGGCAGCGTTGACAAATGGACGCCTCGGCTGGCGCTCGGCACGTCACGTGACCGCCTCCATTACGGCCTCCTCTTTCGACCACGACCGCGGTCACAGCCGGCTATGGGCTTTCGTGGATTCGGATTGTTTTATTTTACTCAAGGTAAGGTGCCCTCATCGGATCCCGATTGCCTTTCGACCTCGAGACGTTGCTGTATTCGCCGCAACCTCCATACTCCGACCTCCACGTCAGAAACCAATCAGATGGTCACTAAAGAAAAATGAAATTTAAGAAGCTCTATACGTTAAACTGAGAGGGTAAATGTCTCTTTTGTATGACGAGAAACGTCCTTCTGTACGTGCTGCTGCATAGGAAGAAATTGAATACACAAATCGTTTCAGTGCAGTCTTTGCTAATACCGTGAATTCATATGCCGTTCAGGCGATGGTTTTCTGCTTGCTTTTTGTACACGGGGATGACTCTTGCATATAGCAAACTTTCGATCTATTGAATATTAAATCTTTAAAATGAATTAGGGATTAATATCGTTTGAATTTATACCGATTGCATATACATGCTCATGGTTAGCATCCGTTTGCAAAACAGGTAGAAGTTAAAAGTTCCGTTTGCAAAACAGCTAGAAGTTAAAGGTTCCGTATGCAAAGCAGCTAGATGTTAAAGCTTCAATTTCAACGTCAGAATAGAACACTGATTTTCATTTATAATCCCTGTGGAAATTTATTATGTCATTAAAATGCACTGGTGTCGCGGCTTCTCACAAATACAGAGAATGCGCAAAGAGTTGTTCTTCAGTTACAACCTCGAAAGTTGTAAAGCATCGCTGCACTGAATTCGCAATGGTTACCACATGCTCCCACCCGCCACGGTGCATGGTCTTGTGGCTAAGGCACACGGCTACTGACCCTCCGGTCGCGGGATAGACTACCACCCGTGGCGACGGTATTTTTGACGGAGGCGAAAATCCTTCAGGTCCGTGCGCAAAGATATAAGTACGCGTTAAAAAACACGTCAGTTACCCTTAATGAACAGCGGTTATCTTGCCTTCGCTCTACGTGGTCGGCTCATATCTATTTCACCGCAGAGCCTGGGAGAGGCCTTTGTCCTGCAGGGGACGTAGTCAGGCTGATGATGATGGTGATGAAAGAACCCCAGGTGGTCCAAATTTCCAGAACCCTTCACTACGGCATCTCTCATAATCATACGGTGGTTTTGAGACGTTAAACCGGAACAATCATTAAGCTCATACTCTCAAAAAGACAGCAAATCTAAGTTGCGAGCGGTATTTTTTGCTCTTTCTCAGTCGTAAACGCTTCTAAATGCCGTCTATATCAAATTAAATCACTTCTTTCACCCTAGAATGATGGCGTCTCCTGCGCTTCCCTGTAGAGAAGAAAAGGAAAAAAAAAGAAAGCATGTCAAGATTCCTTATGAACAGATGGGATCCAGTACAAACGAAAGGGCACATTATCTACTACGTCGTAGGAAGCATGCCCCGAATGAGAATGCATAGGTACCATGAACATGCCTCCACACATCGTACGTGCCTTCCCACTTAGGGCGAACGGGAACACCGTTCTATTCCTACGAGAAAACCGGACATACGCTCAAGCTCTCTACTTTTCCCGGTGCCATCGATGTTGCTGCAGGTGTGCGGTGAGGTGTAACAAATGGCCCGGAAAAAGCATTCGCTCACAAAGCGCGGCCCCCGCTATATAGCGGCCCACGAGACGTCGCTATAGTCCGACAGTGCGTGCCAAGAACCCATCGACTTCGACTTGGCGATGATGACCCGGCAATGGCGCTATTGTTCCGAGTCGCACGCCGGCGAGCTTCTTTCGTTTCAACGCTTTTTGGGCGCGAAGACGGCTATATAACCGCTCCGGTGCGTGTGCGTTCCGCGGTGTCGATATTGATCAGTGAGCCACGGGAAGAGAGAGGAGTCAGTAAGGGCGTTATCTCGCGTGTCCTTGCGTCCGTCTCGTAAATAAAGCGCGGCCGAGACAAGGCAGGCCCAGCTCTGACGTGTGAGGTACATAACGGTACTCTCCGGGCAGAGGGTACTGCTCCGTCGTGGCACCAACGCCATTGCGGTACCCTCTGCACTCCCCCTCGGCTCCGTTAGGGCGTTCTTTGCAGTCGCGTCGAGTTCCTTCGGGCTTTCTCCGAGTTCTTAGTGTGTGAGGGACGATTGCAGTTAGGTGTGCTACCACGAATGGGCTTCGTTATTGGAGTCCAGAGTGGATCTCGACTGGCCTGTAAAATATGAGTTGATGTTCCTTCCGTGGGCTCCCTCTCGCCTCTCATATAACATCGTTCAGATGCAGCTTAATGTCATCCGTTATGTCACGGAAGGATTGGACTGCACTTGCTCGGAACTACAGAAAACATGCGCGAGGATAAAATTGTGGTCCTTATGCCGCAGCAACATGACCATTGCACACCATTTTACGTTGAATACCATGAAAGCAGCTTCAGTTCTACGCATCCATTTGTCGTACTTATTCTCAAAAAATTGGCCCCGTAACTGCATGTTCCACTGCAAATGTCGTCGACAGACGATAGTCTTGCGTGTGGAGAGAGTGAACGAAACGTTTATTTCATGTTCTGTGCAAGAACTTTGGTGAATTGTATTCTCGAAGCGCTATGCGTTAGAGAGTCTCGATCCGTGCAGTGAAGGCGAACTAGCGCATCGTGGCACGTTAGACACGAGTGACATCTGGCAGTTATCTTCGAAGACGAAGAAAGCCGTGAACGCCCGCGGAGAAAGATGCGCGCCTGTCTCGGAGGCGATAATGTGTAGAACGCAAAGCGACGGACAGGTGCCACCACCGTGTGTCGTTTTAGCAAAGCGTTGGAAACACTTGCATATCTGACCATTGCGTTGCACTGTCAGCGCAACGTGATAAACGCTATGGTCCTTAAAATTACTTGTGTGTACCTCCTCTAGTATAAAGACACACATAAAAAACATCGATGTGTTGTTATGGTGCCTCCAATATGCGCAGCATTTTCATTTTAATTGACAATCGCACAAGTATGAACGCAGAAAGTTGAGCAATGTTGGTGGGTGCTGCGGATGTGGTTGGTCGTTTGAGGTATCTTTGTGCCTTTAGGGAAATCGTTACCGCTGACAAACAGACAAATGTACATACAGAGAGATACAGACAGACAGACCAAAATTTTGGCGTCGAAGGTCTCTTCAACATGAATTTTATCACGCGAGTTGAATCAGCATAACTTCAGCTTTGTTTTAAGAATGCCCATCATTTTGTGAATGTAGTCTTTCTGTGCGGTGCATGTATTTATCATTATTATTTGTGAGTGATTGCGTGTGTGTGTTATGGGAGGGTGGTAAATAATAGACTTATAGGATCACTACGGCTTCTGCGCACGTAAGCTCCATCATCAATAAATCAGTAACATTCCGACAGTATGCGCAATGCGCAACTACGAAGTATTTCCAAGCTAAAAAAAACGACGAGACATGCACTATAGCCGATACATCTCTGAGGCACCGCAACACGAAAGTGTCTGTGCTTGTCTCGTCTCCGCTTTGCGGTCCGTCTCGCCTTTCTGATTTTTTTTATCTTAAAAGCTGTGTAGTGCCTGGGTCCAACCGAAGTGTTACTCATGAAGTAGCTAAGTGAGGGCCACAGGTTGTCAAGTGACGCAAAACTGAACCGGGGATCTCCATAGACGCATCGTGAGGAGTCTGTAAACTTCATACTATTTAATGAGGTAGTCCTAAACGACCTTTTTGTACGTATAAAGAATGAACTCAAGCCCCGCCGCGGTGGTCTAGTGGCTAAGGTACTCGGCTGCTGACCCGCAGGGCGCGGGTTCGAATCCCGGCTGCGGCGGCTGCATTTCCGATGGAGGTGGAAATGTTGTAGGCCCGTGTGCTGAGATTTGGGTGCACGTTAAGGAACCCCAGGTGGTCTAAATTTCCGGAGCCCTCCACTACGGCGTCTCTCATAATCATATAGTGGTTTTGGGACGTTAAACCCCACATATCAATCAAGAATGAACTCAAGACTGGGGAGGGGTGGGATGGCATGGAAAAGGTTTAGTATGGATGTATTTGTTGTTGTTTTTTAAGCAGAACCCATCTGCCGACAATAATGCGCTAAACGACGTTCACAAAGCGCCTTCACTACGTGTCATATTGTGTCTCACCCATAGTGCCAAGGTTGTGCAAATTAGAATGGCTTTCACTTGGGCTAGCTGCCGCTCTTGTGTATTGAGTGACTGCAGCAAACGGATGCACGGACGAAACAAGGGAACGCGAAGACGTTGAGGGTGACTGTAACAGCTGGTGGTTTATTGAAATTATCTGTAGAATATTCAAGTGTGACTATCTGCAGTTTTAAAACAGGTGTTCAGAAGGAATAATAAAAAGGTACATATTTTGCGCACTTTAAACCGAAAAGAGTAGTTAGTGCGTAACCTCCATTATACATCGCAAAGACAAACTCAGCTCCCAGACAGTTGACAGCTCACAAAAAGTATTTTTTTTCTCGTTAGACTTCAATGTGTTACGTTCCCTTTGTTTACTACGCCTATCTTCCGAAGCAAGCAAACACGAGCTTTCGTCGACGTGTCGCACACAAAGCAGGAAGTCCCGGCAGCACACGCGCCTCCTTTCAGGCGAATAAATCACGCTTTCTGGCCCGCACGAGCTTCCTTTTTTCGTGTTGTCCTCCCAAGCGCTTTCTTTTGTTCGCCCTCCTTCCCCCCTCCCCTCCATCACCTTCGCTCTCTTCTTCATTCTCTCGGGCTCCTCTCTGTCTCCGGCGCCATGTTTGCTCCGGCGCTTGGTTGGTCCTGGCTGCGGAAGCGGTTGCCGGGGCAACGGGGATCGTGTGTCCGCCGCCAAACGCTCGCGCTGCCGCCTACTGCTCCCGTCTCACCCTGTTGCTGTGGTCGCCCCGGTCCGACGTGAGAGAGGAGATTACAGAGTGGGCGAGGGTTTGTTGTCATAGGGAGCTGCCGTCCGTTTTCAGAGACGTTGTCGCATGGTCCCCGTCGTCTTCATCCTTAGAATTCCGTGTATTTTTTTTTTCTTTTTACGTATTTTTATGTCATTCCTCGCAGTATTTCGATACTGCGACGAGTTTGCTGTTTGCATTGTCACGTTTCTTCTTTTCACGTTTTTGCACTATGCAATATATCGGAGGTAGAGCGATGTTCCAGAAGCAGTTTCTTTGAAAAAGTACAAAAATAAGAAACTTTTAAACAAAAATTCACAAAGGGAAGGTGCAATTGATGGAAAGTAATACACAGTGTCACATAAAGCTGTATTTGGAGCGACATGTACACTATAATACTAACAAGAGGAAAAAAAGGACACGCATAGCTTGTGGGACGTCTACCGTATTTATTCCGGTAATACCCGCATGGCGTCGATAGTTCATTTATGATTTTTTTTTCTTCGCTTACATACTTTTGTGGCTTTCTGTCTCTTTTTCCGGCAGAGTATTGTGTGCCTGTGCGTGTTCTCTTCTGTTGAAATGTACTGTACAAAATATATTAGTGTCCGTTGTCTGCAAATAAATTTTTCTAAACACAATAGTTACGTGATATGAACGTTGTTGTCGACAACGTGCTTATGTTTTTCTTCCTTTATTTTTCTTGGTTAAACCTGGGTGTCCCTAATCTCTTTATAATGTATTTGTTCTTTCTCAAATTACTTTTTTGTTGTGTATTCACCCTGCAAGTAGTTGCTTATTAAGTTCTCACTTATCGGTAGCAGGTACCGTGTCTCTGTGATTTAAAGCAACCCTGGATGTTCTGTATTTCCTTTGCATACGCGACTTTATGCAGGAAAGCGCCTTGCAGTCCATGGCGCTATGGAAAAATGCAAACAACTTCTGTACTCGTACATGAGTTCATATAGAAATGATGACAAAAACAGAACCTCGGGTATTCCACTTCGTTTACAAGAAAAACCAACAAATATTGATTATGAAGCTGAAATAAATAAGTAAATAAAACGAATGTCCGTCGTGTTGCCAGATGGCTCCATTGGCACTTACTGCTGGAATTGCCAGAAGTTGTCTCATCCTTTCCCTACTATTCCCTACTACCTCGCACGCTGCCTAGCGTGCGCTTTATGCTTAGCATATAAATAGGATTTGAGACGCAAGTGCCGTGCCATCGTTGCTGTGGCCGACTGCCTGTGTTCACTCTGAAACGCTTGCGCCGGCTGAATTTGTTCTTTCGCTCTCCTTGAAATTTGGATGACAGGAACTGTTTACGGTGAATGTCGCGTTTCGGCTGCATTTTGCTTTTTCCGGCGTTCGCGTTCCATAGTTCAATTTTTTCTAGAAAAGTTTATGACTACGATTCCGGTTTGGTTTGAAGCTTTTTTTTATTTTTAATGCCACTTTTACCGGTAGTAAATAGATGCGGCCTTCATGCATCGGCCGTAAGTTAGCAAGGTCTAGTTGGAACTTGTCGATGCTTTGCTCATATTCAAATGAGCAAAAAGTGCTGCTCTTCGCGGAATAATGGTATAGTTAATGAGATATTGTAAACGAACATCACCCCTCCTCCTTTTTTTTTCTCTGGTTCAACCGTTGCTATGACAAACGTAGTTGACCTACCGGAAAGGCATCGTAATTCTGGTATTAACACTCAACGCAGAAAATCTTACGCGAAAATCACCAAGAACAGTCTCAAGATGTCACGGTTCAGGTTTTGCGTGAGGGTTACGACGAAGGACGCTATGAATTACATTTGGGCACCTGTGGTTTGTCAAAGCGCACCCAAGGTATATTTGCGAAAACGTTCCCGCTTTTGGTCGTAATCTACACCCCCCCCCCTTTTTTTTTCACTCCACGTACCTCAGCTTACTCCACATGACCCACCATGCTTGTCATTCTTCGAACTTGGTTCTTCTATTTTGTTTTCCTCTCATTCTTTCATGCCTACATTTTAGTGGCGTATAACGTGGCAGAATCAACTACATATTGAGGGCACGCTTTCCGCATCCGCGCAAAACACGCTTTTTCATGGCCAGACCTTTCTTTCATGATCTTTTTTTTTCTTTTTTTTTCAAAACCGCGTTCCCAACAAGATTACGGCAATGCTCGTCTCCTCCACGCCAGCAACTACTTACGGAACACCGCGCTACCCTAATTCCACCCGAACAGCCGCCCGGCATTATGCCCGCCAGTGATACAGGAGACTTGCGCCTTGAAAGCCGCATCGAACGAGCTTTCCTTCCTTCCTTCCTTCCTTTCTTTTTTTCTTTGTTGATTCTGTTCTGCCTGTGCATTTCAGCCTTCCTATATCGTCGCTTCCTCTGCTTACGTTTGTTCCGCGGGTCATGAATTGCAGCCTTCATTATTTTCTTTTATTCACCTTCTTTGTTTTTTTTTTGTGTGGTTGTTGTTTTCACCCAAAGTTTCTCGCACGCGTACTCTGTTAGCGCTCGCATGCGAGCGTGTGGTACAGATTGATATCCGCGATTCCTTTAGAATCTTGCGAACGTGCCCGGGGAAGCTGGTGTATCGCTTACGCTTTGTTGCGAAAATTTTGAACGCTTTTGTTTTGTTTTTTTTTTTATTCCTACAAAAGATTTTACGTTGAGGGCGTTGTAAGGAGTAACGTGCCCCGTGCTTTCTAATACTAGCAGTCTGGAGATGCGCGTCTCCGAGCGAAGTTCACCGTATACAAAGCTGTGCGGCTCGCGTGCGAATTTTGACTGTCAGAGTGTTGCTGTTTCTTGAAACTTCGACGCAAACTGTGCCATTGAGAGCTTCCCTTGCCGTGAAAGTCTACGGAAAATATCAGTTTGTGCGTACAGTCGGCCAAATCTTTAGCGTTCGTGCTTGAGTGGAAGTTTTCTTCTGTGTATATTTGTCATGCGACTGAATTAAGTTCAAGTTCAATTATGCCCTTAAATGCCCCTCGAATGATGGCTTTAAATCACATGTTCACGAAGCAGGTTTTTGTAACTTCATTCCATCATCTAGCACTAGCAGACAAAAACAAATGGCTGCTACGCACAATAGTTTGGCCGACCGTACACTTCCTAACAATAACATCTTTTTATGGGTTGGCAGATCCGTTGACGGAATCGCCAGAAGTGGTAGTATACGTATTGTGGTGTTTCGTCTCGTAGTGGTGTAAAAGTCTCGTCAAAACAGAAATAATGAAGTTACAGGGTGGTAATTGTGTGACAATGCCTGTAGTTAAGAAAAGTGTGTTAGTCGCGGAAATTTTAGGATTTTGTTTCTGTGGTCAGGTTCATTCTCGTCACGTATCGCTACCAGCATAGCCCAATATGTATACTGCACTGTTAATTCGAATAAACGTACATAATCAAAAGTTACGAACAAATAAACATTCTTATTGTTTGTCGTCATCTTAATAACATAGCAAGGCATGCATACGTAATAGGTCTATGCTTTTAGGGCGTCGTAGTACTTAATCTATAAACAGTTTTTTAACGTCCATCTATTGGGAAATCTTTCTTTCTAATTTAGTATCATTATTAATAATAGGAAAAAACATAGCACGTATTTAGTAGTGCAAAACAATATAGTTTTCGTGTATAATCATTAGCTCTTGTTTACGACAAGACTACGCCTGTTAGTCAAGAGCTTCATACATGAGCAAAGAGCATTTGCATTTATTCACTCTCGGCCAGCCATTAAGTTGAGAGATCCTTAACGTGCGTCGATTAATTCAGACGTCTAAACGACGCCTTTTTTTTCCCCTAGCTGAGAATGGTCATTACCTCCCACATCTTAACCCGTACGTTCCATCGGTCGCAGCGAACTTGCTACAGCATTTCTTTCCAGAGCGTAGGCGGACACATCGGGCTTCCCCGCTAGAGGGCACCATCGCGCCAGTTTCTCGTCACGTCCGCGGCACCAAGCGAGCTTTTGCCGGGACGACTAACGAAGAAATACGGACGCTGTTCAGATGAACCGGGAAGAATTAATACTTGTGAGGATAGCGTGGACGTGGAAGGGTGGGGTGCTACAACAAAAAGGTAGCAATACAATAACCTTGCCGCTGGCTGTAATGAAGACGTAAAATTTCGGTGAATGTACGGAGCAGGCCACATCGGCCGTGCTGTATTTCGCCATTTCCGTGCTCATTACGCTGTTCCCAAAAACTACCGAGACAAGCAAAGAAAGAGAAGGAAAAGCTTATGCGAAAAGACAAACGCGTATCAAGATTGGACTTTCTGGCGGCCACCGCTATATTGTGAACCGGCGTAATTCACTTACGCTTTTTTTAATGTATTGCCCATGTAATGTTGTTTCCAGGCTTTCGTGTTGTCTTTTTTTTTCTTTTACGGAAATAATCTGGCCACCACTATTGTGGCTGTTTTTATTGTAGCTGTGCAAGATGTGAAAAAGAAAAAGGCGTAAAGCATCAGACATTGTGCATTTTTTCCCGATAAAGTAAGTCTTCCTTTACTTCATTTTTCTTTAAACATGCGCACGCTTTATATAGGCGTTAACAGGCTACGCAATAATCTACTCGGTACTCCGGAAATTAAAATTCTTTTTTTTTCTCCTCGTTTTCCTTCTACACACCGCCCAAAGTACCTCGTGAAATTGGCGAAACACGAGCTTAACATTGTTCCAATATATTTTCGTTTCACGCTCATTTTAGGGAATCATTTGTGCACTTTTTAGCGCGTTGAAGCTGTAGCTTGATGAACGAGTGCTGATGCTTAGGTTGATGACTTACGTCTGGCGTATCGTATCAGGCGTACTGCGCAGGCGTTCGCCTTTCAGAGGGCTTGTAGCTGCCGCGAGCTTAAATTTTTAGAGAATGATCCACAGTGCGTATTCAGGACGCTTGCTCGTTGTGTATAGCGCTGTGGGGCTCAAATTGCATGGCTGTAACCAGTTCTACAGACACATCAACTGGCCTTGTTGTTTTCGTTACTGTGACATTTAAATCCTGGATAAAGGAGACGCTCAATTACGTAGTCTTTGTTGTCATTGCTGCTGTAGCTGTCTAGAACTGTCGCCAGTGTGCTCGAAAGAAGAGGCTAAGGCAACACGATTGTTCAGCTCAAGCTTGCACGAAAACCAAGTAAACGCTGACGTGAATTTATGCTTTGGGTATATTAAGTATGACCAGCACGATTTATTTCGCGAAACTTCACTGACGATTGGGATACTGCCTGACGCAAATTCTGAGGGCAGCTTCTTGTTGATTCAACGCCAACTGTGTTTGAAGTTTTGGCTACCCGCTGTTTTATAACAGCGTAACATAGGAACTGCCATCGCTCGAGTGCTACGCACACCACATTGTGCACTGCAGGCGTCACGAAACGAGCGGAACGCCGACAGCCTCACTACGACGAGCGAAGCCAGCCACAGTGCATGTGGCAGCCCTGCATGGGCACGATCTGTGGGGCGAGCGTGCTTGGCGTATGAAGAAAGCGAGGCTAGAGGCCAGTGCCTGGCGATATCGACAGACTCCGCGCTCGCTTTCTTTTGCCTTTGTTCGATCTATAGGGTAAGGTCTGACCACACTTACCCGTCGTAGCGCGTCGGCGCGGCGCTTTTTGACACGTCGTCGCACCCTCTCCCTCTGAAGAGAGAGCACGCGCAACTTCGCGTAGCCGTGTGCCCTCTCTCTCTTCATAGGGAGAGGATGAGACGCCGGGTCAGAAAGCTACGCGCCAACGCGCTGCGACGGGTACGTGTGGTCAGACCTTAACGCCGACGTCAGCCGACAATGATGACGCCGCTCAACTCTGGAACAGGTGACCAAGAACTGAGTTATAGAACGCGAACTTGTTCTTCTAGCAATACCTTACAAAGTCGATCTTTTGTAGAAGTAAAGCCAGTGCCCGAACCTGAGACCACGAGCACATATGCCCGATGTGTTGGCAGACAGCTCTAAAATAAAACTTGTGGCTTTTTTGTAAACGTTTTAACAGCGTGCGCTGTGCTGTTCGCCTGAATGTGTCTCGGGGAAATGCAAAGTTTTCTCAGATATATTGGTTTCTCAACTTTTGAGCCCTATTGTACACCGACGTGTGCTGATGTTGTAGCCTCGAAAATTAGATCTACAGCGCCGAAAAAGACATAAGCAAAGGCTCTTCGAGTACTGGCACTGACTTAAAACTTATTTTTTATTGTAGGGATATATGAAGATAGCAAACGAGACATCCTACACGGGATAACATCCCACTCACCTTGGGTGCATCCGCACACAGTGTGGTGAACTGCAAGAAAGTGTTTCGTACCTTTCTGCACTGTCTAGTTTCGTTCCTACAGTCTTACAGATTGCAAAAGTGAAACTATGGATAGCTTTGCTTACATTGGTCTAGTTAGAAGCAAAGCTCCTTTAGACCTTACGATGTACATCCGGCTTCAATCTTTCCGTGTGCCATTCACAGTCGAAGCGCAGGTGCAAAACAGCTGGGCGCAGAGCGTACATACAGTTTAAAAATAGTGTTCGTTCGTTTGTCCGTCCGTCTCTCCATGCGTTTGCCGTACTTTATACAATAGTCGGAGACTTCAACGTAGATACTATAGACCTTAGAACTTGGCTTCCTTTTATTATCAGCATCCTCTTCGTGGATATGCGTGGATACTGACATCGCGAATTACTCAGTCTCCTAGCATTCGGTCTCCACAGAAAATTCTGTTGTGGCAGCAGGAATCAAACCCGCGTATTTCGAGTCAGCAGCTGAGCACCTTAACCACAGAATCTCCGCGTCGACTAGGTGGGCACGTGTCATCAAGATCTACCGCAATGAATCTAGCGGCGGTGTTGATGATGTTGATTTTTTTCGCAAGGAGGAAGAGAGAGCGAAAAGCGTAAGCAGGAAGGCAAATGTGAGAATCAGAAGTGCTAATGAACTATGTAAGCCGCTTACTGCATCTCTACACGTGTAAGCTCACTCAAAGTCAGCGCATTTCTTTCCTCCCACGCTTCAACGTTATCCGTCGTCGTTATACCCGTGCGTACTAATCGCCGCGCCCGCCTACGCGTTTACTCTTTCTTTCTACTCTTATTATCCTTCCCGCCTCCTCTGCGTTTCGGCAACGTAAGATGGGTTATAGCACGGAGCGCCGAATTCACCCCTGCATTTCCGCATTCCGAATGCTTTCTAGTGCTCCGGCATCACGTACGCACGCATTCTCGCTTGCGGTATGTCATGCATGTGCGTTCATTAATTAAAAGCGTGTTACTCGCGGCGTGTCCGGGCGTCGCTTGGTGATGCTATACGCATGCAGAAGCGTGCCTACTGGCACACACGCACGCAAACTAAATAAGCATTAGAAGCCATGCGATGCATCGTAGCTAGGTGATGTATGGTGTTTTTTTTTTTGTGGTAACGAAATATGTGCCGTGCATGAGCGAAAGGAGCAGCGGCGTTTCCACGCCTGTATTTCTCGCTTGATTCTTTCTCTCTCTCTTTTTTTTTGTAATCTATCCCTTTGGTTTGTGCCAGCGTGATCAGGTTCGCTTTCATAACGAAACCGCCAAAGTGAACATTAATGTAAGCTGAATTGCTTGGCCAGGTGCTTATCAAACGTGTAATTTGACGAGGCTTCAAACTCCGCGCTCAAATGCGGTGCTCACGCATGCTGAAGCTAAGGGAGGTATAGAGGTATCGCCGTTTTAATTGAAGTTACGAAACAGTATAGGCTACGGAACTGTGAGGGCACGATAAAAATTGCTGCTAGTGGCGGCCGAGCCCTCAAGCTCCGCAATATACGGGTGCATTGATCTGCCAACTGTGCTGCGATAATGGCTGTTGTGTGCGTACAAAACAAAATTTTAGTAACTCTAGCTGCCGCTTTACTCGTTGTCATAGCAGCAGTATTTATTTGACCGCGTGAGTCACGTGGTACTTGAATATTAGAGGTACGCAGTTGCGTGGAATCACCTGAAGACACCGAATCCATAAACGTTGGAAACCTCGCTATGCAATAAATGAACGTATTTATTTACCTTATGCTTATTGATTCCAGGAGAGAGACAAACAAATTGGGGCACCTCTAAGATACGGAGCAAAATTCATGCAAAGCAGTGCCATAAGTTCAGTTGTTAATTAGATGCTATGCAAATAAGGACAATGCGTAGCAATTATTTTATTCCGTTATGTAAATTAGAACTTTCCATTCAGTGTTACGGGCTATGCAAATAAAGGCATTGCGTACTGAAGTTTGTAACCTTATCTTCATATTCATGCATCGCAAAGTCAGCAACTTTTCTAGGCCCGGCTAATACGGCTATATAAGCGCCAGTTTTCTACTATGAAACTTTGTAAAATTACTTCAGTTTTAAAACATTGTTTTGTTTCCGCGTGCTCCCTGGGCTTTATGTGGGTGTATATCACCATTTTTTTAACTAGGGAACAAGCCAACATTGCTATGGATAGTAATTTAAAGAAGTGTATTCTGGATTAAATTGCTTCGTTTTTTTATGCATTGCCTTATAATATTTATTTCTACACTATGTACATTCATGTCAGCAGATAAGGATACGTTCTTATATTCCTGAGCGTAGCTATGATTTGCGAAAATGAACGAAAATGCGGTAGTCATTCAAATGTTTCTTTTCTTGATTTTTTTTGCAGGTAAGAAACTCCAGGTTTGGTGCCTTCCCTTTTTTTTTGCTATTTATCAGCTTTGTTTCGAGCGTCAACTACGTAAGTTGAATCTGTTTTCATCATCTGCGGGTGCATCAAGATGTCAAATGTTTCGTGGACAGTCACACATTTCTTTTTTTTTTTACAAAGCCACTCAGCAAAAGTAGGATGTGAGACAACTACCGCCTAACGCGCAGAAGACGCTTGCGTGCTTTGCAATTTCCCTCTGCTTCTTAATTTCTTCCTCGCCACACCTGTCACTCCAATCGCGTCCGTTGTAGCGCATGTGTTGTCATTTCCTAATTTCAAGTATTCAGTGACACAAAAGTTAGGCAAAACAGCATAACAGTGCATTGTTCCAGTGTTTGTGTTTTGAACTTAAATTATTTTTTTTCTGGACAAGATCGGCGTGGAATAGTTTTTTCGTTACTTCATCACGTAGCTTAAGAAGAGGATATTAGACAATTTTAGCCTCTCCGTAAACACCTTAAAGCCAGGGGGCCCACTCTTTAGTGTAAGCTTTGCCCCTGCGTTATTGAGATCCAGGGCGTGGGTTCGCTGCCCCATTAAGGCGGCTACATTTCGATGAGGGCCCTGTTCAATGGTAAAGTTGTGCCGTAAATTCGTGCATTACATTCGTGCATTAGATCGTGGAATAAAAAGCACAGCCTGTAAATAATAATTTACATTCCCCCAACACGGTGTGCCGCGTGGCAATATAGCGGTTTTGATGCACCGAACTTTTCATTTTTTTGTGTGTGTGAATTTGCCACTTACTTTTTTTGTTTCACTCTATACTCACTATTACGCCTTCACGAAGACACCACGGAACTCATTCGACCTCCCTTCTTTCTCCTCTTATTTTCGTCCCAAATCCAGCAGCTAATTCAAGCCCTGCAGTATCTCATAATTTTTTTTACCACAGCGTCTCTCGCATCCCCATTGCGTCATTGGTATACATTAGCCGCGCAGATTTTATTGAGTACTTCCGCTCGCTTCACCCGTGCCTCGTCGTTACGTAGCTTGTTTACCTGCGACAAATTTCTTTGGGTGGCGCCTGCGTCCTTTATATTTTCCCGTGGTCCTTTTCTTCGAGCCTCCTCGCACAGTTTCGATTCCGCCCTTGACGCTGTAATTAGCGAAAGGCCTGCGGCACCACGCACTTTTCCTCCCTCGCTTAAGCTCTTCCATCATCTGCTTCGGTGCGTTCACACATAACGAGCCCAATGCACGGTGGTTCTTTCCCTTGGCAAAAACGGTGATAGAATCGGGCAGCCCCACTATAGAGGCGTTGTCGAGGCTTTTTCAACTTGGGTGAGCCAATGCGAACAGTTGAGATTGCAAGCTACAGTTAAATAGAAAGAAAGAGTAAGGAAAGGAATAAAGGAAAGGTAGGCAGGTCAAGTAGGCTACGTTCAATTTGCTACCATCACAAGCTGCAAGTCAACAACACCACCACCACTGACAAAAAAGGTGCTGAAGTCGGGCATCCTCGTGCTGCGCCCCCAGAATCTGGACGCTTTCCGCATCGCACAGCTCACCTCCTGGAAACATTCTTCTGTATTTCTCATTTTAATCACCAGTAGTTTAGACATCACTGCCTATGGTTGCTCAGTTGTTTATTTCGGTCGTACACTTGTCGTAACTCTTTCAATTGTATTTTTTTCCCGCCACCTCTGTATACTTCACCACGTGTTATTCTTCTGGTCTGACGCTCTCTAGCGTGTTTCTAGCCCAGCACTCTTCAATCAAGCTTTCCCGCAACATTAAGGTTCGTTGGCTTTGAGACCCTCGGTGTTCAAAGCACCTCTTAAGGAGCCCTAATGAGGGACGCATGGGGACCACTATGGCGCTTCTAATTAGTATTCGACGTCGCCGAGCTCTCTTCTCTGCGACGTTTCCTGCCTTACACTACCTGAGTGCTACGTGCAGCCAGGCTTGGGCTCCGCCGAGAATAGTTTGGTCTTGATTGTAGAGCATCGATGAATGGGGGCCACACGAGAAACGTAAACGCTAATTAACAGCCATTATGCATTCATAATGAGTTTGGACTTTCTTCTTCTTTATTCTCGATATTATTGTCGCGTTGTCTCGCTCTTGCTTAGGTCTTTTTATTGATTACATTTTCTGTCGTTAACGTAAGCTAATTTCTCGCCACTACGTGAAAACAATTTCCGAGAAATCGCTGCTTATTTCAACCACGTAGAAAATTAGTGGAGGAAGATGATCCCTTACTTCGTTTGTGCGCCGAATGAAAGCGGAAAGGCAACAGAAAGGTGAACCGTGAACAAACGCACGTACTGCGCTTGTGCACCGACATCATCTAGCCTAACCCTCACTACGCGAAAGGCAGAGAGGATTTTTAGTGATGGCCACACAGTTACTGTATAGCTCGAGCAACTGTCACCAAAGAGGCGGTTATGAGTGAAGGAGGGACGAGGGAAGGATAATAAGAGAGGTTTATTTGCATGTATACATAAAATGACGTAAAGGCACATAGTTCGCTTGTGGAATGACCTCGAGGACGCGTTATTCATAACGAGGTGCCGTTTCTTGTTGTAGTGTGAAAACACGGCAAGCGAAACAGCTTCCACAAGAGATTTAGGATCTCGCACAGGTGTTTACTGGCGTCCGTTTATTAGGTTCCTTGGCCGAACCAGTTCAGGCGATCGCTGGTGCAAAGCTAGTCATCTTCGAGTATACAGAACGTGGGAAGTTCAGCTTGGTGATTATTTAATTTAGGATACGTGTTGATTATTCGCTTCATGCTTCAAATGCTTAAGGTATGTCTGTTAGTGGGTGCTTTACTTCTAACATTTATTCTACGTGCGACAGTATTGTGTGTTTGGCTTTTAGGTAAGACTACTTAATGCCGAGCTATGTGTTCCTTGGTTTCGGAAGAATGCTGCTTGTTGATTATTTCTTTCACTGGCCCATCCTTCATTGTTGCTTGCCTATGTTTGAGGTCCTTCAGTCGCACAGCCATCAATAGAGAAATACAAGCGCGAAGAAATCATGGGTTTTATGTACAACGACAATAATAATAGCAAGAGCAACAACTAACTATTATTATTATTATTATTATTATTATTATTATTATTATTATTATTATTATTATTATTATTATTATTATTATTATTATTATTATTATTATTATTATTATTATTATTATTTCGGTACATATTTGCCATTCATATGTAGGGGCGGCTACAACGCACTGTTTATTCACTCATAAAAGTTTGCTTCTCCGTTGTGTACGTATACACGTAGCAGAGCACGCTTTACAGGGCGAATCACTTGTGTTTTGTTTTTAAATTCAGGCTCAATTGTGTCAGAAATTCTGTAACATGTTTCAGACAAGGGTTGCGAGAACGAAAAGTTTTCGATTGAGCACAAAATACCGGATCACAAACTGCTCGATAAAAAACATTTTCTTATTCTGAAAGCATTTCTAACTTACCTTTTTTGTAAAATTCCTGAAACACAAGACGGATATAGTGCAAAATTTCATTTTCCTGTAATATGAAATATTTTTCGGCAGGTCATCCGAAAGGTCCGTCTTTTTCTGGAAAAATGTAACTGCCAGTGTTAGATCTACTTCATAGTTATGCTAGAAGGGGGCCGCAATATATCGCAAAAAGTTTGTGAGGCACGCGTTGTTTCAAAAACAGATGTCAACTTCTCCAGTCTCGTTTTAGCATAGGTGCATACTCACGGATTACAACGCGACATCAATTTTTTTAGATGCGAAACAGCTCTTTCACTAGTCTGGGAACAACTGCCGCGACCGCAACTCGCTACACCGCCGACTCGCAGGTTCACGCGCAATAAACCTGACGTGCGCCTACCGTACGCATTGAAACATGTCTAAGTGTCGCCTACAGGACCTACGCCAGCTATCGCTTGAAATGAATGTTCCAGTGCTCACCGCAGCACCCGCGTTAACGCCGTCTAATCTAGGACGCCACCCATGCGCAACGCTGCTGCTTCGCATCCCATGATGGATGTGAAGCAGCATGGTAGAGCACGTTGGATAAACACATAGATAATAAACTCCATGCTATTAAGCCGCAACTAGGTTATTGGCCGCCACTATCAAAATCACGACACACAGAAGTAACACTAATAAGGCTTAGAACAGGACATACCCACTCTACACATTCATTTCTTCTATCTACCGGCAATCCATCATATTGATGTGGTGAACCCCTTACGGTTCTCCACATTCTCGTCCATTGCAATGAGCTAGATGCTCTAAGAAAAAAAGCATTTTTTTACTGCCCTACCGACAGCAGCTCCCACTACACCCTGCGATGTTCATTGGTAGGTATCCGTTTTTTAAACTGCAAACACTTTTCACGTTTTTAAAAGATGTGGATAGCTTTCACCCGATATTTCGAGGTCACCCGTAGTGCACAACCTCTGTACTGTGGTCTTGGCTGCGGTGACTACATCTTCATCATGGTTTTGTTATCATGACATTTTGCCATCCACTTTCACTACACGTATCTCACGCCACTGTCATGATTTTATTACTTCCATGTTTGAACCCGCGTTAGCGCGAAGAATTTTAAGGCCCCCTTACAGCCACGCATCATATCATTGTTCATACCTCTAGTCAATTTAAATGACACTCTTTGGCCATCAATTGGCCTTGCGCCATTAAAACCTACTCATCATCATCATGTGAAGCAGCAGCGTTAATTTTCTATTAATCTTTATCAAAATGAGTATAGTTTTTTGGATGATAGGTTTTGCTCAAGCCGTGTTTTTGGAGATTGTTATTTTGCTTTTTGTGGTGCAATGCGCATGCTGGTGGGTACTTGAGCTAAGCTTTCGGAAGAATAAAGTTTAGTTGCGAGTGAGCGCTTTTCCCTGTCCCACGTGTCTTCTTCGCTCCTTTCTGATCATTCACGCCATCAATTTAGGTTTAGCTCGTCACTTAGCCCTAAATTGCGCTGTTTTGATGGGTGAGTACTGTCATAGCCTCGCAGATTTTTCTTGTCTGCCAGATGAGCGCGAAACACCGGTCATCTATGGCGGCGCTGCCTACATACGGGTAAGGGTCTTTGTACTTGGCCTTTGAAGTCGGTAATTTTGGCGTCTGCTACTAGTTTCAGAGGCTATGCCTTGTATTGAAGAAGTTGCCTGTTCAATGACCGCGTCACTTACGTTGGGTTTATTATAATTACGTTTACGCCTTTTTACATTTTTTACGTTATTTTTCTTGCATACAAGTTCCAAAAACGTAAAATTTAATTGGAAGCACCTTTACTTAAGTGGTGCCACCGCCATAGTTCTGATGACGGCCGCTTTCCAAGTGACCGCCACTAATCCGGCAGGCGAGGGAAATCTAGGAGGCTATAGTACTGTACACTAATCGTAAAGCTGAAACTTTCATTTTAAATAAGCAGTGACTCCGTGAAGGACAAAAGGTTCTGCTACGTGGCGCTGTTGTTTCTCTGTCTCGCTGTAGCGAAATTGCATATATGGGTGTGACGTGGATCCAGTTTCTTTAGCCTTTGAGAGCATCGGCTGCTTTAATTGTCGTGTTACCGAGCTTTTCGTTTGACGCGGACCTAAAGTAGCGCGGGTCTTGTGATGGTTTGAATGTGCCCTAGCCTGGGTAAAACTTGTTGCACGCAGCATGTGCTACTCCGTTTCGATTTCACAGATATTGAGAGATTCTCTTGATATGAGTCTCAAGGTGAGCGTGTGTATTCCTGTTTCGGACAGTGTTCAAACAAATGTACCAGTATCCACGCTTAAGAAAAGTGAGGTCTAGACTGAGACATAGATAGCACATTGCAGAACGGCTGCGTCACTCCATGATATACGTGCATCCTGGGAGCTGTGAAAATCTGAGAACTTTAGCTTGGCACGCTTCTGGATAATGCATATTTTTGTTTTCCATTCGACCCAGAATGGAGTATGCGGTTTGCTTTCTACCAGCTTGTGAATATTGCACCGTAGTCGTGTGTATCCTGTGTACCCTCGTCGGCTTAGTTCATTCGTTAAGTTGCGTGTAGCATTTAGTACCGTGCAGTAGTTGCGTTCACACAGCTGGGCCACATCGCAAAGCACCTGAAAACATAGATCCTGATCTGCGTGAAAACAATGCACTCACTGCCAATAAAGAATTATGTTATCGTTGATATCAACATGGTCTTGAGAAATGGTCGCTGAGTGTCAAGTTTACAACAGTCAAGTTTACAAACTGCCTGGTTTCCTGAGGAAAACAAATGCAGTGCGGAAACGGAAGGAACGTTTGCAAGGATACAGAGTACCTCTTTCAGAAAAGCGCTAAATAGTAACTGTAAGAAAGTGAAGGAATTTATCAATGGCCAAATCAAAACGATTCGCACTGGGTGTTTTATCTAAATGTTAATTATGTAGGCTGAAGTCAATAAACTAACCCAATATACTTGAGTGAACTATTCGATTGTACTCCTCTGCCGTGAACACATCTTCGTGTTTAACTTTGTAGGTACTACCGAAATGAAAATAAGACGTGAATAAGCAGCTTTGCTAACAATTGACGTGTCACATAACTGAGCAGTCACTGCGTTCTCACTCGAAGTAATTGGGTGTTGAGATCTAACGCCCGCATCACTACAAGACCGTAATCCAGCGCACAAAACGCCTCGTATGCGTGCCACGGAATATCCCAACACGATAAAGAGTTTGCGAGATAGGCGGGTCGTCTTCTCCGCGCTCTGTATGCGCGCCCTCATCCCAGGCTTGGTAAGCTGGACCGCGTCGGTGGGATTACCTGACTGTACGATGCGGGCAAGGGAATGGGATCTGCTTTGATGTGTGCATAGACGAAGCCAAAACAGACTCCACGTCTGCTTTGCTGTTTCGTGCTTTGCTATTTTGTGTTTGTAAACAGTGGTAGGCGCCGTCGCCATACTGAGGCACTGTAGCGACGTCGAGTCGCGTAGGCTCCACCAAGCCACCCTCTCTCGCCACCGCCCTCTACGATCACGAGCAGGATAACCGAAACAGCAGCTGCAAAGCTACTTCCGAGCACAGCGGGTTTGGCGACCAATCAGTACAGAGTCTCCTTTGTGCGGGTCATTTGCTTCGACAGATTCCAGAGCTCGTTCGAGGTCTCATTATACGGGCCTGGCTAGTGGCGTCTCACGTTTAGTAGCGCTTTTCGTGGCTGCTACAACTCTATGCGAAGTAATGGCCCCGTTGCTATGCATAGTTTCTCGTGGTTGTCATGCATCGCTCTAGGTTTCATTAGGCTGCGCATCGCCTTATGGTCCGCTTTGCTCAGATCGCTTTTAGAACACCGGTTTCAGCAGCTTTAGTGGTGTGTATATTATTTTTTTGGCGAGCGCTCTTAGCGTACCCTGTGACGCCATATATTCAGGTTTAAGAACCTTGCATATTCAAGAACCTTATATGGTGAAAATCAATCGGCAATGTGCTATTAAGCCTTTCATCATAAAAATCTGGATCACGACTCTCAGAACCATTGTCATTTTTACAAAGGTTATGAATGGGCTCTTTACATAATAAATTATGCGCAAAGTTATCGTAGTCAAACTGTGGAAAAGAAGATGGTGCGCATTAGACAGCATGTGTATGTTATATTTAGAGCATAGCTTTTCTTAGTCTAACCTTGCCATGCGTCACGAACGAAGAAGAGACAAGAAAGAACAGAAGGCATTATCTCCCGAACAGTATAATAGACGGCGCCGTCTCAAAATACATGCAAACTGCAGTTGAGTGAGGATATTCTCCTCTTAGTCTAACCTTGTCATGCATCACGCGTAGCCGAGAGCAGAAGAGACGAGAAAGAAAACAACGCGGTGTCTCCCGAGCAGTATAATAGACGGAGCTGCCTCATATAAGTACATACAAACTGCAGTTGAGGGTGGATATTCTATATGGCGCTGTACCACTACTCTCCGATTGGCTGTGACGTGGGCTGTGCCTGGGTACGCGGAGAACAAGTCTCTCAGTCTCCTGGATAGTCACGGTACGTGGCGGATCGTTGTGGCGCATGAACTAAGGAGAGTGGCGGGCGCGTTGAAGACGTTTGCGCTCGGGTTCCTTGGCTCGCGTCTCGTCGGTGTTACCCGCACGCCGTGTGCCTTCTCGAACATGATCGTATGCATGGACTCATTCATGTACGGATGGGTACATGAACATATGGACGCTTCGCCCCACTCATCAATATCTACTCCGTGGATTTGCTGTGATATTTTTAGTCTTTTAGAGTCTTGTCAGTCACTGCATGTAGCATGCTCTGATTGTATTTCTAGACTTTAACCGTTCCTAACTCGTAACTGGGCAACGGGCGTTAAGGTGCTACTGGCGACAATTTATATTTTCTGTCGGCTTTCTGTTCTATTGTAAACGCAGGCAAAATTCTTTCCTTCGTTCGTTGTGGTAACAATAGCAGCGACGAACATGTTCTTGACAGCATCTGTCACTTTGGCCTTCGAAAATCATTGTCTCTGTCACCAATCGTAAAATGTATGCATTACGCGAGATCGAGCGTTGGGTCCTCACTGCACTCATAAAACGTTTATGATCTGATTTTCGTGGACCAGTTCAGACACGTTCTCCAAGTGTCCTGAGGAAAAAAAAAGTGAAACGAAGGCATCAAGCTGTTATAATGACTGTTTTGTACTTGTACTAACTCGCACCTAATGACCATTTGGAGGCCGTCTGTGGGCTCCCAAGGCTCACACAGATTGTAGCTACCAAAATAACCTGCAGATGCAGAACACCGCAACGCAGAGAACGTTTCCCCGTTGAAAGTGGGGGCAGGGGGGGGGGGCTGTGTAATGATCTTTAAGAATGAATGAAGTGCGATGGGAAGATTGTACAATGAAACTTTAATGCTGCAGGCAGTTAAATGACCTTTATCTTTCTGAAGAGTTTGCTTTCGCGGAACTCCCACAACTGATATTGTGTGGAAGGAAACACCGCTATGTGGCGTCTCTGCATTAAAAATTCCTATTTTGTCGTCAATGTTGGCTATGGGAAAACTGAACGCCGTACTTACAGAAACTGATACGAGTGCGCAAAGGGACACTTGTTTGTGGAGCTTTTTAGAAACATACTTAGTGCACGAAAGGCACGCAACGTTTGGAAGTTGTAATTAAGCAAAAGTTTTGTTTCTGCTTGCGGACACACGAGTACATAATAGTCTATGGAACAAAAATAGATTGGCGCAGCTCCCGCATGTGCAGCAGATCGATGTATTTCTCATTCGACTTAATGCACTGCTCGAGCTGGACGCTTGACGTCCGCTCATCTGTGAAACCCTCATGTGCTCAATAGATAACTCGATTGTCCTCTCAATATAATAAATCTTGCGCGACTTGGTGTACTACGGGAGACATAATGACTTTAAAAACGTTTCGGCCCAAATTGAACAAACAAAAACGAAGGATAGGCAAAGCAAATGAACTGGTCACTAGTTGCTTTCTGTGCTCTTCCTCGCACTGTCCAGTTTGAGCCAAAAAGTTTCTTCGGCTAGCCAATACTAACTATCTCGACCCAAAATTTTGCTAGATGAACTGAAACTATAAAAGTTCCCATGACTGAATTAACGGGCTCTTAAATTGCATGGTCGCACAGTCATACGAAAAGTTTTCATATTTGTTTTACGTTGCCTAATCGTTTTTCTTTCTTTTGTTTTTGTTTTTTCAAGCGAAGGGTGAAACAGGTGTCAGTGACAGCTAGATGAGCATCGTTTGCATCAGTGAATTCATCGTACAGCGACTGGGACGGCGCCCGTGCATGGTTGTGCTCTGAGCGGCCTTCTTCCCTGCGCCTCACACTTTCGAGTAGTTTGTCCCGATATTTCTTTGCTGTAAAGCGCCTTGGTGGTGGTATCGGCTGCTGATCCGAAGGTCGTGGGTTCGATCCCGAATGCGGCGCTCGCATTTCGCTGGAGACAAAATGGTAGCGGCCTGTGTACTGGGCTGTGTCAGTGCTCGTTAAAGAACGCCAGTTGATTGAACTTTGCAATCCCATATATATATATATATATATATATATATATATATATATATATATATATATATATATATATATATATATATGTACGAAGCTTTATAAATTTAAATGCATCTACACAAAGTAGAGTCCACTTCGCACTGAAGTGTTTTTTTTTTTTTTTTGCTGTGTAGTATTGAAAAGATTTTAGTACTTTTGCGGCAAAACTTTCGTGGAAAAAGGATGAACGCACGTGCGAAACGCATCGCGCTGTTTCCTTTTTTATTTACAATTTCATTTTCAGTTTCTCTTGCAGGTTCGCGTTCTAAAGCATAGCCGTAGCTCAGTAGTTCATTCCAGCAGCCATACGCAACACCAAAGAGCTTTTGAGAAACGAAAATGGCTCGTCTTTTGGAAAACATGCACGCAGTATGAATTACTTTGTGAATGACGCAAATATGGAAGCATTAATTTCATCCCGAAAAGAAAACCATTCTCGGGTACACGCGCCTACTTACACGTTAGTTTTCTAAGATTCCCATTACGTCATTTTTCTTTTTTTGTGTGCAACAAGCAATTAGTGTGATATCTCGAGGTTTGAAGCGTAGTGAGCGCATTACCTCTTCGCAGAGGGTTATTCAATTTTCATTTCCCTGGGGGGAAATGCCTTAGTCCTGTCTCTTCAATGGCGTGAGATGTGCTCAAGAGCGTGTATCTAGGGCTATATGAGATGTAACGACCAACTCGGCGTCGAGGACACGCTGGGGTTCTTAATTAATGAAGGAGCTTTTTACCGCTAATTAGATGAAGCAAAACGCCACATGTCTATAAGTTCTGCCCCGCTCGGCTAATTAAGGGCTCCAACCACATTTAGGCACAGCGAAGTATACGAGTTAGATTTCTATAGCGTCGTCGCATTCACGCGCTCAGCAGCGTCCTCTCCTGCATGAAACTTGAAGCGGCCTCGGTTTTTAACGCAAAAAAATTGCGTCCTACAGTTAAATGACAAAATAGGTTTGAAGAGGTGGTAAGGGACCGGATTCCAAGAGCAGGCAATCGCGCTAAGAGTGAACAGAAAAGTTAGGTTCGCCGATAAGATTGGGAAGTTTGCCAATGTTTCAACGTGGTCGCAGCAACCACAGGACTGGGTGGACTGGTGGAACATGGGAGAGTCCCTTGCCCTTCAGTGGGCGTAATTAGGCTGGTGGTGATGATGACGAACGTTACGTGATGGCTAGTGTCCTAACACGGACACAAAGAGAAAGATGGAGACGACATAAACACCAATAGAGGGAGAGAGAAGAGCAAGGGAAGGCAGGGAAGCTAACCAGATGCACGTTTGGTTTTCTACCCCTCCTCGCAGAAAGGCATTAAGAGAAAGGCTGAAAAAAAGAGAGGGCTGGACAGAATATCAAGCAGACTTGGGCAAGCACTTCGAGTGTGAAGCTTACATGCTAGATGGTATAATGGATGGGAGAAAAGAGCACTTGCGCTTGCACTAAACAACCAGGGTCAATCCGTCAGTTCGTTTGGTTTTTACCCCTCCTCGCAGAAAGGCACCAAGAGAAAGGCTGAAAAAAGAGAGGGCTGGACAGAATATCAAGCAGACTTGGGCAAGCACTTCGAGTGTGAAGCTTACATGCTAGATGGTATAATGGATGGGAGAAAAGAGCACTTGCGCTTGCACTAAACAACCAGGGTCAATCCGTCAGTTCGGAACACGCGGGGAGACTCGCGAAAGAACATTTCGTTAGGTGTTACAACATATCTTAAAGCGAGATTTTTTTAGGGCCAGCTTATGCGATTGCTGTCACCTACGGAAGTATATGTAGCATGCCCTGGCTATATCTTTTTATGTTATTATAGAGGCGGGATAAGCATGACTACCAACTTGTTTTCATAGTTCAGCCCTTCCTGGCATCAGTTGTTTTATTGAAGTTGCATGTTTATGGTTCACGGAAGAACAGTAGAAATTTCCTTGTTGCTTCCATTTGTGCAAAGGTGTACGGAAAGGCGCCATGGTCTTTTAGCCCATCTCAATCCTGTGTCCTCGACCGGCGTTACGTTCAGAAAGTGCTAACTGGCTGAGTTATGTTTTTCGACATATGCCAGGCAATTCTTCTCATCTTCAGACAGTCAACGAGATGAGATGGTTTGGACGAGTTATGCGCACAGCCGGTGAAAGCGGGTATACGAATATTTTAACTTTTACTACATTCATTTGATTTTCATACGCAAATATATAAGAACATAGAGGAAACATAGAGAGAGCAGGCTAGCAAGTGCCACCTAGATGGGCAGAATGACTCCTTGCTCTTGCCGGAGGAAACAAAACATACTAAGTGATTCCAAATAGCGTGTCCTTGGAATTCGACTATGTCGAAACCATACGTGCTAAGACTCGTGGACGTCAGTAACAACCACGTAGCTCGAACAAAAGCGTATTACTCTAATAGTTTTTAACGAAAAACATATATTTATAGGCACTTTAAACCAATTTATACTGCTTATGGGTTCGTTGTTGGACGGTACATTACATTTGTTTGTTGTGCAGCCCATGTTTAAAAAAAAGGCTGTTTACGCAGCTGGCGATGATTAATTTTATCTTCCTTTGAGGGTAAATCTTTTGTTTCGTGGCTCCTAAATGGTTGCTGCTCTGTCACACACTTAAATGGATTTTTATCAAACTAATAGTGACGAAAACTAGATGACATGGTAAGATTTTATTGTGGAACGTTTTCAGCGTGCCCTCGGCAATGATAACGTAAGAAAAGAAGACATATATGTCTTCTTACCTTACACCATTGCGTCACCAAACTTTGGGGATCTAAACAACTAAGAGTGCGAACTGCTTCCGTGTACAAGCCGACCGAATGATGGACAAGCTGGTGTTTATCGCACGAAGTAACAGGATGACCTCCGGTGTCCAACTATCGCAAGATGCACCTCACTGGAGAAGTAGCTGTGGGGATTAAGTCGTTAAAGCTGCACGCGCGCCTATCTATTGGTCTAGTGTACACGCACGAAACAGTTCTAATGTACGTGCGAAGCCTATGAGTGCTGTATAAGGTACAAGCGTGGAACTGCGCGGTGTTCTGGAATATCCACAACCATGGAGCTAAACACCGGTGGCTCGCCGTGCGCCTATAGTTGCGCGTCGACGGCGCGGGTGATGTGCGTGACGCAAGTTTCGCGCGGTCGCCTGCTGGCCACCCGATAGGATGTCCGTGATAGATGCCCCGGCAAACGTGGCTATCCGCGCGCTGCGCCCGACGCAAAGGCGGTGCGCGGCTTCATGCGATCACTACGGACCGTTGGCTTCGGACGGCCGGAACCGGCGTCCCTGTCCTGGCTGCTGCCGACGATAAATGTGCCTGGCACTCCCGCGTCCGAAGACTTTGCTTCTCTCCCCCGTTTCCGACATCCTTGCTAACACGGGTTGCTACGTACCGCACGGTATCTGTTGTCTCGACGTTGACGCTGCCGGCAGTTCCTTTATTGGGCAACGTTCCTTCCTTGCGACGTAGATTGGGCAATAAATAAGGGAGAGCTTTGAGTTTCTGCATTAGGCACTCAATTTTGGGGAAAACGCTGAACGCTGCAGTTGTGACGCTACAAGAAACGCGACTGATGGCTGATAATCCCAGCGTACGTTGCCTCGAATGTGTCGCGATATCCCCTTTTTGACGTATGTATACGTGAGAAAGGGGGACGGCGCAGCACCTGCGAGGCAACGCACGCTGGGCCTTTAATGGACGCGATCACTCGCTAAACTGGAACGATCCTTCCCTATCGCGTGCGTCAGTATCGGTCAGATGTAGCTTAATGTCGATGCCCCCTTCCCACCGCAAGATCATGCGTCGCCGGCTCCATCTAGTAGTCTAAAAATATCGCGTGACATACCCACGACAAAACTCATCACCCGCCATAGTAAGCAGTAACGTGCACCAATTCGTTTGTTGTGAGAACACAGGTGATATTATCAGCTTGTATTGAGCTTTTCACAGCATGAAAGGAACGAAAGAAGCAAGTAAATACAGAAGGTCGGGTGGCTAGCCAGAAAAGCTTCCGGTTGGCTACCCTACACTGAGGAGGTATCATGGAATGGGAATAGAAAGATAAGAGAGTGAGAAAAGAGGGGAAAGTGTGGGGCACAGCACAAAGGTTAAGCTCTCTTACAGGCGATCCAATTTACGAACAGTAACCGTTCGCGGTAACCTTCCCCTGAACATTATTTTACCGTACGAGGGAAGTAGTACACTTGGGGCAAAGAGAAGGAAAACAAGGTCATGACTTATGACACTCGCTGCATTTGTTTTCGTCTAATGTGTGCTAGTTCCCTCGTACGGTATAATGATTAGTCACCAACTAGCCCATCTCTCAACATTATTGAATTTCCCCTGAAAACAAGTTGGGCCAACTACCTTGTTCTTTGTAATTAGACCTACCTTACACCTTACAGTTACCATGTTCGGATCATGTATAGAGCGATTTGTATTTATCGCTGCTCCTAGCTCGTGTCAAGCGGATAGCGGCACCTTTCGCTGGCCGACAATGTTTCATAGGACGCCGGCAATCACAGTGCGTACTGCTTTATTGTGGGTACAAATAGTATTCCATGCCAGGTGACTTTGAGCTTATCCTGGCCAATCGGCTGCCAAAATTGCACGGTGACCTACGACTACGAGCAGTTACTTCTTGCCTCGTTTTCGCGTTGCTAAGCCCAAAATGCACACAAAGAGAGAACCAGTACGCGTTCACATTCCGCCGCAGACGGGCTTCCGTGCGCTATCGACGTATGTATACATTTTAACTCGCTTAACGCCGAAGAGTGTCATCAGAAAATGAAGATTGTCGATTAGTATCACGCTATTTGGCAGGGCTCCAGGCATGTGTACTTAACTGGCATGAGACGTGCCTTGCTTATTCCCCCCCCCCCTTTTTTTTACAGTTAACTTTGACCGTGACCTCACGTTCTATATTGTACTGATGTGGAAGCGACGGACGAATTTTGTCACAACCCGGTCATCTTCCCGCAGCCCTGACATACTCCATCTCGAACGAACTTAACCGACCAGAGTACGAATAACTGAGATAATGAAAATTCCTTGAATTGAAAAGTCGCACTTTCTGGTTCTGTACCCTCAAGAAACCATCTACACGACAGGTACTTCATCTTTATCCTACGTGGCGCGGCAGAATATGCGGGGACTGCAGGAGTTTACATGCATGTTCATGTGATTTACATCGTGTGCAGCTTTTCGAAGTGCGACAGTTTGATTTTCGCGTCGCCTACCGCATGTCCTACACAGTGATGTTTTCACGAACTTTCTACTTGTTGCTGTCGGGGTGGTAATACAAAAGTAAGAAAGAACTGCCAGTTGACTGCCGCGTTCCTTTTGTGATTGTGCTATGTTCGTGATGTTGACGGCATGGATCCAATTTCCCATATTACGCTGACAGAAACGAGCTTACGTAAGTGTCAACTGTTGTGAAACCAGCTGGAGGGGGGAGGGGGGTGCACTGCTCAATATGCATTCGCGGGTCATTTGTTTGTGCTTTTGTGCGGTGTTTCTTTTGTTTGTTTCTATGGCTGTGTATAAGCATAAAAGAAGTTTCTCGGGGTTGCAGCCTCTGTTTCTGTAAGCCCGAGCGCCGCTGTGTATTTATTTCGTTCGTTTGTTCTGTTTTCTATTTCCTGCAACGCTTGAATAACTCGTCGTATTTCTCAAAAAATGAAGGCGTCCACGGGTCGACCCTGTAGTGGAAGACTTAAACTGGGGAAGGAGCGTTTCCGTGGCAACGCGTGCCGAGGAATAATAAACGCATCGGTCGTTACGTGGTAAGCCTGTTAACTCCCCTCTCGATCACGGCAGGGCTGATATATATTTCTTTATCATTTTTCCGGATTCTACTGTTCTCCGTTGAGGTTCTACAGGCGAGTGCCCGGAACTCCGGGCCTTCTCACGTGTTTGTTTCTTATTAGCTTACAAGAACTTTCGCTTAGCTTGGTGCGTAGAGGAGCAGTGTGTGTGGCAAGGCGCTTTTGAGCCCTCGCTGAGTGGCTTATAATTCGGGGAATATATAACAGGCGCGCCGGTACGGAACAAAGCTTTCAGACGCGTGGTTCGCAATTACCCTTTTATTTTGACGGCGCCCACGCGTTACTTTGCTTTCGGGGTCGCCCTTATCAATAAATTAACTATGAGTGCGGATAGAATGTGCGAGTGCGTTGTCGCAATGCTGGAAGTGGCCCTGATGTTCTTCCGTTCTAAGGCATCTATAGGCATCTATGTTCTAAGGCATCTATAGAAAAGAACAAGAGGCTGGAAAATGCCACAAAGAAAGCCTTGCTCGCTGAGTATTCTTCCTACCCCCCATACATCGTATTTTAGCGTGATAGCGTTAAGGAGCTCGTTTCGCAGAAATTCCAGCGTGCCTTGCCATCGGGCGTCAGAAGATGTGATTATTATAACGACTCCGTAGTTTAAAAGCCAGCCACTTGTTACGAAAGGCATGCATGTAACCGTGCGTATTCGCTTTAGACCACGTATTGGGTGCATAGCAAGTTCGAAACGATTTTACGCTCGTCGTTTGAAGCATGCTACCAATTACACAGAATGCAGCCATGTGCGAAAGCTTCACTGACACAAGCCGCTTTCAACTTTATTGATTACATTGTAGTAATCTACAATTTAAACTTCTCAAATTATATCTTACAATAGAAAGTATGCACTAAGTGGTTGAAGCACGCACTAGGGAGACCGCAAGTGCATTCAACTCTTAAAGGCGAAGGTTAAGGGTTCCCCAGTTTTTCATCTTGGCTTACGTGGGCGTCAATCCCTTGTAAGCGGGTTCTCCTCGGTAGTGGTTTGGAGTTTACAGAGATCCTTCTCGCTGCCAGAAAATTTGAGATCTTGTATGCGTATATGTGCGCGCACGCAAACAACTACGCGCACGAACACCCATTAAAGCGAGGGGGAGTCTCCCCTCCAAAAAGTTCCGGGGAAGGGGGGGGGAGAATAGGAGTGCACCCTATAAAGGTATTGTTTGATTTGTGGTACCTCGAAGGTAGTTTAGGTGTAGGTAGCTTTTTGCCTCGGCCCCGTGCATTCATTCACGTCAATCGATTTTGCTGCAAACTCTCGTTTATCACGTTGTTCGTAACTGTTTCTTAGGAGCCTTTTCTTTGAAATTTCTTTCTAATGATTAGTTATTACAATTATCACGTACCCTACCGTTCCGAACGAAATTCTTAGGCGCCCGGTCCTTTGTTAAGCGTCGTCGTCGTAGCTTACAAAGTGAGCGAGGAAGAAAGAGAACGAACGAGGAGTCTGTCGGTATCAAGGTCTCTAAGCTCGTTTCCTTCCTCCGTCACGGAGCTGGTGCGCATGCAGGGCTGGCAGGTGCACGGCTACTGGCTTCGCTTGTCGTAGCGGGGCTGTCGGCGTTTCGCTTCGTTCGCGACGCCCGCAATGCACAGAGTGATGTGCGTATCAAAATCATACGACGCTGGGTAAGTTGGTGTTGCATATTTAAACGTGAACTGCAGCGTGTGAACGTGATGCCCTCATCGTCGTCGCTTTGACTGTGGACTTTTGCGCGTGCGGGGAAGGCTGGTTTCTTGTCTATCGTCCTTGGGCAATAAAGATGGTTGTTCGTTCAGTGGTCATGTTGTCTCTTTTTTTCTGCGTCCTCGTTTTTCGTGCTGCAGTTCACATTGAAAAGTGTACGTACACTCTGGCGCTCAGTGTGTAACAAACGTCGCATTGCTACAACTGCGTATGGCCATCACGAAGGCATGCTCAAAACTCGCTATTGGTCCTATCGTGATCGTCGGTGAATATTTGTATCTCTTTCTTCCTCCATCTTTGGAGGGCAAATTCTCTGGACTTTCGCTTTCCATACGAAGCACGGCGCTGCAATCACGGCGAATGTTCTAGGCGGGGCACTTCGCCTGTATAACTGCGGTGCGTCGCTGGGATTGCCCAAGAGCCGCAGCTGGTCGCAGCGGGCGAACGTCCGGACGAGTGCTTCCCTAATGAAATGCGTTCGTTTTCGGTCCGCACGAGGCGCAAGCCCCCTCTTCCGGCCGTATATATCTCGCCGGGTGGTCGTCTTTTCTCAGCGCACTCCCCGTTGCGATTTGGCAGAACTCGCACATGCGTGGAAGTTTGTGTTCCTGAGACTCCCGCGGTCACGTCCGAATTGATCTAAGGAAGAACAAAAGAGAGATATGGTAAGTTGCATGAAAGACAGCGATATCTTGGCAGGCACTGAGCCCATGTACACTGCCCTGCCATGGGAAAGACAACAGAAGAGGGGAAATATGTGAGAAGAAAATTTTAATATTGGTGTCGTCGAACTATAGTAACAAAATAACTTCCTCTAGGACATGTTGGTGCTCAGGTTAGTTAGGAATGCTTGAGGTTGGCGCAAAATGCATTTCATGAAAAGGGTGTTAGAAATTTGGAAGACTGCGGAGTGGCAAAGTGTGCAGAAAGTACATTTGCCCCTCCTTTTCGATGCGGAGCATCTAATACTCGAGGCTTGTAGTGCGGCGCCGTCCGCAAGCTTCCTCCTCCTTCTTCCACCATCTGTGCATCCCTTCCTCCTCTACACACCGCGCGCGCTTCACTCCCCCACCATCTGTGCACCCTTCCTCCTCTACACACCGCGTGCGCTTCTCCTCTTCACGAACATTCGCTAGCTGTATAATGTAGCGCGCATGCGCCGTCACGCTTCGAGAACATCGGCAGCTGACGCGCGCGCATGCGCCGTCGCGCTTCGAGAACATCGGCAGCTGACGCGCGCGCATGCGCCGTTGCGCTTCTCCCCCTTCTCGAACATTCGACAGCTGACGCGCGCATGCACCGTCACCCACCATCTGTGCCGCGCGCGCTTCTCCCCTTCGAGAACATTCTACAATTCTCCTGATTCTCCAGTGGACGCGCATGCGCCGTCGCGCTTCGAGAACATTCAACAGCTGACAGTGCATGCGCTGTCGCGCTGTATATATACTCAAGGTCGGCGCTCGCTCGCTCAGTTGCCGCTCGTCGGTTGGTTTGTACGGCGCGTCGACGTCCAAGGTCGCGGTGAAATGAATTCCAACGAATCCACAAACACAATGATCGACGTCCCTTCGACCAGCGCCGCCCTTTCGCATACGTGTGTACGTGTTCACTCATTTAACACCCCCTCCTACGACCACGTTAACCAATTTAGCCATCGACCCAAGTAAGTCGCAATTTAACACCCCATTTCAACACCACGTTAACCAATTTAGCCATCGACCCAAGTAAGTCGCACTTTAACTCCCCGTTAACCAATTATATGCTCCGCATCCTCCTCAGTGTTCCCCCGAGGGAAGCTGCGGGCAATTTTTATTCGCCCCTTTTCACGAAATCTTTTTTGTATCACAACCAAGCATTCCCGATCAATGCTAGTAACGTTTCACTTCAGAGGGTGTCGAGGCGGGCTTGTTGGTACGAATCCATTAAAAAAACACAGCGCCTAACTATAGCACAAACACATGGCGCGAGAACTGTAGAACCTGCGCTCGCATCTAGTAGTTTTATTTTGTGTTAACACGTATAAAAGGATGTTAGGCTAACGTCTATAGTGTCATTGTCACGCCCAGTTGCTTTCCTTTCCTGTATACCCTATACCTTCTTTTTCTCGTCTTCTCTATGCGTGTTAACGCATAATAAATCTCCTCTTTGCTAGCGTGTGCCGTGCACTCACTCACGGCCTGCTTGCTCGTTCTCAGCGGACTCCCCGTTGGGATTCGGCAGAGCTCGCTCATGACAGACAGCGTCCGTGCGTTCTCGAACAGACAGCGTCCGTGCGTTCTCGAACAGACAGCGTCCGTGCGTTCTCGAACAGACAGCGTCCGTGCGTTCGCGCCCCGCGTGTTTGTGTTCATTAGGCGCTGTGCTTTCTGGTAAGTTTCCATATACTCCCTGGTGGCACAAACGGTTTCTTTGTATAGCCACTCGAAACTAAAGTGGTTGTTTCGGCGAATCGGTGCGACATACTCGAAATTTAAGGACAGAATTCGTTGCAGTTCACCTAATCGTTCTCTAGCCGGGAGATTCATCTGTCTTTGCATTACCCTCTTTGTTTAATTTGTCTCCCGTTGCTACAATCATTTTTTGTACGCGAGTAATTGTGTCTCAGTACTCTCTACGCGATGTGATGAAATAAAGATACTGCAGTGACGTGATCTCGAGAGAAAGCAAACGGGCATACGTACGGACCCGTTTTCTATTTCGGCGTTATCTTTGTTTTTTTTTCCTAAGTGTCGCTTACGTTTTCGGCCGCGTCGATGGAACCTCTTCCATCGACTCGTCTCGTGGTGCCCCGCACAACAAAGCGAGTTTCCCCGGCGGAGCACACGCGCCAGCGTCTCGTCTTTGATTACTTCGCTCTCTCGTTAACGAAATGAGCTCTTCGCAACTCCCTGCACGGGCGCATCGCGAACTCTTTCCCGACCCGGTGACGTAAATGATTATTACGCCGTTCTTCGCGCGGCTTTCTTATATATTGCTGCGCCGCAATCAGCGTCGTAGCGCCAAATGCAAGCGGGCGGAAATTTCTCCAGGGACAACAACAAGCGTTCCCATTTCTCCTCCGACCTAGGTTCTCTCTCTCCTCTCTCTCTCTTTCTTTCTCTCTCTCTCTCTCTCTCTCTCTCTCTCTATATATATATATATATATATATATATATATATATATATATATATATATATATATATATATATTCTCAGTATTTAATATTTGTCTGTTGTTGTTGCCGGTGCCACTTCTTATTACCGTACCTTTTCTACGCAATGGTTTTTTTCTTGTGTTCCTTGACCGTTTCTCTTCAAAAGAGTCTGCTTTTTTCCTGTAATTTCTTATTCCGCTAGGTACTCGCGACGCGAATACAGCTAAAGTGGCGCGCAAATTCTCTTTCTCATTCAGCACAGTCCGTTTACGACGCACTTTTATTTTTTGCTCATCTTCTCTTTCTCTCTCTCTCTCTCACACATTTGTATTTTCGTCGGCGTAGAGGCAGCAGCAACGACAACTTACCGTATGCAGCACCGAGAGAGTGAAAGTGACGCTACTAAGCAGCGCGCGAAGACGTCTCTGTCGTCTTGCAGAAATGCTTTCACCACCCCCTTGCTGCCCTTTTCTGAAGAGAGAAGCGTCGAACGAGCGGCAGTTTCCGTGAATTGAAAACGCTCTTTCTGTTTTTCGTCAGTCTGTATTGTGTGTTCGAGCTCGCTAGCACTCCTGTTTCATGCATTGCAAAACTTATGTAGAAGAAAGGGTGCAACTGGTAGTGCGCGGAAAACATTAGAAAAAAGGGTGCAACTGGTAGTGCGCGGAAAACATTAGAAAAAAGGGTGCAACTGATAGTGCGCGGAAAACATTAGAAAAAAGGATGCAACTAGTAGTGCGCGGAAAACATTAGAAAAAAGGGTGCAACTTGTAGTGTGTGGACCAGGCAAATTCAGCTATTGCGTGTTTGTGTGGATGGTATGGCGACAAGATCGGTGATGAGCTGGTTTTGTTCGCACTCTCGTTACATCTTCGAGTGGTGGGGAGCAGGTCAGTAGCGAGCCGAGATTCCTGTTGCGCGCGTTAGGACCCCCTTTTTGTGGGCAAAGTAGGTATACGCTTTGGAAATTTTTTCGCTCAGGCGAAAAGGGGTTATAGGACCACTTGGGAGTGCCTCAGTACCCACGTACATGGCAGCAGCTTTGAAGTCCAAGCTCTTGTCAGGAGAATGAAAAAAAGAACAAAAAACACCATTAGACGGATGTTATATAAATACAGCAGTAGAACAAAAAGAAACGCGACAAATTAAATAATAGTATATATGCATTTATGAATACAATGAACAGAAGTAAAAAATAAAAACAAGAGTAAAAAACGTGATAACAACGATGAACTTAACTACGTAATTATTCCCGCTGCATACGACCTAATTTATGAGTACAGTAAATTGAGCGAGTTGGTATTCGTTAATTATGTGACAGTGTAAAAGGAACGGGAAAATGTTTACTAAAGCACACATATGACAAAACTCGGCGCTGACTATCAAGTGATTTTTTTTTTAATTCTGGAAATGGGTTTTTAAAGGCCAGGTAGAATTCGCGCGCCTGCGCACATTCAACCGCGACGCGCATGATGCAACAAATTTTATTTGCATCGAGACCGTGCCGCGGTTGCTGCTACGTGCATTGCTAGGAAGTGCGGCAAAACTCGTTAGTGTCACGTGGGGGAACAATGACCTTTAACAATGTCCTGTGGATAAGCAGCGTGCGTATACTCTTTTAAGAGCGGACAATGTTTTCTGGTTTTCTGAGCGGGGATTTACAATTAGCGCGTCGATAATACGCAGAGGATACCTGAACGAATAAACCTCGCGTTTCTTTACTGGGCTTTAGCATCGTGCTAGAAGCTTTTAGCATTATGCAGCTGAGTGCGATATCGGGAGTTTGAATCTTGGTCACGGCTACAGTGCGTCATTTCATCAAAAAGGAAAGGGCAGAAAACGGACTTGTGCCGATCCCCCCTCCTCTGTTTTTTTTTATTTTTGTTTTTTCTGCATGCTATAGTAAACCATAAAGAAAAGCTATTTTAAGTCAAGCATTACGCTCGTACATTTGCTGTTACTTGTGTCACAGTCTTTTCTACCGCGGTTCTTATAGCAGGCCTTTTGGCAAACTAGAGTCTTCTCACTTTTGAGATAAGCGGGGATATAAGATGCATTTATATCCTTTCGTAGGCGTTCCTTTGTTGTAGCTACAACAAAGGAACGCCTACGAAAGCAGGGTAAATTAAACACGCGTTCCTTCTTCCCGGTAAGTCAATCAAGCTGGATCTTGTATAATGGACTAGCGTGGCTAAATAACGAAGGGACCCGGATATGCGGATGTAGGCCCACGGAGGGCGCAGTCATCCCTGTGTGCGGATAAATACCTCCCGGGCTTTCTCGGCTTCCCCTGCTGTCCTTAATGCAAACATCTTGCCGCTCAGAGACCTCGCGTATATATAGCTCGACTGATGTGGACTTCCCTTATTTCCTTCGTGGCTGCTTCTCTCTTATCCCCGTAGGAATGCACTCCCCTGTGGCGTGGTTATGTGTCTAAAGAGACGCGAGTGATTGGATGCGCGTGTGCACGTCAGAGACCTTGGTAATGCGAATGGTGCTCTTTATCGGAATAACTTATACGCGTGAATGGCCGGCAACCATTTCGGTTTGTTGCTGCAGTTGCTACATTTGCAGCTTTCTTTCGCCCCCAAGCTTTTCTTTTTTCTTTTAAGCATCCTGCTCTCGTTTGTTCTTCAAGGTCTATGTTGTTTATGTTCGCGGCTTTGGGCTGCTGGTGTTACTTTAGCTTGGGAGTCCATTTTGTATCTTTTTTCGGTGTGTTACCTCGAGGTCTATATACCACACCTCTCGCTCACTTACATGCATACATCCGTTGGGTTTTCTAGCGCCAGGGTGGCGCTGTTCACTAAGTTACGTTTCTTCATTCCATCTTTGCTGGGGCAACGAAGGATGCAGTCGTCAGTTTTGACGTGACGTCGTCTCGTGATATCGACGAGAGCACGCCTATCTCGCACCCAGGCGCCTTCGGCGGTATGCCCTCGCTTCCAGAGACGCCTAAATGTGTTTGCAGCTGCCAAGGCGAGTCTCGCTAGCATAGCAAGCAGTGGCTCTGGGAGTTTAAAAAGCGAAAACGCGCTTGTTCACGCTGCGCCCGCTTATAAAGTGTCGTCTAGGTACCACTTACTGCGCCGTCATCTGATGCGACAACAACCAGCTTAAGAGGAAGAGATCGCTGAGCAATGCCTGTGAACTTCACAGCGCATCGCGGGAATCGAGCCGGTGCGGTGTTTTGCGATTGCACAAATTACCGTCCACAACGTAAAACGCTGAGCTCCGCAACCTTAGAATATAATCGCAATCGACAGGAAAAACTACGAGACCAGTAAAGTGTGCGAGTAAGCATATTTATTGCGTTTATTCAATCGCGACTCCAGCTGTTCCACTTTACAGCAGCGATTTGCGTGCAGCAATGCCTGTAGGATGCGGCACAAAACTATTGCCGCACTCTTTCGCAAGCCGCTTGTCAATAGTAGGATATACGTATTACGACTTACGCGTGGATGCACGCGCCGTGCACGTTTAGTACATTTGTAACGGCCTACTATCGCGATGCAAAGAGACGTGAACAGCGCGGAAATCTTGGTTTTCGACTTGGTCGAACTGCGACATGCCTTGACTGTCCCTGGGCGAGTCTACATTTGCTTTCGGCTGGCGTCGCCGTAGCAATTTAAAATCCTGTTCTGGCTGGCACTTTTGCACCGCGTGTGTTTTCCGAGTGCCCGGCAGGACTGGCTACACAAGCGGTGAATGAGCGTAAGTTGGAGTCAGATTCTAGCGCTACGTTGACGCCTGCTTACAGCACCAATTCTGCCTTGCCACAGCCAAGGCACGCCGCAGTTAACGCTTTATGCTGTTCGCGTTTCTTTCAGTTGGATAATACGTACCTGATGAAGTTGCTTCCGCATTCTACAATGCACGTGCTGCAGACATTCCGGTATGTCGAGCAACGTTTCACACGAAAACAGCACGAAATTCCAGCAAAAGAACAGCGCGAAACATGCTTACAGCCGGACTCGGGTTGTGAAATTTCGCGTTTGTGAAGTTTGAGCGTCTGCTCGCGTGGCTGTTGAGGGTGTTGCTTCGCTACGCTTGCAACAGGTAGCGCCACGCGCTTTTCAATATGGCAGCAAGCACTGAGCTCGATGTGTTCTGGTGTTTATGTGCTGGGCCATTCGTGGGGTTTCGTAAGCACTGTTCACGGTAGCCGCAACCATACGAGCTTTATGCCGCGTTTGGATTAGTTACGTTAGCACAGAGTAAACCTGGACTTTCATCACTTTTCTGTCCGTATGGGTATTCTCGAATCTTAGTCAGTGAACATATTTTAAAGGAACAACGCAAAAAAGTGCGTATATATAAATATCCACACAGTGCTATGTGTGTGTGTTTGTAAGAGTTTTTTTTTTACTTTTCGCTTTTTTCCGCTGTTCCTTGAAATGTGCACAAGCAAACCCAACTGTTCTTCTTTCAGTCAATGAAGCGGACTCGTGCGATGCGTGCAGTGTTTGTGCCTTTCGGCAAAATTTCGAAAGCAGAGCCATGTTCAACGCTTTCATGTTCAAAACACGCCTGAACACGCCCTATAGGGATGCTCATGAACCTGCCTTCCAAACTTTTCCGCAATGCCAGAAAAAGTGGGCATGTGCAGAATGAAGCGGCGTCAGAACTTTTGTTAGACAAAGTATATATGAACGGGATTCTTACAGACAGCATTTTTTGTTTCTTTTTTTCTCGGACTCGTTGTCTTCTTCAAGAAAAAAAAATATTATTTTTCCTGCAGAAAGCGCGCAACGAACCTAGCCATCCGTAGCAGCCGAGGCAATTGCGCCGTCCTCGTCTCCCGTTTCTTTCTGTTTTGTTTTTCCGGTAGTGCGCGCTACGACTCTCCATACTCCATTTCTTTCTTCGGCAGCGGCTTGACTCGACTTCGTACCGGGGCATGTGTATTTCTGGGAGCGCGGGGGCAAACGCTTCCGAGTTCGTTCGTCCGACTGTAAAAGGCGGCCTTTCCTTTCACTCGGGAAATGACTGCTTCTCTGTATACCGTCGTCTCTTCGAGATTCCTTTTTTTTCGTTTTGTTCTTTCCTTCTGTTGTCGCAGGCGCAGTTAAACTTCAGCGTAGCGTAACGCGCGACAGCGTATAAGTAATAACAGTTCTCTCCGGAGAAACGCGCGGGCGTTTCTAGGCTACGGGATCGTAACGAACAAAAGAAAAAAACTGGAGAGAGGGGGGTGGGGGGACAGTGGCGCCACGAGAGTCTTGGAGACAGTAAAACGTATACCATATGCAGGAACAAAAGCGGGAACGAGACACTAGTACAGGGAGTAGGACTCGCACGCTAAAAATGTTCTTTTTTTTATTTCTGCTTATGGGGCGGAGCTGTGCTTCATAGAGGCAAGCGGCGAAAAATAAAGCGTGCCAAGGCGAATAGCCCTATAGGGGCTGTTTCCGAAAACGCCACGGCAACAATTGTGGACGGACGCAGTTGCAGGAACACGTTCTCGTATTCGCCGCGCCCCAAGGCATGGCGAAGGATATTGTGTGGTGCATATATTTGTCCGTAGGCGACTCTACTGTGTATTCTTCCTTGTTCTCCTGCCACATTACATTGCGCACCACCTCCCTGTGTCTCTCCTTCTGCCCTGCTTTGGCATCAGTTTTTTTTTCTTGAGCAATGCAGCATTCTTAGGGCTCTATCGTCTTCATACTTCTTGTTGCGAACTATTGAGAATGTCCTAGCTATGTACTACTTCTGTGACTACTTTAGCTCTTTGTTTCACCATCTTTTCGATACGTCTTGTGAACTTACTCGTATAGGCAATAGACGTCTGTTTCTTAAGGTGCGCTTACACTAGAGCGACACGACACTGACACCACCCCGATGAAGACGCGAGGCAGACGCAGACCATCGGGCGACGAGTCGCCCGTCGACGAAGTCGCCATACACCCTGGTCACACTAAGCCGACGACGACGCCTCAAAAGACAGCATGCCGTCGTAGCGTAACATGAAGACAGATCGAAAACACCAGCAAAACGCATCGGCAGACCTTTCGTCGGCGTGTCCTCGGGAGATCTGCGGCTGAGCGACAATTTGCCCATGTCTTCGTTCCAAACGACCACGAAGGGGTAACTCTTCTGGGAAATAACAATGCCCACTCCGAGGCTTCCAAGACATTTGAATAGGCATCTTGGGCACCCCACAGAAGTATTTTCTTGGCTTCCCTTTTGTGTATAACCGCCCCCGTCCCTCGTCACCATGGATTATGGCGGGGGCTGCGCCGCGTAGCGGAAAAGGGACAATGGCAGAGCAGGGAGCATAACTTTATGTGTGCCTCGAGTGTGACTGAGAATTGGCCAACGAAAGGCTGTGAGCACGACAAGGCGCCGGCGGAGTCTCCCAAAGACCATTGGGGGACTGTTTGTGTGGTTACAGTGTAAATATGAGGATGACAATACAAAAGGCACTCACAAAGGCAGTCTGCTGACCAAAATCGGTGTCGTGTTTGTCTAGTGTAAACGCGCCCTTACGAATACGAAATAGGATGAACGCAGTAACACCGGTGAAACTGTACGATCTCTACCAGTTCCCGGGTATACAGCGCAGAATGATTAAACTGCTTAGCGGAAAAGAAAGACACAGCACACGCAGAATTGACTAGAACCAAAGCACCTATATCTTCGGAAAAGTACAGCCTTTTTGTAACCTGCGCCGCTACCTTCTCTCCCCGCCGGAGCTCCTTGTCTCTTCGGGTGGGTGCGGCGAAAAACCGGTTTTCGCCCCGCTCGGGGGTGGGGGTGGGGGGGTGTTTATGTATAAGAAGGAAAAGAAGAGAAAAGTGAGCCCCGAAACTGTCTGCATCAGGGTGTGACACCTCAGCAGTAGCTCACAAGAGATGGGGGTGAGGAGAGATTAAAAGGATAGGAATAAAGGTGCAGAGAGAGAGCAAGAGAGATGAGGTAAGCCAGCAGGCGACGACATATCGAGGGGATAGGAGAGATAGGAAAGATGAAAACATGGTCACAGGAGTCCGAGGACGGGGCACCACTAGTGAGAGCTCTTGACGGCGTCAGGAGATGGCGTAGAGCAAGTCCAGTAAGTCAGAGCTATACGCTGTCGTCGGAGATCGGCGTCAGGAGATGACGTAGGGCGAGCCCAGTCGGCCAGAGCTACGCTGACGTCGGAGATCGTGAGGGCACAACCGGTCGGCACGGAATCCAGCGAGCGAGTGACCGCTCGGAGCCATATTGGATGCGCCAAAGCGCCACTGTGTTGCTTGTTCGCCGCATGCAAAGTGCAGGACGTGTGGGGGCATTCCTCTCGAAAGTGCTTAATGCTTCGAATTTCATGATTATCGCGTCTGTTCTCAAGCGCAGCCAGTGTCTGCAACAGCGTGCACGTCGCGTGTGCTCCTTATGAAATGAACCGCTGGTACTTGCAAAAAAAAAAAGAAAACGCTTTGTTGCAGGACACTTGACAATGTGCTGAACTTTCTCGTTGCTTTGAGGTGATACTGTGCGTTGAGTTCAGATAATACATCGCTAGAAATGGGCGAGCGGTAATTTCGACAGTGATGACGCGACTGCGTTTTTTGACCTCTACATCACAGCACCATCCGGGCCATCAAGAAATTCGAGGTATTTTACATGTTCGAGAACAGCCTTTATCATCTACATGATTCGCAACGCGCATGAAGACATGTAAGACTTCAACACAGTGGTTGCAAACTGCGCCGCAGAGGACAAACATCTCAGAACGGCGTACTGCGTGCACAAGTCATTGGATAGGCAGAAGAGAGGTAGCATGTGAAACGTCATGAAGTTCTGAGCGAGCACTTTCATGGACATTGTTGACATTGCTGCAGTTATAAAATACAGAGATAGTTTGTACACACGACAACTATTCCTTCCCGCGCGGCTCAAGACACCGCAGCTGCGATTTAAATATTTCTTACTGGTACTAATTTTGCATGCCGAGTTTACTGAATTTAATTTCAACCTGTTCTCAATAAACCCAGTTATGTATATCAGCGCCAGATACACATGGAAAACCTACAGCGCGAAAAGAAGATTAAAGGACGTGCAATGCGCTACAACTCGTGCGTGACTTGCAGCAGTTCTTCTGCCCTAATATTGATGGTTAGCGCACCCAGTCTTGCTCAGAAAATCAACGCGGAAGAACCATCACAAAGAGCCGTATGCGAGGCACGGCACACGGCTACGACTGTACAGAGGCGGCTGTGACCGTGACCGGCTCGAAAGGGAACTGCAAGCTCGTGGCGCGTTACAGGTGGTGCCACTGTCGCAAGCGAATAAATAAATATTATTGATATTACAGTCGTGTCACTGTAGTTGGCGTCTGTATTTTTTTGTTGTTTTCGTTTTTGCCATGAAGAATGTTTTATGGTACCCGTCTGGTAGCGATAGCTCACGCCGTCGTATACTTTCTTTCTCTACCCCGCAGAATGCCGCGGCGAGCTGTACCTTCAGCCGGCCAAGACCGAAGTGAGCACATTCACCCGGGAAAACTTCTTCGTGACGTGCATGGGCGGCTCCGGCACCGATGAGCAGTCTCTGACGTGGACAGGCCCGGATGGCCGCCGCATCACCGACCTCAGCGGACGGTACGCGCGCACTCATCTGCTCGTCAGTTTGCTTGTTCTTCACAGAACCGGTATTCATCGCAGCATAAGTGCATGCGAATGTATTACTTCAATGCATCACAGGTGTACAGGGCAACGAAACTCAACGAGGGAGTTTATCATGGGCAGCTCTGTAAACTCCTGTGCCAGTGTTTCCAGGCTTGAATTTTTTTGTGGCCTTTGTGCACTAGTAGAATACATGAGAGACCTTTTTAAGTGAGATGATAAAAGTTGGAAGGGCTACGGAGGGAAGAGTCACAATACAGGATGCAGCGTGGTGCCTGTAGCTTTTATTTAAATGTATACTAATGGACCCCCCTGGTGTCCTCGTATCTCCCTAATGAGAACCACTGTCCTATGCTGTAATGTAGATGACTGTGATCCTGTGCATGTTCTTTCTTGCTATGTCCTTGCTTCTTCAGACCCGCTACCATGTAGGGTAAAAAAAAAATTTTTTTGTTACCTCTATATCTCATTCTTTCTCGTCCTCTCTAACCAGTATTGGTTCATTATTAGCTACTTATAGTTTTAACCAATGAACCAAGTTCTAATTGAAACATTGTAAATCGTAAACATTGTAAAAAAATAGTGATGCAAAGTACAAGCTCTAATGAGACAACCATGCAGAGCAACCAAGACACGTCATCACACAGGTCGCAGGATCAAATCCCGGCTGCGGCGGCGGCATTTTTGATGAAGGCAGAAACACTGTAGGCCCGTGTGCTTAGATTCGGGTGCACGTTAAAGAACTCCAGGTGGTCAAAATTTCTGGAGACCTCGACTACGGTGTCTCTCGTAATCATGTTTGGCATTAAACCTCGCATATATTTTCAAGACACGCCTTCAGAGTCGTAACAACCAAAATCAGATTGTCAGCGGGTCAGCAACCGCACTGCAACATGCAGGTGAAATGAGAAGGCGCTCAAAGTGTGTTCGCTGGACATGTCTCTTGCACGTAAAGGGTTGATGAGTTCTCAAGCCAGTATTTTTACAGATCAGTGATTTGTAGTGAGGACTCGTCAGAAGCAAACAATAGCTACTGGTAAAAATTTTCATATAACGAAATCCCGCACATGCATTACTTGCCCCCAGTCGTGAGAATGAACTATTGTTTCTGAATGAGAGCTGGACGCAGTGTGCACAGTCTTTTTTCTGACACTTATTTTTTCCAGAATTCACATTGAGCCACCTCAAAACGGCCAGTCTGACCTAAAGCTTGTCGTGGAAGAGGCCTGGGAGTCCGACAAGGGTACTTACACTTGCTCTGCGCCGGCGCAGGGCGAAGAGATATCCTTCAATCTCATCGTCTACCGTAAGTTGTTCCTAAATATAACAATGCTCACGCCAATATTTTTCAAAGCTTTAGCTTCTTCACAGTGACTCAGTCCTTCAATTCGTGGTTTTTTGTTATATCCCCGAGCTCGAACACTAAAAGACCAAATGGGGCACTAATATAGTGAATGATCTCATGCAGTTGTATGGGCCCCCATTAGAAATGTGCTGAATGGCTCCTTTCTCTCCAAGTGAGACTAACCTCATAGACATTATACTTGGGCACTGGGCCGATTACAGAGATGGTGCGATCAAAAGTGGCCCGATATAAAGTTAAGAGCGCGCTAAGGTAGCATGATGCATGCACAACACAGATCAAGGGGTGGAGTCGAGGTCTATATACCTCGAGGTTTATGGTCTATATATACCTCGAGGTCTAGGTCTATATTATGCCCTGCATACTAGGTACGGGCTTTATATAGGGTGCTTGTCGCTTCGTACGCTGACAAACATGTCCCCTACAGCATATTCGTTACCGCTCTATTCTGGCTACTTCGAAAATAATTTGACAGTCACTCATCATTCATGCGCTCTGCTAATTGTTTGAACCATATACATGAATGTATTGCACTCTCATCACTTGTTTCTTTCTATTTTTATTCTATGAACGTGCAGGGGCGATCACATTCGAAGGCACGCCTCAGCTTCAGCAAGGCACCGAGGGTGAAGACTTCACGCTCAAGTGCAACGCTCAAGCCGAGCAGAAGCCCGTTGTCTCTTGGACCAGGGACTCAAAATCCATCATCAACAGTGCGTGCTTCTGAACTTGCTACCTATGTTACTATCTCTCAAAACTGTACTGCACCCGTGTTTCCAAAGACGAGTGCACAGCACGTTGGGACTACAGTTTCATATCATGGATTGTTAAAACTGAAACCTGCAATGATCGGCAGCCCGCTTCAGGACATTTAGTTCAAAACATAATGTGCTTTATTTTAATGTTTATATAGTTGTTCTCATTGTTTACACGTGCAACTGCACTTAAAAAGGATCTTGTTTGCACTTTTCTAAGCAGCTTTTTCTTCAAGATATTCTGTGTTTGTTAAATGCACCTTAAAGGCAATTGCATCGGCTACATACATTATAGTAGCAGTATAGGTAACTACAATTAGTCATCAGTGAATAAAAAAATGCAACATAAAAAAATCTATCAGTTATGTCTATCGCAAGGAAGAGCATCATCAATGTCAACACTCTCATTAGGGGTTCACACGCAGTATGTGTTTGCCAGACCAACATATTTATAGAGTTAATTTTCTGATGAATGTTCTTATCGAATACATTTGTTTTTACTATATATGCAAAGGAGTTCATTCGGTAGACATCAAACTCAGCTGTTGCTTGCATTCCTGGTCTCATTTGCATCTAGTATTTCAGAAACAATTCTGATACAACTTGGTGGCAATCGCTCCGTTCTTCGAGCATTGCTTTTTTGTCATCATCATGTTAACTTGCACGTAATCAAATTTCATTAAACTTCAAGCCCTGCAGTACAGTGAAATCTCACTGATGGGTCTTTCACGCAAACAGCAAAAATAAGAGCTATTATGCAAAAAATGTGTTAGCCAGACATGTTTAACAAAGAGGAAAAATATACGTATTTCTTCAGGAAAACACCTTCGTTGAGCAACCTTGAAACTGCTGGTCAATTTACACTACACATTCTACTTTTCATCATTGGACATTACGTTCGAGCCTGGCAGCAATTTGTTATCCACAACATTGACGCTGCTGCGACAACAGCAGCTCTGCAGTGTGCCTGTTGTGAATTGTGAGAACGGGGCTTGAGCTATAGTATAGCGAAAAATAAAGGTGGGGCTTGTAGATATGTCAGTCAAGGTCCACTTTTGCGGTCGTATTATTCAGTTTTGGGCGAAAATGACATTGAATCTTTCTACATCCTAGAGAAGTTGGCCAGGAACAAAAAAAGAAAATGTATCTGATAAAAAAAGAAGTCGCGGCATATTCATGGAGTGAATGATGATGGGTGAGGCAAAGCTTCCAAGGGTTTTATCGGTAAACTGTGAATCCGTCGGTCCGTCCATCTATCTGTCTCTGTCTCTCACACTAGCGCCATCTGCTGAGTCATCTATAAACTAGGCGGTCACGAAACCAGTCACAGTATAAGGACAAACTTATAGCTTTAAAAGCTTGACCCCTGAAAGTGTATTATGCAGAATCATATCAATGAAATGTGCTGTATAAAGAACCGAGTTTAGCATACAAATTATTTATTTCATTTTCATAGTTTCATCCATGAGGCCACGTACGCCAATGCAAGTGTCGCTTCTCAAGAGAGTGGATGAGGCAAGTTCTGAACTCTGTTTTTGCTGTTTCCTCTCTCTCTCCGTCACAGACAAGAAATACAAGATGGAGGACCAGTCATTGGTTATCCACAACCTGTCACGACATGATGCGGGCAACTACACATGCAGCGCATTCTTGGCCACCACCCACCTCTCCTCAGTCAAGTCCATGGTGGTGACTCTGCAAGTAAACTGTAAGTTCGCATTTACCATTGCACTGCCTCTACCCACGCAGCGATTCAAATTCAGTAAACTTGTTAATTAGTAAGTCTCAATTCAGTAAAGGTAGCTATAAGTGCCGTACCACTTACAGTGATGTCATATGAATAATTTTTTTATATTCCTGTGGCCCAAGAAACATTCTTTATGAGTTTTATATACACCGTAGTTAGGCATTTTTTTTTAGGGGTAAGTGTCAGGTGAGTTTCTTACATTAATATATATATTCTTTAAAATGCTTCTTAAGTGGAGTGCGTTCTGCCTATTCTAAGTATCCAACTCTATTTCCTTTAGTAGATGTAACTCTAAGTCCTTTTTTTCTCTCTCCTTTTTTTTGCAATGTTCAATGCAGGCGAAAATGTTTGAGGCCTGTGTATTTAGACTTAGGTACAGGTTAAAGATCCCCAGGTCTATGAAAGTTTCGGAGCCCTCCCATACGGCATATCTTATAATCATATGGTGGTTTTGAGACGTTCAACCCCCAGACACTATTTTTTTTTCTAATGCTAGAACAAATGAATTTTGTGCGCAGGAAGCCTCAGCAGTAGCCGATACGAGTTACTGATGCTAAAATTGCCTTCCGTACTTTTACGTGTAGCAGGGAATAACGAAAAAACACAGAGAAGAGCAATGCACAGAATGTGCGCCAACTTCCAATTTTATTCAAGAACAACGGAGTGATGCTAATACTTTTGTGCTTATACCTTTACCTGTTAGCGTTTTTTCGCTCCTTCCTGTTGTGCTCAACAGTGCACCAGCTAGTGAAATCAACAGGGCCTGTTGTAGATATGAATGAAGGGAAATTTTTTCGAAGGGCTTCTTTTCTTGTCAGATTCAACCGAAAAATTCCTTGATACAATGAAGCTAAGGAGAGCACACTGGATTGAAGTGTCGAGTTGGGTGTATTGGTACCTAATTATGGCGTCCTACTACAGCGTAAAAACACACAGAGGATGGAAGGGGCAGAAACGCTTGTCACATTTCAGGGCTCGTAATCGCGTTTCTTCCGTTCATTGAAGTGAGATAATCAGGGTTAACTGTGGAAGTGCCTCAGACTGGCTGGCCGTTGTTTAAATAGGAGGACCTATCCTTTTCAAAGGCACCATGTCATCCATGGCGTGATAGTTTTAAAGGGGTTAGTGGTGACAACCTTTCCTGGTGGTGGCATGTGTCCCTGTTGTTGGCACGGGTCCGTGTGTTGGTGTGTGTCCCTAACAGCGACACCCATGTCCCTGTTCGTGGAGCGTGTCCACAGGATGGAATGTGTCCTTGAGAGGGACACGCGCCAACACCAGGAGATGATGTCATCACTAACCCCTTTAAAACTAACCCGCCAAGGCTGACATGGCGCCTTTGAAAAAGATAGCTCTTCCTATCGAAACGTCCCCGCAGGTCGTCGATTCGAATCCCGGCTGCGGCGGCTGCAATTCTGATGGAGGCGGAAATGTTGTAGGCCCGTGTGCTCAGATTTGGGGGCACGTTAAAGAACCCCAGGTGGTCGAAATTTCTGGAGCCCTCCACTACAACGTCTCTCATAGTCATACGGTGGTTTTGGGACGTTAAACACCACATATCCATCAATCCTATCGAAACGTCGGCCAGCTAGTCTGAGGCACTTCCACTGTTAACCCTGATTATCCTACTACGTTGTTTCCATCTGTCGGCTCCGATTTAGATTTTGGATCCCCGTTCATTGTGTGTTTTTGTGCTGTATAGAGTGCCCGAAAGCATACTGGACACTCCTTCTTATTTCTAACTGTACTGTAATAATTATGATGTAAACTGAAATAAACTAAGTCGATGGAACCCCTTTCCATTGCTGGGAACCAATCATTGTAGCTAGGAAATCCTGTGGTTCAGATCACGTCGTCTGAAAGGGTGCTTTTCTGTACTTTAATTCTTACGACATGCATCATAATTACTATGTTGCAGTTAAACACAATAAACTGTGGTACCGAGGAGGTCCTACAGCACATCTCCTGAGACTGTACTCACTACAATTTGCAGAGAAAATCACTCCCAGTCGCGCTAGCTTGCATAGATAGCAGACCAATGAAGTCGGAAGTCATTCTGGAATGTCGTCCTAAAAAGTCATTGCGGGTAAATGCGATGAAGGCGGTGCTCAACTTTTTAAAGACAGCAGACTTGCAGCAGTGATTATAGACTTGTGGTCTTATCATGACTGGAAGAGTGACATAGCGTGTGCTCTTCCCTCTCTCTCTTTCCATCTTTCAAACTCTCTCACCACATTCCTCTGTGCGGGGTAGCATCTTTCTAGTCTGGTTAACAACCCCGCCTTTTATTTTTTTTTCTCTAATTACTCTCTTATCTTAAAGACAACAAACCATGTCCCGTATATACTTTCCTTGACTTGGCCGTTGTATTAATGGGGTAAGTACCTTCTCTATGTCGTTTAAGTGAAAAAAAAAGAAAGTTCCTAGGCTTTTCGTGCCACTTCTGTGCCCCAAGCTTCGCTTAACTGTTTCTGTCCCTGTGCGCATGTGACGTGCGCCTGCAGACCCAGCAGAGTGGAAGCAGCCTATCCAGGATGCTGCCTACTCAAGCATCGGAGCTATGGCCGTGCTGCACTGTGAGGCCAGAGGCGTGCCCGAGCCCAGTGTCAACTGGTTCCGCGACGACCAGCTTCTAGAGCCCGATGAGCGACGACAGATCGTCGGTGACACGAGCGCGAGCACTCTCAAGGTAAGTTGCCTACCATCATGCGGATGGGTTTCGCTGTACTATTACCATATCAATGTGGTACCGTTACTGTTTGATCAACATCGCGAATATGGGCAACATTTGTGGGAACAAGGTTTCACACCACATAAGCTCATGCAGTAACGAAAAGGATTACGTGTCTGATTCACTGAATCGTTGAACTGTACTAATTCTGCTATTAACTTTTCATGCTGATGTCGACTGCATTTTGATAGGGATTAAATGCAAAAAACATGCTGCTACTTATAATTAGGTGCACGTCAAAGAACCTCATTCTTTCAACATAAATGTGGTGTCTCCCACAGCGGCGTGCCTCGTATTTCTGTGAAGTTTTTGGCACTTAAAATTTTTAAATTTCAGTGATTCCTGAGCCTTAAGGTATTAATGTCTTGTGGCTCTTTTCCAGGATAGCTATGGTAATACATCTATAGCGCATAAAGTTGGTCGCACGACAGAATGTAGCAGCTCCTATACTAACAGCGCTGTGTGATCATTCTTACCACTTTTTTGAAACTTTTCTTTCAAAAACTTTCACTCGGGTAAAGTTCGTTCAGATACTTTATATGTTTCACACCGAGATAGAATGAGATTTTTCAGCGAGTGTGCTGGTTGATTGCATGAATAAACTGTTGGGTGGGGCCAAACAAAAATGCGTATTTATTCATTCTATACCAGGATCACCTCGTTGCTATAGCTTTTGGTCGCCACTTCTGTCTGATGCAGATCAAGGTGACCGATGTCTCTGACTTTGGCGAGTACATGTGCCGAGCTCGTAATGACCTGAACGTACTGGAGCACGTCATCACTCTCAAGGAAGGAGGTTTGTCTCGTTTACTTCCTTTTCTCGTGGAGCTCGTCTCTTGCATGTGACCAAAGCTAACACTGTTTCAAGGGATTCTAAACCAACCCTTGTTATTGGTGAAAAGCAAACAAACAAAAAAACCACCACGTTTTCGTCTGCCGAAAGTTAGGCTTGTCACCTGGAAGTCCACACCCGGAAATTAAGAGAATCCACGCAGCGGCTTCTGTCTGCCGCTCTATGCTACTACTTTTACATATTATTGTATTCTGTTGTTGCGAACACTCCAGGCGTGTTCGCGCTGTCACCGGCGTGTTTTCTACAATGTCCGAATAGAAATCGCCGCACGCACCTTATCTTTTGTTGTCCTAGTGAAAACTTGCGAAGGCTGCAGATGGATGCAGCTCAAGTAGGGATGAAGTGTGCTCACCAGCTCTGCCGGGTGAAAGAGTGCGAAGGGAGTGAGGTGCTGCGTCGCACGGCCAGCGACTGCTAACCTTGATCCATAAAAATCAATAGGTTCCTACCCGTGTAAGTTCCACCCTCTCGCTGCTTGCGTCACGTTAAGATGACAGACATCTAGAAAAATGCTTCACACCTAGGAGCGGCTGTATTCCCTTATGCCAGCTTTCTGCAGGGTTCCACAAGAGTGGAAGTTTGCTGTTAGCCTTGCTTCTTAAAGCATTCTGATATGTTTCTATTGTGATTACTGCTTTGCTGTCATGGCAGCACACGTTTCTTGCTATTCCATGGTTTCGTGGTAAACCACTACAACTTCTCAGAAGAACGTGCACTCGCCAGGTCGATTGTCCTTACTGCTTTAATATCATGCTTGAGTTTTCAGCGGCTAATCATGTTTTTGCTTTCTTTTACATATTCTTATGGCACTTTCACTTTTTCTGGCCTCCTATTGCAGAGGCACCCAAACCTCCTCGGGTGGCCGTGGTGGACTCTAAACCGAGCACGCTGGTGCTGAAGATCGAGCATCCAAGTGATGAGCCTCTCCAAGTGGTTGGTTTCCGCATTGAGTACAAGACCGACAAGGACTCCAGTTGGGACAGTGCTGAGCACCAGGAGTACGACACTGGTAAGCATTCTGTGTTTTTCTTCGATATTTATGTGTGTTCTTTGTGACGATGTAGTATCTCTGTTTAAGGCATACATGTCTCGTTTCTGTAGGATAGGTCATAATATAGAAACTTGTTGCATAAACGTCATTTGTTGTCTCTGCTATGGAGCACTGAAGCTAGACTTCAAACCTCGGCTTCTAACATGGCACAAACTTGTTATGGTTTACTTGCACTAACAGTTGCAGGGTGTTGTGTCGCCGAAGCGGGTGCCTCATCACTTGTAGAGTTGCACTAAAAAACTTTTTTTTTCGCAGCTAAGCACATTTTATCATCCCATAAATGGTAACCTATTTGCCTACGCTGCTGTCCTTATCGCACTCGGTGGCTACTTGGCTACTTATAGTACTCTGTGACTAAGCATCTGCAATAATCCAGCTTGGTTCAGAAATATGTTACACCAGAAATCTATTTGAAGGATTTGAGACTTTCTCTGTCATTGTGACATATTCCTTGCTCCACTTTTCGTATTCTCAGGAAATGGTATGCAGTATGTGCTGCGGAACCTCAACCACGACACCAGTTATGCCATTCGGGTGTCAGCACGTAACGCGGCGGGCTATGGTGACTTCTCGGACGAGATCTACCACCGGACCAAGGACCCGCAGCACTACACTCAGCACAACACCAACGCCGCTGTCGGCGTCGCCCAAATCGCGCCCGTCCTTGCCTCGTTGAACTGTTTGCTCCTGCTCAGGCTTTAATGGGCAACTCAGCGGGAAAAAAATGGGGAAATCGGGTTAACATAGAGACGGGGAGTCGAAGTTTATTCCCCATCACCGGAACTTATTTTTGCCGCCTCTGAAGGAACCTTATCCAAGTGGGTGACTGACGTAGAGAGCTAGGAGCGAGTGACGCGACCTCCTGTTTTACTCGCATTGATCAACGCGGTATTTTGACTGAAGAACCCAAGCGCTCTGAATAGGTGCCGTATTCTCGTAGGTTTACCTGAAAACTATTCAACATTATAGGTAACGATGGCGGTAAGAGCGAGGTCTACAAGGTTTTCACTTGTGCATAACATTGCAGTGCTGTTGTGCTAAGCTGAGCTCTCTGCTCTCGGGGCATCGCGAATTATGTGCGATGTGAACTTTGGTGCTTGCGAAGTCATCTCTTGCATAGCTGAGTAATCGGGAACACTAATGGCGCTGTCGTGTTGTAGCTTAACGCGGGCACTTGGAACTGCTAATTGCTTTGAACCTGACCTGACGAAGTCCTACCCGAGCACCATGTGTGCACCTTTAGAGCAGCTCAAAGTGCCTGCTTTCTTTACTGTCCTAGGGAAAGTGCCATAGGTGCAACTACTTAAGGTGTGTGCCTGAGCTATATGAGTGGTTAGCGAACCAAGCTCACTGGATCTTATTGCGGTCGCACAATTAAGATGACTTGCAACGCTACTTATCAGTCGCCCGCTGAGAGAGAGGCAGAGAGGTCAAGTAATGAAGAAAAACTGCGAATGTCTGTGACATACTTCTTAAAATTTCGAAGTCAGGTTTGCTTTTACTTGTCACTTTTTATGTTCTTCTTAGCCCTTGAGAGCGAGAGATAGACAGTTGTCTGTATAGCACATTTCATCAAGAGTATTATGAAACACTTGTATGAAAGAAGTTACTTTTATAATTATTATTTTAGTCATCACGGGAGAGACATCTTTTACATTAGCAAGTGACGCACCGAGGCTTCTTTGGTTTGTGAGAGTAGCATTTGACATTTCGATTCGCATGCCATATCTTTGTGTAAGTTTGAGCAGAGCTCTTCGACGAAATGTTTACTGGCGGCACTCGAGGAACATAAGACCAAGAAAAACACTGCATTTATTTTACTTTCTTGATTTTCCGCAGGGCTTGTGCACTACTTTTCTTGCGAGTGATGCGGAGCGCAGTGGGGGCAGTGCACCTTCATTCTCTCTTATTAGTCACCTGCTTGACCGAATTTAATGTGTGTGTATGTACGTGCATTTAAGTGCGTGTGTGTTCGTGTGCAACAAAATGTACTGTTCACTTGTTGACAGCCTTTTGTTTTACATTATTCCTTAAAACGAGCATGCATGAGTGTCTTCGCCATAAAAAGAACTGATATATCATTAGTGGTCATCGAGAAAAGTGTAACTCGTCTTAAAGGTTCATCGTTCTTTATGGCTTGTAACCGTGTAAATGTTCTTCCATAACGCAGATCTCTCTGTTGTGTATGTGATTTTTTCACACAGGTACGGTTGTTCCCAGTGGTGTCCAGCGAAAGAGAGCTATGAAACACTATGAAACAGCCTCCAGCGTGTCAACCATGTGAAATTTAGGTGTTAGGTGTCGTTCGTAACTTCTTTCACAGATGTGGAAGAACTGGAACAGTATCTCCGCTCCTCACTTGCGTTCAAAGAAGTGTGCCCGTGTATCCAGTGCTATCTATTTTCTTTTTTTTTCTCAGTAATGTATCGCTCAGATCAAATGAACATTCTTGTTGCCTCTTACCTGCAAATGTCCTGACATGACTTGTTCAGAGCTTCGCCGGCGCATGATGACAATGTTGGTCACACGTGACAAGTGGTTGTCGCATGTGTAGCTTTTTTTTGCGTAGCGTCTTGCGCTAAGTACTGTCATCTGCGATTGTATTAATGTCAGGCAGTGTGCACCGTTCTCAGTGTCCGTTTACTAAGTGTACAGGACAGAAAAAAATAAACTCCATCCTCTTCTAATTTCAAGCTTAGCAGCCGGTATTGCATGGTTATTCTAGGGACAAAATTCTAGGGACAGATTATCATATGTGGCATATCAAAAGCTCGCAGATCTATGGGAAGCTACAGGTTCCCTGTAATTTGCCACTTATTTGTACAGACTAAAGACTGCACGAGAGATAACGCTGATCTGTTGCGGTCATGCACGCACTTACGACACTGCTGCGGCTCCACTTGAACGAACTAATGGCTGTTGTGAAACCAGACGCATTAGAACTCTGATTACAGACACAATCTGTTGTTCGATGTAGAGGTTTCTGACGCAGTATTGCTCGGTATGATAAACCCGTATTCGGGTCACGATCACTGGACGACTGTGGTGTTTCTTTTTAAAGCATACGTATCCAGTCAAACACTTCCTTTTTGTTTTAAGAATATTCATAAAAAGCCTTCCAAGTTTTTTTTTTCAAATCGATGCCTATATCGGATAAATAGGACAGAGGAATATAACTTTACTGCTTGGATAATGATGACAGTGAAATATCATTTTACTTAAGACTAAGGTCTATGAACTTGCACAATTATGAAAAATTGATTACTTTCATTAAAAAATTGGGCATTAGCATTCGTTGCCGCACCTAGTGGAGTAGTTCTGTTACGTGCTTCTTTCTATGTGGCCTCTGAGATGTGCTTCAGCAGTGCGCAAAGCACCTTGATGTGCGAGTGCAACTACCAAGCATAAAGTCAAATATTTCGGTGGCCTCCAGAAACTGTCCATAAATGTGTGCGAAATCATACGCATTCAAAGAAAAACAGTCGTTCTGCAAGTATCAGTGTCCTATAAAAGAGCGAAAGCTAAATCTCCACTGCCGCGGCACTGGGTGCGGTAAATGCACTGTTTGCACAACTGTTTTAACCTTCGTGGAAAGAAAAAAAGAGGGGGGAGGGAATCGCTACAGAACCACGACACACACACAACCACCATGATGCACATGCGTTGTCCAAGAGCACAGTTCCTATTAATTTCTGCATTAATTTTTTAAAACTTATTTCAGCCATGTCTCTAAAAAGTAATCCAAGCAACGAACGGTGCAGAAAGCTGGTACTATATATATTCTCCTCTGATGAACTTCTGCTCAAGCACTGCTTTTGGGTTTTTTGTCACGTAGGGGGCACTCGTAGCAGATGACGGGTGCCCGCAAAGTGTGATTGTGGTGCCATCCTTGCGTTAGCGGGCGGATCCGCACTGCTTGTCACGCTGGTTCTATTTGAGAGACAACCAGCATTAGAACCCTCCGGTGGCTAGGTATTCCGTTGAACCAGCCTTTCGTAGCAAACTTAACATTTTCTGCTGTTAGAGATGGCTTACTATTCCAAGTATTTGTGCTGAACAGCTTTAACCTTCAGCAAGCTCATTGGCAAATGTATCAATGAATACTGAAAGACTGATTACACAGTGTATGGCACTGAGAATGCGCGAAGAACAAGCACTTCTTGTTCTTGCACATATAACTCCTGCTCCAGCAGTTTGTTCAAATAGTACATTAGCAACAAGAAAACTGTTGTGGTCATTGACTTAGTCGACATTTTGTTGGCATCGTGTAACGCATGCAGGTGCCACGTTTTCACAATGGAGCATATGCTGACTAGTGATCTGCTTAGGTATGCATCACGGGACGTTAGGAGATGAAGGGATGCGCCCAGGTTATTTCAGATGATAAGCAACTTTTGATTGAGTCAGCAATCGCAACTCTTCTTTTTTTTTTTTTTGTGGGCAGGGAGGCAAGGATGATGATAAAGCTGTTGGTAAATGTTGGAGCGCCAAAGCTTGGCTCCGAAACGTGGACTGGCCTTCCTTTGTTTAGATGTAAGGATAAGGGTATCTTTTAGTCAACATGGCACAAATCAACGCGACGTGAAGTGTTCAGCATCATTTCCTGTCTCCTTGTGAAAAAATTAAAACGCTTGTTCCGCTGAAATTGCGTGGCATAACTTTTTTTTTTAAACACTGGTTCATTCAGAGAAGGTGGGTCAGTATCAAAAATTTTTTAAATTGTACTAGCTTTTATTTATGATTATTAACAATTAGAGAAATTAGGGTGCCATTCTGAATGTAAATCAAAATGAAGAAGCTAACGTGTTCTTTTTTTGTGCATGTGCTTGTTTTTTTGTTTTTCGGCTGGGCCGAGTTTTTGATGTTTTGTATGTCACCGGAGGTGCAGGAGTGCGCGTTTTTGCGTGTATTCATTGAAAGGTGTTGGCTGTATACGTGATGGATGCGGTGCGTTTTGAGGTTGTTGCATGATGCCTATTTGTTTGTGGGAGCCAATGCGCCGAGCTGTTTTTCCAGCTGTTGGTTCGACGGAGTGTGGCGCAAACTGTGCGCTCTACGAGAGTGTTGTTTCTCTCATTCATTTCTACGTGTTCTTGTGAAAAGGCAAAGGCCGAGTGCTTTCTGGCGCTGTTTTACTAAGCAGCCATGTTTTAATGTGAATGGGGCTATATATGGGAAATCAAACGGGGCCGGCGAAAGCCGAGAACTGATGTCTCTGGTGCAGATACTGAAGAAATAAACAAAAAAGGAAAATATATTGTTAGTTGTTCTCGCTGTAGAAGCATGAAACCGTGCGAAACTGTTTTATGTGTGTTTCTCAAACTTGTATAGTGCTGAAAAAAAAAGTTTGTATACTATACATGGTGACTAAAAAGGTATATTATATATACTATATATATTAAAACTTGGTGAGAATCTTTAAGCATCTTTTTTTCCAACTGTTCTTTCTCTTTAGTGGCCTCTCTTATCATGTTCCTATTTTAGGGAACATTGTTTTATAGCTGTTACCTCATTTCTTTAGCTACTTTCTGCCTGTAAATGATTCTCCTCTGTTTTACACATGTATATCTCTTCAGGTGCCAATTTGACTGTCTGTATACATTCCCTACAGTAGCCGTTTGTTTATCAATCTCTGCCTTTTGTAACATTTCTATTTTCTTTGCATCACAGTATTGCACCTTGGTTTGAGCTTCTTCAACGAGGTCTTGTAGAAATCCTGGCCACAGTTTTTTCTTCATGGTGCATCGCTGTTAATTTTGGAATGGTGTACACATCTATGTGTTATGTAAATAAATATGTCTCTCAAAGACTGCTTCCCCGTGTGTGATAGTGTTGACCGCGGAGGTCATCACTACAAAGATGTCGCTTGGTTCGTGCCACCTGCAAAACTTTCTAGAAGAGACGCAGAGTACCGAGATTCGAATCTCATTTACGCAAAGTCTAGAAAAGATGTGTGAAACAAAGTTTTGTTGTCTAACCTTTGGCTCTTTTTCGTCCATCAATCGGTATCTTCTTGCCTGAAGCAGTGTGAAAGTGAAAAAAATGAAGACAGAGAAGTGGCTTGACACACACAGCACTCATGTGTGTTAAGCTTCATCCCTGTCTTCATCTTTTGCACTTTCATCTTGTGTCATGCCAAACCAACAAGCCCAAACAGCTATCTTGTAAACTTCTCCTGCTTGACGCATTTGACTCTACCAAAACAAACAACAAAAAAGGTGTAATATATTTTTCGAAAACTTCCACTTGGCGCGATAGTTGATGCCCCGAATGACCTAAATAGCTTTTTTATTCATTTGATGCCTAGAACGATGACACGGTGGTTTGTAGAATATCAACAGAATCAGGAAAAAAAATATTGCTTCAGCAATTACCTTGGCTGAACCCATCTGCAGCAACAGCAGTGCTTTTCTTCTGCCTGATTTACCTCAGTGTTTGCCTTCCCATAAAAATGGCTCCTATCCTCTATATTTGATTGGTAAAGCTAAATAATACTGAGGCGCAAGTGTTTTGGTGTTGGCATCATCGGTTTTGAATAAAAAATCAGCTGTTCGTGACCGAAGAATCAAGAGGTCTAAAAAATAAAATAACAAAAAAACTTTGGTCCGAGAGAGAATTGAATCCAGGCCATCTGCATGACAAGCAGGTGCTCCTCCCATTAGGTAGCTGCTTTCCCGTTGGGTGAATTGTATATGGTGCTCTACATTGACAGTGTTGTTTGTTGTGACGAGTCGACCATTGTGACATTCTTTTACTGCAATGAAACAGAAAAGCATGCAACAGAAAAAAATAAGGGACTCAAGAGGTCATTGAAGCATGTAGTAGCAAGTGCGAGTGAACGTTGCATTTTGGCGGCGCCCGAGTAGTTGAAGGTTTTTAATGAATGAGCCCTAGAAAGAGCTTTTTCTCCAGAGCCAGTATATTAGGTCTATGTTTCTATCACAGAACCACGCTACGGGTATTCGTAAAAAAACAAAAAAAAGCAATACGAATGTTGTGAAGTCGCAGAAGTGTTCTTAACGCCGCCTTGAAGAGCCCCCTAAACAACGTCGGAAAATATTGAGAACAAACGCTTTATTCTCGGCTTTGTGGCACAATTCGCGATGCCAGCAGTACGTTCACGTGACTGAAGGATAAAACAAGCGCTCCATTGGTCTATGTGCGAGAGATTTATGTTGTGAATTGTCTCCTACTCTTCCATACAGTTGTGTGCCCATTCTATTTTGTCTCGAATGACTATCTTGCAAGGTAAACTGATTTCACTTCGTGGTCTGCGTTGGCAATGGCGCAAGTAAGAATAGCAGTGTGTATTCAAACAGTGCGAACTCTTGACTTGATCGACACTTTGTGCTTAAATCTCACGTGTTTTATGAACAATTAGTGGCAAGGAAAAGGTAACGCTTGTAGAAAATGCAGTGAGTGCTACGAGTAAGCTACTTTTCTCCCTTTGAACTCGCTTTGGTTCAGAGGCTCTTTATTGCATGTCTTTTATTGCAGCCTATCAATCAATGTCATGCCTTATTGCATGGCATTGATTGATAGGTGGGTTTTACCATCCCAAAACCACCGTATGATAATGAGAGACACTGTAGTGGAGGACTCCGGAAATTTCCACTGCCTGGGGTTCTTAACGTGCACCCAAATCAAAGCACACGTGGCTACAGCATTTTCGCCTCCATCGAAAATGCAGCCGAGAGAGAATTGAACCCAGCACATCTGGGTGACAAGCAGGTGCTCCTCCCATTAGGTAACTGCTTTCTCGTCGGGTGAATTGTATACGGTGCTCTACATTGTCAGTGTTTTTTGTTGTCATGAGTCGACCTTTGCGACATTCTTTTACTGCGATGAAACAGAAAACCATGCAACAGAAAAAAATAAGGAACTCAAGAGGTTATGTAACTGTTGCGGGATTCGGGATTCAAACCCGCGACCTGCGGGTCAGCAGCTGAGTGCGTCAGCCACTAGACCGATGCAACGGGGCTTAATTGCATGGCAGAAGCGTAGCATCGTGCTAGGTGTCAGTACATGTGAATTACGTAACCTGTACCCATTCCGAAGCGCTCAATCATATGTTCGTGTGTTGCCCTATGGGCGCGTGGTAGGCCCCCTCACTGATTCGGAAAAGAACAGTTACGCAGTAGTGGTCACAATTTTACTTGCAGTACACTATACGGTGCTTTGTAATGGGCAATATCACGCTCGCAGTCGTTCGATTTCTTACAGCACAGCTGAGGCAAGCGCTGAGAACCGAAGCTAGGCTATAACACTTAAGAAGGCGATGCGCATGGAGATGCTTTCGCTTTTTTTTTAACTCATGAAGGTGAAGCTCAAGCGTCTTCCCAAGTTTTTTACCCCTTTATGTGCAGTACAAATTTACGATGTCATTGGCAATGGTATCGTCCGCGCCAGTATAATCTTACGCTGTACAATGCATACCTCAACCGATGCATGAAAAAGCCAACGCGCAACTTGGTCCTACTGACAATCTTCTTGGGAGTGACGGCATGCATGTGTTGGGTGTTCTCACCATTTTTTTTTTATCACTGGCCTGCCCAACATATGTGACTGCGCATATAATGCACATGCATCAAGCGATGTGTCATCAGTTACTTGGCGCGCACTATATCCACTTGCGCACGTCGTGTCTTGATCGCCAGGCAAATTGCACACTCTAGAGATAACAAACATGTGTGAAGGAGCGTGTTGTTCCGAGCACCGCAGATAGAAGAAATCTCGGCCACCTGGGCCCTCCGCCAAGACGAGTCAATATTTAGCTATAGACTACTTCTAGAACACTCTGTATAGACATTTTCTATCTTTGTAAACAGCGGTAGGCGCCGTAGACCTACTGAAGCGCTTAAAGGGATCCTACAACACTTTTTGAGCATGGTCAGGTTGTAGAGGCTCCCTACAACACGCGAGCCAAATATTGTAGCGCAGCACGTGGCCTAGGATGGACAATAAATTATAAAAGTCAGTTGAAAATTGCTTTCTCTTCTCTCGACAAATCACGGAATATGCCCAAAAATCACACGTAGGAAGCCCATCTACAGCCATTGGCAGATTTGAACATGGCGTGCTCGTTACAAAGATCGCCGCAGGAGGCCGCTACTTGTCCATGCGCGCTAGAGTTACTGTATACAGTAACCCGAGCATACAGTAACTCTAGCTAGTATACAGCGTCTAGTATACAGTAACTCTAGCTCAAAGCACACAGTTCCTACAAGAACGACGCAGCCCCCCCCCTTCCCCCACTGCACGAGACTCCTCGAGTCTAGCGGCAGAAGACTGCCTGCGCGTTTCCTCTCCGCTCGAGGCGCGATCGTCGGCTGCCCTCGCACGTTTTCGCTTCCACTTAGAGCGAGCTGAGCCTTTGGACATTAAGGGCCAAACTCCATAAGCGCGAAAATGCACGCGACAGCGACGAGCGACGCTATGAGCGACGAAACAGGTCGTTCGCGCGACGTGTCGCGTGCTCGTTTTCGCGCGATCGCTCGGTTCTCCAGATTTGAAAACCGTCGCTCATCGCCCGGAAGTGCTGGGCTCAAGCAGCCAATAGCGAAAAACCGGAAAAGACAAAGACTACATAGGTGCACGTGACCCTGCCCGAGTCACGTATGCGCAACAAGAAATAACGCAATGTTTATTAAGCATGCGCATATAAAAATGCTGCAAGGCAATAATAAACACTTTCCGTTCCATTACACAACAATATATCTTATTTTTAAATTGGAAACCGCTCGCTACGCGGTTTTCTTGGTGCGAGTAGACGGCCTCATGCCAGCAACAGTGGAATTCGCTCGCCGAAGCCGTCGCGTGAATGAGGTTTGCCTGCGCTAGCGACTGATCGCGCGACGACGATCTACGTCGCGTCGCTCGTCGCTGTCGCGTGCATTTTCGCGCTTATGGAGTTTGGGCTTAAAGGGAATGTCACGGCAACGGAGGTGGCAAACACGCAACTGAAGTGTTCACGTAGTAGCTATCGCAATAGAAAAAAAAATATTGTGAGTAGTCCAACCCGGTGCCTGCAGATCTGGAAGTCAGTGTTTTTCTTCAGCACCAGCGATTTTGGCGATTGCGTGAAACATTAGTCTTTTTTTCAGCAAGGCTGTATAGGACTAGAAGTGAAGCCGAAATCGACCGAAGTGTGCGCGTGATTCTGTCAATCTCTCTCCTTTCTCCCCATTTATCCTGTGCACTGGTGCAGTGCAGCAAAGCCGGTCATTGTAACCGCCTTGCCTTTCCTTGATTCAATATTCCTCACACACACTCTCTCGCCCGTGCTACGTACGCGGAAGATCCGTGCGCATATGTTCCACTAAAAATGAAAAAAAAAACTAATAGGCAGACGTAACCAGTAACTGGAAAAAACAATTCTCTAAACCATTGAAATTAGACCCCTGGTAAACACCAGGACCACACGCTTCACCTTCGCTGGTCAAGTTTCTCCGCAGAGTGCTTAGGCCGTGATGTTTTAGTGTGGTTTCTTCAATGTTCTGTAATCACTTCCAAACAGTCGATTGATCCCGTATACAGTGTGCAGCTGTGAAACCAGAGCAAGGAGGACTACGAACGAGGAAAAAAAAATGGCAGCATACCCACGGGGTGAATGATGGAGAGTGGGGCGAAGCATCCGTCCGTCCATTCGTTCTTCCTTCCATCCGTCTGTGTGACAGTCCATGCGTACATCCGGCCGTGCGTGCGTCTGTTCGTGCGTCCGCACGTCCATCCGTGCGTCCGTGCCTGCGTTCGTCCATGCATCCGCCCTTTCGCCCGTCCATGCGTCCATCCGTCCATGCAGCGATCCATGCGTCCGTCCATGCATCTGCCTGTGTGTCCGTTCGTCCATCTAGTCAACACTCCAAGTACCACCATCTCGCATCTTTTCATCATATATTCCGCATATGCACCGCCATCCAGCGGACATTCCAAGGACTAAACGAGAGGTGGCACACGCACACTTTCTTACGGCTTGCGCATCGTGTCTACTTCCCACCTTTAACCACCTCGAGTTCATTGTATATACTAGTTCACTGTATTCATCGCACTGCGGCCCAACGCTTGCTAAACCTTTCTAAAACCAAGGAGGTTACGCCCAGCGAGTATAACGAAGCAACCTTTTCTTGTCCGATAGTGCTCAATGTACATGCCAATGGCTGCTGATGGGGAATGAGAGACAGGAGAATTCGGCTTTTAGTTAACGCGCACGCTGCGAATTTTTCATTGTTCAACAACGCACAGGAGAAATCTCCCACTGGCGCCACCTTGCAGGTCAAAGCGTACGACTGGTTACGCACAACGACGAGGGACGAATGGGTGCCGCTGTAAAGAACTTCGCCGCTAAAACTCGATATGGTTATGAGCTGCAGTTGTTTATAGCTAAAATCGGATGAAAGAATAATCTGATTCATATATAGTGCGGCAAAAATTTTTTTCGGGGCATTGTTCCCTGTATCTCTCTCTTTCTGTCTCTCGATGAAAGTTTGTGTATTTCTGTGCGCACCGCGGGATCGGCGTCGCACTACATACAAACTTCTCAGCGGTGCAAAATATCAGCACTGAGTTAAAAAAATCGAACCAAATGTGAATGAAGAACAGTGTATTTTTTTTCTCTTTCAGAGAGCGAACGCTGATATGCGCCTGGATAAAACGATCTAACTCCGTCGAGCTGCTGGTAGGAAGCGCGCACCGCTTTGAATAGACGTCGGCGAACCGCTCCAAAGAAGATGGAACTTTGTAAAATGAACTCTGCTGGGAGTACACTCAGGCAATGCATGACGCCGCTGCGCTGACTGGAAAGCCATGTGCGCGACGCTGAAAACTTCCAAGAGTAGAAAGAGTTGGCTTGCGTAATGGTGATAGCATTCCAGAATAGCGTTTGTGCGAGTGTAGGCGACAAGAAGGCACTTCACAAATGGCGGCTGAAGGAGCGTGTAGCAGCGACTAACAATGGGCTTCGGGTAATCTGACATTTAACCAAATAAAATAAAAGCTTTTTCTTCTTTTTTCTTGCACTTACGCATGAGCTAACCGCAATGGCAATGTCTGGAATTCACTCTTCAGGGTTATTTCTTTCGTGAATCACTCGTCAAGAAAAACAATGACAGCATATCCATGGAGTCCATATTGATGAGGGAGGGGGCGAAGCATCCTTCAGCCCTTCCGTGCTTCCGCCCGTCTGTGTGTCCATCCTTGCGTTTCCCATGCATCCGTCCGCCCATCTGGTGAACCCTCCAAGTACCGCCATCTCGCATCTTTTCATCATATCTGTGTTGACCTTACCCAGTTGAACAAGTTTGTCCTAATAGAAAGGTATACGTTGCCTACTGTAGACCAAGCACTAGGCTCAATTGCCGGCGTGAAATGGTTTTCCAAACTAGACACAAATTCCGGATTCCACCACGAATCGGCAAAGCCTCAGAACTACTGTTCATTTCGCCGTTTGGGCGCTACTGTTTCACTAGGTTGCCGTTTGGTATTACTTCAGCCCCAGAGTACTTTCAAAGGAGAATGTTTGAAATCCTGGCAGGCCTTCCTGGTGTCGTTAACCTGATGGACGATATTCTCATATTTGGCGACAGCAAAGAGCATCATGACTCTAGGCTATCGAATGTCTTAGCTAGGTTAGTCCAGTCTAACGTTACGCTTAGCAATGCAAAGTGTGTATTTGGAGCACGAAGCATGAGATTTTTGGGTCACTTTCCAAGTGAAGAAGGCGTACAGCTTGATCCGGCTATACTCAGAGCCATTAAAGAGCTGAATCCGCCCTCGAATATTTCACCAGTGCGCAGTGTTCTCGGCATGGCCAATCACCTATAGGCCGCTTTTTGCCGAACTTTTAGCGCAAACCACTGCCCTACTACGGGCGCTTTTGCAGAAAGAGACCGAATGGGTTTGGGGTCCATCTCAGAACACAGCTTTCGATAGCTTAAAAGCTCTTATCTGCTAGGTAAAACGTATGGCCATGTACGATCCACGATCCCACAATTATTTCGGCGGATGCCTCCTCGTTTAGTCTCGGGCCGTCTTTTTCCAAAAACAACGTAATGGTGAGCGCCGCCCGATAGCGTTCGCTTCAAGGTCACTGACCAAAACCGAGCAGCGCTATGCGCAAGTCGAAAAGGAGGCACTAGCATTAACATGGGCTGCCAAAAGATTCGACGAATATATACGATGTATCGAGGTGAGGTTCGAAACGGACCGTAAACCTCTTGTCTCGTTGCTCGGTAAAATGCCTATCGATTTGTTGATGCCAAGAGTGCAGCGCTACAGAATGCGGTTGATGTGGTACCTATTTAAAATTGTGTACGTTCCCGGCAAAAGCTTGATTACGGCGGACACTCTTTCACGCGCGCGGATGAAAGCAGATAAACTCGCCGGTGAACTGACCGTCTCGGAAGTCTCGTCATTTCTTAAATCTTGTGTTCAAGGGCTTCAAACGGGCGACAATTTTGTTAACAGAGTACGTGATGATCAAAAGACGGACGTTGTTTGTCAGGCCTTGCTGAAGTTGTGTCGCCACGGCTGGCCAGAAAAACCAAAACTTCCTTGCTACCTATCTTCGTACTGGCAGTAACGTACCGTAATTGCCTAATGCAATGACATGTTGCTAAAGGGGACTAGATTGGTAGTACCTCAATGCCTAAGAAAAGCAGTACTAACCAAGCTCCATGATGGGCATCAGGGCATCTCAAAGACAAGATCTTTGGCGAAATAACTAATCTGGTGGCCAGGCCTCGGCGAACAACTCGCACGGTCAGTAAAAGAATGTGTTACTTGAGCGTGATTCGTCACCCAGAACTGTGAGCCGTTGATCTCAACCTTAACGCCAAGTTTCGCGTGGGAACGAGTTGGGATCGACTTGTGTTTTGTCAACAACTGTCACTACCTTGTCGTGGTCGACAACCTGTCGCGGTATCCGGAAGTAGCCCTTCTTCCCTCAACGAAAACTGGTGTGGTTATAGAAATGCTAAAAAGCATTTTTGCACGTCATGGCATTCCGGAGACTGTGGTGACAGATAATGGACCACAGTTTTCTTGTACCGAGTTTGAGAAGTTTGCCCATGATTACGGCTTTGGTCACGTCACTGCAAGCCCTAGGTACCCTCAGGCTAATGGGGAAGTAGAACGCATGGTTCAAATGATTAAGCGCCTGATACTCAAATCCAAGGACCCATACTTGGCTCTTCTTGCCTACACGGCACTCCAGGCGTCCTCGGCTCTAACCCGGCGGAAATCCTTATGGGCTGGCGCCTTCGGGCAAGATTTTCAATGGCACCGCAGCTCCGTGGTCCAGTGCATGCCACCGCTGCTTACTCTTGCAACCAAAGACAGAGCCAACAAAAAGTTACAAGCACAGTAGAACAAACGCCACCCAGACAGGAAGTTGAATAAACTAACACCAGGTGATTCTGTTTGGGTAACGAATATGAAAGCCAGAGGAACTGTGCTATCGACAGCCGCTACTACCCGTTTCTACATACTACGAACCGAGGATGGGATTACGCTGCGGTGTAATAGACGATTGCTAAACCGCATGCCACAACAGAGGCAGTGTGAAGGCAGCTACGAGTTCCCAAACGAAAGTGAGCCAGCCGACTTGGTTTCGACGGAAAGGGCGCCACCCACCGCCTCAACGTCAGCTTCAGTGCCTACAGATTCTAAGGCTGTGATTTCCACGTCAGTACCTTCCGCGTCCGTGACTGTGACCAGGTCTGGCAGAATGGTTAAGCGACCGGTTCGCTACGGTATTTATGAGTAAGTTTTTGTTCATGGTTCGTTACCACTACCTGTCTAGGCTTTGTTCATGTGTGAGCGTCCTGAATTCCACGCGCAAAACCACTGTTACTTCGCAAAAGGGGGGATGTGCCGGAATGTGTTTCCCGGGTGCTGAAAGCGCGCTCCTACATGACGCACTGATTCACCATGCCTGGCCCATGTATGGAAACACGTGGTACTGACGTCACAGTTGCTACTTGAACCGCTGCGAAATAAATGGCGGGGCTTTTCTTGCTTGCCTATCGCCTGGACTGCCGTCGCCTCCTTTCTTTCACCGATCACCGAGTGATAGCGGCGGGCGCCCCTACGGCAGTATAGTCATAAGAAAATCGAGAAAATTAAACCTGCACGGGTGACGGGCACGAGAGAAACATATCCTTTGGTGTGCTCAACTTGTACATTTATGACCAACCAACAAGCCCGCCTCGCCACCCACGGCAAAAAACACGTAGGCGCCCAACGCTAATAACTTGCATCAACATAAATCATCAACAACAAACTATCAACATAAAATAATGGCAGCATATCCACGGAGTGAATGATGGAGAGTGGGGCGAAGCATTCGTCCGTCCATTCGTCCTTGCTTCCGTTCGTCCATGCATTCGTCTGTGTGACCGTCCGTGCGTGCGTCTGTTCGTGCGTCCGTCCCTGCGTTCGTCCATGCATCCACCCCTGCGTCCGTTTATGCGTCCATCCATGCGTCTGTCTGTGTGCCCATTCGTCCATCTATTAAAAACTCCAAGTACCACCATCTCGCATCTTTTCATCATATATTCCCCATATAGAAGCACCGCCATACAGTGGACATTCCAAGGACTAAACGGAAGGTGGCACACGCACATTTTCTTACGGCTTGCGCTTCGGGTCTACTTCCCACCTTTGACCACCTCGAGTTCATGGTATATACTAGTTCATTGTATTCATGGCACTGCGGCTCAACGCTCGCTAAACCTTTCTAAAACTAAGGAGGTTACACCCAGGGAGTATAACGTAGCAACCCTTTCTTGTCAGATAGTGCTCCATGTACATGCTTATGGCTGCTAATGGAGATCGCAGCGTGCGCGTTAACTAAAAGCCTAATTTTCCTGTCTCTCGTTCCCCCTTAGCAGCCATTGCCATATACATTAAGCACTATCTTTTATTGTTCAACAACGCACAGAAGAAATCTCTCACCGGCAACACCATGGAGGTCAAAATGTTATACTTGTTACACACTGCTACTACGACCACGAAGGACGAACGGGTGCCGCTATAAGAAGCTTCGCCCATAAAAAAGTCATTGCCTTCAAACTCGTTTCCGAGTAAAATGTGTGTGGAGATATAGGCGTAGGAAACAGTCTTCGAACCTCCATTGATCAACGCTTCATGTCAACGAATGGTCAAGCTGAAAACTCTCTCCTATAATTAATCTTGTGAAGTACCAGGTAGTAGCATTTTTTGTGAATAATAGACCGTGCATGAATTCTGTCCGAAAGCTTATGTGAACATTTCGCAAAAAAGCTACGGTAAGCGCGCGTCGTGACCTTGAGAGCGTGAGATAAAACTCGGTCACTCCTTGTCGCTGTGATTACTAAGCGCGCTAGTGTGCTGACTGTGTATTGTTAGAGCAGAATGTATGGAGCGCGGCGCCACTCCCGGTGCAACAAGCGCATATGATGCAAACGCATCTCTCGATTTCGCTCAGCTATAGGCAATGACTGGCTATATCTGTTGTTGGACGTCAACGGCAGGCGCCGGTATAGGCGTGCGCACAAGGAGGACATGAGAATCGCCCCACCTCCTATAAGGGAGGGGCACAGTCACATAGGGGGGGGGGGGGGTGCAAGTTCTTCGTTACAATTGAGAATTCGTGCATACTTACTGCGTGATGCTACTAATGCTTCTTATGAACTGTGTAGCTTTCAATGCCAACTTCTTTGTGGAACAATTATTTGGAGGTTATGTTCCCACTGACAAATCTAGAAATTCTCAAACACTTCACGTCCCTCATAGTTTTAGACCTGCAGGTGTGCATTTCAGCTCCACATTAGCGCACCACGAACAGCCTATTTTGGGCACTACGGTGACATAATTTGTTTGATATGCTTCCTCTCCTCGCCTTGCGCTGATTCCTCGCAATTAGAACGGAACAGGCACTAACTCATTTTACTGAATCTACTCTGCGCTGTAGGGCAGTATGCTTGGCTCATGACACGAAGATCGAGGATACGCAGTGGCGGTATCATTTCAATGTAGCTGAAGTGGTGAAGGCCCGTGTCATGTGTGGTGGCAGTGGGCGACCATATAGTCGAAATTTCCAGAACCCTTCACTGGAGCGTGCCTGTTATCATGATGTTGGGACCTTTCTTCTCCTTATTTGTTTATTTCCCTGGACTCATAGCTCACACCCACTCAGGGAGATTGACCAAGAAAGTGTAGTGCATTTTTTCTGTGAGCATTATAACTATGTGTAATGAAGTTGTATTATAATATGACTAGTGTAAGCAAAACCACATAAAGAGAGAGCAAATGAAAAAAATCTTTTTATTATTATTATTATTATTATTATTATTATTATTATTATTATTATTATTATTATTATTATTATTATTATTGGATGCGGTGCGAAGTAGATCACGCCTTCCCTTGCAGTGCACGCGCGTTGACGTCACTCTCTCTCTAGCCTATCACCACTCGCCGCGTGTCATCTCACTCGCTTCACCCTCTCCACCACTCGCAACGTTTGAGCGAGCAGTCTTTCTGCGATGAAACTTACAAAAAACCCAACCAGCATCCCGTGTCTTTGCTTTTCGTGCAAATGTTAACTCGAGTAAACGCTACAATACGTTTCGCTTCAAACCATTCTTCGAGCACCCGCGTCGACGCCCGTTTCAACCGGGTCAATGCCGTACGCACTGCTGCTACTTCACATTCCACCAGGGTTCCCTTCGGTGAGATGATCCATAATTATATTATTACGATTATGTTAACATTACTATTATTATTAAAAAGACGACAAAAAATAAAACAAACGTAACTGCCCCATTGGTATGTACTGCGTTCTCTCTCGTGAAGCTTTTTTGTAGAAAACGCAGTAGTATAGTTTTTTGTCAGTCAAGTACAAAAGGCAGGTGCAGTTGTGGTGTTAAAATTCATTAGTGTTATATGTTCACGCTATTTTGGTGCGTGGCCTCCACTTCATCGCCAAGAAAAGTAGTATGAAAGTGCTGTTCACAAGAGAGTGTGGGCAGGAGAAACAAACCAGAGAATCAAGGGGGCGCCACTGCAGGGCTCGAGACACAGGCACCAGGGCAGGCCTCGCGAACAGCGCGCGCTCTGCGGCGATTCCGAAGCCTCGCACCGAAAAAATCTTCGGTTGCGGCGGGCGCCATTGGCTTCCTACCCTTTCAAAATTTGCGGCCGCATACGGGGCCCTCCTAAAATCTAACGCCATGTTCAGGAGGAAGAAGGACACCACTGAAACCCAGAAGGCCAAGGAATCCAAGGAGGCCAAAGATGCGTGAGTCCCGACTCCATTTTAGGCTCATGGAGGGTGAAGGGAAGGCACGATCGCGGTCGCTTGTGAGCTCAATATGCGACCGTAGGTAGCTTTTGTTCCGCGTGATATGTACGCCACGCGTCTCGACTTTATGCAACAAGGTTCGTTGTCATCAGTACAGCACGTCGCCAGTTAAGTCACTCCTTCTTCGATGCTCTAGAATTCCTTCTATGTGAGCCATATAATAAACTCCAGGGTTTCACAGTGATATGGTTTGGAGGTACGTCGTAATCTAGGGTGACCTGTATTAGTAAGGCAATCCGCGACGTCGCGTAGTGAAGGGAAGGAAGCAGCGATTGCGCCGCCCACCCGTCTCCAGTCCCGCTTACATTAAGTGGATTTGGACTTCTTAATTTGTTGAGTCGCTTGTATGGAATTTACCAATCACTTGTCTCGGTTTGGGGACTTATTTGCATTTTCAGCAAGTATAGTTATTTTTGTTATCATCACATTCGCCTATAGCACGTTTGCGTTCCGTGATAGAGCGTGTTCGAGGACATTGTGTGGTTGTGTGTTGACGCCAAGCATACGTTGAGGGATTCAACATGTAACGTACTAATGTTAATTATGCACTGGCAAACGTGCATCCAACCGAATTCGGACTACGGAATGATGCTAATGAGTAAGTATGTGCGTTTACAAACCAAATACTTGCGCATAGTTTTGCTGTACAGTGTAGTCATTCTTCATCTTTGTTTTCCAAATGAGAGAGATATTTTATTATTGTTAGAATTTTGTGGAAATGGGTCAATTGCATTTTCGTTCCTTTGAGGGTCTTCTTCACAGAAGTCCCGCCCCTTCTTTTGGAGTGAGTGGAAGAAAGGGATTTTATTTTTATGAAGACTATTTGCTTGTTAACACGGTATACCATCCGGCAATTCTGCAGCCTCAGGTGACGTCAGCCTTGTGGCGCGAAGCACAGGGATGGGTCAACCATGTCAGAGGCGCTCACCACAGCTTAGATACGCTGTGACCATGCTCGCCAGGGTGACTTTTTTTTTCCTCGTAACGCGTTCAAAAAGTTGAGGATGATCTTAAAACCTGCTAATACCACACACCCCCAGAAGTGTGAGTCACAATAGTTCGTTTGTATCTAGTCAATCAGCAACTCGCTAAAGCAATAATTCATAGTATCCCATTGTCATCAAGGACAAGGACAACCATAGCGTCACCTTCCTTTAAGAATGTTTTACCTTCAAAGAAAAAAAAAACATTCGCCATTATATATAGGCCCCGTATATATGAAATAATGTCTAGGATAATGGCGCAACCTAGCTTAACTGACTTTAGTGCCAATCGAACCGGAGGGACTCTGAACAATCTCGTGAGCTTTGTGAAAAATCTCATCCTGCGGAGAGGCACTGCGGCGAACAGCTCAGCCAAATCTATACTTATAGTGTCCGGTGTTAGGTTTGGCCTGGGGATTCGTCTCTCAATCCCTTCGGCGCCCAGTCTGACGGACGCTGTCAAGTATTTGAGTGATTATCCAGACCAGGCGGCGGGCAGAGGCGAGTCCCGTCCTTCAATTGCGGACCCTTTGGTCGTCCCTTCGAGCAGCAGCGTAACTGATGACCTCGTCGACTCGTCGGGCGACAGGAGGGCTGGCGTGGCCGGCGCCGGAGCTGACAGAGGAGCGGCGCTCCCTTTTGATCCCCAATCACCAAGCCGACCGGCCGACTGCCTATGCTCGTCAGGCATTGTACGTGCTAGCCGGAGGACGAGACGTCGTGTCGCCAAGACGCCGTTAACCATTCGAGAGAGGCCAACAAAGACAGCCTCTTCCTGGAGGAGACTGACGGCCACCGCAAATCACCCCGCTAATTGAGCGAACAAAATCGGCGGACCCTTTGAAGTATGCTGCCAGGATCGTGGGAACTCTCGAGTGGCGGCACACACATGACGCGGAAGAGCCCTGCTGGCGCCACCACAGTGCAGTGTTCACGTGGACCTTGATTGCTCGCCCCCCTCACCTGTGTGTGCGTGATTGGTGTTCGACTCGGAGAGGAGGAGCCCGACAGGGCATAAAACGACGAGGCAGAGTGCGGGACGTTGCTCTGAACCTTGCTCTGAACTATGTATCGTTCAACCACCACGCTCGTGGTTTGTGAAACCACTAACCCTTCTTTTCTGTAAATATGTGTAAATGATGTCATAAACCCCCGTTTTGTTTTCCGTATCCTCCAGCGTTCCTTCCTTCCCAACCTTAACAACTGGTTGGCAGCGGTGAGATGGACTTCACGACATGGTGCTGTGCTGTGGTGAGTGCTTGGTCTTTGCTTTGACTTTCCAGGCTTCAATTGTGTGAGTTTATTAGAAGCTGAATTGTGTGTGGGTTAGGGAGATTACCGTTTGTGAGTTTTGAGTTGTAGGGATCCCCTAATTATGTGTGAGATGCAGGACCAAAGTACAACGGTAATCATGTCGTGGAAGGCAATGCTAAGAGATGAACTTTTGTGTGTGAGTAAGCATCTAGGCATTGAAATAGAGGAATGAATGGGTAGGACAGCGATTTGGATGCTGATTGTGCAAAAAACCAGTGAGGACGAGATTCAAAACGCAGTAGAAATTTTTGAAAAACAGGAAAAGGAGAAACGGGAGCGAGAGGAACGCGAACGAGAGGAACGGAAACGAAAGGAACGGGAAAGAAAAGAAAAGGAAATAAGGGGTAGAAAAGAGCGTGATCGAGCACGCGCCTTGGTGCTCGAACAATTAGAACAGAAAAACGAGGCAATGAGGCGAAAGATTCAGCCATTCGAAGCTGTAGCGCACGAGAAGTGCGATAATCAAATGAGTGAGGTGCAGTTTAGAGCCAAAGAGAAGGCTAGCACGTGTGAAAATAGCAGCAGTTTCAAAGCCGAACCGAGTTTGAGCGCTGAGAATGATGCTGCGTTGAGTAAAGCGGCCGACAAAGGCCAGAGCGAGTGCGACGAGGTGCTGTGCCAGTTAAATGCTAGCTAAACAGCTAGGATAGCTGTAGACAATCTGGCACAGACCTCAACTGTGTTTGTCGCAACGGTGGATTTTGCAAACAGTGTGGAAGTACGCAAGGACACTGAAGAAAGCTCAGAAGCAGCGAAAGTAGGTAGCGGGGATATCAGTGCAGTAGCAGACAGCTCTCAGCAATGCGAGCTAGAGTGTTTGAGGGAAAGCAGCTGCACAGTGTTGCTAAGAGCGTCAAGCTGTCCGCCGATCTAGAGTGTGAAATAGGTGGTTTTTTCGAAAATCATCTAGACGGAGCGGCGTCGACAGCTGACGAGGGCAGTGAGAGTGTTAGCGACCTTGAGCTGCAAGCGGTACGCTCAGAGACGAGTCGCAGGAAGCGGCGCAGACGCAAGCGACGTCGCAAAGTCGCGAGTGAGACAAGCAGCTCTACGCATGTTCAGAAAAGTTTGAAGCCTATTAGCGCAGCAAGCAGGACTAGGCATTTTGCGTCAGCGTCAAAGTTCATTTGTATGCGTCTGAACTGCCGGACGAAAGAAAAGGGAACAGCGGGTCCTTTGCAAATGAAGTCAAATGGGAGGCGCCAGGTTAGTTGGGTGCGTGAGTACCAAGTTAAGACAGGTGAATCGGCGCGACATGGCAACAATAGGCCCGTTTACATTGACCCGACGAGGGCGCGTTGAGTCGAAATAAACAGGTTTTCTGGACTCGCCCTCCCCATGTATAAGCGGACGCGTCGGGGCGGAGAGTCGTCGCGGCGAGTCCCGTCGACCCGGAGACAGGGGGTAGGTTCACCGAACTCGCCGCGCTCAGAAAGGGCATGTATAACCGGTCGCGCTGAGTTGACGGCTCGTGACCTCTCCCGCCCGTCGCGGTCTCCGCTTCCCCTGTCCCCATAACTCCGACGTTGCTCTTTCTCTGTCGACCGGTACGCGCGGAGGACATCGTTCTGTTACGCGGTAAATGCAGATCACTTTTACGTTTAAATCTTGCTTGGCACGTCCTACGAGAGCTTGTTGGTTATCGTTCTCACGACCGGCTATTTTGCTCAGCCCGTAGCAGGAAATCGGCTTGTGCGCCAGAAATCTCAAATACGTGCACATGAACGCTTTAGTAAAGTTTCTGGTCACCTCGCCATCAGAATACGTTTGCGTAAATTCACAGAATTGTCTACTAATGCGCAGCATTCCAACTCCGCTTGCATTTATTTTGCGTTCTTCACAGCCAGGTTCGACTATGAAAAGGCAAATACTTTCGGGTATTTTATTCTTTGTAAGTTTTGTTTTGGTTTTTTTGCAAGTGGTGTAAATTGAATTTATCACAAAAACTAGGTGCCTTTACCAATACATGTAATTTCCCCCAGAGGAAAAGCGTAGTCCAGCGTTGGTTTCGCTCTTTTTAATTCGTGTTTCATGAATCCCTGAATGGACTTAGGCATTTCGAACGTTTTTTCGGGTTTAGTGTTCGGGTTTCGGAGGAGATGAAGGTCGTTCCACGCCAAATATCCCAGACAGTACGCTAGACGATCTACGATTACACTCTAAAAAGTAATGGTTGGTCGCTTTACTACACTATTCATTTTTGGAATCAATTTTCTAAAGAAAATTTTAATTTCTTAAATATGGTGGCAGTTAGGTTGCGACGAAACTTCGAAAAAGTGAAATATTATACGCAGCACGATAAAACGATTCTAGTCGGTAGGAAAAGAACCGCATTTCCTTGTTAAAACGCATTCACCACTAGTGTATGTTAATGTGCTTTGCGGGGAAGCAATGCAGTGTTCTTGACCAAAGTCAGAAATTTTTACAGCTTTTCAACTTTTCCAGAGACAACGCAGCTGCATAGCTTGCTTGCATTGTTGACGGTAAGTGGGGGAAAAACACGAGTCGCGAAGACAGTAGTTTGGGAGCGCTGGCACATGAACTTTGGAAAATTTGCAATATTGTTCATGTTCAGGCACTTATCGGTCTGTGTGGCGTTCCATATAAAAAATATACAATTTGGATCATTTCAAAGGGTGCAGAAACGATATTTATTTCTGTAAGTTTAATACGAATCTTTGTTTTACGCGAGAAAATATTATTTATATTCGGTGCGGCCAATTCCTGGAGAGACCAGCCAGGGGTGAACAGGGGACGGTGCGTCAGGCTGCGGATACGCCTGCGGTGAGCGCTGTGCCGCAACAGAACCACTGCTGCCATCGCGTTGTGCAGTGTTAGCCAAGACACCAACACAACCATAAAGTACAGCTGGTGCAAACTGAGGAAAAATACCAAGACAGCCATCGCGGTGGCGGAGTGACAACTGCGTAAACAACCGCAGCCCACAGCGGCAAGAGCGCAGGCTTGGAGGAGCGGAAACCGGTAGCGGAAGACGGGCTTTCGGCTAGCCTCGACGCAAAGCGTCGCTGCGATCACCGCTCACCTCAACTCGTCCGTGCGAGTCCATATAAACTCGGGCGCGTCGAGTAAGCTGAACCCGCCACTCAACTCAGCCCGCCCCCGTCGCGTCCATGTACACGGGCCTCATGTACACGGGGCTAATGCTAGGAAATGGAACTGCCAAAGTAATGTGGCAGGTGGTGCAGAAACACCATTAAGCTGTAGAACAACCGATGACGCCACCCGAGGCGAACCTCCTAGTAGTGGGGGAAATGGTCGCAAACGTTGCCGCAAGAAAGCGGAACGACTAAGGAATATAAAAGGCGGCGTTCGGCCGGGCGAACGAGCCCAGGGTAAGTCATCGGCCAGTTCAACAACAAGGTCTTTGTGTCGTGCAGTAAGGTACAAGCGGCGAACTGGTAGTGTACAGCGCGAGTCCCCCCGACGGTATGCGCGGTGGAGATTCTAATTAAAGCTTTTCACGGAAAAGAGTGTCGACGTGGTCCTAGAAGAAAGACCACAATAGCTAAACACCGCTCGGCTAGACCAAATAGGACACCGTCACTCTTTGCCTTGCATTGCTCGGGTTCCCTCGGCAGGATTGACAGAGGTCGACCGAAATCGCAAATGAGGCGTAACGCTGCCGTTCAGCGGGTAGCACGTGCACGTTGTTGCCTCGGGCGTCCTCGCAATCCCGCAAGGCCGCGACCGCCGCGTGTGCGATTGAGATGAGGGACAGCTGTAAGCTGGAGAGAGTGACAAAGGAATTTTCTTAGAAGCATGTTTGTTTGCTTAATTTTGGTTTTAAAGTAGTGTTCCTTTGTCATCTCCCCAGCTAGTTCGTGTAGCAGCAGGTCTTCTCTTCCAGATTTTTTTTTAAAAAGCATTGTACGTGTTTTAGTTGTGTTACAGGGAAATGGCCTATGGTTAGGTGTGCGATTGGTGTGCTGACGCTCTTTGGATGAGAGTATGATGTCGTGCTAGGGCGCACAGCAATGTGCGTTCTTTAAAAACATGGGCTGACATGAAACTACATCCAGCAAATGAGCGTGTTAGTACACGAGTTGCATTTCCCTTTGTTATTTTAGTATGTGCTCAGGGATCAGGTGAATTCTTTCGCTGAGCGTTATGTTATATCGAACGTTGAGATTAGAGATGCGTTTTAAGGATTTACACAGTTCGATATCTTGAAAAAATTTACGTTCAAATGAGGGTTTGAGGATACCTAGGTGAGAGAGATATCGCCTATGGTTAGGTGCGTGTTGGTATGCTAGCGCTCGTGGCATGAGAGTAAGATGTCGTGCTAGAGCGCACAGCAAAGTCATGTGCGTTCTTTAAAAACAGGGGCTGACATGAAACTACATCCAGCAAATGAGCGTGTTAGTACACCAGGTTTACTTCATTTTGTTGTGTTAGTGATTGCTTATAAGGATTATATGATCACTTGAGCTGAGAGCATGGCGTTAACCAAATTTTGAGGCTAGACATACAGTTCTAGGATTTATAGGACGCAGTTTGATCTGCTGCGAGTAAGTTTTCATTGACGTCAGGGCGTCCTACAAGTAGGCACTCACGACTACGTTAAGTATTAGAAAAGGAAGAATGCGCACAATTACCTTTCGTGGGTTCGGGCTGCCTTTGCGTGTAATTTAGGTAGTTGTATTTCATGTTAGTCATGAAATTAAATGTCTGTTACAACTTAGTAGTGCGGGTGGTAGGAGAAAGCTAGTTTTGTAAAATTGGAATTACGGTTATATGGGGCCAAATTGTGTTTGCCTTTGTGTGCTTTTCTCACACGGCAATTTGTTCCATCTTTAATAAGCATCTCCACATCCATGATTGTTGTAACTTTGGCGGCACAAAATTGTTTCAAAATTTTAGCGTACAGGTTTCTCTTTTGTTTGTGTTTCGAGAAGCCTGGAGGGTTGTAAGCGGGTCCAATGTGCTTGACTGCAGCATGGTATTGTGTTGTGTGGTTCGCCTTGCTGTTGTCAGTCATTGTGAGCTGGATTGGGAGTTGGTTTCTAGTTCGCAGCTGGAGAGAGAAAAGCCAGGCCATCGTCCTCGTCACCACCCATTCTCTTCGTGCCCAGCTGTTGGGAGCGCTGGCCAGCCGAGATTTTCCTGGTGGCGGAGGAGCTGTTAGGTTTGGCCTGGAGATTCGTCTCTCAATCCCTTCGGCGCCCAGTCTGACGGACGCTGTCAAGTATTTGAGTGATTATCCAGACCAGGCGGCGGGCAGAGGCGAGTCCCGTCCTTCAAGTGCGGACCCTTTGGTCGTCCCTTCGAGCAGCAGCGTTACTGATGACCTCGTCGACTCGTCGGGTGACAGGCGGGCTGGCGTGGCCGGCGCCGGAGCTGACCGAGGAGCGGCGCTCCCTTTTGATCCCCATTCACCAAGCCGACCGGCCGACTGCCTATGCTCGTCAGGCATTGTACGTGCTAGCCGGAGGACGAGACGTCGTGTCGCCAAGACGTCGTTAACCATTCGAGAGAGGCCAACAAAGACAGCCTCTTCCTGGAGGAGACTGACGGCCACCGCAAATCACCCCGCTAATTGAGCGAACAAAATCGGCGGACCCTTTGAAGTATGCTGCCAGGATCGTGGGAACTCTCGAGTGGCGGCACACACATGACGCGGAAGAGCCCTGCTGGCACCACCACAGTGCAGTGTTCACGTGGACCTTGATTGCTCGCCCCCCTCACCTGTATGTGCGTGATTGGTGTTCGACTCGGAGAGGAGGAGCCCGACAGGGCATAAAACGACGAGGCAGAGTGCGGGACGTTGCTCTGAACCTTGCTCTGAACTATGTATCGTTCAACCACCACGCTCGTGGTTTGTAAAACCACTAACCCTTCTTTTCTGTAAATATGTGTAAATGATGTCATAAACCCCCGTTTTGTTTTCCGTATCCTCCAGCGTTCCTTCCTTCCCAACCTTAACACCGGCAAGAAGAGTGGAGCGCGAAGCTACCACTTTTTCGTAGAGAAACCTGTGCTTGCTTTGATCTGCGCTGCGATAATCAGCAGTTCGGTCGTCATTGGGCAGCACACAGCATGACATTGGCGAAACAGCCGAGATAAATGAAGAGCGGCGTTTGGGTCGGACGTGCTTCTTGCCACGAGGTGCCGCCACGTGCCGGTGCCTTGCTGCATAGTCTGATAGCATTACTCAATTGCCGCAATAGCCCGGGCCGAAATCACAGCGAGAAAGAGCGATCGTGTGATCGTCATGCTTCCACAAAGTCACGACTCGTGCTGACGTAATTTCTTTCCCTAGTGTCACTTCTCGCTGTGTAGCTTCCAGCGCGCTCGTCGCGGAGAGAGGACAGAGGCAGCGCCCAAAGCGTATAGGACGGATTCCCTTAACATCACTGGTACATGAAGTATTCGTGACATTTTTGTGGAAATCAATTTCGGAGGCAATATAAACCTCGATAGTCGGGTCATTCGATGACTGCTTGGAGTTGTTCGGAACCCTTGAACTAACATGAATGACACAGAGTGTAAGCGAGTATGGGGCCTGCTGCAGGTGTTTCGCAATGCGTCCAATTTGAGTTGCAACGTGCTGACCATTATCAAAGCAGGACTAACTCTGCACAACGGCGCCGACATCAAAGACAAGCAGTAACGTAAGCATGGTTTCGTCTACTTCTATTTTCAAAACCACTTCTACCTTTGCCGGTGTCAACCGTCACCTTGTTGCACCTCTTATTGGTTCTCATTATGCACTCAGTAGTGGGGAAGTGATTACGTGCCCGAAAGTGCACCTGTAAATCAGCGTAACCTATCTTTAATTCTGACACATAGGCATGTGGACTTGAAAGTATCGCAATCCTTTGCGGCTGTATTTGCATGCGTTGCAGCACGTGACTGACTGAAAACTTTTTTCTTCAGGCGTGAAAAGAAGAAGCTGGCCTTGTTCCTCACCCCCAAACCTCCGACTCCGCCTCTCAAGAAGCGAGCCGGGAGGTAAGCATCAACTGCAGTAATACGGATCATGCACGGACACGTTAGAGGTTATAGCGCATATGGGTGGTCCCGTATGACGCAATCAATCAGTTCACTGTATGGTTGCTATTGCTATCGCGCTCACAAGTGTCCAACTGTCATTACCGGTGATAGACAAGTAAGGCAGTCGGACGATTGGCAAAGATCTATAAAGAGAATGTCACTATGCCATATCAGCTGCATTATTGCAGGCCTGCGTTAAGTTAGCGTTAATTGTCATATTGCGGGCCAAAATGACCCCGCATGCACAATGGTGTGCATGCGGGGCTCGAGAATGCCCCGCCACGGTGGTATAGTGGCTTAGGTACTCGGCTGCTGACCCGCACGTCGCGGGATCGAATCCCGGATGCGGCGGCTGCATTTCCGATGGAGGCGGAAATGTTGTAGGCCCGTGTACTCAGATTTGGGGGCACGTTAAAGAACCCCAGGTGGTAGAAATTTCCGGAGTCTTCCACTATGTCGTCTCTCATGATCATATGGTGGTTTTGGGACGTTAAACCTCACATATCAATGAATCAATCAATCAGCGGCGCTCGAGAATAATTTTTACCATCGGAATTCTTCAATGCACATATATGTCTGAGTGCACGGTCCTGCTTATAATTCAGTTGAACCGAAGTTCAGTTCCCGGCAGCTGATCAACTGCCGTGAATTGAGATTGAACCATCGCCCATAGGTGTGAATTGGATCGGTGTTAATTGTGATTGAAGCTTCACCCATTGGTTAATTGTGATTGAACCTTCGCCCAACACGGTAACCACTATTGTGGTCAGCGCGGTATAGCTCATAAGTGAGAGCTTATAAATAAGTGGTAAGTTATAAGCGAATACTGAGGGTGGCGCATCTCGTGTAGCTCGCGCAATAACTAATAACAATATTTATGTAAATGATACGTTGCTACGCAGAACCATGGTAATATTGTTTACCCACTGATTGGGGATATAGTCTGGCCATATTTTTCGTGTTCTGCTGAGCTGAGAGAAAGTGTTGATGACCAAATTGTAGGCGCCACTGAGAAATTTCAGCATAGAGCCATGTTTCTCGGTGTGCACTATTTATGATCTTTCCAAGCCCGATAGAACGCCCCCGAAAAACGAAAAAGCCGCTAATCGATGACATATATTGTTCTGCGCGGTAGTATACTCTATAGGCTTACGAGAACACCACCATTGTCAGGTGCTATCAGGAAACTAAACATAGTCTACAGACTTTTGCGTCTCTATATCAATCAATTTAGCCATCCGGTGTTAATAAGAGTGGCCAAACCCCCTGGCACTATAATTGTTCAAGGCGGGTGTGGCACACGACGCTTAACTTATGTTTCCCAGCTTGAAGATAATTGTTATGTAATCTTGAACGCTCAACATGAGCTTATATATCACAGCTTAGCTAACCCATGTGCTTCATGCTCTGACGGCACCTTTAGCCAGTGTATGGCGCTTCATTCAGCTGATCAGAATCGCTGGCTGGCGAACGAAAAAAAATGGACGTAAATTACTAATCCTTCTTCAAAACTCATGTGTCCTTTATGTTTCCCATGTAAGGGCCAACGTCTTATCTTGAACGGCTTTTCTTTTTCGTACATTGAGTATTCATTCGGAATGGCACAAGAGTGGTGACTAAAGCCCAAGTAAACGAGATGGTCGTTCATATAGGTTCTTTGCAAGTATACCATCATGAACACATTTTTTCCCCTTTCTATTAGGACTGTTAAGTATTCTTTAAATTAAGAGCTTTCCAACCAAGAAATTGGTAAATTTCTCAACTAATCTGCGTACGTAGCCCATCTATGCATCGTGTGTGCGTCACCCGTGAACTTGTAAATGTGCTAATCACACTCCATAAAGAAGCTTCGTAGAGATATTATAACAGGCACTCGCTTTTATCGTCGAGGACTTAATTCGCGAGCACCGCTCCCGTTCGCGATGTGGGATTTAACGGGTCATTAATTCACAAATGAAGTTGCCGCTTTTCGTCGATAGTTATCTCACTAACTAGCAGTCGAAAAAAATTTGGAGGGGATTATATGCGTACTTTTGAAACGGGGGATCACTTTCTTCCATCGCATATAACAGCGCATGCTGTAGTAATATCTGCAGCTTGCATCAAACGTTGATATATTTATATGAGGGGTTTAACGTCCCAAAACCACCACACAATTATGAGAGATGGAGGGTTCCGGGAATTTCGACCACCCGAGGTTCTTTAAGGTGCACCTAAATCTGAGTACACGGGCCCACAGCATAACGTCAAACGTTTGGAGACTATTTTTATAGAGCAACATTTATTGTTACAAAAGAAGGCTGTGTGTAAGCTTTTGCAAGTATATCAGTTGACTCGCAGTATTCATCTACATTTGCTCTCGCGAACGAAGCGTGGCCGTTTTTTTTTTAAATCATCGCACGGCTTCTCGCGTCATGGACTTTGCTTTTTGCACCTAGCTGAAGCCCCCTTGCACCGTTTGTGAAAGCGCAACTGTATACCTGTTTCTGCTTTTTTTAATCTCATTTTTCTATCGCAGCTCTGGTGTGCAGTTTATAATGACTCTGCTGAAACCCCATCCTGACACACTTCTTGGAATACTAAGTGTAAATAAGGAGCAGTGATGTCATCAGAAGTGACTATGTTTTTGGTCTTGGCACCTGAAGCCTATTCGAAGCTTCATAAGCAGTAATGGCATGGTGGAGCACGTCAGCGTGGTACAAATGTATTTGGTTGTGAAAAACAGCTGCGCGAAAGAGCCCTATGCAATCTTGATTGCAGCAGAGTAGTTCTCCAGCACCGTGCGCCCGTGCCCTAACCCCCCTCTCTCCCGCTCTCCTCTCTCATTCATTTATTGAGTTGTTTTGTGAGAACGCGAAGAAGATTCTGGGGAGTCCATTAACGTGCCATCCTCTGGGTCCTTTAGTTTCTATTGATCTTGTGATGCGATAAGCTTAGACATAGGGCATTCGGACAGGAGGGATGGCCTGGTGAAGAGAAAGCACACACGCGGGTATGGTGAATCAGAACGCGGTCTTTGTTTCTTTCTTTCTTTCTTTCTTTCTTTCTTTCTTTCTTTCTTTCTTTCTTTTCTTTCTTTCTTTCTTTCTTTCTTTTTCCTGACCTAGAACCAGCTCATCGCACTGTAGCATTCCCTCATTGGTCATAGTTGTAATAGCCCAAAAGGTACTGTTCTCTCGGTGCTGGTGGATTAGGTGTATGACCCTATATCATAAGACACGAGGTCATTCTTTCATACAAGGAATGCTTTTTTGCTGTGCATGTTGAGTATTTCATCTGATCGATCGTTAATGCTGTATCATAGCGAATACGATGCAACTCTCTTGTTCATGTGCTTGTAAACGCTGACTATATACGCGATCCCTTACAATGCGAACGATATTCTGAGGATGGGTCGGTTGGGTGCCTCTGACACTCCTCAGTCCTCGTTTGAATATAATATTAAGCACGCATGCTTTTTTTTTCTTTATCAGGCAACCTTTGAGACAAGGCAATGCGGTTCTGTCTCGAGCCGCTCAGTAAGTATCACAGTCTCTGTAACAATTGTCGCAGTTAAAACCTAACTAAGCACACCTTCGTTTAAACGATCGTTGTGTTAGTTGCAGCCTTTGGCAAAGCACCAAAACCCATGTAACGCTCCTTTGTTAAGCACTCCCCGTTATTACAGGTACCAAAAACTGCTATAGGAATTACATACTATTTGTCACTTATGCTGTATCATTCTGTTTAACCAATCAATATTTCAATTACGGCGTTAAACATATCTTGTATTGGGTCATAAGTTGCACGATGTGTAGCTGGGTGCGGCGGATTTCGCTGCGCCAAAGAGATGACAAGACTAAGGGTTTATTTCGCATTAAGCTACACACCAACCATGCGCGGCCGAACACTGTCAAGCAAGCAATTGACCTTCAGCTAAATTTTTCTTCTAGTAACAGTCTATCGTGAACGTTTACTACAATTTTCGTTGCTGCAACACGAAACGGAGTGCCTGTATAAATACTAGTAACACGTGATTCTGACCTTGCATGTCAATGCTCCTTGTCAACTTAAGTGTAATCGCTATTCATTCTTACTTAATGTGTTAATAACGAAACACTTGCTTTCGTTGGTATACAAACTTCATTTCATGATCTCTCTCTCTCTCTCACACACACAGATATATATATATATATATATATATATATATATATATATATATATATATATATATATATATATATATAAGGGAAAGAAGTGTATACCTAAGGGCTCATTTTCCGTGTTTTAACACAATATTAATGAGATCTAACAGACAGTAATGCCAAGGAATGTACAGGGGAAGTTATTAGAACCAATAGAATGTAAATAAGAAGAAAGAAAAGTGGATGAAAAAATAACCAGCCGTGAGCAGGTTATTTTTTCATGCACTTTTCTTTCTTCTTTCTTCTTATTTACATTCTATTGGTTCTAATAACTTCCCCTGTACATTCCTTGGCATTACTGTCTGTTAGATCTCATATATATATATATATATATATATATATATATATATATATATATATATATATATATATATATATATATATATATGTGTCTGTTAGATCTCATATATATATATATATATATATATATACCCACTCAGAAGGATCGCAGTGGCGGCAACGTTGTCTTCATTCTCTACCCGCGCTTCCCTTGTTTTTCCTGGTAGTGATACTTCTCTTCATTCCTTCGGTCTCAGACGAAGCCCTCTGGGCGAGTTATTCTTGCATCCTTCGTGTAAACGGCTTCAGGCGGGCAACACGCGTCACCTCTGTCTTGCATGAACATCGGCCACTAGTGGTGACACGTGCAATTTTATAGTTGACCTCGCTGAGACGATGAAGTATCATGAAAGAACCGGCGTAGCGTGCCAGTAGCTTTCGGCTCAAGCCAAGTCTGCGTATTGGGGTCCACACCCACACTAGATCACTGGGGGCATAGGTTACATGCCTATGTTGACTGTCGTAGCGAGTTTTGGAGGACTCTTGCGCTGCCAGTGTACGTAGGCAGGCAAGTCGACGTGTCTCTTCCGCACGACACAAAGTTTCCGCAATTGTTAAATCGTCATGGACGACAAAAGGAAAGATAGTGCCCAGCGTATGTTGAGGTGAGCGAGCGTAGAGCAGATAGAAAGGGCTGTAGCCTGTCGTTTCGTGTTTCGACGTGTTGAATGGCGTACGTCACGAATGGTAAAACTTCACCCCAGTTTTTGTGGTCAGAGGCGATGTACATTGACAACATGTTGATCAACGTTCGGTTTGTGCGCTCGGTGAGACCGTTATTTTGTGGATGATACGCAGTTGAGTGTCGGGACTTGGAAGCACTCAAATGAAGTAATGATTCGACAATATCAGCGGTAAATTGTCGTCCACGGTCACTTATTATCACGCGAGGAGGTCCGTGTCGGAGGATGACTGAATTCAACAGGAACTCCGAAACCTGGACTGCCATGCCGGAGCATAAGGCAGCCGTCTCGCAGTACCGCGTCAGGTAGTCGGCGCATACAATTATCTACCGGTTACCTTTTGAGGAGCGTGGAAATGGTCCCACCAGATCAATGCCGACCTTTTCAAAAGGGGAACCGGGAGGCTTTACAGGTTGCAGGTGACCAACTGGACCCGAGGAGGGCCGCTTGTGGCTCTGGCACTGCGTACAGCTGGCCACGTTGTTCTTAATTTTTTTGCTCATTTTCAGCCAATAGAACCGCTCTTTCGTGCGACTAAGTGTTCGTGCGGTGCCTAGATGGCCAGAAGTGGGGTCATCATGCGTGAGACGCAGAACAGACGTTTGGAGAGACGCAGGAACAACCAGCAGAAAGCGGGCGCCCGTCGTGGACAAGTTTCTCTGGTAAAGAAGACCATTTCGGACGCAAAATCGGCCTTCGCTTAATGAATTTCTCGCTCCAGGGAAGAGAGCTTTCAAGCTTGGGTCATTACGCTGCTCAGCGGCGAAAGTCACGGCATCGGGAAAGCCAGATGACAGAGAAACGATAAGGTGGTCAAAGTTATCGCCTTCACAATCTGTCGATGGTAGCGGCATTCTGGAGAGGCAATCCGCATCAGCGTGTAGACGGCCAGTCTTGTATGAAATGGTGAAGACATGTTCTTGCAAACGAATGGCCCATCGTGCGAGGCGGCCGGATGGGTCACGAAGGTTGACCAGCCAACACAGGGAATGGTGATCTGTGACGATAGTGAACGGGCGACCATAGATGCATGAGCGAAACCGTTGCACGGCAAAGACTACCGCTAGGCATTCCTGATCGGTCACTGTGTAGTTGCGCTCAGGCTTGCTTAAAGAACGACTTGCGTACGCCACAACGTGTTCCTTCTTGCCAGAACGCTGAACGAGAACGGCACCGATACCGATGCCACTTGCGTCTGTGTGAATTTCCGTGGGCGACGAAGGATTGAAGTGCCGAAGTATTGGCTGCGAAGTTAACAAACGCTTCAGCTTGTGAAAAGCGGCATCGCACTCGAAGGTCCACTGAAACTGGCTGTTCTTGCGTAGAAGGCTCGTCAGGGGGAGAACGACATCCGCAAACTTGGGTATGAACCGGCGGAAATGCGAGCAGAGCCCGATGAAGCTCCGCAGTTATTTCACAGATTTAGGACGCTCGAACGATTCAACGGCCGCTGTCTTTTGTGGGTCAGGTCTAATGCCATCTTTGTCGACGAGATGTCCTAACACCAATGTCTGTCGCTCGCCAAAGTGGCACTTTTTTTAATTCAATACAAGGCCAGCTTTTTCAATGCAGCTGAGCACGAGGTCTAGGCAAGTGTTGTGCTCCCAAAAACGTACGCCCGAAAATTACGGCATCATCAAGGTAACACATGCATATATTCCATTTTAAACCACGCACTGTAGAGTCCATAAATCTTTCGAATGTCGCAGGAGCATTACATAATCCGAATGGCATAACGTTGAACTCGTAAAGTCCGTCGGTCGTAACAAATGCAGTCTTTTCTTTGTCAGCTGCGTGCATCGGAATTCGCCAGTAACCTGATCTCAGGTCGACAGATGAAAAGTAGGACGCGCAATGCAGGCAGTCTAGAGCGTCATCGATGCGCGGCAGTGGATAGACGTCTTTCTTGGTAAAGAATTCAGTCGGCAGTAGTCAACGCAAAATCTCCACGTACCATCTTTCTTCCGCACTAGGATGACGGGAGCAGCCCATGAATTCCTGTATTATTCCCTTTTCCAGCATCTCTTGGACTTGCTCGTTGATGATCTTGCGCTCCGATGGTGCCACTCGGTAAGGTTTCTGCCTAATGGGATGCGCCGATTCAGTGTGGATCTGATGACGTATCCGGGACGCTGGGATTAAGGGCCTTTGGCTGTATTTAGAAAAATTGAACACTTTCGAGTGCTTAGACAGAACGTCGAGCAGTGTATGTGTGACGTTCGCTTTGGTCAAGTGACTTGCTGACCATTTGTAGCAATTGGGTATATTCTGAACCTTCTAAGCCTAGATGTTCATTTGGCTTGTAGCATCAACAAGCGCAAACAGCGTCGTACATGAATCGGGTCTAAATACTGCAAGTTTCATGCCGCCTGGCAGAATTGCAGGCTCCATGGAACTGTTCATTGTCCACACACCTGCCCGTCCATCAATGGCTGACACTATACAATGGGGAATGAGAATGTTCTTTTTCAGGCATGCTGAGGGAATCGGTTCGAGCGTGGCGTCAAACGTGCCACAGTTGTTACTGGAACATGTCACGGGAACACACACAGCAGAAAATGCAGGAACGACTGTATCCACGGAGACGAAAAAGATGCATTCCTCCGGACAGGAATTTTCCAAGAGCGCCGTTGAGAAAGTACCGTGTATAGAAAGATGCCCACTTCTGCAGTCTACAGTTGCCCCACACTCACACAAGAAGTCAATACCCAAGACAACGTCATGTGTAGACCGTGGAATAACCGCAAACTCTGTGCAAGACACCTTGCCACACAGCGAGACGTCCACAGTACAATATCCCACCGGACACAACACGTCCCCACTTACACCACGAAATGTCACCCCACAGTTCAGGCAAAACATCACTTTTGGTTCTAGCAGGTTCTTAAAATTTACACTCATCACCGAGACTGTCGCGCCCGTATCCACAAGTGCCATAGTAGCCACTCCATCGACAACTACACGAACTTTCTTCTTCAACATAAACGCTGACGGGGGTATATCTGTAAATAGCACCTGTGATGTTGCGGCTTCACCCCCACTGGCCGCACCGACTAGTTTTCCGGCGGCGGTGTGCGTGCGCGTCGCCGTGGCGACGGCGATCGTGGAGCACGGGGAACTGGTGGTGACGTCAAACTTCGATCAGAGGCCGGCGAAGGGTAGCATGACCCGGTAGGTGCGCGTGGTTTCCGTGACGTGGAGTGCGGATGGTCGAAATGTTGGTGATACATGGGCCAAGACTGTCGCTGATATGGGCGGTGGTCACAAAAACGTGCGATATGACCCGGGACGCCACAGTTGTAGCATACCGGAATTGGTCGAGGGGCACGTGGCTGCTCAGAGTAATGACTCCTCTCGGAAGGCATGGGATAGTGGTGCCGCCCTTCAGAGGCACTGTAGGCAGGCGATGTTGGGTAAACAGGCGGGCGAAAACTTCGTTCGTAGTTGGGAGTTGGATGACGGGGGAATCCAGCCTGCCGTGTGCCTTGATATTCATAAGCGTCTGCTGCGTTGATCGATGGTTGCCATGGTGGAAGAGAAACAGGAGTCCGCACACGTTCTGGTTCGTTTACGTACACATCCTGAAAATCGCTGGGGCGATGATAGGTTTGCTCACATTGAAGCAGCTCTTCTCTGACAATCTACCGTATGGTCAAAGCAAGGTCGTTAGGCGACACTGCACTGTTTCAACACTAGCCACAGTGGGGACGTTGGACAGGCGGCCGAATTTCGGAGAAATTTGTCGCATCTTGAGGGATTCAAAGGTACGACAATGCTTCATCACGTCGGACACGGAGTTCAAGCAGTCTTTCCCAATTAAGAAATTGTACACGTCTTCGGCTATACCATTGAGAACGTGTCCAACCTTGTCTTCTTCAGACATCCTCCCATTCACGATCTTGCACAGCTTCAATATTTCTTCAATGTATGTCGTACATGTTTCTCCTGGAAGCTGTGCTCTCTGAGACAATGTCTGCTCCACGCGTTTCTTCTTTGCATCCGAATCACCGAAACACTTCTGCACTTCTTCAACAAAACGTTCCCAAGTAGTGAACATGTCCTCGTGGTTCTCGTACCACATGAGGGCGGTGTCAGAAAACGAGAATACGACATGATTGAGCTGTTCGTTCGAGTCCCAGCCATTGCGTCTGGTCACCCGCTTGTAGTTCTTGAGCCACACGTCGACGTCTTCTCCTGAGGTTCCGCCAAAGTTTGTCGGCACTCTGTAGTACGGCGCGGAACCCATCGGAGTTGGCCTCGAAGCGTTGGATGGCTGCTCTTGGGCCATTACGATCAGCGAAGGTTAAGTCCGGCGAGGCGGCGGCTACAACGAAGTCCTGGTAGTGAAGCTTCCGTCTTTGGGTTCGTCCTACCCAGCACCTTCCACCAAATTGTTACACAAGGCAAGGTAAATTAATGGGGGTTTTTAATGGGCCCTGAGTCCGCGATCACCGTATAATGATGATGATCTCCACCGTCATGGCTCGTACCCACTCAGAGAGATCGCAGTGGAGGCAACGTTGTCTTCATTCTCTACCCGCACTTCCCTTGTTTTTCCTGGTAGTGATACTTCTTATCAATATATATATATATATATATATATATATATATATATATATATATATATATATATATATATATATATATATATATATATATAAGAAACAGCCCTGGACAAAGCACGGAGAAAGAATGAAGAATGACAGACAGGGTCGCTCAGATAACAACCCTGGGTTGTTAGTACAGAACTCTCGTCTTTCATTTTTTATCCGTTCTGTGTCTAGGGCTGTTTGTTTCTGCACTAAATGTAGTGTTGGTTCAGATATTTTGCATACATACATTTTGCATCCTTACTTATGTCAGTAAAACCCGCGTTTTTCTGATTCCGTTTGATTTGAAGCTTCTCTTGACATTTTCAGGCAAGAATACGGTCAAGATTCAGACTCGTCCTCAGAAAGGTAGGTTTGCTTTCGTTGTAGCCAATATTTTAATGTTTGTCTGCTTTGGCAATACTTTGACGTGGATCATTTTCCATATTCATCTATTTTTTTAAAGCTCGTCCGGGAGCAGCGACACGAGCTCAAGGTGAGTCTATTTCAAACTATCTTTTGCAGCGAAAGCGAGAAATGCGAAGGCAGGAGCATGGCTCCAAATTGTGTGTTCGCAAATAACTGGATCGCGTAGCATGTAGCGCAGTCGTGGCTTCGGCTGCACATCGTGCCTAACTGGGGCATATACGCATAGATTGATTTGATTGATATCTGGGGTTTAACGTCCCAAAACCACCATATGATTATGAGAGATGCCTTAGTGGTGGGCTCCGGAAATTTTGACCACCTGTGGTTCTTTAACGTGCACCCAAATCTGAGCACACGGGCCTTGAACATTTACGCCTCCATCGGAAATGCAGCCGCCGCAGCCGAGATTCGATCCCGCGACCTGCGGGTCAGCAGCCGAGTACCTTAGCCACTAGACCACCGCGGCGGGGCCATACGCAGATATATATTTCGGGTGGTGGACCGCACCTTGATCTGAAGTGGGGGCCGGACAGGCAGAGAAGGAGTGTCATTTTGTGGTATGTATGCCACGGCAAAAAAAAAAGGTGGGGGGGGGGAGGAATGGCATGGGCCCGGTGCGAAACACCCTGGCTTTGCCTCGGCTGTAGAATAGCACATTAATAGCACACTTTACTTACGAACTTCGGAAGCGGGATGTTTAAATATTCCCTCTTTCAGCAAAGCTCGTTCAAGCTCTATTTTTTTAATTTTCGCTAATAAAACGAAATACTTCCCGTAGTCCCATAGTTCATGCTATTGTTCTCCATTGTCCCTTCAAGATAACTTGTATCTTTGTTCCTCAGTGTATTTTGGGTATTTGGTGAAACTTCTTAATGTTGCCGCATGAGAAACACCTATACACTCCGCGCCAAATCATGTTTTAACAAAAAATCTCGTCTAGCATATATTGAGGCAGCTATTTTGAAAAAAAGAAGGCGGGGGGGGGGGATTCAATCAATCCTACGTGCATAAACGTACTGTATTAACTTCATTGTTTTGTTTTTCGTTCTTTCTGTTTTGCAGTGGTTCCAGTTCTGACGTAAGGTGAGAGATGTGACGCTTCGTTCCTCGCGTTGCGTACTAGCGACCGTTAAACCCTAATCACATGTACCCGTTGCGGCGCGTCAGCACTTGGCTTTTTGGCGGGGCGCTCTCTCCCTAGAGAGAGAGAGAGGGCACGCAACTTCACTTAGTCATAGATTTACTGTATATGCTACCTTTAGGTAGCAGAGTTGCACTACTGTTTTTCCGGCACCACTCGCTGGGCCTTTGACGATGTCAGCAACGCTATTGGTCGAGTGTAACCACGTGGTCATAGGCGGTTCATTTGCCCTGCGGAGAAGCCAACACTGCCCAGATGATGCCGGCAATGCCGATGCTTCGCATATTTCGGGCAGCTCAGGCGCGGTTCACATAGGCGGCTGCTGTTATTCTCGCCGCGATTCTTCGGTACTATATCCGTACTGCAGCCATGTTGCCTGTTGGTTTCGAGAAATGTGGTAGGAAGTGCATTCTGTGTTTAATTATCCTACGTACAGCCATGTCATTAGACGTGGCTGCAGCGGCTGTCGCTATCTAAACATTAGTCTTCAGAGAAAGGAATAAACGCTTGATTTCTTTTTGTCTATCTCCGGCACTGCAACACTTGCTCTGTTTTTATTGAGCACACATGCAGTGAATACGTTATACATGAAAAGTTGGTCCGCGTGTGTCAGCTGCATACGTGCGAATTGTTCTGACGGGTGAACTTATAGGGAATATATAGGGAATTTATCCCTATATTTTAGCGTGACGCTAAAAATATAGGGATAAATTAAGCAATAGTATTATTTGAATCGGCAAAGTGTTGCAGCTATCACGTGAATTTAATGCAGCTATCAAACCTTAAGCGAAACGAATGTTGGGCGCGAAAGGAATATTCGATGCGACAGGGCTGTTGAACAACTACTCACTTCAGCTGTCGTGAGCTGCGATTGTAATACAAGTGTAACACGGGTGCCGCATGGCCACTATCAATCGCTATCAAGACTATAAAACTACAGCTGGCTTCCTCACACAGTTATTGGGGAACTCCGGTGCATTTTCGACCATATTGAGATAATGCTGTTTTCAAATAGTATTGGCAGTCCTTCAAAAGCTAGGGTGGTTCAGTTTGCCCAGGCACTAGTCAATAAATTTAATTTAGCAATAAACGATGTATTAAAACAGAAACAGAGAGCTGTTCTATCATCGATGGTTTGTATCGGATGACATCACGAGAATCCATCACCCATGACGTCACTAGATCCGCTACACCCCGCCGCGGCTGGCCAGGGTGTAAACACAGCTCACGTGCTCCGTGTGACGCGCGAAAATCAAGCTAGTGGTATCATCCGACGCAGAATCAAGCTGTGCCAGCTCGTCTGAACTTACCAGTGAGAAGGTCAGCGATGATTGCAGCTACTATCTGAGCGCAGAAATATCGCTTTTTGATTTCGACCCACCGGCGCGTGAAGTATCTGACATGACCCGAATCGATTTCCTCGTTGCTAAATAAAGTAAGACCCGACGTCAACGACGACTAACAGCCAGTATGCAGCTTACAAAACTGGACTGTCTATGCTCTGTTAATGTTGGCGAAAGAGGAAGCAGGTCGTTCGCTGACGGCATCCCACCGCTGCCACCAGTTGTTAGGGATTGGGGTCTACCCGGTCTCTTGTAGTAGCGTGGTGTAACCGGGTGGAGGAAACGAACGCTGACAAGAGGATACGGAAAACAAACAGGTTTATGTCATTATTTACACATATTTACAGAAAAGAAGGGATTAGTGGTTTCACAAACCACGAGCGTGGTGGTTGAACGTTACATAGTTCAGAGCGACGTCCAGCACTCTGCCGCGTCGTTTTATGCCCTGTCGGGCTCCTCCTCTTCGAGTCGAACACCAATCACGCACACACAGTTGAGGGGGGGGGGGGGGGGCGAGCATGCACGGTCCACGTGAACACTGCACTGTGGTGGCGCCAGCAGGGCTCTTTCTCGTCGTGTGTGTGCCTTTAGTCGAGAGCTCCCACGATCCTTGCCGCATACTTCAAAGGGTCCGCCGATTTTGTTCGCTCAATTAGCGGGGTGATTTGTGGTGGCAGTTGGTCTCCTCCAGGAAGGTGCTGTCTTTGTTGGCCTCTCTCTAATGGTTAACGGCGTCTTGGCGACACGACGTCTCGTCCTCCGGCTAGCACGTACAATGCCTGACGAGCATAGGCAGTCGGCCGGTCGGCTTGGTGATTGGGGATCAAAAGGGAGCGCCGCTCCTCTGTCAGCTCCGGCGCCGGCCACGCCAGCCCTCCTGTTGCCCGATGAGTCGCCGAGTCCATTAGTCACCGCTTTCAAATCCTTGACAGCGTCTGGCAGACTGGGCGCCGAAGGGATTGAGAGACGAATCTCCAGGCCAAACCTAACAGCTCGCGCTGTCGTCGCCTCGTAGAAGAAAGCGCGCGCTGCATCTGCGTGCTGATAAAGGCGCGGTTTTTGGAGAAGAGGAGGCCCTTACGTCACATACAGAGGGTGGTCCGCGTTTACAAGTGTGGTGCTAGAATCAGCTACCAATCTGAAGATTTCTTTTCTTTAAACTAAATGACTTATAGTTGCATAATTTGGCACATAACTCCGCGGTATCGTCAAGAACGCATGTTCAAAGTGACGAAAAGATTTCATCTCTAACTCTGTCGATCGCGATAAAAAGTTTTAAAGTAACTCCATATTTCTAAATGGCAAAACAACGGAAAGGAAGAAGCTAATGTGTGACCAACTATCATATACATCTCACTGGTTCAACGAGCCGGCGCACTTTATTTCATTATTACTGCAATAGAAATTATATAGACAATCTCGGCTGGGTTGTGCTGTCGGCGTCACTCACCGTATATGAATACGTATCTATATGAAAAATTCAAAATAGAGAAAATCCAGAAAAAGGCTCTGGCGTGCGGTATCGAACTTGGGTCGTCTGAATCGTGAGTGTGAGGGGTTAACCACTGAGCCACCGAAAAAACCATTCTTAAACGTTTAAACGGCAAGCTATCTATATCTACCACTTAGCTCTGCTGGCGAGCATCTCGGGGGAAGGGGGGAGGGTGAACTATCGTGTTTTCAGCATTACCAGCAAGATGGTGCAATGAACGCGCCTAGCAACATCGTCACGACGTGGTGGCCGCGCTGTCATCTCTCACGCGCACTTTGCTCCGCAAAGAACAGGGGGTCGACGCCCACTCGCGCGCCCTTATCTCGTGGTAGGGAGGATGGTACGTCTAGGCTGGCGTTCGGCTTTTACCGGAACGATTCTGTTTTAGTTACCGGGCGCACAAAGGTCACTGCAACCGTTGCACAGTCTACGTTTGCAAAAGAAGCTAGCTTTTAAGACACACCGAAGTAATAACTGAGACGCTTATTCGTGCTCGTTTGTACCTGAAAGTACATTTCGTTCGTCATTTGTGCGTGAAAAACGTGGGGCACGTTTCCATCTGCTAGCGATCCTGCACGTGACCTTCCAATTTTTACCATCGCGTTCATTGCTATACGCCTTTGCGGCAAATCTGTGACTTTTAGATGCGGAAGCATCTTATACTCGCGCCTTGTAGTGCGCCGTCCGCGCCGTCCGCACCGCCTTAGTTGAGCTAATTCATTACGTCTGATACAATAATCACTCGTTCTCTGCTACTGCAATATTCACGCGTTCATCAAGTATAAGGTTATTTGTTGCACTTCAAAAGCATACATGTGTCCGAGTTAAAACGGTCAAAGCTTCACATTAAATGCACTAGGAAGGTAAAGTATTGGTACGGAAACCAGTAACACAAACATGAGCTTGTATGGTAAAGTTAGCTATTTGAAACCTACGCGAGCGTCGGTGCACACTGAACCATGCCTGTGTATTCAGGCATGTGTCGGTGCACACTGAACCATGCCTGTGTATTCAGGCATGTGGGACGGCTTTAAGCTCTCCCCTAGTAGAGTACCCTGTGCTCTAAATCGTTACCCCCTTTTTCTAACCCCCCCCTGTCTAACTCTGTTACCAGCCACTAAACTGTTTTAGCGGGACGGCTCAGTGCTCTCCCATAGTTGAGTACGAAGTACTCAAAATCGTTCAACATATTAGATGCGGAAGCATCTTATACTCGCGCCTTGTAGTGCGCCGTCCACGCCGTCCGCACCGCTTCTCGAACATTCGACAGCTGACGCGCGCGCATGCGCCGTCGCCCACCATCTGTGCCGCGCGCGCTTCTCCTTCGAGAACATTCGACAGCTGACAGCGCATGCGCCGTCGCGCCGTCGCCATCTGTGCCGCGCGCGCGCTTCTCCTTCGAGAACATTCGACAGCTGACAGCGCATGCACCGTCGCGCTGTATATATACTCAAGGTCGGCGCTCGCTCGCTCAGTTGCCGCTCGTCCGTTGGTTCGTCGCAATAAATAAAACACCGCCCATTCGCATACGTGCCGTACGTGTTCACTCATTTAACACCCCATTTCACAACCACGTTAACCAATTTAGCCATCGACCCAAGTAAGTCGCAATTTAACACCCGTTAACCAATTACATGCTTCCGCATCCTCCTCAGTGTTCCCCCGAGGGAAGCTGCGGGCAATTTTTTTTTACGTACCAAGAACGTACGCATAAAATAGTGGCTTGTATAGGCGTGATCGGATGAACTCAGTTTTCCTCGTACCTTCTTTGAAAATAGAAAAATAAAGCAAAAAGAAACAACGCTGATTCTCTTAAGCGTGAGCGCTGCTCCTATGCGGGTGGTGAGTGGTTTTCCCGCCAGAGAATTGAACCCAAGATGGCTTACCTTGGCGCAAATCTGCTACCTAACGCTAGCAATATAGTAACTCTACGTAGCCACCCGCCCTCTCACTCCATGGCAAGAGAGCCCGGCGCCAAGCCAAAAAGCCACGCACCGACGCGCTGCAACGCGTACATGTGGTCAGGCATCTAAGCGCTAAACACACGTATACGCGTTGCAGCGTGCGAGAGTTCTCCAACGCGTACCTCCGACAGTCTGCGCATGCGCAGCCTTTCCCTATGGAGAGAGGAAGGGCCCACAGCTTGGTGCATACCCGCACCGCCGAGTCTACAAGCCATGCGCTGACACGCATGTTGTTAAGCGTACTTATGGTTAGGGCTGAAGTGTGCTGCTAGTTTGTTACACGCGCTGCGCAGTGTTCAATGTAATCGCGAATCGAAGCAGCGTCCATAGTACAGGAACAAAAAGAGCGCAGAGACAGAAATGCGAGCTAGCTGTCGCGTCATGAGCGCACTTTTTGACTAGCTCAACGGGATTATTCCAAGTGCTTCTAGGGTGCTCTTGGGTTTCCTTTTTGCTGAAGTATCGACGCTGATGCGAATACGTTTGAGAGATCCGTTTTAGAGGTGCACATGAGGTTCTTTTTTTTCCTAACTGAAGTGAATGACTCACGGGAAGCTTTATTATGTACAACTATCAAGTCCAATGCAGCGTAGGCATTGCGCGAAAGTACGCGCAGTAATTGGTAACGGAATCAACACTCGAAGAAATCGTTTTTTCAACCCCCCCCCCCTTCGTTAGACCTGACATGCCGTGTATACATATGAATCTCTTTTAGTAATGATTGATTGATTGATATGCGGAATTTAACGTCTCAAAACCACCATATGATTAGGAGACACGTGGAGGACTCCGGAAGTTTGGACCACCTGGGGTTCTTTAATGTGCATCCAAATCCGAGCAAATGGGCCTACAACATTTCCACCTCCATCGGAAATGCAGCTGCCACAGCCGGGATTCGATCCCGCGACCTGCGGGTCAGCAGCCGAGTACCATAGCCACTATCTCTTTTTCACCCATTACCTATTCACCTATTAAAAGATAAAATCTCTTTGAATAGGAGAACTGTGTTGTGAGATCATGGTATTCTCGTCGGAGACTCGTGAGACGTCCGAGAGAGAATCTTACGTGACAAGCCAGTGCTCGCTGCCAACAGTATTTCACGTATACCCTCTTTTTTTTCTCTTGAAGGGAAATAGAAGACAGATTTAAGTGGCATATGATCGCACATATGAGCATTGTGACACCTTGAATATGTGAGACATAACGCGTGGGGTCTGCCTTCTTTTCTTTGTCTTGGTTCATCAAGTTTCGTTGTGCTAAGCGTTGCTCTCAGCCTTCTAATGCAGAAACTGGGATCTGAACACTCGCGTTAACGTTCTCTGTTGTGAATGTGTGCGACGCATGTTTGTGCCTGTGTACTGTTTTGCGAGCGGGAATGCTCGTCTTCATAAGAACCTCCCAACTGTGACCTAGCGAAGCTCCAGCCCCGTCTCAGTCACCGGAGTCCAGCCCCGAAGCCCGCGGACCGTCAATGCCTCAGCACCTAAAGTCCAGCCTAAGGCCGCACGAAAGGTGAGCGCCATTACAATGTCGAGATGTACATACCATGCACTCAACCCCCACGTGAACATTTAAATTATGATTAGGCGGTCATGTCCCCGAAGTAGCGAAAGACACTCACGCACGCACAAACACACACACACACACACACACACATCCGGCACGTAGGCGGCGAAGCTGTGAATTAAAGTGGCATCTAAGCACAGACAAAAGTGTAGTCTTGTAGTCATTACAGTGCCTATATACGTGGGCAGCAAATATGTACTCGCTTTTTTTTCACGATAATGTGTCATAAATGTGAAAGCCTTTGCGGCCTTCAGCTAACTGGGTGCGTGAACGTACGAGTCTCTTCAAATGTGTCTGTAGTTTGTGTTCCCGTCTCACCACCTTGTTCGCACGTTCACAAGCGGCTGACATCTCTCAATATACTCGTAAATGTGACACGTTACTGTATATAAATATGTGCCTTGATTATTGGCTTTGATATTCGAGTATGGGTGTCAAGGCTCATTTCCCATTAAAGTTCCCTCTCGGACTGCTTCGTATGGCATGTCTGATGATGTACCTTTCCTTGTCTCAAAAATATTAGGCGAGCCTTATTCGTGACTCGGAACAATAAATGATTTTTAAGTCTCTTCTAATACCCAGTGCCCGCTGCAACGCTAAAAAATACTTACTGAAAAATAACAAATGTGTGAAAGGATTGTGCGCTAATTGCACACCTGAAAAGATCTTTTTTTTTTCATTTCTTTTTGTGACACAGTCAGGAGATTGTGTACGTACTTTCGAATCCAGGCCAGCAGGAGTCAGCTTCGAAAAGGATAGTGAAGAACTCAAACGTAGAAAAAAGCAAAACGTAAGTACGAAGTTAAGCGCACCTCATCTTCGTAACTGTCCAGGTACTTCGGCATTTGTCCCTCATCATCTCGTGCCACACACACAAAAAAAATAACAAAGCTGATGAATGCTTCCCGATTCGACCGCACGCGCACATCCACAAATCTGCGCCGGCGGTGTAACGTTGAAATGTCGACTTCAGTGTTTATTTCAATGTATTTTTATGCTCAAACGAACAATTTTCCTGAAGCAATGCTAGGGATAAAATAACGTAATGATGACATTTGGGAAACCTTGCGTTTATTTATAGCTTGATTGCTTTAAGTGACGATGCCACTAGGCTAATTCCATTTTCCGTTGTAGTTCATTTTCAAGTTATCGAAAGATAGAAACAATCTAAAGTTACGAACTAAAAAACATACCATGCACTACTCACAAAGGGATAAGAGACAGCTTGTCGCTGTAGACGTGCATCGTCGTCTTACTAGTTTTATTTTTACAGCTAATAAAACCAACTAAGGGGTATGACTTTCACTTAGCAGTGAAATAAATTTAAGTGGACGAGAAATTGCTCCCAGATCTTTTGGTAGCATCCGAACCCGCAACCTCTGAATTACGTGCCCGAGGCACTTATGTAGGACACACTAGGGGGGTGGGGGTGCTCTCCGGTCTACTTTTCTCAAGGGTAATTGTGCACGTTATACTTGAAAGTGCCAGCGCCACCCGTAACCCAGACTGTGAGTGTCCTATATACTCGGCGTCTCGTATTATCCCAAGTCCGCGGTTTCATCCCTCAGTTAGGTCTAATTTAATTACTTCGCACGTGTGGCCGCTCGACGTCTCGACGTACTTCGTGTTTCTGCAGACAGACAGCGTCACGCTTCGTCCTCGAGCAAGCGTTATGGTCGACGTCGCATGCTGTAATCTGGGTGATTGCGAAGTGGTGGCTGAAACTAACTTAGAGTTCCTATCTGAAACAAAACATTTGTGTAGCCAGAAGTGTCATACAGCTTCGTGGTGTCGTACAGCTTCGATCGCAGTTGCTTGTTACCAACTTTAGCAACGAGCATCGAAACGTCACCACTTCGATCACTTTTGCCCACGAAGTTGCTTAGGTGAGAAACTGTTTCACGTCGGAAGCAGTAGACACCGCAGACACGTCAATGAGTAATATCGACATCGATCATCATCTGTCCACCGATAACCATGACGGCGTTGCGAGCGCTCTTGTTCGAGTTCAAGTCTCTGCTTCGCAAGGTCCTCAAAGATTCGCCAGACATCTATCATGTGGCACAGAATCACCACGTACGAGGAGGCTCTTGGCCTCAACCCACCACGTGCATGTGGCAATAATTACTAAGAGTCGTTTTTCGTCATTTCGAAACCACTAAGGATTCTTCGCGTGAAGGACTTAAATTCTTCTATTTGACAGAACCGCATAACTCCGCAACTTACAATGTTTACTAAACTTAACTTTCCTAGTTACTGCCCAAGCTGATGTCATTGGTCATCTCAAGGTACCTGAGGCTACATACAGAAGTGATTCTGATGGCATCGAACAAAAATCGTGTTTCTCCGATTTTCGAGTGTTTAAAATACGTTACTTGAAACATCTGGTTACTTCAAACACGCACAAATACAAAGCACGAGCTTACAACACCCCCCCCCCCCGAAAAAAAAACAAATTCTGACTACACAATTGCAACCTTTTATCATAAAAAGTTTTAAGTGGAGCGTATTCCTCGGTTTCGAAAGCATGCATGAGCATTGCTGACAAGACGGCAGAACACTATTCCAAAGCATTTCGCTGGGTCTTTTTTTTTTCTTCTTGAAGTGCTTGTAATGTTTCTATCATCAGTGTATAACAACTCTATCAAAATCGAGTATTTTAAAGATATATCAAAGGTACTTTCATTCATCACTTAAAGTTCTCTCTCTCTTTCCCACTCTTTTCTTTTCATGCAGGAAAAAAAAGAGACAACCATGCCAGGTCCACGGCACTCAGTAAGTGTGCCCGATGATAGCTATTTTTGAAGTAAAACTGTATTTTGAAATTTCAACTTGCAATTTGATTAAGTACATTGATTAAGAATGGAAGTTTTATCTCAACAAACATAGTTCTTGTTTTCACAACAAAACAGTTAGAACAGAACAGAAACATAGTTGTCGAAGTAGCGGTGTTTTAAAAACCAAGCAACCCAGCAAAAAAAAGTGTTTACATTCCCACATCCGTGTAATGAAACAAGCAGCGTAATAAAACAATAGAAAGCGCGTGGCTTTTTAATAACCGCTCGTGTATTCAGACTGATGTATAAGTTAACGTTTTCTTTTATTGCGATAACAATTATATGGACACTTTCGGTTGGATTTTGCCGCCGGCATCGCGGCGACGGTGTCGCGGTAACTCACCGCATATTGTAAGGTGTAGGAAGTTGATGATAGCATGTCACCACTGCCACCAGTTGTTAAGGGCTCGAGGAGGTCGATGGTATGTACGGCGGGTATCTCTTTACGGTAGCAGGCTCCCCACCATCGTCCGCATAGCCGATCTTCGCCAGTGAGGAGACGCGTTCGTAAGGGAAATAGAACGAAGGTTTATTTACAATATTGAAGAAAGATAGAAACTGTACAGGGATCCTGAAGATCCCGCAATATGTACAACAGAGATTCAGTTCATGATTCCGCTCACGATTCAGCTCGGGATTTCACTCATGATTCAGCCCTATTTACAAAATGTTTTCGGCTTTTATAGCCCGCCGTCTCCTTACACGGAGGTCCGAAGGAGGCGATCACCACTCTTGCAACAAAGCAGGGGACGAAGTCTATGTAGTTTACCCATCAGAAAGGATGCAGATATTGTACCACTCGGCTGGGCGAAATGGTCCAATAGTAACAGGAACGCAGCACACAAAGACGCACTCGGCCCACGCCTTGAAGGCACCGCAGGGCGAGGAGGTACAGTCCGGAGAGGGAAAGTTGAGCTCCTCCGGGGAGATGGCCGCTAACCCGAACGTCAGCAGCGGTCCATGCTGCTTTCAGCTTCAGGCAGTCCAAACGCTGGATCCCGGTGAACGGCTTCTTCGACGCGTTCCCACGCTTCCGGGCTGTCGGTGCGTTGAGATGGCCTCGCGTAGATGACAAAGGCCAAGTCAGGAGGTCGACTTAATAAGACCCGCCACAGTGGCGCCGTTCCCCCCGCTATTCGAATCCGTTCAACAAAAGGCTTGCCTCGCGAAGCTTCCGTTGAGACCCGACTGCTTCCTGGAGCATCTACAGGACAGCATCTTGCAGGCTGGGCGCCGATGGGGTTGAAAGCCTCCCTAGTAGACCAGCTTACGCGCAATGGCGTCTGTCCAGACGAATTGCCGGGCCAAACGCAAATATATATATATATATATATATATATATATATAGAGAGAGAGAGAGAGAGAGAGACGGGCATCTCGGGGGGAACTATCCTGTTTTCAGCATTTTCAGCATTACCGGCAAGATGGTGCAATGAGCGCGCGTCGCCACGTCGAAACGACGGGGCGACGTGTGCTCTCATCTCACACGCGTATTTTGCCCATTGAAGAGGACGGGGTGTGGACGCTCGCACGCACGCCCTTATTTCGTGGTGGGGAGCATCATGCGTCTTGGCTGGGCGCACAAAGGTTACTTCAATCGTTGCACAGTCTTAGTTTGTGAAAAGGGAGAACGTTTCAGACACAGCGAAGTTACAACTAAAACGCTTATTCGCGTTCATCTGTACCTGTGAGTACGTTTCGTGCGTCATTTGTGCGTGAGAAACGCGGGGCACAATTCGATCTGCTTGGCATTCTGCGCGTGACCTTCCAATTTGTTGCTATAGCTTTCATTGCTTTCACTTTGTGACAAAGCTGTGGCTTTTTTTTTCAAAAGGTTTGGTGTATAGTAGTCAAATGACTAGTAGGGTGAAGGATTCTGTCAAATATTCACAACCACTGAAAGGCGCCCTGCAACACTTTTGGAGCATGGTCTAAAGCACTCCCAGTCAGTAGTAAAGGCTCCTGAGAACACGCAAGGCAAGGATTTTAGCGCAGCACGGGCTCTGTAATTTACAACGGATTACCAAAACGAGCTATAAATTGTTCCTTCTACCTTCTACAAAAGATGCCGTGTACTGAAATCACTGCGCCATGTACCCGAAATTCCACGGCTGTTGGCTGATTTCAGCTTCGGGAACCACGTAGGTACCATAGCCACCGAGAAATGCCGCCACATGCGGGCGTGCTCGCACGATCACGCCGTAAGCAAGTGGCGCACTCCACAAAAAAAAAAGTGCCCAAGGTCATAACGCACGCTGCCGTGTAAACACATGTTATTGGAGGCCCGTGTTATCCCTTTTCCTGCGCAACTTTTAGCGCGCTCAGCAGCACAAAAGGCCAGATAAAGCGCTTGAAACGCACGACGAATCCTTGTAACTCCGCTCGTCCTTGACTGATTTCAAAAATTTAGGTAATAAGCTTTATTAATGAAACCATTAAAAGATTACCTTGAAAGTGTTGCAAGGCCCCTTTAAGCAACCCTATATGTATTTCGCTTCTACCGATGTACCTCATCAAGTTTATTAATTATTAATGTATGCATAGTGCCTTTTTTGTGTGTACACGGCTAACAATATTATTCGAAAATCTTCTCTTTCAGGCGACGGCCGTCGCATCACCGCAAAACGTAAACATCTTTGTCATCATTACATAGGTTAAAATATGCCATATGTCGCACACGGTGAAGTTCTAGAAAAACAGGAGGAACTTTCAGTTAACCTGTAAGGGCTAATTCTATGGGAAAGCTCTTCTCGGTGTGAGGTCCGTATGTTCAGATTTAGATGCACGTTGAAGAACACCAGGGGGTCGAAATTTCCGGAGCCCTCCACTACACCATTTATAATAATCATACGGTGGTTTGGGGATGTCAAAACCCGCCCCGCCGTGGTGGTCTAGTGGCTAAGGTACTCGGCTGCTGACCCGCAGGTTGCGGGTTCGAATCCCGGCTGCGGCGGCTGCATTTCGGGTGGAGGCGGAAATGTGCTCAGATTTGCGTGCACGTCAAAGAACCCCAGGTGGTCGAAATTTCCGGAGCCCTCCACTACGGCGTCTCTCATAATCATAAGGTGGTTTTGGGACGTTAAACCCCACATATCAATCAATAGGGATGTTAAAACCCAACAATTACTATTATTGTTACTCAAAATCTTGCTTGATCTAGCTCATTCTTGCCGCATATCGAGTTCACAATGGTGTCTTTACGGCGATAAAAGTACTGAATAAATAAAGAAATAATTAAATAAACGCGCCATTTCAATCGGCTGATGTATAGCCTCGTAACTAAACTACCGCTAGAGGTACGCAAGTCGTCGAATCCTTTCTCTGCAAGATTTCAAAGTAAAGTGAACCAGCATAATTGAATATTAATATTCTCGACGTAAAAAATGTGCATAATTATGTGCACACGAAATCATCGCCGACGTTCCTCATTTAGGTGAGGGATGGTATGTCGAGGAAAGTACTTGTATACGCAATTGTTCGAAAAATGGCAGCATATCCACGGAGTGAATGATGGAGAGTGAGCGAAGCATCCGTCCGTCCATTCGTTCTTGCTTCCGTCCGTCCGTCCATGCGTCCGTCTGTGTGACCGTCCGTGCGTCCATTCGCCCGTCAGTGCGTCCGTCCCTACGTTTGTCCATGCATCAGCCCCTGCATCCGCCCCTGCGTCCATCCGTCGGTGCAGCCATCCGTGAGTCCGTCCATGCATCTGTCTGTGTGTCCGTTCGTCCATCTATTCAACACTCTAAGTACCACCATCTCGCATCTTTTCCTCATATATTCCGCATATGCACCGCCATCCAGCGGACATTCCAAGGACTAAACGAGAGGTGGCACACGCACACTTTCTTACGGCTTGCGCTTCGTGTCTACTTCCCACCTTTAACCACCTCGAGGTCATGGTATATACTAGTTCACTGTATTCGTGGCACTGTGGCCCAACGCTCGCTAAACCTTTCTAAAACCAAGGAGGTTATGCCCAGCGAGTATAACGTAGCAACCCTTTCTTGTCAGATAGTGCTCAATGTACATGCCAATGGCTGCTAAGGGGATTGAGAGACAGGAGAATTTGGCTTTTAGTTAACGCGCACGCTGTGAATTTCTTATTGTTCAACAATGCACAGAAGAAATCTCTCACCGGCACCACGTTGGAGGTCAAAATGTAAGACTGGTTTCACACTACGACTACTACTACGACTACGAGAGACGAACGAGTGCCTCTATAAGGAGCCTGGCCTCTAAAAATAATCGTGCAATCGTTCGTACACTGCTGTCTAAACTGTTTCCGAGTGTTCAAACAGGCCCAAAATGAAATGGTGAAATAGAAATGAGCCATGATGCTCATCGAAAAAATCAAATTACTCTGGAATCGAACATTTACCCCTCAATACCGACTCTAGTTAGGCCACCCACACTTTAATTGCGATACAGGTATAAGGTTTTCTGACAACACAATAGTCTGAAAAAAAAAGTGACAACATACACAACCCTAACAAACTATTTCTTTTTAACGGCGGAGCTGTTTAAACTTGAGTTCCAGCCATGGCCGGTGACCGCTTAAACTCAGCACAGCAGTGCAGAGTGACGTGGGAGCGTAGCACAACCTTGTGTAGAAAGAGACGGGAAAGAGATGTGAGGGAAAGAAAAGGGGAGGGAAGCGTGAAGCGTAGCATAGAAGTGCCTAGAAGAGTACATAGAAATGCCTAGAATAGAACACAGTAATAGTGCATAGAAATCTATAGAATAGAATAGGAATGCGAGGAGGAGGAGCGGCAAAGGAGTAGGCCGCCAGCTTCGCTATTTCTTCGAGAATTTTATTGAGGTTGTTTTCCATAGAGTTGGTGAAAATTCCCAACACTGATCAGACCCGTAGCCATGGGCAAGTAGGAGGCCTAACGAAACAAAGTATATAAGCACTATAACATTTTTTTACATGAAAAGACAGCATCAAATTTAATCATCATATCATATTATCATGTGGAGTCTCCAAAGTTCTCCAACTATCAGTGCTAACTGGCCCAGTTTCTTTTCCCCAACTCCACCTAAAAGAGAACTTTGCCTTTGAAGGAAAAAACTCGTATTATTTCTGGTATTAGGGTGCCTACGTTACCGACTTTGTGTTGAGCCTTTAATGTGGCCCAAGAAGCGGCGATAGTGCGTTTGTGTGTGTGTGTGTGTGTGTGTGTGTGTGTGTGTGTGTGTGTGTGTGTGTGTGTGTGTGTGTGTGTGTGTGTGTGTGTGTGTGTGTGTGTGTGTGTGTGTGTGTGTGTGTGTGTGTGTGTGTGTGTGTGTGTGTGTGTGTGTGTGTGTGTGTGTGTGTGTGTGTGTGTGTGTGTGTGTGTGTGTGTGTGTGTGTGTGTGTGTGTGTGTGTGTGTGTGCGCAAGTGCGAAACAAGAAGAACGTATACACGTATTGTACATGCTATTCGGCGTTCATGCCTACTATATTGTCACGCTATGTACACTAAACGATTACATACCAAACATACCCAACCAAACCACAAGCCTATAACGTGCCTGCTCGTTCTGTTTTCGCAGCCGAAAAGAAAAAGCCGATAGGCCATCCACCGACAGCGACGAGGAATGCAACTTGGCTACGTGAGTACGTCGCGTCATAACGAATTTGCAGAACTTTCAACGCAGTGTGGTTCCACACACAAAGTGTCTTCTCTAGTATAAAGAGATACGTGGTGTTCCGAACTTCCACCTGAAATCGGATAGCTTGTAGTTCAAGACTTTTTATGATTTAAAATGAAAATGATAAACATACACAGTGATCAGGGCACTTTTTTATTGTGTACAGTAATCTGGTATACGCAAAAAAGTGAAAAATACAAGGTTACTGTAACGGCAGTGTCGACATCTTGTGACACTTCATGCAACCACAGGCATGAACATGTTAGCTTACGCTTAATGTTTTTGAGATGAAAATGAATAAAACGGTTACTCATTTGTAATATTGTCACTGCGCAGTTTTTGCACCAGATGTACAATGCACAATGTTTCTGCAATAACAAATTTGTGGTTGTCTGTTTCACTATAGCCGCGCTAGATGGCACCACCTATTCAGCTGGTCGGGGGCTGATATATGCCTTAAGTTTCTATGTTCCAGGCTATTCTAGCTTTGGAAATCTGGCTGAAACCATGTAATCGCTATAAGTGCTCGCACTGTGGCTTATTTCAACTCGACGGCTAGAGTATCCGCAGTGCGGATACGGTGACTTCTTGCGAAGGTGGACCTTACAAGGCGGCCGATCCATGCTGTCCGAGATTTCGCGCGTTTGTGTCATGCTATTTGTATAGTGGCTAGCCACTATAGTATTTGCGCTTAAAACTTAAAAGTTAACGTGGTGGCTCTGGCCAGCCTCGGCTTTGCTCGCCGTGAAGGTAACATGATGCGCCAGCATATGCGCCGGGGCAGCTTATATCCGCTAGGAGGCCAGTGGTGGCAGCGTTGTTTACGGCCGCGCGGACGCATCGCCCCAGCGATCTTGCGACGCACGGAGGTTGTGACGCATCTGTTTGGGGTTTCGCGCATGCGCAATACCGCCGCCCCAACGTCCTAGGTACTCAAGCCGCTTGGGTACCCAGCACTAAAACTCCCTAATGGCTAATCGAAGCGTTGTGACGAATGGTTTTTGAGCTTTTCGCGCCATTTGTCGAGAGAAGAAGAAATAAATATTTAGCTCGGAGAATTGTGATTTCCAGGCAGCGTGCTGCGCTATATTAGGCTCGCGTGTTCTCGGGAGCCTCTATCACAGAGCGGCAGGGTTTTCTCATCATGCTCGCGTGTTTTTATGCAACGTTATCTAGTAACGTTAGTTTTATGGACCGGCAGATTTTTGACAACGTGACGGTGTCATAAGTGACGTCATCACACGCTACTATGGCGTTAAGTGTCGTCATAGGGACGTCACATAGTGAAGACATCGTACGAGCCTTTGCATCACGTACCCGTGTTGAAGGTGACGGTCACTCTTCGGGCTTGACGAGTCACCATGGGCTTTCGTCTCGGGAAATGTCCTATTATACAGTGCGTGAACTTCAAAGAATAAATGTAGACAAGGCTTCATCGACCCATTCTTTTCCTTTACAGGCCTTTCATCTGGACAATGGGAATGGTTCAGAAGCTGGTGCAGTTCTGCTCAGACACGCCGCCGCCTCGCTGATACGCGAAGGACCGGCTTTTATCCCCGTGCAGATTAGATGAATAAATGGTGCAGGCAGCACTCGTGCGTTGTTTTAGAGTAACGCAGAACATACGTGAGAGGCTATTTACTTGAACGTTTGGGTCACAAAACTATCATCGCGAACGGATATGTGCAACATAATTTGGACAAATCTCACTATATATATATGTATATATATATATATATAAAAGCTCGATGCAAGGTATGCCCACAGATGGTCACAACACGTGAATCCAAAGCGAACTTCTCGGATTTTAAAGTCTGCATAACTGAAAGCCTTAATTGTGACTCCAGTAACGTAATATACATGCTACATTGCAACATCTGCGGACAAGAATATATCGGCCAAACAGACACGCCATTTCGGCTGCGGTTTAATAATCACAGGTACCACGCCACATCACTGCCGAAGCTACCTTTATCTAGACATCTGCGCCTGCCAAACCACAGTTTTGAAAATATCAGCGTAACTCTTTTGCAGTCCGGTTTCTCAAACAGACGCGAGCGCGAACAGCGTGAGGCATATTTTATTTTCAAATTTCGAACATTAGTAGCCGGCATCAACGAGGACCCCGGAAAACTCAAGTGCCTCCGAGAAGTAAGCCAGGAGAAAATTGGTGACAAAGATTGATAGCTGGAGACCATGCTTTTTTCTGACTGACTCGTACGTGTACACTGTACTTTCTTGTTTTGTTTTTTCACATGCACATACAAAGTGTTTACGTTCGCGTACCACTTGATGACCATTGAAGGGAAACTGACGAAGATTAAAGGTAAATAGCCGACCGACCCATTAACGGGAAACCCTTCCTTTACGCACGCCGCCCGCCGACCGACCCATTACGGGGAAACCCCTTTCTTTACGCATGCCGTCACGGACCCTCCCGGCACCGCGGCGACAATCTTGGGTGGCCCGACACACGTCAAGAACTGAACAGCACGTGATATGAACCGTATGTGGATGTGGATAGACAGTTGGTTTCGTTCTGAGTGTTGACACTGGTTCTTCCTCTTTTTTACTTGCTTTCTTTTCTTTCTTTTTCTTTTCCGTCTTTTTTCTCCCCCCTTTTTTTTCCTTTTTCTAGTTCCCTCTCACTCTCGCAAACATCTTTCAAGGCGAGAGGGACGCGGCAGCAACGAAGTTTGGAAGCTCATGTCAGTATAACTCATCCCCTGATGAAGGGAGGACCCCTCCCGAAACTGTTGGGAAATAAATATATTTATCCTTGTTGACAACCCTCCCGTTGTGCCATATCCCATATATATATATATATATATATATATATATATGTGTGTGTGTGTGTGTGTGTGTGTGTGTCTGCTGTGGATCCAGTGATAAATCAAAATTGGCTTGAGTCGAGAACGTATGAAAACTTTTATCAATTCCTATAATTACTACGTTTTGGCTAGAGTCCGAGTAATATCACCAGAGTAGTGCGTAGCCACCTCTCGTTTAGTCCTGGAAATGGCCGCTGGACTGTGGTACTTCTATAGGATGAATATGCGATTAAAGGATGCGTAATTGCGGTACTTAGAGTGTTCACTGGATGGACGGGAGGATGCATGGACGGACGTGTGAACGGACGGATGGATGGACAGACAGATGCATGGATGGACGGACCTCCAGGCAGACGCATGGATGGATGTACTGGTGAACGCATGGACGAACGCAAGGACGAACGGATGGACGCATGGGTGGACGCATGAATGGACGCACGAACGGACAGATGAACGCGTGGACGGACGGAGGCTTCGCCCCACTCATCATCATTCAGTCCGTAGATATGCTGTGATTTTTTCTTAAGTGGTAGATCTCGACGAGGTGCAGTTGCAAAGAGTGTGTATATAGACTAAATACTATGATGGTCAGGGTCCCCCTGACCCCTTTGATCCCTTTCGCCCCTGGTGGGGATGGAGTAGCGGTGGGTGGGGTTAGCTTGGCAGAAAAAAGATGGTGAGTTCTATGCTCATGGTGTGCTTTTGCCCAGAACGCACGGTTGCGAGTTGAACCAACTCGTTGGAGACTGCTAAATCACCGATCCAGTTAGTTGACGATGGTCAAAGCCGTGAATTGATTTCGCGCCACCATGCGCGTATATTTCGCATAAATTCTCTGTTTGCCCATGTTGCATGCACGAACGCACCGATATGGCACATATATACTTTGGCAATGCGCAAGAAACGAAGATAGGCCACGAGAAAGGCCAGATGACGCCAACTGAGGTACCCTCCGAAATGGGGCGCCTTGCTGAGCGATGGCAAGCCGCCCATCTCAGCGAGGTGCTCGAAGACCAGGTGTGGGCATCCAGTGGGCCAGGGCCGTCGCCGAGGACCTCGGAAGATGTTCCTCGAACGATGTGTCCCTGGCAGCCTAGTCCCAGGCACAGCAACAACCGTTGGACAAATAAAGTTCATTAAACTCCACTCGGCTGTGTTTGGGACGCCAAATTTGACGACTCCAGTGAGAACCAGGTGCGCTATTTCTTCCAGTTTGTCTTTTTAGTTACTGATCATGCGGGCGATCGGCTTTTAGCCTTTGGCCCATCGATTGACCACCAGTATAGTTTATAGTTTCCAACATTCTATTCTTGAGGGCAGTGCTACTCCCTTGTTTGTAAGTATAACTCATTAAAAAGACCCAGGAGTTTCAAACTTTGACACCATACGCCGTCCTTTTGCTGTAAGGTTTTCCCGACAATATAAACAGCAAACATAGTTATGCGGCTCATATTAGAAACTCAGGTTGAAGCGAAGACGTAAGGAACTCGATGGCACCCAAGAAAATACTTTGGACTAGAAGAGCTTAACCAACACACCTGTTGCACTCTGGCTGATGGAGATCTTGGACACGTGGACATTATTCAGGCATTTGACATTGCGACATATGTCGCAGCCGGGCAATACCTAACTTTAAATTCTTATTTTATAATAATTTTTGCACTGTCTTTTTTGTTTGTGAAATACAGATAACAACTTGCTAACAACACTAACTACGGCTGTTCGCAAGAATGGGAGTACTGTGTAACGCGAAAAATGGTGCATACTTTTGCCAGCATCTCCAATTAATTAGAGCATTAAATAACGGAAAGGTGGGCTAGTTGGTTAGGGTTCATAATGAATTGAATGGGGCAGCGTTAGGACGAATACTCGCGCGAGAAAAGACAGCACTTGTGTCTTTTATTGTTCGTGTATTCGTCCTAACGCTCCCCATGCAATTCAACATGAAAAATGAAGGCTAAACAGTTTTAAAATGTACAAGGCAACTAACTTTGTTTTATTCTACTCAAAACATTGCATTCATAGTATAGTTATTGGTGGAAAATTTAAAATATTGTAGAAATGTGTTTCTATTTGTTTTTGCACTGTTTAAGTCCATTTGGCCATGGCAGAGGTATCGCAATGACCATCACGTTATGACAAAATGGCCGCTTCCAGAGTAAGTACATGAAGCATGGTCCTCATCAGCGACTGAGTTTTAGACTGTGATTAGCGTGGTCTGGGATCTACGATGTCGAAAGCTGAGTTGAAAGAAAGGTAAGATTTTTGGTTTAGGTGCCACATCTTAGTTTGAAGCAGCTTATTACAAGATATGGTAGCTGACAATCCGTGTTAGCTGGGCTTTCTAGCGAAGCGGTCACAATACGTTTGGTTTATACCTAGACCGCTGTGACTAATCTTATTGCTTATCTTATATTTCCTAGCTACAAGGTTCAGGCAAAGTACGACGCCTTCTACACTGGGCGATTCGTTGAGGTAAGTGCTGCTTAGTTGTCTTAGCTGCGAAGAAACTCGCGTTTTTATATGTCGCCGCTGGAGAATGAAAACGGCGAGCTCATGTCATATCATTTACCATTACAAAAGGTTCACTGACTAGGTTGTTATTTCGCGCGTGCGAAAAACGTGCGCCGTATTTTGGAGGAATTCTTTTCATCTGACGTGTGATGCGTAAATAAGCGCTTGTGCTGTCGTCCCGTATGTATACCGTGCTATCCTGACATTTTAATCATGACATCATCCAATACCCAATGTTCGCTTCATTCTGTATTACACGATACTTCTCGCAATCCAATTTGTATGTAGTTTTAACCAGCGAGACTACCAACTGGATAAACTCGGTAAGTGTGGTGCTTTTTCCTTCCTTCGGCAATGTTATTCCATATCGACGTGAGCGAGCAGCGAAAATTTGTTTGCTCTTCTTCATATTGGTACAGTTGACGCTCTCTATCCAAGACTTGCTTTCATTATCCAAACATTTATTTCACGTAGTGGCCCGGAAAGGGTGGCTACCTCTACTGCCAACACGGTTCCAGTGTCAAGGTGCTTAACGTCGAAGATGGCAAGGTGTCGAAGTCCTTTGACTTGGTAAGATAGTAGACGATTTCCAAAAATGTGTTTCGTTTGTAGCACAAGAGCGCATAGAACAAAGAACATACAATACACAACCATAACTATTAACTGATGTTTAATCGAAAAATGGCACAAACGCTATCGAGTTACCTGCCTTGTATTCTCTGCATTTCCAATAAAAAAAAAAAACAACAGTTGATAGTCATGGATGTGTGCTCCTCATTCCGTTTTGTGCTATGTTCTGCTCTAATGCTTATGATTCAACAATTCGCCTAAGAACCCGTGTGCATTCCGATTCCTTATCTTTGTAGCTAGCACCTAGGCATAGTGCACACGTGCGGCCTTTTGTTGCTCGATAAAACATCCTTGGAACGCAGAGTGTTGATGGAGCCATAGTTTCGACAAGAGGACTTGTCATCTTCAAGTCTTGAATTGTATAGCTTAGTGCATGCTTGAGTACGTTTCGCAAATGAGTTCTGCGGAGACCCGCAAGGTGGTGGATAAGTTAACAAAGGGAGAATAGACGAACACTTCGTGGCACGAAGCCCGTACGAATTTCCTTGTGGCTCCATGCCACAAGTGGGTGTCTGTCTATTCTCCCTTTCTTGGGTTTTTTGTACCCCCTGCCACCAATTACTCTCCATGTTTAAAAGATTTTTCATTGCTTCAATATTCGACTTCAAGTTTTTTCCTATTTTATTGCTTGAGCATTCCTGTATTTTTTTTTTTCCTTATTACAGAACTTGTAGTTGCACCGCCTGTGATTTCTGAGCTCACAAATAACTTTTTTATTTATCTTAAAAAGGGGAACGACGAGGATGTGACAACCTTTACCGTAAGCCAGGATGAAACCACGCTGGCAGTGAGTGGAAGGAGTGGACTGCTTCGCCAGTGGGACCTGGAAACAGATGTCCTGACGAGGACTTGGAAGGCAAGTTTTTATGAATAGCTGTAGCCAACAAAAAAAAACGCAGTATTGTAATTTGTATGCGCACGTATTTACGCTGAACACAAATTCGAAGGATGAGTGAGGAGGTATGCATTTACAGTAAAGGGTACGGGGTGAAAAACTCTCCCGAGGGTCAGAGGAGTCAACACTACAAGTCCTGAGTTGCAACTGGTGTTTCATTGCACTAACGCTCAGTGAAATACAGATGGTATTATCTACGCACACTTACTGTAAACTGCCACACACTACCTTGCACATGTCGAGGGATTTTCAGCTACAGAGCTTGTGTCACGTGCATAAGAATTACTTGATTTTTCTTTTTTAAACTAGAACATGAATAGCTGAACCAATGATATGTCTCGCCCTTTGTTTTACTTTCTTCGGCAGTCCTTTCACCAAGGCCCAGTATCATGCATGGTATTCGACTCGACGAGCACACTGCTCGCAAGCGGTGGATGCGACTCAACAGTCAAAGTCTGGGACATCATTCGGCAGTACTGCACACACCACTTACGAGGAGCACAGGGTGTTTTCAGGTTGGTGTCTAACAAGCATGGTGATCGCCCAATTTAACAGGCATGATTGACTCAACAATGTATTGTGGTTGGTTAAGATGCACGATTAAAAGGATGCTGAACCACTGTTTATGGTAATTGTCAAATAACATCATTGTTGGAGTGCATTATCTTACAAACCGATTGCCACAAAATGTTTTGCTTCCATCTAGAACGAGCGGAGTGTTGCGACTCCGGGTTAGCAGGACCACTCTGTCTGCCATCCATTGTTGCATCTTGAGTGCTAGGAGCACCCACTGCTTGTAGTAGTCTTTTCGTTTCCCTGGTTGGCTGCATTCCACTGCTCCTCATTGGGCCCGGCGGTATTTTTGCAGCATCTTTGCGCTCCTACTAGTCGTTTGGCACCCGGATCTGCCGGGTCTCGTCATTGGTAGCTGGCTCCGTGGTCAACCCATCGTCCAACTTTGCAGAGAGGAGAAGCGCATGTACGAAGCGACAGATATTTATTTACATTGTACTAGTAAAAAAAAGTGAGTAGTAGTCGAGAAGTGAAGAAGAAGGGATGAAATTGTTCAAAATGTCCTCGGCTTTTATAGCCCTGCGCTGCCAACCTTTGGCGCTACCATTTTCAGCGTCTTCAGCCAATACGGTGTCATGTGGTCTCGGTGCTCTGCCTACGAGGGAGGGTAAAGGCGCCACACTATACACCTGAAGAGGGCATAGCCGAAGACAATGTCCAATAGGGTCACGAACACACTGCACCAAGTTAATGCACAAGGTCGAGAAACTTGGGGCAGCTTGATCTCAAAAACTCTCCTGGCGACGGGGAAGAGCCTGAAAAGGGAAATGTGGTAGAGGTTGTCAACCTCAGGGAGACCAGCTCTCCCTAACACGTGCAAAACTTGCATGTTTTCACTCGAGTATATAAGTGCTGCTGCTTGGCTGGATTCCCGTTTTAGCCGCCACTCCAACCAGACCGCAATCTGCAAATACTACAAAGAGAAGGGTTGGGTGGTTTACGAATATCTCATTGATTGTTTGGAACCAGTCTTCAGTGGCATTCTTGTGTCGCTGGTTTTCTTCATCCAGAACCTGTCTGACGACATCTTTGTCCTTGCTTTGCTGTGAGGCATTTAGTCGGTCTCAGGAGCATGCTTTCCTTTGGTATCCGCTCGACGAAGCTGACTGACGGGAATGCGCCTGTCAGAAGAATTCTAGTGCCGGTGACGAAATTACGTACCAATTCGCCCGCCAGAAGAATTGCAGTGCCAGTCATAAGAGGGGCTACAGGGATTTGTCGCTTGCTTTAAGTGCTCCCTCTCTTTTGTCCGAATGAGCAGGCTAGAAACTGTGCCAGTGGAGATGGCAAAATGGAGAGAAGTTATGTCAGGCTTTGTCATGATTTTGTGTGCATGGGATAAAAATGCGATCCCTCTCTCCCATTGTGATTCTTGCATCAGGATAGATAGGTGGGGTAGTTAATTGTGTTTGTTCGGCTAACTGGGAGTGCGGGAACACACAACAGACTGAGAAGAGCCACACAGCACGAGCACTCCCGGTTAGCTGAACGAATATGATTCTTGCATGTTAGTGAGTCCGCCATGTCATGTTAGCAGGCAGTGAAGTGCGGTGCCAGCATTTAACGGCACGCCATGGCAAGAAACGCATTTGATCCCAGCATTGCCCTTGATTTACATTAGCTACTGGCCAATAGGAGCACTGGGCTCTGTATAAAGATAGGGTGCCCGAGAGGATGGCAACTTTGTGCCGCGCTTCTCGAATCTCCTTGCTGGACATGCCTGGACGTTTTGGTTGAGCTGTTCGTAGCATGGACTGCTTTCCTTAGGATGTGTTTTTTCACCAAGGCTGGGGTAGTTCATCACCACTTTTGCAGATTTCATAAAATCTCTGCATTTGCTATAAGGACAGATTTATTGATTCTCAGGGTCTACTGCGATATTGCAGCGATAATGGTGCTTGGCTGCTGACTCGATGGCTGTGGTTTCAACCCCGCCGGCTGCATTTCAGTGCAGGTAGAATGCTAGAGGCCCATGTACTGTGCGATGCCAGTGCACATTAAAGGACACCAGATGGTCAACATTTCTGGAGCCCTCAACTGCAGTATCTCTCACAATCATATTGTGTTTTTCAGGACATTAAGCCCCAGACGTTACTAATGTTATAGATTCTCAGAGTTCTAACGGAATAATATGTCAGTGAAATGAATTTTTGTGTGTGTAGGTTTGCCTTCCACGTCAACCATTTCGAGAAGTCTATTTCTGACATAGTATATTTAGTATTGTGATGCTCCTTCTCGCTGTCTTGATTTAAGCCTAAAGATATTTAATGATGACTAATAAACTGTACAAACATTTATAAGCTCTGCGTACTGGAAAGCACACAATGCCAATGTATGATATTGAATGCGCGCTTACTGTATCTTTTATGTTGGTTAGTGCGCAATTGACGAGATAACTTTGCTAACGTTTAAACTAGAGCTGTGTGAATGGCAAAATTCTGGTAGCAAAGTGAACTTGAATATTGATGTGTCAGTGCGAAATCAATAAAATGTTTTTCTAATACTTTGAAGTAATATTATAGAAAAAGATTGTAGAGTATTCCTAAGTATATTCTATAGCACTGCAATAAATACAGTGCCACGATGCACCACCAAAGTTTCCACGTTTTGAATTGTTGACAGCACTGGAAGGGCTACGATGAAGGCTGTCGGAGCACTATGAAAAGTTGCCAGAGTTCTCCTTTGCCTTGAAGGAATAGAGAACGAACTTTCAAATATGTTGCACATGCAGTTTCTCGGGGTGCAGATACGGGGTGCATTTTGCACTCTATAGCATTCTTCCTTTTTTTCGCATCTGGCAAAGAAAACTTGATGTGTGTTATAATCGAAAAAAATAGCTTGCAAGTTTTTTGATGACGAAGAAGTATCGATTTCATGTTGTGTGATTGCCCAGTGTGGTCAGATTTCACCCTGACCCCCAAGTGGGCCGGCTGTTTGGAGCGGCTGACGATTACCACGTTCATGTCTGGGACTTGTCGAAAAGCACTCTCATAGGCTCCCTCGAAGGACACTTCTCGGTTGTCACCGACCTGCAGTTTCTAGAAGGTGGAGGCAGACTTCTCAGGTGAGAGCAGTCTAAAGTATCGCTATAAACCTGTTCTTGTTTGAAACTATGCCATTAAGGGGAGACGCGGGTCGAAAAGTCGCGGTTTTCCGGAAAATTTTCGCTTTTTTTTTCCGGCTGTATTGGCATCCTTGGACTATAATCTATTACTTCTGAAAATATCAAGCTGAAATTCGCACGAGAAATTATCAAAAAATGCTTCCAAGTGGGCAGCGGTGACGCGAGAAATGCGCGAAAGTCGCGAAAAACGGCGAAGTTCGCGTCGTCTTGTCGCGAAAACGACGCGTTGGCCGCCATTTGCAATCGTGCACGCATGCTGCGAAGGCCGTATCCTTCATAATCCACTAGTAGCCAGTCTCGTGCCTTCACGCAGAATAAACAAAAAACGAGAAAAACAACGCGTACGTCACGCGTTTTGAATATCGCGGCACACAGCGCGAGGCCGCCATTGGACGGCGGTGCGCTCCACGCTCCTCCCCCTTCTATCTCTCCGGCAAAAGAGCGAAGCCTCGGACGTCGCGATCGAGTTTTTCTGCGTTTCTCTGCATTTTTGCGTCATGGCAAGCCCGAAGAAGTGCAGTTCAGATAATCGAAAGTTCAGAACTCGCCACAAGTATCGAGGGAAACGGCGTCGGACGCTTCGCAAAGCGACAGCGAACGACGATGTCGCCCCCGACCAACGCCCCGACGCTCCGACTTCGGATGGGCCTAACACCGTCACCGAACCCTGCGACAGTGGTTGTGAAATAGCCGCTGCCGTGGAATTCGTCAGTGCATCCCAAAGGAAGATTGGATTCTTCGAGAGTGAACGTAGACCGGTAGATGATGCTACTGCGAACATGCTGCTTTGCGAAATCGATGCGCTGACGGCACTTGTGGCGGGTGCGCAATGCCCAACCTGCCGCGAACGGAAGCTCGGCGTGCGAGAGGCAGCTGGAAAGCGCAAAGGACTTTCGGCATTCCTTGAACTGTGCTGTCAAAATTCTGATTGCCCTGAATCTGCACTTTCGTTCACGCACACGTCGAGACGTACTGCTTCGGCCGGGGACCAACGAACGAGCGCTCGTTTTGACAGCGGCAGCTCGCGTGACAGCTTTGCTGTAAACGTGAAGGCAGTTCTGGCAGCACGCGCTATAGGCGCAGGCCACGACCAACTTTCACGATTTTGTGCGATTCTCGGTCTTCCGAGCCCGATGCATCACAAGACATTCAACGGCATTTGCAAGAAGCTCCATGGTGCGGCGATGACGGCAGTGAGCAAAAACTTGCACCAGGCACGAAACATCACGAAGGACGCATTCGGCGGCAGAGATGTGCCAGTCATGTTTGATGGCACCTGGCAGAAAAGAGGTCATAAAAGCCACAATGGAGTGGGCACAGTCGTGTCCCTGGACACGGGGCTCTGCCTCGATTTTGAAGTTCTTTCGAACTACTGCCATGCTTGCAGTATACACAGGGACCTTGGGGAGGATGAAGAGATATGGCGAGCTTTTCATCTTCCAGTTTGCCAAAAAAACACTGACTGCTCATCCCATGCAATGGAACCTGCGTCAGCTGTCAATATATGGCAGAGGACCTTGTCTTATGAAACTCCACTGCGATTCACCAGCTTCCTAAGTGATGGTGACAGCAAGGCCTACACTGCAGTCTGCGAGGCAAATGTATACTGTGACACCCCCATTGACAAAGAAGAGTGCACGAACCACGTTGCAAAGCGCTTGGGAACTGCCCTACAGAAATTGGCAACGGCACTGCCACGAGGCGAAAAACTGAAAGATGCGACAATAATAAAACTACAAACATATTACAAGATCGCCATCACGAGCAACAAGGACAGTGTCCGAAATATGTACACTGCCATATGGGCATCGTATTTTCATTGCTGCTCCAGTGATGGTGCCAGTAGCCACAACTTTTGCCCCGCGGGACCAAATTCGTGGTGCAAGCACAAGCGTGCGGAAGCACTGGGGGAGCCTGCACCACGCCACACCCCACTGTTGACGAAGGCTCAAGGATTGGCAATTATGCCTATCTACAAGTGCCTTACAGAGGAGAAACTCCTTATTCTGTGCCTTCATGGCAAGACACAGAATGCAGCCGAATCGCTGAACAGCAAGATATGGCTGCTATGTCCAAAAACAAAGTTCGCCTCCAGAACAACTGTGGAGACAGCCACCGCTCTTGCTGTACTCTGGTACAACAAAGGCCACAGGGGCTTTGAAGAAGTGCTCGAAGGCATTGGAATTCTCCCCTCACAAGATCTGGCCACACATGGTGACCACTGTGACGTCATGCGCATCAGGAAGATGAACCTGAAGCAAACTGCAGAAGCGAGGGCACACCGTCGCAACACAGTGAAGAGAGCTCGTGTTGAGGACACTGACCGCAAGAGCCGTGAAGGACCAAGCTATGGTGCAGGGGACTTCTAGACACTTGCAGTGCATTCAAGGCAAGGTACTTTTCATTGTCCCAATGGGATGCAAAAAGAATGATTTCCTAATAAATGCCAACTTTGCGAACTTTCAAACTTGTTTTTCTCATTTTCATTTTTTCTGACAGTTTCACGTTTTCCGGGCAGCCTTTTAGAAACTTATATTCATTGTATAGTAACGAAACTTGGCACACATATTCTTCAACACATGCAGAATGCAAATATCTACTCTAAATTGCAATGCCTACCAGCATTAGTTGTGAAAATATTAGCTTATTGTTTCAAGGGAGATTGAAAATAAGTCATTCAATACAATTTTTTTTTGTTGGTTCCAATATTTCTGTGACATATCTATATAGATATTTGCACTTTTCAATCTACCAAGAGTCAAATAAGATCAGACACAGTGCTTTTACTGAAAGTTTAGTACATAAAAGTGTGCCAGCAAAAAATGTAACTTTTTGCTATTGTTTATGGCATAACTCAATAATTATAGCAGCTACACAAAAAATGACTGCATATTTGAAATCTGCATGAAAAACTATACTAATAACAAACTTTTCAAGTCTCTATTACTAGAAATAAAAAAAAACTTTTACGAGGAGCGTCTCCCCTTAATGCTACATTATGCTGTAGTGTCCAAGTACGACACTAGGTGACTTTAGTTATGTTCTACTGTCGCCAAGAAATGGCGCCACCTCTGGCATATATAAATACGACTGTCACCGGAATAAAGCACTTCTTGCGTGGCATGGGTTGGGTGTTTTCATTGTCCTCCGTCGCTCTGTGTTACCAACACTACAATCTGGCAGCGAGGTAGGGACTGAGGACCCATGCCACACAAGAACTGCTTTATTCCAATGATAGTCGTATTTATATATGTCAGAGATGGCGCCATCTCTTGATGAAAGTTGAACATAATTAAAGTCGCCTAGTGTCGACCTTCGACGCTACATATGCCGCCTTCTTTACCTACAGCATTGCATTGGTTACAAAGTGAATGAAAGTCGGCACTTTTCGTGTTGTCGCAGTGAGGTGTCATGCTTAAAAATATTTCATATATTATACTACCGTATTTACTCGAAAATAGGTCGGGCACGAATATAGGACGACTACTACTTATAGTTCTCTACGAGAGAAAAAAAAAAAATGTTTGAATATAGGTCCACCAACAATTTTTTTTTTTTTAGTTTAGAAGCGGAGAAATTGAAACGTAGCACACCTTTATTTACATCACTCAGCGCCCTAATCGCTGCCGGGGTGGTCATTTTGTCAGATGTGCAAGATCATGTCATCGTATTCTTCGCAAGCATCCGTGACTTCCCAAACATCGTCGTCTTGGCTGCCACCGCTGCAGATTGCTGGGCCGTGAAAGGCACGACTCTGACATTTGCACGCAAACAGATGGTCCCGCTGCTTTCGCCAACCCCTCTTCCTCACTTACACAAAACTTGCGCTGCTGGCACAATTCCTCGAGTCCTCTGTAAAAAGTATCACTTGGCACTTGAAGTCACCTGTGTAGCTTTGCCGACGTGACATCATCGCAATCGCGCATACCAAATGGTGGTGGTGGTTAGAAAAATAAATCACCTAATTTCTGCAGTCTGGTATGGAGCACGGCGCAGCGCCTAAAACAAATGCGAATCCTCACTGCCGTCACCCCGTCACGCAGATCGTACAATAAACAAAGCGCGAGGCGGCGACGGCGAGCGGGCTGGGGACTTCACGATCAATACTTAGGGAAATTGTGGGTTTCATTGCAAACACCGCGGAGCGGCTGCATTTCGCAGGGGAGGTACACGGCTATTGCATAAATAACTTTTTTCTCAGGTAGTTGGAAAGGTGGAGGAGTGTCTCTATTTCAGATTCTAAGGTATATAACATGCGTATGCAGCAGAAACCGCTTGAAGAACAGCGAGCGCGGCAGTTGAATGCCATAAGCTCAGCGCTTTTGGTTGGTTTGATTGTGAATATAGGTCGAGATTATTTAGTCACGAATATAGGTTGATAGCTGGTTATGAACAACATTTTCGAAAAAAAAGGTCGACCTATGTTCGAATAAATGCGGTACTCTGCATCTTCAAACAATATGTCCATTTCTTAGTTGCATCTGCTAATATCACTGCCTTGCTGATGGCTCGGAGGTTTTATTTAAACAGAAATATTGAACCTCCTTTTGTTATTTTTTTGTTCATCATTGCACATGCATTGATTGCTGCTTTGTTTGTGCAGAATCAGTAACATTTAATGGTAACATGTCATCATATTGTGTTAGTTAATCTTCACTAGAATAACGTGGTTGTGTTTTTTACTTAATGTATTACAGTCTGCAGTTACATTGTCCTGGGTATTTTTTGTTCATTCCTTTTTTTAAGGCTCATACAGTTACACAATGCAACAAGTTGTAATGATTATTGTGCGTAGTTACACATTTTAACCAGTATGCATGACATGTACATGCAGCTCGAGCAGAGACAAAGTTGTTATTCTCTGGGACATCATCAAGTTGTCTTTGCTGAAAACTATACCAGTTTACGAGGTAAGGATTACGTATTGTCTCGGTGAATGAAAAAAGTACCTATCCGAAACTTCTAACTAATGTTTTCTACTCTCTTATTTTCAGTCGGTCGAGTCTTTGATCATTGTACCTGACTCTTCCCCAGTCAAGTTCATCACAGCTGGAGAAAAAGGTATCGTTACATAGGGCAGCTCCCGCACTTCAAGCTCATCGCAAATTTTTGTTGTATATTGGCTGCTTTAATGCACTATGTAGAGAGTGTTTTACACACGAGTTTAAAAAATATTGAGCTGCCTTGTTAACATGGCAAGAGGGAAGAGCTACTGTCGTCAGTGACGGTCTCTATTTGCCTCTGCTGTCGTCCTCAAGCGGTACACAGTCGAACCTTGGTTTAGCGACGCCACCAAGACTCATGAATTATTTTCTGAAGTCGAGAACTTCGTAAAATGAAGGAAATGAATTTCCTTAAAGAGAACGCCAAATTTATTTTCTACTGAGGAAGCTCGGATATTCGCCTGCTCTAGCTTTGCGAGTGCACAATTCTCATAGCTCGCCAGTGAAATCGAAGTGTCCTCGGCAACCTCATGTGCTCACAGCGAACCGCCTCAGAAGGTCGGCGGCGCCCATTTCGTGTACTACTTGTACCGCGGTTGATCCGCACGGTTTACACCACACACGCAGCTGAGCATCAGCTGTAGATGATCGCTATAAAGTTGCTGGGGATTACTCGTTCATCACCAGCCGTCACACCTCCTTCACTCTTTTTTCATGCTCATTCGTGAAAACATTGCCGCGATCGCACAAAGTCGTTGTCATTGTTCAACCAGTCTGTCGTTACCAAAAGGACTTCTAGCGGCACATTGTGGCATCAGTGAGTTGAGGGTTGCAGTGAAATTTTATGTAACCAAAAGTTATCACTTCCCGCATTTATGGCTCCATGCATTTTAAAGCAGTGCTTGGTTCATTGTAGGTTGTCATAGACCCAAAGAATACCAACAAAAATGGTTGCCACGCGAAATCCGACTGCAAGTCTTCATGCTGCCTTCTATTCGTTTCTTTTTTTTCTTCACTGATATTTTCCTGGTGAAAAAATGCCTGGAAAGTGAGCTACCTCACTCGCAGTGTGCTGAATACGTGTGGTGCTGGCTGCGATCTATGATGTCTTCGTCGCGAGTGCCATGGGGCAAGCTGGAAGCTCGCAAGTGCATGCCGCTCTCATGCTTTAGAATGCCTGTTTTAATAAGACACTAAAGAGGAAAGCGATTTTTCGTGTATCAAAAAAAGGACAATTTTTTAATTTCAAAAGCACCACTCTTATTTCGACACGACGCTTGGTAAGCTATGAAACATGCGCAAAGAAAATAATGGTAGAGACGCCACCTCGAGATTTTCACATCAAACACCGCAACGTCATAAATTTTGAAGGCGTCTACCGGGTCCGGTGTCGCTTCTTATGGATAAAATTGAAGTACATTGTCATCTGTGGGTTCCATAGACCTAGCTTAAGAAGTTTCGGGAAATTTCATCGAGCAAACATAGCCAAAATACGAAAAATAAAGTCTGAGATTTGTTATGTCACGTGTTGAGATTTTGGTGCGAGATTTAAAAACGAAATTTCAACCTGAATTTCCTCTGCTAATAATGAACGTAATATGACAGTGAAACTTATGGCAATCGAGTTCTAAGAGCGCACTTTATAAATCTAAACCAAGTCACTGTTTCTCTTTGGCGTTCCTTTGACATTTTTTTTCTGCTTCGTATGCTTCATATGTTTAGCACAACTACGTATATCAGAAGTGTTTGTTGAAAAGTAATTTGGGGCTTTGAAAAAATTATCGCTATATGTGGACACAGTTTCAATGCATGGCATATAAAAAGCCTAAGTGCACCGAGATATGTTCGTTATAACTGATAAATCCTTATATCAGAGATACAATTAGTTGGTTTGACAGTATAATACATTTCCAAACAGCCTGAAGAACACAATATTTTAACGGGTTAGACATCTAAAAAATACTTCACATTGTCGGTCAACTTCGTGCATATCTTGCTTTTGCTCAGGTTTACTACGAACGTGGAACTTGGACACTGGTGTCTGTGCTCAGGAGCAGGACAAGGGGCCATCTGATGAGGGGGCTATCACTCGATCGCTGCTGTGTCCAGAGCGCAATGCTCTAGCTGTCGTTACCTACGATCACAACATCACATTGCGGTCCCTGATCAATTTCGACGTTGAGAGGCAGGTGAGTGGCTCTCACACAATATGCAGCTACAATGAATCGTGGGTTTAGCAAAATCATGCATTCAATCGTATAATATGTTCAGGTTGCGCAACAGACAGTCGCGTGGTTGATTGACGTGTAATTTCTGACATGAAGGCTGCAGTTTGGTGAATAGGTTAGCCTTATTTTGCAGTAAAGAAAGGCACTGGTTTAGTCTTCAGAATTCATCTTTTCAAAGTATTCAGCTCAATATTTGTTTGTCCTGGAGGGTACATTGCTTTTCTTTTTTTTGCATAACCTATCTCCCATGCATTGACAGCTTGCATGTGATAATACTGGGTGGAGTTGTTTCCTGTGCAGCACATTTGCACTTTGCCAAGCTTCTTATTAGCCTAATCAATTCTCAATACTACTTGTATTTCATTCGCAGAAGTGTGCTGCAGAATCTGTTACTGCAAAGCTGATGGCAACATACTTATTTTTTGGTTTTCAACAGTTTGTCGGACACAACGACGAGATTCTCGACATTCGATTTCTGGGTCGAGAGGAAGGTTTCCTGGCAGTAGCAACGAACAGCCCCCACGTGCGGATATTTGAGAGGGAGACGTTCAACTGCCAGCTCTTGAAAGGCCATACAGACACTGTGGTGGCTTTGGACACCTTCACATCAGATCCCACTTTGCTGGCCACAGTCTCCAAAGTGAGAGTAACTGCTTTCGTGCTAAAGTTTCTTGCCTTACAAAAAAAATTCTACAATTTTACATGCTATAAGCGTGGTATGACCGTGAAGCAAGCCGCAGCGGGGAGTATTCCAGACTGAGACAACCTGGAATTCTTCGATTCCAGGTTTTCACAGTGCGTCTACATGCAAGAGTGTTTCTAAATTTTTTCCCTCCATTGAAACATGGCTTTTGTAAATGTGTAGGACAACACGGTGAAGCTGTGGAAGCAGCAGGACGACGGCTTCATCGAGTGTCTCTTCACGGGAAAAGGGCACACGCAGGGGATTGGAGCTGTTGCATGCTCCCGGTAAGTACAATCACTTCAGTACACTGATTTTGAGCAGTTGGTAAGAGTTTATTTTATTTATTTATTTATTTATTTATTTAGAAGATTACCCGCAGTGCCATCTTAAGCATTATTGCGGGGGGGGGGGGGGGCGCAGTGCCTCATCGAATTAATCCGCAGTCTTGCGGCCAACTGAATCAGCTGGTAACATATTCCATTCGACAATGGCTTGCGGAAAAAAAGAATGCTTAAAAATATCCGTTCTGGGGTTGTATGGCTGTACTTTAAATTTGTGGTCATGACGAGAGGAGTGATAATGCGCTGGTTTTAAATATTCTAAAGGATTATTGCCTGTTTTCTTGTTATAGATTGAATAAAATAGTTTCAATCTTAGATTAGGTCTTCGATCTTGTAAGTATTGCCAATTAAGTTCTCTTTTCATACATTGAGAGCTTTCAGTTCCGTCATATTGGTATGTTGTTCGGTATGTTGCTGCTATTGACTGAATGCGCATGAATGTGTAGTTTATGAAACGGATCCCACACAGGACAGGCATATTTCAGTATTGGTCTGACATAGGCGTAAATGCGACCTGTTTAATCTCCTTGGTTACATGTTTAAGATTTCTTTGTAAAAAGCCTAGGGATTTTCCAGCTCTGCAGAGAACACTGGCAATGTCTTCAGACCATCCCCCATTCTCAGAAAATGTGAGAATGGGGAAGGGTAATGCCAGATGGGGGAGTGTGTTGCCAGGCAACTGTTAAAAAAATTTTCAACATTTTTCCTAAAGGGCTCGAATCTTGGTTCTATTATTTTATAAATTTATAGCATGGTGTGAGACGTCCTTATTGCACGTACAACCTTATTAAGGTAATGTCGAATCCAGGAGCACATTTGAACTAGATATTCTCTATGAAATGTAAGTGTTCTGGTTGGATGTGCGCAATCTAAATGCAGGTGCAATGCCTCCAACACAGCAGCAAAGGTATTGTTGATGTTGATGACCTGCAGCAGCATAACCTGCAAGTAGTGGGCTACATCTGTGATGCACAGTTGGGGGACTCTTGAGATTCACCAGTGCAACATGATACCGTAACCGAACCCCGTTCGCATCATTTTCTCAATCGCTAGCCTCATATTGCTTCTCGGTGGACATCTCAGCTGTGCCACAACGGAAGCAACGGCTGTGCACATAACATTTCAAGCTATTCTAGAGACTTCTGCTAATGCAGTAGTCTCTTGCTAATCTCAAGACTACTGCTAGTGCAGTTGTGTATTGACTACTATGCCATTATTCATTATTTTGCGAATCAGTAAAGAACCCACTATGCGTCCGTAAGGCAACACACGCACTTGGGCATCTACCCACTTTGTTGAGGCTTTTACTGATGACGATGCTTAATTGTGCCTTAGTGCTTTGTCATGAGTATACTTTTAAACCAGTCGTTGATTGTGCAACTCATACGTTTGGAGGCCTGGTGAAATCGTATGTTACTGCCACGCAATATTACGCATGATAACGACATTGCCTGCACTAGTGAGCATTCATATCTTGGTTTCTTTTTTCCGACGCGATTTTGTGTATGGGCTTGGCTCCATGATAGCACACACCTGCTTGCCACGCAAAACTGGCCTAGGTCCAATTCCCATTCAAGCCATTGATCTTTTAATTGTACATTTAATGTATTTAATTACATCTATTTTAATTTCACGTTCGCAACCAAAAATGCCGGCATGAACACCAGAATTTCTGAGAAACAAACTCTTTAGCGCTTTCGCATTAAACCTGATGTATAAACTTGCCTTACGCCATTGATATTATTCAACCGGGCAATTTTAACACATGTGATCAATACTCTGGCCACTAGCAGCAGCCCAATGAAGCTAAGCTATTCACCAATACACTCACCATTTTTGTGGCTATACTGTTTAGAATAAGTCTTCCTTTTGTTTAACATTTTTCTACGAGAATACAAACTTCAACTTTTAAACAAAATATGAGATGCTTTCCTGTGACTGATATTGTCTTAGATCTCACATATACAAGTTCAACGTAGTAACAGAATGTATACCAGAATACTGCATTGCCAACCAAACTTTAAGGGGATACGCGGGTCGAAAAGTCGCGGTTTTCCGGAAAATTTTCGCTTTTTTTTTTTCCGGCTGTATTGGCATCCTTGGACTATAATCTATTACTTCTGAAAATATTAACAATATCAAGCTGAAATTCGCACGAGAAATTATCAAAAAATGCTTCCAAGTTGGCAGCGGTGATGCGAGAAATGCGCGAAAGTTGCGAAAAACGGCGAAGTTCGCGTCGTCCTGTCGCGAAAACGACGCGTTGGCCGCCATTTGCAATCGTGCACGCATGCTGCGAAGGCCGTATCCTTCATAATCCACTAGTAGCCAGTCTCGTGCCTTCACGCAGAATAAACAAAAAACGAGAAAAACAACGCGTACGTCACGCGTTTTGAATATCGCGGCACACAGCGCGAGGCCGCCATTGGACGGCGGTGCGCTCCACGCTCCTCCCCCTCCTATCTCTCCGGCAAAAGAGCGAAGCCTCGGACGTCGCGATCGAGTTTTTCTGCGTTTCTCTGCATTTTTGCGTCATGGCAAGCCCGAAGAAGTGCAGTTCAGATAATCGAAAGTTCAGAACTCGCCACAAGTATCGAGGGAAACGGCGTCGGACGCTTCGCAAAGCGACAGCGAACGACGATGTCGCCCCCGACCAACGCCCCGACGCTCCGACTTCGGATAGGCCTAACACCGTCACCGAACCCTGCGACAGTGGTTGTGAAATAGCCGCTGCCGTGGAATTCATCAGTGCATCCCAAAGGAAGATTGGATTCTTCGAGAGTGAACGTAGACCGGTAGATGCTGCTACTGCGAACATGCTGCTTTGCGAAATCGATGCGCTGACGGCACTTGTGGCGGGTGCGGAATGCCCAACCTGCCGCGAACGGAAGCTCGGCGTGCGCGAGGCAGCTGGAAAGCGCAAAGGACTTTCGGCATTCCTTGAACTGTGCTGTCAAAATTCTGATTGCCCTGAATCTGCACTTTCGTTCACGCACACGTCGAGACATACTGCTTCGGCCGGGGACCAAGGAACGAGCGCTCGTTTTGACAGCGGCAGCTCGCGTGACAGCTTTGCTGTAAACGTGAAGGCAGTTCTGGCAGCACGCGCTATAGGCGCAGGCCACGACCAACTTTCACGATTTTGTGCGATTCTCGGTCTTCCGAGCCCGATGCATCACAAGACATTCAACGGCATTTGCAAGAAGCTCCATGGTGCGGCGATGACGGCAGTGAGCAAAAACTTGCACCAGGCACGAAACATCACGAAGGACGCATTCGGCGGCAGAGATGTGCCAGTCATGTTTGATGGCACCTGGCAGAAAAGAGGTCATAAAAGCCACAATGGAGTGGGCACAGTCGTGTCCCTGGACACGGGGCTCTGCCTCGATTTTGAAGTTCTTTCGAACTACTGCCATGCTTGCAGTATACACAGGGACCTTGGGGAGGATGAAGAGATATGGCGAGCTTTTCATCTTCCAGTTTGCCAAAAAAACACTGACTGCTCATCCCATGCAATGGAACCTGCGTCAGCTGTCAATATATGGCAGAGGGCCTTGTCTTATGAAACTCCACTGCGATTCACCAGCTTCCTAAGTGATGGTGACAGCAAGGCCTACACTGCAGTCTGCGAGGCAAATGTATACTGTGACACCCCCATTGACAAAGAAGAGTGCACGAACCACGTTGCAAAGCGCTTGGGAACTGCCCTACGGAAATTGGCAACGGCACTGCCACGAGGCGAAAAACTGAAAGATGCGACAATAATAAAACTACAAACATATTACAAGATCGCCATTACGAGCAACAAGGACAGTGTCCGAAATATGTACACTGCCATATGGGCATCGTATTTTCATTGCTGCTCCAGTGATGGTGCCAGTAGCCACAACTTTTGCCCCGCGGGACCAAATTCGTGGTGCAAGCACAAGCGTGCGGAAGCACTGGGGGAGCCTGCACCACGCCACACCCCACTGTTGACGAAGGCTCAAGGATTGGCAATTATGCCTATCTACAAGCGCCTTACAGAGGAGAAACTCCTTATTCTGTGCCTTCATGGCAAGACACAGAATGCAGCCGAATCGCTGAACAGCAAGATATGGCTGCTATGTCCAAAAACAAAGTTCGCCTCCAGAACAACTGTGGAGACAGCCACTGCTCTTGCTGTACTCTGGTACAACAAAGGCCACAGGGGCTTTGAAGAAGTGCTCGAAGGCATTGGAATTCTCCCCTCACAAGATCTGGCCACACATGGTGACCACTGTGACGTCATGCGCATCAGGAAGATGAACCTGAAGCAAACTGCAGAAGCGAGGGCACACCGTCGCAACTCAGCGAAGAGAGCTCGTGTTGAGGACACTGACCGCAAGAGCCGTGAAGGACCAAGCTATGGTGGAGGGGACTTCTAGACACTTGCAGTGCATTCAAGGCAAGGTACTTTTCATTGTCCCAATGGGATGCAAAAAGAATGGTTTCCTAATAAATGCCAACTTTGCGAACTTTCAAACTTGTTTTTCTCATTTTCATTTTTTCTGACAGTTTCACGTTTTCCGGGCAGCCTTTTATAAACTTATATTCATTGTATAGTAACGAAACTTGGCACACATATTCTTCAACACATGCAGAATGCAAATATCTACTCTAAATTGCAATGCCTACGAGCATTAGTTGTGAAAATATTAGCTTATTGTTTCAAGGGAGATTGAAAATAAGTCATTCAATACAATTTTTTTTTGTTGGTTCTAATATTTCTGTGACATATCTATATAGATATTTGCACTTTTCAATCTACCAAGAGTCAAATAAGATCAGACACAGTGCTTTTACTGAAAGTTTAGTACATAAAAGAGTGCCAGCAAAAAATGTAACTTTTTGCTATTGTTTATGGCATAACTCAATAATCATAGCAGCTACACAAAAACTGATTGCATATTTGAAATCTGCATGAAAAACTATACTAATAACAAACTTTTCAAGTCTCTATTACTAGAAATAAAAAAAAAAAAACTTTTTCGAGGAGCGTCTCCCCTTAAAGGTTGGCCATGCACAAGTAATATTGCTTTGATGTTCCTGAGGTGCTCCTGTCACACGCCCGATAGAAGAAATAACTGGCAAATTGAACAAAAGTTTATACATATAAGGAAAAAATGCAACACTGAAACCGAAACCCAAACGAGCAATACTTCGCATTACATGAAAGCTTGTAAAAACTGTAATTTGTGCAAAGCATGCTGGTCTGGCCAGCACGAAATATGAAAGCTGTGAGGAGGAGACACTCAGCGGAAAAATGACATGTCACAACAGCCATATTATGTCTATGACAAACCGTGATACGCCCACAAGCTCCTCATAGCTGTCAAAGACAGTGCTGGTTTAGACACCTTTGTAAGCCAACTGGAATTGCCATTCCTGTTCACTGAAATACAATAGTACACCTGCTTAGTCAAGTGCTCTCTAGGTTGTGCATTCCATCGCTAGATGGTGCCACATGTCCTTGTGGCTCAAGTTTGTGGCTGTTTCAATATGCTAACTCTACTGAGTTTACAGACAAATTGAAGCTGTTTAATATTTCTTTGGAAAGAATGCCTAAGTTTGTGAAAAGTAGTGTTTGATATCTCGTTGGTAGGGTTGATAAAATTCAATTTAGGCCAAGTATGAGCTATCCTTCGTACGATGTGCAGCTTGCCGTATATGAATAGGCGTGGTCACAAGGTACGAAAAGTGCTTCTGTACATTATATTTCATGTTCACACGTGTGCACTTGCAACCATTGCACATATACACTCAAGGGCCTGAAATTTGTGTGTTAAACAAACGAAGTGCTGGCCGAATACAGTCAAAACTCGCAATAACGAAACCCCGCGAGTACGAAATCCCCGGGGCAACGAAATATTTCCGGATCCCCGGTGAACGTTCATAGAAGCGCATGTATTACGTGTCTCGCGGCAACGAAATGTTTTTGGACGGCGATCCCGCATTTACGAATTTTCTACCATGGCGCGGCCCTTATTTTACCCTCCCGCCAAAGGTTAACTGTCGAAAATATCCTCGTATGCGCATATAGAGTGGCTCTATCCCTGACCAACGCCTGGCGGGAACTTCGAGCCGTCCACCTCGACATCCCAGATGAACTCACTGTTGATGCGTTCGTTCACGCCGATGACAACGTAGTCGTGTACAAGGAAGTGACCGACAAGGCCATTATCGAAAGCGTGCGCAAAGCTGACGACACCGAGTACCAAGAAGAGACGCACCCGGTAAAACCAACCCGCGGGTTGTTTTGGATGCGCTAGACACCCTTCGCTCCTTCTTCGGCGCACATGACGACGACGTAGCAATGGACCACTTTTTCCAGTGCGAAGGGAGAGCTTTGAAGTTGTTGCAAGGCAAGGGTCGTCAAAGTAAGTTGACTGACTTCTGGCAATAAATTTTCGTTCTGCTGGTTGTATCACTGTTTTAATGTCTGACACTCGCGGCAACGAAATTCTCGCGAAAACAAAATTTTTCGGTTTCCCCGGCGATTTCGTTATTGCGGGTTTCGGCTGTATACGCGATCGTTGCCTTGTGGACAGCCGACACTTTAGTGGCACCTAGGTTCCACCACGTTTGTTGCTTTGCCATGAATGATGTCGCGCAAGCAATGTTGCCAATAATTTTTGGAAGCCAGGTGGAAGAGTCTGGGCAATCAATAAAATTGTAATTTGTAAAGAATCTGCACACCTCTCCAGCCTGTAATGTGGCATAAGTGGCAAAAAAAAAGTGCAAAAAAATGTACCCAGTTCAATAAACAATTGTATCGGGCCAGTTGGTAAGGATCCATCTTGCTAGGAAGCGCAGCCACTATAACAAAGAACACACAACACAAGCGCTTACAACGCCGATGAACCCAGTTCATTTTGTTACCATTCATTGACCTCAAAAAATTGCTGAAGTTGGCCTTTAAACTAAATTTGGTACATTTGTGATAAATCACGTCTGTATTCGTTAGGCTTATCAGGGTTTGACTGTACTATTAGTTTACCATGCTTTTGCTTGAGAAGGATTCAAGCATTGCACCACCTGTTTTGAGGCACGAACGCGGCACTATGACGGGTATTCTTCTTTGATACAATTAGCTGTTTTGCATTCAACGAGCATTTACACAAACTTTATGTGGATACCCTAAGCAAATAATTGTATAGAAGTTATATGAAACAGATAGCTGGGGCTCATAATTTTCCATTTCCTTACTTGTCTTCATTTCTTTTGAGACATGCTAACACATTGAGAGTTGCAGAGCGAAAAAAAAAAAATTGTGGCTTGTTATAAAACTTCTGGCATATGTTGTGTTTGCTGCATTGTTCTATGACAAATCAGTAAGGTTTATGCGGTCCTTTTTTTTTTTTCTAATCTTGCAGGTTAATCTTACTTGATTCGTATTTTTCTGTGTGCAGCCTTTTAGCTTCCTTCCTGGTGACAGGTTCCCAGGACACTACTCTAAAGCTGTGGACCGTGCCAGAACGGCCACGGCTGGTAGCGATCGTGGACCCTTGTGCTGGCGCGCCAATGACTTCTAAGCTCACAGTTGCTGCTCACGAGAAAGACATCAACGGCTTGGCTGTTGCACCGAATGACCAACTGATTGCCTCGGCATCTCAAGACAAGACTGCAAAGGTGCAGACTCTATCGTGTTGTGGCTGTTAACTAGGCTTGTGCGAATATTCGAGCGAGCATGATAGTATTTCCATTCCCTTCGATTTGAATTTAAAATGTTCCAAATAAACGAATAGACGAGCCCGAACTTAGTTTTTTTGTAAAGGTGGTTTCACTGCACTGAAAAGGTGCTATACCATAATTACACTTATCCAGAAGAAATCCGCACTGCTGCTAAACCCAATTTCAATGTTAAATGAACATAGGTATTATTCTTATATCAATTTATCATTTTTAAAGTTCAAAAGCTTGTTACGCCAACTTATATTTTCCAAGTATAGTAAATTAGTGAATTTGAAGTGTTTTGCAGGTTATCACTTGCATCCTACCGAAATCAAATTCTGATGCTATTCAAAATTGCTCCCGCTTCCTCTCAAAAAAGAAAAACAGAACAGACATTTGCCCATGCCTTCTTTCAATTAGTAAAGAAAAATATATTCGGCAGGTTGCTGTATGACAATCTACTGTTATTAAATACGCTTACAAAATAGAGAGACAAACATGATGACATAGGCAGCATTTCCAACTGATTTATTTCAAGCATGAAACAGAGTGATACATACTATATATAAAAGGGACCCACACATGCGCAGAATAGCCAGCACTACGAACCTACCTACCTAAAAAAAAATCTAATCTCGGAAGACCCCAGCTGTATTTAAGAGTCACCGATAGTTTAGCCACCCCTCTTAGTGATATAAAAGGCTTCTAATAACTTTTAGCAAAGTCTTTTATAAGTAACATCATTCGAAGTGTTACTTACGAGTCAGGATTCAGAAGTTGATGAGCAAGCGACATCTCGAAAGTGCTCGTGGCGCCTCTAGGCCAGAAAGTTGATTCAGGGCGACCTCTCAGATTTTCTCGCATGGTTAACTTCTCTCTCCCTCTCTCTGAACTGACTGCATAAAGACTGCCTGTTCTCCCTCCATGTTGCTACTTGACACTACTTCATGCATTTACCTTTGCACATCTATCAAGTGGACAGACATTTATTGAGGAGCATTATTTTTTTTTTCAGTCTTATAGGTTTCTCATTGCAAATAGCATGCTGTATCAGGCTTGCAAGTCCATGGCCGTGGGACACGATTTAAATGTTTTGTGTTTTATGACATTGCTGTCCCATTTTCTGTTCGAAGAAACTTCATGAAGTGCGTCACATTTCTGTGTGCTGACATGGTCTAGCGTTGCACCCAGTGGCTTGTCATTTTTGAAACAGATCTGAACACTGGTCAGTAATAAGGAGCCTGTAATTAATTATCTGTCATGTGCTGATGAAAACGATCAGTATTGTTATGACTAACAGGCTTGCAGGAAGGCATTGCAGCAAAAAAAAAAAGCGAGGCCGAAAGTTTTGTGTTGGTACCCCTTTAAACATAACTGTCATTGTTTCTCTACGTTTTATGTTCATGATGATACCAATGCAGACAGAGCCACCTCATTTCCGTCGTTTGCGAATGCCATTTTTGTAATAATGATATAACGCACTAATACCACGGTACGATTATAAGGGACGGCATAGTGGAGGGCTCTGAAATGTCAACCACCTGGCGTTTTTCAACTATACATGGTCCTTAAGCATTCTCGCCTTCTTCGTAAATGTGGCTGATGTGCTGCAATTTACGGGCCAGCAGTCGAGCACCTTAACCACTAGACTGCCGTGGCAAGTCCTTGGCATCGCACATTTGCATCACATCATGCTCAGGACTCTTGAAGAATTGTCCAAACTGATGGGGTGGTAGCGAAACGGGACTGAATTTACGAGAATTTCATTCCATCAAACAGTATGTATGCTGGCTGCGACAAGAGAATGCGTCCAAATTATCCGATTTTCTGAATTAATGAGCTTGTACTGTTTATGAAATTGAAGTTATGTCTTGCTTTTCATTTGAGGCCCTTTCTTTGAACTGTCTCACTTCTTTCTACCATTGCCCTACAGTTGTGGAACACAGCCGACCTTAGCCTCCTGGGTACATTCCGTGGACACCGAAGGGGCGTGTGGTGTGCCAACTTTTCTCCTGTTGACCAGGTTTGTTTTCACAGCCATGTTGTTTATGGTTAAGGCCTGGGAAAGATTCGTGGGCATCCTCATCTGTGCAGCCATGGTAACGTTGCCTGTGCAGAAAAAGAGAATGTACTCAGATGCACTTCCCAGCAGCTCACATGCATTTGGTACATTACACTCCAGTAAGCCCAAAATAATGTCCCTTTTAAATGGTAAGCATTTCTTGGCGAACCAAACGCACTTTCAATTTTTGTGTCTATCTGTCTTGTTATAAAGTTGCCTGCTCCTGCGTGCTCTGGTGTCCACATCTGTAACTTGGTATATACCAATTGACATAAGAGGAAATAGTGTGTGACGTAAGTAATGAAAAAGCGAGTTCTGCAAAGGCCCGCAAGGTGGTCGAAGAGTTCAGAAGGGGAAATTGACAACCACCACCTGTTTGTAACACGAAGCCAGAAAGAAATCCGTGCCAGTTTCTGAGAAATAGGAGCCTCTTAGTAGCTGCCGAAAAATTCATCCTGGTCCGTGGTTTAAACCCGGGACCAATGCCTTTTCGAGGCGGTTGCTCCATTAATTGAGCTAACCAGAAATGTAACCATTCGCAGCGCGAGGGCGAATTCATCGACAACTCGAAGCACATGAATACAAGTAACGCGAATGAGTCATTTGCGTTACTTGTGTCCATGTGCTTCGAGTTGTCGATGAATTCGCCCTCGCGCTGCCGATCGCTAGCTTCCTGGTTAGCATTGTGTTACAAACGGGTGGTTGTCCATTTCCTTTTCTTAGTGTATGATGTACTTAACTGACAGGTCACAAATATGAATAGCATGACAGGCATGTCATGTTTGCCATGAAATTCTTTTCTTCAGATATGTATGGCACATTTCCGCGTACTGCGGCAGGTGGTATGCGGGTATGTGCCACGCTTATTTCACAATTTTGTATAAACCCAGTAACATTGAAAATATACTTTGGAAACATTATGATGCTTTTCATGGGTCAATTAGGAGAAAGGCACACTCTTTGATTATAGATGGTGATGTTTCTGTAGCATACAAGCTCTGAAAAATGTGCTGCAATGAACCGTAGCCAGCAGCTACGTGGTACAGGCTGTAAATAAATGCATTATATTAACGATCGCTTAACAGTATTTATGGTGGTAGTGCCTACATAATGTCGCTTCTCAACAATACTAAGTGCAAATTTTTTCAGACAACAGATGGAATTAGTCAAATGAATAGCTTTTCACTATAGCTTATTCAATTTGTGCATAAGTTATTCATTTGAAATGAAAGTCATCTGAAAGTTAGCACTCTTGGATGGAAGTTTTAGCACCTAGTATTGTGGAGGATGAGTACCAATGAGTTCAAATTCTTGCAATTTTTGTTTCATTGTTGACTGTCCTCTCTGTGACGATGTAATGTCATATATATTGCTACGATACTGAGGGGATGCAAGGTAGAAGAAGAGAACGAGGTTGGCACGAGCGGTGATCTGCCAGATCCCTGGACTCGTGCATTCATCATCTCTTGTAAATAAAGGTATCTCACCGTAACAAGAATTGTGGAAGGTGCGGGGTACAGTGGAGCGATCCCAGGCGAACAATCACGGAAGCGCTACCCCAAGAACTACGCCGAAGCCGCCGACTGGCTGGTCTACCACTACTCTCTATGGATCCGATTGCAGACGGCGACACCACGCACTCTTCGTCTGGCGCTACGTGGCCCCGACACATGGTACCACGAAGCTTCTCTGGGAGGGTCGGAGAAGATGTCGACGAATGGCTGAAACACTTCAACCGTGTGAGTAAATACAATTGTTGGGATGCAGCCTCCCGGTTGTCCAACTTCAAATTGTTTCTTCAAGGGACGGTGCTGGTGTGGTTTGAAAACCACGAAGAAACAATAATGACCTGGGAAGTGTTTAATAAAGAATAGCAAGCTGCATCGGGGACCCATTGATGGAGAAGAAGCGCACTGAGCAAACTTTGATGCAGCGTGCTCAAGTCCTTGGTGAAACATGCACAACGTATAGTATTGAAAAGATTTTAAAATTGTGCAAGTCTGTAGACCCACGCATGAAAGAAGATGACAAGGTTGGGCATCTCCTCAAAGGGGTTGCTGAGGATGTCTACAATTTCCTCATCAGCAAGGACACCTTGTCGCCTAAAGTGACACGAACAACACACACACCAATCGGGCACAGACGCCAAGGACACCTTGGTGTCTGTAGCGGACGTAATCAAACACTGCCGCACGTTTGAGACACTGAAGGCTAGGTGCATCACTCCCAAATTTGGTAAACTTGCCAATGTCTCCACCGTTGCAAGTGTCAACGCCCCTCCAAAATCATCCTCTGATCTTGCCTCAATGATCAGGCAAATCGTACGCGAAGAACTTGGACGACGTGATGCTGTCTACCCGCCGAGGGCACATGCTAGCAACGCCTCCCCGCCATACGACGTAATGTGTGCTGCCGTCGATGCCACGCTATATGATGTGCCCCAATCAAGAGCACCAGAGCCTCCAACCGACAACCTACATCATCGCCGCGGTTTCCAGAACGCCTCCCGCCAACCACCTACAATGGTGTCTTCGTGGGACGATCATGGGCACATGGTGCCTCATGGAAGGTTTGGGGACGTGCGTGAAGCCCCTGTGTTCTATAACTGCGGTTTCCGTGAACATGTGGCTTGATTCTGTGGTCAGAGGCGTCGCCCCAAGCAGCGCTACTACGAGGGATCATCAGCTTCTTCTCAACAAAACCGCTGGCGCGGTGGTGTGCGCTCGATGCAGGACGCGTACGTTGGGGACGGCTTCCAGCAAACCACCCACAGTGACACACATGTGGGACGCAACTTCCACCGGAATTTCCGCAACGACTCGCCTTGCTTCGTGCGAAGCTTGACGCTCCCCGCAACACGCCGGTTCCATTCATCATCTCCTGGTCAACGCGTCACCTCCCCGCCTTCGGGAAACTAGGTGGTGCGGCCAATGGAGGTGAGGTCACGGAACATTTTTCACTACATCCACCTATGCCTCCACCTGTTTTTATGACGCAAAATAAGGTCCCCATGCTTATTGATGGACTTCCTACGATGGCTTTGATAGATACGGGAGCAGCTGTTTCAGTGATGAGTCTTGACTTCAAATTGCGGCTAGGACATAAAGTGATGTTTCGCGGGGACAGTTGTGCATGATTTCGTGCAGTGAGCGGGGAGACGTTGTGCCCGATCGGTGTGTGTGTTGTTAGTGTCACTTTGGGTGACAAGGTGTACGAGGCTGAATTCGCTGTCTTGACCAGCTCCACCCATGACATCATTTTGGGGATCGATTTTCTACGCGAGTGCGGTGCTACTGTAGATTGCGGTGCTGGCGAGATTATGCTATCGGCACTTACTGACGATTTCAAGCGCTGTCAAGGATCTATCACGGTCATTGAGGATGTTCTCTTGCCGCCCAACTCGATGAAAACGTTTGCGTTGACGCCTCTGCCTCGGACACTGGCACGTTTGATGTTCTTGCGGAGCCCATTCCTCTCAATTGCGCCAAGAAAAATGTGCTCGTTCCACATTGTGTTCTGTCGATCAGTGATAAGTGATCGGCCTTATGGGTGTCGAACTATTCAAACGAACCTGTCATGGTACCCTGTGGATTGCGACTTGCCCTCTTTGAACAAAATGCGAACAGTTTTATTGCACCTTTAAGCGACGAGAGCGAAGATACTATTCGTGCTCTATACAGAAGCCAACTTTCTGAGTATGGTAAACAAGTCTCTATCATCAGAAAAACGTCAAGCTTTGGTCAAAGTCCTTGCGAAGCATGCTATTATATTTGACTTTGCACAGAATGAAGAGCAAATAAGTGTACCGGAGTTGCGTACTCGCCACAGGATTGACACAGGATCCACTCACCTTATCCGGCAGAAACCATACCGTGTCTAATCTGCGGAGCGCAAGGTGATTGCTCAACAGGTAGAAGAGATGTTAAAAAAAAAGGGTCATCCAAGAGTTGTGTAGCCCTTGGGCTGCTCCTGTGATTCTTGTCCAAAAGAAGGATGGTACATGGTGATTCTGCATGGACTACAGACGCCTCAACTCTGCAACTGAAAAGGATGTCTACCCGCTTCCCAGGATTGATGACGTCATCGATTGTTTACATTCGACATCGTACTTCTCCTCCAGGGATGTGAGATCTGGTTATTGGCAAATCCCCATGCACCCGAATGACAAAGAGAAAAGGGCCTTCATAAACCCAGATGGTCTATATGAATTCAATGTAATGCCTTTTGGCCTATGCAACGCTCCAGCCACGTTTGAGCGCTTCATGGACTCTGTATTACGTGGACTAAAATGGGAAGTTTGTCTTTGCTACCTGGATGACAATATCATTTTTGGCCGTACATTCGATGAGCACAATCATCGTCTAGACATTGTTCTCACCTGCCTTGAGAGAGCTAAACGACTAAAATGGGAAGTTTGTCTTTGCTACCTGGATGACAATATCATTTTTGGCCGTACATTCGATGAGCACAATCATCGTCTAGACATTGTTCTCACCTGCCTTGAGAGAGCTAAACTTACCCTGAACTCTAAGAAGTGTCACTTCGGCAGCCGTGAGACTCTCGTGCTCGGTCACCTGGTGGACAAGCATGGCGTTCGACCCGACCCTCAGAAAGTCGCTGCAGTCAGCAGCTTCAAACAACATCAGTCTGTACGAGAGTTGCAAAGCTTTTTGGGCCTATGCTCGTCCTTCCGTCGCTTCTTGCCCAAGTTCGCTGACCTCGCTTACCCTTTGACGTCCCTACTCAACAAGAACGCACCTTTTCGGTGGTCAGCGGAATGCGAGTCGTCATTTTCGCAACTCAAGTTTGTTCTTACGTCAGTGCCCGTGCTTCGTCACTATGACCCATCTGCTGCCACAGAAGTTCATACCGACAACAGTGGCGCAGGTATCGGCGCCGTCTTGGTCCAATGCCATAGAGCTTCTGAACACGTCGTTGCCTATGCCAGTCGCTGTTTAAGTAAACTGGAGCGAAACTATACTGTCACAGAGCATGAATGTCTCGCGGTCATATTCGCCGTGCACAAGTTTTGCCCTTATATCTATGGATGCCGATTCTCGATTATCACGGACCACCATTCTTTATGTTGGCTCACTGGACTACGGGACCCATCTGGTCGTCTTGCTCGTTGGGCGTTACGATTGCAAGAACACGATTTTTAAGTCTGTTACAAGAGCAGTCGTCGTCATGCTGACGCCGATTGCCTTTCACGGTTTCCCCTTCCAACAACCAAGTGTGACGCTGACAACATTGATGAATATTTGGCAGTAGTGAATACTCCGTTTCTTGACCAAACAACTTTTCGAGCAGAGCAACGCAGTGACAACAGTCTCGCTTCTTTCTTTATTTCCAGAACGAACGGTCAACATGGTTTCGTCGTAAAGGATGGCGTTCTTTACAAAAATAATTATTTTTGCGTGGGCCCTCGCCTACTTCTAGTTGTGCCTACAAGTCTGCGACAACACGTACTTCGAGCAATGCACGACGACCCAACATCTGACCATATGGGTTTTTCTAGGACAGTTTATCACACGCAAGAACGCTTCTTCTTGCGTATGAAGAAGAACGCTTCTTCTTGCGTATGGTACTGCGTATGAAGAAAGGGAAGGGATGCCCCTTAAAGGAGGCAGATAAACGACGTAAGTTTGCGGTAGTCCCATATGTGCACGAATTTTCGCATAAGATAAAAAAATGTGCAAAAAAATTCAACCTCAACGTTGTGTTTTCCGCACGTGGAAAACTGCAGCAAATGTGTTCTAGAATTGAATTACAAAGCAGAATGAAAGCAGGTCTTGTGAAGAAAGGTTGTGGTGTCAAGCATGTCAATTCCTTCACCAAATGTCGATCTAATGTCGTTTATTGTATCCCACTGTCTTGTGGCAGGTTATACATTGGGCAGACTGGGCGCTGCTTGAATATTCGCCTGCGAAAACACTACAACGCGCTGAAATCAGCCCTGGGTTTACATTTATCCGCCCATTGCAAAAAGTGTGGCTGCGTACCTAATTTTTCGCGCACGTCTATCTTGTACAGCCATCATGACACGAAAACTAGAGAGATTGCGGAAGCCTTTTTTATTAAAAAGAATATTGATAGTTGTGTTAGTTCACCGTCTATATCACTGTTAGATTGTGAAATATTGTTTCTGGACGACACCTGATCAAGGTGGAACCTTCTCCCCAGTGGTTTCCCTTTCTCATCTTTCTGGTATATAACTTCTCTGAATAAGCTGAGTTTTAGTCTGCGCTTGTTTGTCTCTTCTCTTGTGTCCCGTTGGTTTGCGCTTCCAATTATTTCATTATGAAACGCTTCTTCTGGCTGAAGATGCGTAAAAGTGTGACTGCATACGTTGCGGGCTGTGAGCAATGTCAACGCCACAAGAGTCCTACAACTCCACCAGCCGGACTACTTCATTCTATAGCACCCCCGGGTTCACCATTTGACGTCGTCGGTGTTGACCTGCTCAGCCCTTTTCCACGATCAACGGACGGCAACCGATGGATTATATTTACCGTTGACCACCTCACACGCTACACCGAAACTGCGGCGATTCCTGCGGCAACGGCCACTCAAGTTTCACAGTTCATGCTGTCGCGTGTTATATTACGCTATGGATCCCCCCTTGTCATCATCAGTGATCGCGGGCGGCGACTTGTTGCCAATGTAGTTGAAGACCTCCTTCGTCTTGCTTTGTGCCATTTTCGTCACACTACTTCGTATCACCCGTAGGCTAATGGTTTGACGGAACTAACTAATAGGACTCTCGTCAACATGATTTCCATGTATGTTGATTCCGGACACAAAACATGGGACGCGATCTTGCCATTTATAACTTTTGCCTACAACACTGCACAGCACGAAACAATGAGATAGATTTAATTTTATCTGCTCTACGCACGCCAACCCCGCGCAGCTCTTGACACTATTCTTCCTTTTTTCGAGACTGATCAACCTACCCTCACCGATACCATTTGCCGCGCAGAAGAGGCCCGGCGCATCGCCTGTCTTCGAACTTTCGTCTCCCAGAAACGCTCTAAGAACCGTTACGACAGAAGTCACCGGCACGTATTGTTTGAGAAAGGGGATTTGGTGTGGCTTTGGACGCCGCTTCCCAAGCGCGTCTTCTGCCAAAAGTTTCTGGCCAACTACACTGGTCTGTTTGTTGTCCTGGAACATCTCAGCGATGTCATTTACGAGATATCTCGGCTGTTGTCAACTGGCTGCCGCTCAAGCAAGACCAACGTCGTTCATGTTGCTTGTTTAAAATGTTTTCATCATTGCAACGAAGCCTAACTCGCCTGGTGGGCATCGTCTGCAAAGGGGGAATTCCTACGATACTGAGGAGACACGTGATAGAAGAAGAGAACGAGGTTGGCACGAGCGCTGATCTGCCAGGTCCCTGGACTCTCGCACTCATCATCTTGTGTAAATAAAGGCATCTCACCGTAACAATATATATGCACCTCTGATTTGGCGAGCTGTAGTCTTGTGTTGCTCGTTCGCAGAGGAGTGCTCGAATGAATGATGCATACAGTTTACTTCGACAAAAAGTGTGACGTCTGTGTCGTAATGCTAGTGCTGACGTTGCGCCGGACTGCAAGCTACCTTTTGTGCTCCAGTGCAGTCATAGTGCCTGGCAAGCCCATGATATCAACATGACTACTGAATTTACGCAAACAAAGACACTGATCCACTGCGTAAGGCTCGTCTCAAAGACGGAAAAAAAAAACGCGCCATAAGAAGCTAGTCACTGACTGCTTCTCATGAAATCAACTTCCACGATATGCATGATCTGCAGAATTTTTTCATTATTAATTCGGAAATAGTTCCCTGTCACCTTGATGACCTGGTGAAATCTGCTACGAACCTCTCATAGCTAAGGTCAAATTCTAAGCTCTTGTCATTGCCCTGCTTTACAGCAATTGTGTTCATATTTGTTCTGACTGTTCCTTTGCCTTTTTTGTTTCTCACTTTATCAGGTGCTGGCTACTTCATCTGCAGACACAACTATCAAGCTCTGGTCTATATCCGACTTCTCTTGTGTCAAGGTACCAGAATACACCATTCTAATGAAGATTTTTTTAGCACTTTTTGGTTGTAGCCCGCATATTTGCCTTTCATACTTATGCCGGATGGGCCAGATTTTTTAATTACGGTTATAAACATATCGAATATCTTCCGCAGCACATTGGGCAAGTGCTTTAAACATTAATAATGGATGATTATAGACTTGCCTGCCTCAGCGTTTGTGATGCTTTATTGAAACACATGTTTGGAGGTTTCATGTTTCATTTTAAGATCCAGGTTTTCATGTGGGAGTACTCCTACATTCAAGATGTAGTCAACATGTGCAGAACAGCAGGGTGTGTGTGGCATAAATCATTTGAAGAGGCCTTCACCCTTCAGTGAACCTAAAATATGTTGATGATGGCAATGATAAATAGCATTTGTAATAGAGGTGACTCTTGCAGTCATGTTTCACTTTAACATAAAAAAAATGCTGCTTTGAGCAGTACACAATAGAACAATGTGCAAACAAAACCAATCTTCTCTTTCACGCCCTCATTTCAGACATTTGAAGGTCATGAGTGTTCTGTGCTGAAAGTGGTCTTCATGGCTCGTGGAATGCAGCTTCTGTCAAGGTGAGACTTCGTGAAGAGAATGACCCTTCAGTTTCACATTCAGCTAAAAGCCAAATATGCATCCTCGCGTAATGAAGAGATCTTTGCCCTCTACATATTGGCAGGGAACTTGAATAATTGGGTTGGGGTGTTTAACATTTATTGGGAAAAGGGGTGGGGGTGGGGGTCATCAATAAAGCATGAAAAGAAAGCTGTTGGCTGCCGTAAGCTCAATTAAAGCTCATTTGGTTATGTCACTTGTTTATTCTAACAACCAATAATGACTGCTTGAAGCAAAAAAAATGAAGCTTAGGATATTGTTATTGATCATAAGACATGATTGCTCTTTTATGTGCAGTTGGAATGTAAGCATGTGTAGACTTGTAAACTACTGACAAAAGCTCTAACGTTCACGTGTGACCTGTATCACCACATAGACAGAGTTGAGAAGAAAAAGTGCAGAAATTGGTGCATTTGATTCACCCTAGTATGCACGCATCACAGTTTGTACTCTTGTTATGTCCAGCTATTCTATTGTTCATATTTATTTACTTTTGGTTGTGAAGTCCTTGTATTTCAGTTTTGACTTCAAACACATCCTTTCTTGGGAAGGGGGCAGGGTGGTATATCAAATGCAAGGCATTTCTTAGTGTACTGCAGGCACTTGAAGTGTTTTTATCAACTATCTATCTGTCTAGCCACCTAGGCTCGGGTGCTCTCGTGATCGCCTCAACTTGAGGTAGGCCAAAATTAATATGGGAGGGCAAGAGGTTTGACAAATCTGTCTGGTTGGTCATGACATCACTAACGCAGGGTTGGAACAGCTGAGCCTTTTCTGCCATTGCTTGCCAAACCGGTTTACCTGCACCAGTCTGTGCCGAACCACCTCTGTTATGCTAAACTTGCTAATCAGCGCCATACTGTGCCGCAGCACCCCAATTTAGTCGCAGGGTGTCCCCTTGCCTGGAAACATGGCTGAAACATCGGGCTTTCAGTTTCATTGGAACAAATATATTAGTGGTTTTGTTAAGGCTGTGATCACATGCGCAGCAATTGTGAACACTTGAATGTAAGGTAAAGATCGATGGCGCGCACCCTACTTCAGCAAACATCGGCGCGAATGGCTTGTAAATGCTTATAATGTGCTGCGTTCTCAGCGCTCTCAATGCGAAGAGACAGCTACGAGATCATCACTCTAGTGATACGTATAGTTGTGCGATATTGGATCCAAAAGAGTTAGCGGCAAATCCTACTTTGTAGGCTTCGTATAACATAATAATTTGTTGGTATTATATTCTATTATATTCATTGCTTTGGCCTTGCATAGAAGCAAAATTTTTTGTAACGTAATGGTAGCATTTAGAAAAGGAAAAAGAAAGGATGACGGTAAGAGTGCTCCAAAGAAGTGGGGATGGTGTCATGCTCCCGGAACATCCTGCTAAATGCAGGTGCACAGTACTGCTCATCAAGCGCTTGTGCTTATTGTTCAGTTCGCCGCTGTACTGTATTATGTGGCGCTTATGGACTCGGCGGTTCACATTTATGCGGTCAGGTTAAAAAAAAAATATGCGGCCGGCTGTCAGCAACGAGTGCGATAGCAACAGATTGTAATGTTCTATGAAGTGAAGCTGACATCTTACTTTTTTAAATCCGATTTCACGTAACTCTACAAGACGCTGGTGTGAAAGAATACAGCCATGCCAGGGAGAGCAACATACCGTATTTACTCGCGTAATAAAGGCACTCGCATAATAAACGCACCCCTAACTTCAGTCATCAAAGTATGGTTTTTTTCCCCCTGCATAATAAACGCAGCCCCTACATTAATTGGCTGCAGTCCCGCAAACCAACACCTTGAGTCTCCCCGTACGCCCGGTGGATCTCTTCTGTTTTTTACATTCCCGTTTTTGAGTGTATGGGTTGAGGTGTCCTCACATGAGGGACACTTATCATGCACTCCACACCCCTTTCTCTTATTCTCTTGCCTTTTCATTTTTAAAGACGATTGTCTTTCTTGGGGACCTTCAATGCAAAAACTTTGTTCTGTCTGTCTGTCTGTCTGTCTGTCTGTCTGTCTGTACATTTGTCTGTTTGTCCACTCTTAACGGCACCGGGTACTTGAAGCAGCCGATCCTATCCGCAGTTCCCACCAATGTGGCTCAAGGTTTAGCGTTCATACTTGTGCAATTGTCAATTAAAAAGCAATTATTGTGCATGTCTGGGGCACCATAACAACACGTACATATTCTGCACGTGCGCCTTTTACTAGAAAAGGCATACATAAGTAATTTGAAAGACCGTAGCGCCTATCACACTGCTCTGACCATGCAACGCTTGCACGAAACGGCAAGTGTTTGCAACGCTTTGCTAAGACGAGACGGTGGTGGCACCTACCCGTTGCCCTATCACCTCAGAGACGGACGCACACACCTGTCTCGGAGCCACGCGCTTTGTTTTCCAAGAAAACTGCCAGATGGCGCTCATGTCTCACGTGTGACGTGATTGATGCGTTTGTTCGCCTCCGCTGCACGCTCGAGACACTCTAACGCAGCGCCTCCCGAATACCATTCACCGATTTTCTTGCACAGAACATCAAATAAATGTTTTGTTCACTCTCTCCACACGCGAGGCTATCGTCTTTCGACGGCATTTGCAGCTTACATGCAGATATGAGGCCAACTTTTTTTCCAAAGAATCAACTCACCCCCCAAAAAAACCCAACTTTTGGAAAACCAGAAAAAATCGCTTGTTTCCGCAATATGGTAGCACCCTGGATTCTCGCTTCGCTTGCTATCCATGCGTAGAGGAACTTCTCATGTGGAAGCGAGGCAGCGGCTGTATTTTTTCGTTAAATCTTGTTATAGACGGTTTGTTTTGATGCTACGTGGGTAGCTTGCTGCAATGTTAGATACTTCCTACCACGACTTCGTCGTGCTTGCTACAATGTTAACAGCGTTGTCACGGTCATTGTGCGAGGTTGCCGCGAAGTTCGCAAAGTGCGTTGTAGCATCGTAGTGCACGCTTTTGGGCACCCCTCGAGATCACAGCAGATACTACTGTTGCGGTTAAATGATTGCGAGACAAAATAGCCGCAAAACGTGTTTATGGAGAGCGCGGGCGGCCCGGAACCAGCTTGCAGAAAATAGCACCATCAACCACCGAACATGAGTAAAGTGTAACAAAGAAGCTGTTTCTAAACAGTGTTTGCGTATGTAAATTGCGAAAGGCTAAGCTACCTAACTTTTTTTTTGCATTAACGCATTTTTCGCTTCTCCCAAAAAAGTTTTCATAAAATTTACACCGTGTAATAAAAGCACCCCCCAACTTTGCTCCGATTTTTCAAGAAAAAAGTGCGTTCATTAGGTGAGTAAATATGGTATTTTGCGCGCTATCTTTGTGACGCACTTTGAAGGGTACGAGAGCCTCCCGCTGGTGGTTGTCAAGATGGCGCGTGCGCCAATGATCGTGACTGCGCCCTTAGATGCAAAGTTCACAGTAGCTGCTCGAGCGGCACGTCTTCCCCCTCCCCTTGCGTATTTTCATGCTTCTTCAAGTTTTTCCCTGCTTCAACGGGAGGCCTCCTGAGAGGGGTGGTGTCATCGCATGTACCCTCAAGCGACTGAGATGGGCCGGCTTGTTTGATACCTGCTTCACCCATGTTTGTTGCCCCTGCTGGCGCGCTTTTACTCGTGGGTAAAACATGCGATGCGCTGGGGTATGTTATTGATTTTATATTTTACACAAGACATTACGGCGAGGGTGAAATTCTGTCGCTTGTGTTAACATAATTTCTATTGTAATAATAAGGCTGTTGCACAATTTAACTTGGTGTGTGTAAAAAATGAGGCACTGGACAAATGTTGCTTCACAGGCTCTGTGAAACAGGCCTACGTCTGATCTGCATGTTCTCTCTGACTGCACTAAACTTGCTCCAGAAGGCCTTTCTGGTATTTCCAAGCCTACTACGAAAGACGATCTTGCCTGCTCGCAGGAAAGCTCCCAAATGCATGTACCTTGTTCCATTTCTGATAATGTGAAAATACCATCATGTATGTTGTCAAACCCTTTGCTGTAGTCACATGTGGCACATACCCGTATACCACCATACCGGCCGCGGGATGCGGGTATGTGCCTGTGCCGGCCACAGGGGCTCGACAGTTTGTATCTGCTGAAGAACGGCAAGAACTGACATTAATAAGTTAAATGTGAGAGCAATGAGAGGAACTAGCATCGGTGGCATTGACCCGACGAACGCAGATAGATGTTGTGGTGCCAGCAGGAATCAAACCCAAGCATTCTGTGTGGTAATAAGTATTCTGCCGCAGAGCTATGCTAGGTCTTGGAATCGCTTTGGTAAGAGACCCTATGCAGGCATGACATAAATTGTGATTGCAGGGCTGGGCATCTAATTTTATTAACATTACATATGTACTCCAGGGATGCAGGTGTCACGTCGAGTTAGTGTCAATTGTAGTTAAGTGCCATCCACTGCAGTTGGTCAACGTAGCACTGTGCATGGCTACCATCCTCTCAAGCACAAGCGCTACATTTCAGCTTACCGCTTCTTGTGTTGGTAATACCAATGTTGCTTTTGGCATTATTACACAGCTGTAAGCTTCTGGTTATATAAAACATATGTGACTGTTCAACGTACAAGTCTGCGCATATAACATTTATACATTTGACATTCATACATTATACATTTTGTAATGTTTCACTCAACAAAAAATTACACCACAGTAAGCTTCCCATGGCAGGCTTCGCATGACATCAATTTTCATGGTACTACGTAGGATCTGCTGAATTTTTATCCTTTCAATATTGAAAGGGAAAAACGAATGTGCCCCTACTACCTCTCTCTGGAAATTATGGTCGGCAGGGGCCTGACGTAGGCCTGTGCCGGTTGTCTGACTTCAGTGGCTTGAATAATGAGGCCTCACTGTTTTTGGTCGCATTCACTTCTAGTGGCGCCGATGGCAACTTGAAGCTGTGGAACGTGAACGCAAACGAGTGTGTCCAGACACTGGATGACCACGAGGACAAGGCTTGGGCACTTGCCGTCAGCTCTGATGAATCTCTGCTCGTTACCGGTGGCGCCGACTCAACCATATTGGTCTGGAAGGTATGGAAACTTCTTTCCTATCACTTTCTTTCACTTTCTAACGCGTCCACGCACCAAGTTCTGCTAGGCCATTATGCTCCGATGATTCGTCGACGTAATGATTGTGTAGCAGTGTGAAACTCTAATACCCGACTCCCCCGACTACGACTTCTCGTAACTCGCATCCCTACCCTGCAGGTTTCCACGTTTTTGGTTTCATTTGCTAGGGCCAAGGGCGTCCCTTCGTCATGACCCCTGGTGGCTGCGCAACACCGAGAGTCGCCCGCTAGAGACCTAACATACTTTGATAGTCCTTTCACATTGACAACCTGGACTGCCCACGGACCCTTTGGTCTCATGTTGCAAACTTTCTTGTACATGCTCCCCCATAATTCTCATTTCTGGCTTGTTCCTCGAGGGGAAGTAATCTGTAGCATCATCTTCATTGCCCATCGTTGTGATCGTCATGTTTCCTGCCACTGCAATGCGCCTCCCGCACAGCTCATGCTGAGTGCTCGAGGCGCAAGGTAGCAGAGAACAAGCTTGCACTCCTGGCAATCTGGATGCTAAAAAATCTGAATGGTTAAAAATTACGGGAGCTTGGGGATGAAAAGAGGGGGGGGGAGGGGGCAAAATGGTAAAGGTGTGTTTGCTTTGTCATGTCGCAGAGCTAAAAGTATGTGACTTGCAAAAAAGCTAATTATATATTTGAAATCAGTATAAAGAGTTCCATTACAGCTGCAGTTTCGTGGCTCTTGGGTTAATATTAAAAAAAGTGTCTTCGAGTAGTAACTCCCCTTAATGCCATTTCCGACAAGAATGATTTAAAAAATAAAAGATTTTTGGCATTTGAAATTTCATATGTTTTTATACATTGACGTCTACAAGGCAGATTAGCAACTCTCAGTTCAAAGGGAGCACACCCTTGTCCGCCAAATCAGTTGGCTACCCACAGAAGTTGAGGGGAAGGAAGTAGCATCTTTTCCTTTTTTATCTGTAAAGTATTGTCGACACCATATTCATTGCGTCAAATCATGTAAATAAATGCAGTTAGGTCTCTGCATCGCCACATCCTTGACAAAACAATTCGGGAACACCATCCCTCCAGCACTTCACCAACCTTGCCAAGAGAAACACTTTCATGTTCCTATCTCATAAGAATGTGCTTAGGGATCTTTGGGAACCTCTTTTCTGCATTTTCACTTCGAAGTATTAGAAAAATATCAAATGCGAAGTGCGGTTCAAAGTGATCTTCACATATACGTGATTTATATAATATAATGAGCACACTCACGACCACCTACCCTAACGCTCACATTTTACTTTTTGGGGACTTTAATTTCCCGAAAATTGATTGGCATAACCCTGCACCCTCGTCGGCATACGATGTCGAAACGAAAGATTTCATAGACGTTTGTTTGAATTTTAACTTATCTCAACTTGTGTCAGAGCCCACGCGCATATCAGGCGGCTGTGCTAACATCTTAGATTTAATACTAACCGACCGCCCAGACTCTTTATTGTCCATGTCATACCTACCCGAAATTAGTGACCACAAAGTAATACATGCAGTTTTTTCCTTCCCTCTTGAGCGGCGCGACAAACTCAAGAAAACAATTACCTTATACGATAAAGGTAATTATGAGGCCATGAACAAAGAACTCAAACACTTCTTTCCAGATTTCGAACATAGCTTTCACTCCCGATCTGTGAGCAATAATTGGGATATTTTTAAAAATAGGATGAATAAATTAATTAGCAAATTTATCCCCACAACATCATTCCGTAGCACGCCGCAGAAACCCTGGTTTACAAACAAACTAAAGAGACTAGCGAATAGAAAAAAGCGCCTTTTTCGCACAGCAAAAGCAAACGAGACACCTGAAGCTTGGGCGAAATACAACACAGCCGAAAAGGAATATACTACCGCTATTAGTAACGCAAAATATACGTTTTTGAACCAGGATTTACCAGGCATGCTAACCAATAACACACGTAAATTCTGGCAGATAGTAAACCCTCGGCCTACCAGCACCATCCACCTTACTAATGATTCGGGTCACATGCTCTCAGATGATCAATGTGCTGATGCTTTTAACAGCGCATTTTCATCAGTGTTTACTAACGAATCTAGCGTACCTTCCTCTCCTGCCCCGGTGCTGTTGACATCCGCTATGGGCTCAATTGTTTTTTGCGCAGGTGGTATTTCAAGTATTATTCAAAACATGAAACTGTCCTCATCAGGTGGCGTCGATGATATTAACTCAAAAGTGTTAAAAAATATCCATGACACCATCGCCCCATTTCTGTGCTTGATATATGCGCAGTCGCTCTCCACAGGCATTCTTCCAGATGACTGGAACATGGGCAAGGTCGTTCCCATCTACAAATCAGGTGATAAGAACTGTCCATTGAACTACCGTCCCATTTCTTTAACAAGCGTCCCATGCAAAATCATGGAACATGTCATCTACTCTCAGATTGTAAACTTTCTAGATTCCAACAACTTTTTTCACCCCAGCCAGCATGGTTTTAGGAAAGGATTCTCCTGCGAAACACAACTAGCAATATTTCTTCACGATCTGCATGCTAACCTTGACAATAACTTACAAACTGACGCAATCTTTCTAGATTACGCAAAGGCATTCGACACAGTACCCCACCAAAGACTAATGCTAAAACTATCCCAGTTAAACTTAGACCCAAGTGTACTAAATTGGATCAAAGCATTTCTAACTAACCGTTCTCAGTTTGTGCATGTCAATAATAAATCTTCTGCTTACCTCAAAGTAACATCAGGCGTACCTCAAGGTTCAGTTCTTGGCCCCCTCCTGTTTCTGATATACATCAACGACTTACCCCTCAGCGTATCCTGCAAAATCCGCATGTTTGCAGATGACTGTGTAATCTATCGGACAGTAACTAACACTCACGACCAAAATCTTCTCCAGAACGATCTTAACCACATTCAAGATTGGTGCGATAATTGGCTTTTGTTTCTTAACCCTAACAAATGCAAACTTGTTACGTTTACCCGCCGTAAGAATCCTTTCATTTTTTCATATCATATCGCCAACGTCCCTGTACAATCACAACCATCCTACAAGTATCTAGGTGTCACATTGTATTGCGATCTCACTTGGAATGCGCATATTACTAACGTCATTTCATCGGCAAATAAAACTCTGGGCTTCTTGAAGCGTCACCTACGTCATGCACCAAAACATGTGAAGTTGGTAGCATATCAGTCCCTCATCAGATCGAAACTCGAATATGCCTCCCCCATATGGAACCCGCCCCAAACATACCTCATTAACGACCTCGAATCTGTCCAAAATCGCGCCGCTCGATTCATTCACTCCCAGTACTCATACGACATCAGTATTTCATCCTTGAAAGCACAATCCGGTTTATCACCCCTCTCTGTGCGCCGCCGTATCGCCACCCTTTCTCTCTTTCATAAATTTTTTCATTCTTCTCTCAATGCAGCTCCTTACATCCTCCCCCCGACATACATCTCACACCGCACAAGCCATCCACTTCAAGTGTCCCGTTATCGTAACAGAACTGCCGCTTTTTCCGCTTCTTTTTTTCCCCGCGCCGTCAAGGATTGGAACGACCTTCCCTGCTCCATTGCTTCAACCACCTGCCCATCATCCTTCGCGACAAATCTTACAAATCACCTCTGCTGCGAAAACTAACGTGTTCAAATGTTCTTTTCCTGTGTATCCACCCCTTATGTAATACCCCCGAGTGGGGTCCTTAAGGAAATAAAAATGAAATGAAAAATGAAATGAAATACAGTGAAAGTAATGATGAAAGCTTTATCCTTCTGTCACACGTGTCCCGTTAAATAGGGAGGCAGTCGCCGGGCTAATTCCAAGAGCCGAAGTATCGGCCCCCCGAACCGCACCACGAAAGCGTGGACAATTTAGAATTGGTCCTTTTTGGCGCGCCAGCGGACGCCGGCTGTGGCCCAAAGAACAAGTCAGAGCCGAGAGTTGATAAACAAACAAATTATATTCTCAATAATGGCAGATCGAAAACAATACACAAAAATGCACACTCCACAATAGTTGCATACAATATGTCACCAATGAAACCAATCAATCTACGTGCTTCACAATACAATCAGCCACACTTGAAACAACGGACACGGACAACAATACGCACTACAATGCAGTCGCATGCATTTAACATCCAAGACACTTAAAGACTAAAGAGATAGAAAACCTATTCAGTCCAAAGTCCTTGGAACAAAAGTCTGAATGATACTCTTCCGAGAATCACTCACTCAAAGTCCAGCGTTGTTGTCGTTCCGCAGCCCTCGAAGCTTCTCTCCAGGAAACCTCGCCGGAGTTTCTCTTCCAGGAAAACTCCCGTCTTCAATTGGCCACTCTTCAAACTTCAACTTCTTCACCGGAAAACCGTCGGCTTCACACACGCAGCTGTTGCCCGCGTCTTCGCTCGATAGCGGTAAACACACGCTCTTGCCTGTAGCTCGAGCCTTCACCCACAGGTGGAACTCCTCTTGATCTCCTGCTCTGTCACTACGGACAGCACCTTCGCCGACTCCACGGCGGAATCCCTACGCGCTCCGGCGCTAACTTTCCGTCTTCTCCTGATTTCTCGTCTCGGCCGCTCGATTAAATACCTTCCGCGCCACCTTCCAGAAATTTCTCGTCATTTCGTCGGCGCGATACGCGGCGAAAGCTGGGAAGAGGGCGAGACGGTTGGAATGCCCTCTCCGGCCGGTGAGTCAACTCGGTATGGCCCCGCCCCGTTCATTCTAAAAAAATCGCGGGCTTGCTGGGCCGCTGATGCGGGGTGAGGAGGTTCGTCGTGAAGCCATGCTTCTGCGGGGAGAGCGCGCGCCCGGGAGCCTTGGATGTTTGTTTTCTCTTTTTTTTTTCTTTTGACCTCGCGGCGTTTCTCCCGCCCGTTGTCGCAAGAATTTGGCGGCGCGCTCATTTTTAGCGCTCGTTCTGTGACACCTTCCTGTGAAGCTTGCACTCCCAATTCTCGCGGATGTCGTAATCTTTCGGTGCCGTGAACAGAGGTGCTGTGGGTCCACTTGTGTAGCCAGGGTGGCCCCCTGAAGCGAAGCAGTGCAAGTCGTTCCGCCTCTTTGCCACACTGCGGGCTGCACGCGGTGTACATGCTCTGTGCAAACGGTCCACACGAGAAGGCTCTAAAGGTTAATGGCTTCTCCCAACTCTCATGACTGCCATACCCACGCAGACTGGCAATCTGCATGGGTAAGGCCCAGTCTGCTAGGGACGCTCATCTGCGTGCAAGAGGCACCCTTGCACGCAGTCAGGAACGTACATTGGCGTTGCTACTACACGGAGTCTGCGTCCTTGAAAAACGTTTGACGAGAAGCGCATGCATGGGCCCGGGGATATCAAGAGCGCGTCGCATGCATGTGCGCTAGCAGCTAGTTCTCTCTCTGGCCTTTGCTGGCCCTCTCGTGTTTCACGTAAAGGTGCATTTCTACATCTTGTGTGCTTAACTCCTGTTGATATGTAAACAAATTGTGCATTCATTTTTAAACAAGAAGCCTCGCAAGAGTTATTCCCCGGCGCCTGAGTGGCAGTCACTGTACCCCCTCCTTGATCATACAAAGGCCCAGCCAATGTTACTAGCACGCGGGGCCCAATTGTCTGCGCCACCGTCACAGTTTGAAAAGGAGCAGCAGCACCCCCACTAACCCTAGTGGCTCTCCAGAGTGTAAAGGGCCACCGGGAAACGAGGCACGCCACTCAGGTCACACCAATACATCTCTTCAAGTTCACTATACTAGGAACGCTAGATGAACAAGAAAAGTGGTGTCGGTCGTCGGCCTATGAAGGCGATGTTGATACTGATCTCCAAGAAGCATGCAACGCTCCCTGTTGCCAAACAATCACTCAGTACATATGTGCCAAGGGCTGCTATATAGGCCGAGAAGTGACTTTTTAAGGACATTGTCTGGAAAAAAAATCTCGACCTACAATCCCCAGTATAAGGTATTATTTAAAAAAAACATTCAATTACATTCACACTCAAACTTTAATATTCAAATTTGCTTAGCACCCCAAATTTTCTTATTTGCACAGCTCTAATTATAACTCATTATGCTGATGCTACATTCACACAATATATGAGATCTGCAGCAACGGCTGAATGGCTGATAAATTTAACTGCTGACCACAAGCCTATGGCATGTGCCTCATGATAACTTTACTTTTTCGTTTGCGAAGCACTTTTCTCATGTTTACTGCTTTTAGCAAGTCACTGACAAGCATGTTTGAGCTTGTAAGTCGAAGTAATTCATGACGTCGATAGGATGTTCCTGAAGAGAAAATCGCTCCTGCATTAAGTTTGTGGATATTTAGCACAAAGGCATTTGATAGGGTGATCTCACAACTGTTGTTGTATTGCACTTTTATGTCATAGCAAAGAAATTGTGAATGGTAAAGGGGCAGCAAAGCTTTGAGCCCCATTTGTGATTGCAGAGATTTACAGCTCAGATGCTCACGCGTGCTGTACTTTGTTTCGTTTTCAGGATTGCACATCGGAAGAGAGGCAGGAAGCACTGGCTAAACAGGAGGAGATGATATTGCAGTGAGTGAAAATTGATTATACTTTGAATCTTATTTGATGAAGATCTTCCATTTTTGTGCTGGCTGTAGTGACAATTGTCTAGTCCTAAAGTGCTACTTACCAGCTTCATGCAATGCAGTGAGTTTAGCTTAGCCAATTGCAAGAGGAAAAAAAAAAATGAAGGGAGCTTCATTGTTCACCTTTGGTCACCTTCTGCAGAATGCTGACTGATGCTCGTAATACATGGAATGTTGACTCAATAATAAACATCTACAATTGACTATGGCGATCGCAGTCTGGCTCTTGGGTTTAGGCAGCCTCAGAGATGCGGATTCAGTAAACAAGAGAGAGAAAGATGGAAAAGAATAATGGGGAAAATGTAAAATTAACAACTAGTAGAAATACATTGTTGTACAATCTTTTATTGGTTGCAAGATTCACAGAAGTATTAGTTGGGCTTATTGCACTTTTTTCATTAGGCCACACAGCTGCCTGTGTTACTGGTTGGCTGACATGAACCGGTGCACAGAGGTGTAGACGGAGTGTAGAGACATGTATACTGCTCCAAAGCAGATAGATTATTACAGTGGCCACAAGATCATGCAAAATTACAGCTCACTTTGGCGTCATGTAGTGGGGGTGTAGGAAAACACTACCACAGCAAGCTGTTTTTGAGTACAGCATAAAAAAAAAACGTGGCTGATTCCCCTATCTAGGAATGGGCATGACACGAAAGTAAAAGGTGTCTTCACAGAGGTAGTTGAGCGTCTATTGTGCGTTGTTTCAGCAACAGCAACAAATTGCAAAGTCACGTGAAGAACGGTAAGCAGCCTGAAACTTGCAGCGCACACCTCAAGCAGAAAGCAAGCACGAATTGAGCATGCACACACAGGACGAGTGCAGACTAACAACTGTCGCAGCTTTGCACTTAAGTGTGCTGTTCAAACAAAGAAAGACGCATGAAACGTGAGCATAAGTATACACAGAGTGAGTGCGAACAACTGTCACCATTCTTACTTCGTCACGTGTCAGCAGCATGCTCCTTTCATAAACGTAGCTGCGGCAGCGAGCAAAGTGACCTTCGTCCTCTCCCAAACTACGAGTCTGATAAGGGCGCGTGCAGGACAGCCACGCTCAGTGGAGGCGGCGCTCCGTAGAGGCGACAGCCGTTAGAGAGCGCCTCTGCGTGAGCTTGTCATGACATCTCGTTACTGATAACGAGAACGTGGTGATGTTTTGCAGCTCTGATGACTGCCAAGAGGTACATGGCGTATACAAATGGCTTGCCGTTAGCATCCTCTACAATGTTAGCTCCATGGCATAGTGGCTAGCGCTGCGAATCGAGAAGTTGCCGGAATTTTTGCTTCTTGTTTTTTTTCTTTGCAATCTGTTAGTATATATCTTATGTCATAAATACGTCAGCGGAGCTGTGGTGGACTCCGGCATGAAACACGTCGTGTTGAAAAAATCACCAGAAAGAAGCAAGATTGTTACTGATTTCTGGGTTCGCCTATTTAAACATGTAGGGCTGTTGTTGCTAGAAAGTGAGTTAGGGGGAGTCTTCATGTTTTGTTGACGTGTCGGTACTAGGCATCCTGCATTTTCCTGGGGTCATGTTCACACCAACTCTGCATCTATCGACAAAGATTGAATAGGTGTCAATTTTCGAACTTAGAAAATAGCCAAGTGCCATCACGTGCTGCGTCAGCACACTTTTTTATTTGTATGTGTGTATGCTTGAGTGCACATACATGTATGTGTGTGCATACATGATAAAATGTCTTGGATGTACCTTCCAACCGTGTGTTCCCTCATGCAGAGAGCAACAACTTAGCAACTTATTGAAGGAAAAGAAGTGGACCAAGGCTTTACAGCTCGCGCTGAGGCTCGAGCATCCGTTCAGGGCACTAAACATCGTTAAAGGTATGTGGTACAGATTTGTGGCGTTCTCTTGAAAAAAATAAACGGGTTGTGCAATGAAAAATGTCCTGAATCAACTTTGACTTACGCAACTGCTGCTTTTGTTTGAACTACTTTTTGCAAAGCATAGCCTGGATGGAGAATCCCCCCCCCCCCCCTTTTTTCCTCTCTCTGTGGCTACCAGGCTATCCAGCCAGCTTGGCAGGTCTAACATGAATAAGATAGATTTACCAGCTCCAAAAGACAAAACACTTAAAAAGGAACAAACACACACAGCTGTGTGTTCCTTCTTGAGTGTTTCTTGTTTTTTTTTTGCGCTGGTAAATTTATATCAATCATGAACCAACTCGCCCAAGCAGCAGTTTTATCTAACATGAAGCTGGAGCAATCCACTGTTTAACACTTAACCAAGTGGTTAGCACTTAGTGCTTCACAAACAAGCACTTAGTGCTTCACAAACAAGCAGCTCTTAACTTATTTTTTTATTTTGTTTTTTCCTTGTGAATTGAGATACATACACTACTCAGTGCCTGCTTGTCTTAAAATCATGTCAGATAAGCTTATATAACTGTTTAAGATTTTAGTGCAGTTTTTTTGTATCACATGTTTCTGATATCTGAAAGGAATTGCACTCCTTGTGATTCTTTTGTTTAGAAATACTCCTGGAGGATCAAAGTGACGAGAAACTGACGAAGGCCTTGTCTCCACTGAGAGATGACCAGATAGGTGAGTATCTAATAGTGACTTGATACGGTATCGAGGAACACACCTAACCAATACTTTGCTGTTAAATTCAGCAGTGGGCAAGTTCAGATTTATGATTCCTGCCAAACTAAATCATAATTGATGGCTCAGATCCTATAGTAATCAATTGTCCTATCACTCTTGGCATGATCTTATTGCTGGTACTAGAACATGATAAATATGGCACACCTACAGGTGCATCTGCTGATAAAAGCATTGGCCAGTTTGTCTGAGCTGGCCATCACTGGATTTCTTTTTCGACATCATACCAAGCACCTGTACTTTAGACTTCCAAAAATTGCACAAAACCTCCTGTAGACGAGCTTGCAGTTCACTTTCTGTTTATGAATCGTTAATTCGGCATATCACTTGGGTTGCAGTTTTAACATGCTCATGCCCTGAATGCAAGGTCCATGTTGAAGAATGTTGAACGTTGAGATTTTGAGCCATTGACTGTATTTTATCCACAGTTAAACCTGGATATAACGAAACTGACTAATTCTCCAAAAATTTTGCTATAAAGAGGATTTTGTTGTATGCAGGTTTCCTACCAAAATTAGAAAAATAAATGCACAAATTAAACAAAATGGAAACTGAAGACAGAGCTAACCCACCCAAAACAGTTGTTTAGCAGTAAAAAACTGCATTATTATTGCAATAGCAATTATATAGACACTCGGCGTGTTTTTGCTGTCACCGCCATCTGCTGTAACAAGTGCAAATTGATAACATGCCCCCGCACATTGTCACTTTTACGAGTGGGTAAAACACGCGAGCAGTACTGAAGCAGAGATCAAATGAGCCGCCCCATCTCTATCACCTGGAGTGCGCATATGACGACATCCCATCGCGTGTTAGAACAGCTTGCAAATGCTCAAACAGAAAGGAAACCACCCGTCTTAACCGATCACGAGAAGACGTGGGGAAAGGGGGGGTGGTTCGCTGGAATAGCAGCGGCGAACTTTGATTTTAAGGGCACGGTCGTGATTGCTGGTGGGCGTGCTACCTCAGCAAGCACCAGTGCGCTTTTAAGGCGAAGAGACTGTGAAAAGAGCACTTAAGCTTGTCTCTTAAGCGGCTGTATTTGCTTACACCAGCGTATTGCAGAAGTTCTGCAATATCAGATCCAAAAAAGTTGGCTGGCAGCCTTACTTTGTATAACATTACAATTTGTTGCTATTGCATTCATTTGCAGTGAATGCAATGTGCCGTCGTGTTGGCTAATTGGCTGTGTGCGCCCGCCGCGGCAAGAACAGCAGCAACGCCAGTTCTTGGGGCGCAGGCCCGCCCGCCCGCCTTGTGCACGCCCGCGCGCAATAACGAGCGCTCGCTTTTGTTGGGGTGTAGCTGGGGGCACAAGTGCATTAGGCGCGCTGCCACCGCTTCGTGCTTCTACGACAGTGGGGCAAACGTAGAAGATGCATGCTTGTACCGAAATGACAAAATTTTGTGTGAAATTTCTAGTTTCTCAGTGGTGAAAATTTGTTGTATGAAGGATGTCTCTCGTTGTTGCGTCGTTACGTAGGGGTCACAAATAAATTTGCTTCTTTGGAGTAATGACGGGCAATAGAATAACTTTGTTATATTGAGAAATTCGTTATATGGAGGTTCGTTGTACGCAGGTTTAACTGTATTAGCCTCTGTGTTGCTTCTGCATGTTAGTCCACATTTTGTCTATCTATGGCTTCGATTGGCATTTTCAAAATGCTTGTTCTTTCATCATTGAAATATTCAAGAGCCTACTATGCAAACTGTGCAGGTGAAGTGAAACATTTGCTCAGCTTCTCTGAGATTTCCCTTATTTCAGCATCAAAAAGCAGCACTTTCAGCCACGCTGTGAAAGCTGGACCACAACCCAGTCAGGGAAAGAAAAATTCTACGACAGTGATTGGCATGAACTTCAGTGGGAGGTACTGAAGAGTCATTTCTGATGCCTTTAACGAAACGTTGTGGTTGGGAATTGATGATGTAGTGGCTTAGGCAGACATCGTCATAGCCATGATGACATTGTGGGGCCCTCATGGACTCTCCTCTCATTCTTTTAGCACCCTGTGTGTCGTTTCCATGTATAGTGCAAGACTGCCAAGTGGAGACCTCCTCGGGCTTACCTCCCTGTTTTCTTTCCCATTGAGCTGTGCAAATAGCAAAATTTTGGGTAGGAAACGAATTTGAATATTGAAGTATGAGTGCGAATGGAACTGGATATTTAAAAAAAGTTCTCCTAATTATTTCTAGAACAGTTTTTGAATACCTTGAAGTGAAATTGCAGAAAAAAAAGTTGGAGAGGATTTCTTAGCATGTTTTTTATCTGATAATGATATCAAGTTCCTTCTTTGGCAAGGTTGATGAAACACAGCGTGGTATCTCATAGTTGTCTTATCAAAAATAACCTCCATATTGCGATACGCTCCTTGACTTGACTTGCCACGCCTCAAGGTCGGACATTCGAAATGTGTCTGTGCTGCATGGAAGGCGGTGCTAAGTCAAGTCAAGGAGCGTTTCTGAATACGAGGGTAAGGGAAGGCAGGGGCCAAATTGTATTGATGTATGTGAGATAATGCTACCAAAGTGTTTTCGACACCACTTTACACGCGAAAGCCATTGATGCTATTTCCTCAGTATTTTCTTCTCTTTTGACATCTGTGGAAGCCCAACTGAAGTGGCAAAACAGGGTGTGCTATGTTAAGTACGGAGCTCCAAATCTTGACCTCCTCTATAAACTTACGACCTGCTCATCGGCGCAACTCCTATGGAGGCACTTGGGTCTAAAAATTGTCGTGTAGGAACCAGAGATGCCGCCAGGTACCGTTCAGGGATTAAGCATCTCGAAGCAACATTCTAGCTGTCAGAAGCACCACAGTGGCTGGCTCCAGGTTCACCACTAGCGGATCCCAACCTCAGCGCGAGCGCCTTAGTAAAAAAAAAAAAGAGCTAAAGTATGGCACACACATGCAGAAAAGCGGTTTGACCGCTGCAGCGATGGGGGATAGTTGTAGCGCCATGGCGTGCTGTTCCTAGTGCTGTGGCATTTCAAGAGAACTAACAAAAAATAAACAAGCAAAAGCAAATATCGCAACACAGGAGCGGCAGCATGAGCAAATCGTAAGTTTATAGACGATGCACCACGACACTCATGCGTTGTTTTCTATGGGGGTAAGTCGTGGTGGTACCTGGCAGCATCTCTGGTTACTATGCGACAATTTTTAGACCCAAACGCCTTCATAGGGGTTGCGCCGATGAGCAGGTAGTAAGTTTATACAAGAGGTTGTGCTCCAAATCTGCCTTGTAGACGTCAATATATAAGAACATCTGAGTTTTCGGATGCTAGAAATCTTTGGCATCTTAGTTTTGGACTTCCTGCCCGAATTTGAGGTTCAAAAAACATTGAGCCCCCCATTCTGCCACATCTCTCATCCTTACGTTAGAACTGTATGTTAGAACCAATAAATTTGCTACTACAGCAGAGCTCGAAAGGCAGCTTTGCCTCAATGACAGAGTGTTATGGGGTAAAGCATATTTAAAATTTGAAGGGACTGCTGTAATTTTAAAGTCAGGGACTGTAGGTGTCCTTGGCAAGTTCAAAAAGTCTAAATAAAAAAATTCTGTCGTGAGTCGAATTGAATAGTAAACACTATTCGAAGCATATTCAAAATTTTAGTATTTGCATACCCATAGTAAAAACATAATCAGTCAGAATGCTTGACCTAAGTTCTTGTGTTTCATAGTTGTCTTATCAAGAATGAGGCAGTGAAGAGGCCAAATTGTATTTATGCAGATGATTTGGTACAACCAAAGTGTTGCTGTTGTTGATAACACTTTCCGCATCTGAAATTTCGGACGGTAAAAATTTGCGGCGCAAACAAGTTTTTGTGCTTCCTGCCCAAATTTCAGGTCCAAAACTGGATTAGTTGCTCCCCTGTCTCTGCCATATCTATCTTCTCCATTTTGGAACCAGAATTTTTTTGAGTCGATACATTTGCTACCTTAACAGAGCCTGAAATGCAGTTTTGCTGCAATATGAGAATGCTATGGGGTGAAGCATACCAATAATCTGAGAGGGCCACTGTCAATCGGACGTTGACTGTTTTTGTCTGGTTCGAATTGTTCGGATAGTAAAATTCTGGTGAAAATCAAATCAAATAAAACATATTCAGATGTCCGCACACTTTTCTACTCTCTCTCTCGTCATCATAATTGTTCCTATCATACCTATGCCGAGTGCGACAGCTTCCGATGAACTTTGTGAACAGCACAGTGTTAGATAAATCATGAGCTAAACAACCGCTAACTTTCCAGACCTCCTACTCAAGTTTGCTTCCACCTGGAACACCAATAGCAAGCACAGCGCAGCGGCGCAGGCAGTTCTTAATGTTGTGCTCAAGTCACACTCCCCAAAACGTTTGCTGGCATTGCCCAACAGCCGCGCCACCATTGAAGCTTTCATCCCTTACACAGGTAAGTTTTCACAAGCATGCTCCCAAATGCTCCTGTATGTACAAGTATGTCAACTGCACTTTAGCTTTTTGAAGGTCAAAGACATACATGTATGCCTTTAAGTAGTGCAATTCTTACTAAAGCAATCAGATTTTCATAGTTTTAGCAGAGTTCTTTAACACCCTGACTGGCCATGAAGCTTCAGTGAAAGTTTGATATAGAGACAGGAGCAACTGCTAGAACTGCCCTCGCCTGTGCGGGAGTATTTGAGCGACCCAGGTGCTGCAATTGCATGGCACGTGCTGAAACTGTAAAATGTGATTAAAGGCCAACTACGGTGATTTTTTTACCATGTTAGGATAATGGTGCTTTTATGTTCCTTAGACACTCTTCTCACATGCCCGATAACTGAAATGCTAAAAAAATTAGAAAATAATTATTAATTGCCGAAAAACTGCAATACCAAAATCTAACCGAGTGCGCTTCTACGTGTGACGTAAAGATTTGCCTGATGCTGCTGGAACCTGCCTGATTGCGCAAAATGCCAGCCAGATGGCACTACCCGTCTACGCCGTCCGCGGCGATCGGCTACAACGTTTACGCTGTTATGGTGAATATACAGCGAATAGTGTGCGGCTCACAACACAACATCACTTGGCACCTATCGCACGCCCACCAAATGGAAAAGGAAATTGCACACTTAATTAAGGAAGCGCCGACCAAATCCACACAATCTATAGCAGACAAGCAGACGCTGCACTGGCACATCAGTTTGTCACTTCCACCAGGCAAAACTCTATGTCACACACACAATGTTGCGTATAATTCTAGCAAGCGAGGCGAGCGTTTCGAGGCAAGCTATAAAATTCATTTGAAAAGAATCTGCGATACTCTCAAGCCTGCCATTTGGCATGAATGGCGCAAATGTGCAAATGAACGTACCCCGTGAATTTCATTCAGATCCAGTGACCTCGAAAAATTGCCGGAGTTGGCCTTTAAATGTACCTGTGAAGGCTGATTACGTCTTTATGGTGACGTTGCCTTTAAGGAACTTTGGGGAAGCTCTAATACAGAGAAATTTAGCATAGAATGAGGCCTTGAAGCTAGATATTCGATGGCAACCAACGCATGCTGCTTTTGCTATGAAAGCATACTTCTTTTTTTTCCTGAAGCAAATAGTGAAAATTTGTGTACAATCCAGAGTTCTTCAAGGACTCTGGTGAATCTTAACGCGACGCAGAAGTGCAGTGTTTGCAACTTTTGACTGTGCGTATTCAATCTGTGAGGCGTTTCTATACAAAGATATATATCTTAGAATAGCCTCGTATTTATTGAACCAACAGCCAGGTTGAATGAATCAGTGATTTGAATTTGGCAAGTCACGAGGATCGAGCAATACTTCATACTGCTTTTGCCTGGATTTCGCGTTTCGTTCTGTGTTGATTTATCACTGCGGTGTTGTAGTGTGTTGAAAGTTCGGTTGGTCATGCAATGTAGTTTCCAAGTTCTTTACTCTGCTGTGTAGCTTACTCATGCTGTGTTTTTCACGTCCTTCTTTATTGTGGTCACTGTTGAGGCGAAAGCCTTATATGCCTCCCCAAATGTGAAAATTGACATAGTGCATTCGGAAACGGCGGCGTCGGCATGTGACACAAAAAATTATCTTCTCGTTTTCATTATGCATTGATATCAAAAATTAACTTTTCAAGCTTTTACAGCCCGTGCAAGTTTTGTACAGTTTTTCGGTGCATCCTCTCTTGCGTCTTCATTCTAGCAAGCTTCAGTTGGTAGCCCTGAAGTCTCTGTTACAGATGTGTGCTTTGAGTTTTTCAAGCTGTGAGGAGCTGCATGTAGCTCAGTCTGTTAGGCATGTCACCTCTACACTTTTGTTCATCTTAGTGCCTGTTTGAAAGAAAATGGCAAGCATTTCACTCACCGAGCTTCTCTATTACTGGCATGCAATGAGGAAGAGGCGGCCAGTATGCTCACCTTCATTAACAGCATCATTAATCGGGGCAGCTGTGTCAAAGGGGCTCATGCATGGGCTCAACGCAGGCCTCAAGTATCTAGCCCAGCTGACGATTCCCGGCGACTCATGGTAGGCGGGTGAGCTCTGGATTTTCTTGCACTAGACAAATACGCCGGGAGGCTGTGGAAAATCCTAGGCCCAGCGTCTGGCAAAAGTTTCAAAACATAGTGCGACGTCTTCATAACAACTCCTTGGATATGCACTAGTTCACGCGATAAATCCCTCTTTTGTCGAAGTGCTTTTTGCACACCTGCACTTGCTGGAGATCAAATGTGAAACCACTATTTTCTTGTTCTGGTACAGTGCGCTTCCACTTTTCCCGCCATTCGCTGTCTGTAGGCAGCCAGAACAAAGACACTTTTTTGTCATTTTTCTTGTAACCAAATCGACACCCCTGTACGCCACATCTTTGTGGCATTCTTTTTGGTCTTCAGTCACTACGCGTACAACACCAAACATATGATGAAAAACACATTGTTACGTGCCACAGTATGAGGCCACCATCTGGCTGATGCCCCCGGCGAGGACGCAATGCCGCCCTGCGGCCTCCGCTTGCAGTGCATGAAGCTCTCCCATAGAGTTACGATGCAGCTGTATGACAAGTAAAAGTATTAAAGAACTCTGGTTTTACTTCTGTTTAGTATCACCTTCATGCGTATAAAAGCAATATGTATAAAGTACCAGCAGCTGCCCCGCCGCGGTGGTCTAGTGGCTAAGGTACTCGGCTGCTGACCCGCAGGTCGCGGGTCCAGATCCCGGCTGCGGCGGCTGCATTTCCGATGGAGGTGTAAATGTTGTAGGCCCGTGTGCTCAGATTTGTGTGCACGTTAAAGAACCCCAGGTGGTCGAAATTTCCGGAGCCCTCCACTACGGCGCCTCTCATAATCATAAGGTGGTTTTGGGACGTTAAACCCCACAAATCAAATCATATAAAGTACCAGCAAAAGGACCTGATAGAATGCGCTACGAGTATAGTACCTCCTTTTTTTTATATACCGAATTCAGTTGGTTTGCATTGAACACATAGTAAAATAATGGAATGGTGGGTCTAAACTTCAAAATACTTTTTCCAGACTAAAATGAAAGTTTCCAGACTAAATAAAAGTTTAAACTAAAATAAAACTTACTGCCAAGTTCAGCATTTCAATTTAAGGTATATGAGAACACCTAAGTGAAACAAAAATTTTAAGAGATAGCAGTACGTTTTATAGAAAGTTTAATAAAAATAGCTTATGCGTTTGATCTGTACTCGTCTTTCATGAAAAAAATTCTGAAAAAAACTACTATTTGCTTAACTTGACCTATGTGTTAAGCAGTAAAAAATACAAAGCTTACAATATGGAACTGTGCTATAATAAAATCATGAAGCTGAAAAATGTTAAAAAACAAATGTGAATAATTGTTGAAAGGGTAAATTCGGAGCCAATTCTTTTTATGTATGTACCTGATTTTCTACTATTTTATAAAGCTCAAATGGTATTCACATGCCCAAAGATATTTTTCCACTCAAATTATTTTCAGAAAATGCTCTAGAACTGATGTCTATATGTGTGCAAGTTTCTCACATTTATTTAGACAAATTGATTCATGTCAAGCACCACTATTGGTGCAAAATGACCCAGTATGTATTCGTTATCTCCTGGATGACTGCAGAGATGGGTCACACGGAACATAGCCTCTGAGACTGCAGGCACACTCCCATTCTTAGTGGCAGAGTTGCACAATACCTGTTTTCATTGCCTCCCATGCCACTGAAAAGTGGCAAAGTAGCTGTGGCAGGCAGCAATAGGAGATTGTGCTACAGTAAAATCTCGTTATATTGAACCTTAGATTAATAATTTTTTCATATTAACAATTTTTTGAAAATCCCCCTCCAAATGTCTATTAGTTTAATGTCAAAATACTTCACCAGTATGAATTTCGTCATACCGAATGTTTCAGAATAACGTATAAAGTTTTATCCCCCTTAAATCTCCACAACACTTCAAGATAACAAATAGCAATCTTAAAAAGTTGCTTGTGGCTGTGAAAATAATGCCCACCTCCGTACCTGCCTCTATCATCATCAATAGATTGTCCACGTATTTCTGGATTTGCTCGCCCTGTTCAGATGTGCAATAGCCCTATCGCCATCATCATCGTCTGGTACTTGTTTTTCGCGTCAGACTTCGCCCTGTTGCCTTTGTTTTCGTCGGGCAGCTCTACATGCGTGCTTGTTACACTTCTGGTCGGTGGTTGAATGTTCAAGATGAGCTCCAAAAGCCACATGACAGGGATGCTACGACAGTGAAAAATGTTCTTATGATGACCCACGAATGCTTCACTAACGCTCACTACTACGCACATTGCGACGACGAAGCAATGTGCGTAGTAGTGAGCGACGATGAGTTTAGCTGACGTCTGATAAGATCGACACCGTATAAACGGTGTTAAAACAGTGCACGTGAATCAATGTCAAGAATCCGTATTCAACGCCCATGCTTTGCAGTGCGTAAGTAGGATGCACACGCTTAAGGGGGCAGACTGCTCTTTGGGACGAAAAAGTGACAAAAAAATTCATTTTTTAAAATTGACATATTTGGTTTCGGCAGGTACTTTCCTATCTCTCTGCAAATTTTCACGCACCAGGAAGTAGTAATTTTTTTGTAATGTCATTTTAACTGTACAGATTCTTGGTGCTGTTAACATGCAGAACCTGCAAAAAAATGGGGAACCGACTTTGAGACTTCTTTATAATTTGCCAGCACCTTTGTCTAAAGCTCTACTACCAATTTATGAGCCCTCTCATGAGGATTGCAAAACATGCGCACCATAATTGTTACTTTTTGAAAAAACCGTGTTTTTCACTTTTTTCCATTTTTCTCAAAAAAATAATTTTGTGACTATTCAATTTTGAGGCCTCAATATCTCTGCAGCTAGGGCAGGTACAAGAATAATTCTTTTTGCAGCGGAAACCTGTATGTGTGTAGAACGCAAGTATGGGAGCAGAATTTAGAGCACATGCCTTTTTAATTAATTACCAATCAAAATTGTAACACAATTCAAACTGCTTTCGAAAGTGTATAGTTCATTTTGCTGCAAAATAACCAATAAAGGCCTAAAAACAAAAGCCTCTTCCATACTTTCACTCTATAGTCATTAGTCTATGTTGGCATATCCTAAATATCGCTTTTAATTAAGCACTTTTTTTTCTATGGTGGCCTTAAACAATAGGGGAGGAACTTAAGTTATCTCAGGAACCAAGTGAGTTACATGAAAACGAATTAAATATTTGAAATCAGCAGAAAAAACTGCATAACCCTGTGCAGTTTTATCAAGATCACTGAAGAAATAAAAAAAAAATGTCTAAGACCAGTCTGCCCCCTTAAAAGTTGGTCTTTCAGCTGTCGAGCTGCCCAAATCAGGATAAATCCTGCTCTTCATCATATAAATGGGCACTGGTTCCAGAATATCTTGTGTTTGTTTTTTCCTGCTGATTAGAGCATAATTTGGTTGCGAATGCACAGGTAGGCAGCACAGGTAGGTGACTCGTGTGTCTGCAATTACAGTTCTTGAGTAAATGTTTAATACTTTCATTAAAACGACTTGTCAAAATAAGGAATGATTTTCAGTGGTCTTTTGAGATTCGTTGTATTGAGGTTTCACTCTACTGCAGCATTTAAGACCGAATTTGAAATTTTTCTAGCCGGGAAGAACAGCAATTAGTGCATGGAAAATTTGTGTAGGACCAAAAGAGATTTGTGCGAGAAAATATGTGTACAATTTTAGCAAATTTAGTTACAAACACCAGCATTGTGCCAATGGTCGGCATGTAAAGATACACTTCTGCCACAGTAGGACTGACTGTTACGCTTGTAGGCTTTGCATCGTTACTATGTGGACAAAGCATAATATCATTTAAATGAAAACAAAGTCATGAGTGATTACGTGGTACATCCACCGCAAACATGTAAGGCAACTCACAGGGCATAACAATCGTGCTTCTCATTTTTTCATTTAAACACAAGAAGTGTTAAAAACAAACTTGATAGCTTGCAAACATACTTGGAATCACTGGGAACTTGGTTTGATGCTGTTGTGTTTCCAGAAACTTGGCTCGCAAAAAACGAGGTCGCTCTCTTTCCCAGTGGCTACAAGTGCGAACAACTCGACAGATTAGAAGAAAGGGGCGGTGGTTTGGCAGTACACCTCCAAGAAGGTTACAGCTATGATGCCATAGACAATTACACAGCATATTATACACCAACATAGAATGCCTTATGCTTTGTACGACACACTTTCAGTTAGCTGCTATTTATAGGTGGGCTACTGGTTTAAAGCGTTATTTTTTAAATTACATGAAAATCTTCAGAATTTTCGTACATCTCAAAGTACTCTTTTCTCTATTGTATGCGATATAAACATTTATACGAGGAGTAATGAAACTCCTCAATTAAAGAATCTAATTGAAGCTTATGACCCACAAAACATCGTCAACATGCCATTGTGCATAGGAGTAAAAAGCACAAGCTGCATAGATAGCGTTACCAATGCAAAAAAAGAGCAACTCAGCTCAGGCGTGATTACCTGCAACATAAGTGATCACCTACCGCAGTATTGCATCATGACTAAAACTTTCGCAAAGAAAAGTAAAATTGCCAAGTTGTTCAGGGAAATAAACAGTAGATCTATCGATGTTTTCCGTGTAGTAATTCAGTCCACTCAGTGGTGCAGTATCTATATTGAAGATATGTCTCATAATCACTGCAGTCTGTGATTAACTTTTGTATATACTATTTTAAGTGGCTAGTTATTCGTTTGTAGTAAATTCTTACGTGTTCTAGGTTTCTCTAACATTTTCTGTAATATTGCGGCTTTGTAGTAGCATTGTAGTTCCGTAACATGGTAGCAATCACCACTGTCGTATCTTCTGATTACTGCTCCATTGTGTACATAATTTATTTTCTGTATATGTGTGGTTTTAAGCATTACTGTTTTGCTTTTTATTGTGTACCTGCTCCGAACTGTGGAAGGCAGAGGCCATCGTCAGGCGATTAAAGCCTTTAGCCTCTGTCTCCTCGGGGAACTTCCGAAATAAAGCTAAATCAAATTAAATTGATGGAATTGACTAGACACTGTGATAATTCCTGTGAATTTGTAATAATGACTACAGATTGATAGGGCTCAGACCAGTCTTGGTCTGTTTGGCTAATCTACCTTTAAAAAATTATGTTATTGCGATGCCGGTTATATGGACACTCTCGACTGGATTTCGCCGCTGGTGTCATTAACCGTATATGTATACGTGTCTATATATATGAAAATGCAAGAAAGAAAACAAAAGTAATTCGGGAAAAACTCTGGCGCACGGAATCGAACGTCCGACCTCTTGCTTATGAGTGCGAGGCATTAACCACTGAGCCTTGAAGGAGCACCTTCTTCAACGTTGAAATGGCAAGCTAATATATCTACTACTTACTGCTGGTGAAGCCCATTTCGGGGGAGCTATCGTGTCTTTAGCATTACCAGCAAGATGGCGTAATGAGTGCGCATCGCCAGATCATCGGGACGCTGCGGCGCGCATTCTCATCTCCCACGCATACTTTGCCCAGAGGAGAGGGGAGGGGATGGACACTCACGCTTGCACACGCTTGTCTCATAGTAGGGACAATTGTACGGCTTGGGATTTTACCGGAGTTACCAGGCGCACAAAGCTCACTGCACTCGCTGCACAGTCTCCGCTTGTGAAAATGCCGCGCTTTTGAGACACAGTGAAGTAACAACTGAGACGCTTATTCGTGTTCATCTGGGTCTGTGAGTACGTTTCATGCAGCATTTGTGCATGAGAAACGCGGGGCACATTTAGATCTGTTGCTATCGCGTTCATTGCTTCCGCTTTGCAGCAAAGGTGTGACTCTTTAGTATGCCTACTTACTGTAATAGTTGTTCGCATTGGTAAAATTACCTGACTGAACATAGTATGTTAAAATGTTTTATAGAACCCTGATGCGGTAGATATAAATGATTTAGTTTAGTCTCAACCCTTTCATGACTGAAAGGAAAAAAACAAACAAGAAAACTTTCCAAAATGACAGAAATGTTTGTGGGCTCACTCTGTATGGGTTTCTTTTTCCAAATAAAATGGTGCCTTTATTTTAATAAAACAACGTTTCTTTATTTTTCTAATTGCGTACAAAGATACCACAGGTGCAGCAATATCAGAGGCATCATGCAACGAAAGACAAGACACAAAAGGAGGTGGACTAATAAGCCCTATTGAAAAAACATTGACAAGTGGGATCATCTCGCACCGAAAAGCACAACTACAGTTGATATAATCACTGGTTTCACGTGGGACCAATTTTGTGTGTATAGCCGTCAGCGGTCGCCAAAAGGTTGATTGATTGATATGTGGGGTTCGATGCCTCAAAACCACCACATGGTTAGGAGAGGCGCCATAGGGTAGGGCTCCGGAAATTTCGACAACCCAAATCTGAGCACACCATTTTCGCTTCCGTCAGAAATGCAGCCGCCGCAGCCGGGAATCGATCCCGCGACCAGCGGGTCAGCAGCCGAGTAACTTAACCGCTAGACCACTGCGGCGGGGCACGAAAAGGTTGAATAGAAAACATTGGTGGAAAAGATATTAGGCCATAATGGACTCTCATTGCCAGTCCCAGATTCTGTACCAGTTTGGTGGCTGGGAAAATACCAACACGGAATTCTTAATAGCCCTCCTATGGTAAAAGATAATGGGACAGGATTTGGAGGGGGGAATGGGGGGGCCTTGCTCAGTTGCGGAATAAAATTCAAGACGATGACAGAAGAGCCTTTAAGAAGATGCACACCTGTGCTTTTGTAATGTAGTGCTTTCATCAATATGCATGCATACTGTTTTTTACTGAACCGGAAGTAATCCTCATGTGAAATTTCATGTGTTATGAAAGGGGGGAGAGACATTGTTTTTTGACAACTTGGAAAGTAACCCCTAGGCCCTACGCTGTACAAGTATCAAGAAACTGTATGCATATCTGAAGGTTCTCAGGACATGGGTACCTAGCAATTGGTGCTGCGGAATTCTGTAGCGGAGAGCAGGTTGAAAAATATGGTTGAAAGGTAAAGAGTGGACACTCGCTCATTCATTGGCACATGTTTTAAATCTCCAAGAAAGGGTAAAGGGGTGCTTGCTCGTGTAGGGGCAAGCATCCCTACACGATATTTAACGGTAGTATGAGATAGAGAGAAAAATATATATTGCATTCTTGGCAATCACTGTTTCCTGATTGCATTTTCCTGAAGTGTATCTTAGAAGGTCAATGCCAAAACACAGCAAGCCTGTTAATAAGCAGCAGTGGCTAACCTGTAGGGAGGTGACATCAACATACAGTTTTGGCGTTGAGCTTCTCTGAAACCACTACTAACTAGTACGTTTGCAGTGTTTATGTTTGTGTAACAGAAAACTAAGCATAATACAACCCATCACATTACACTGACGGTGTAACAATTAGTGAAAATTCAACATTGCTTGAATTCATACACGATGCCGGATTTCTTTGTTCAAAAAAAAAAAAATTGCAATATATCCAGGAAGACTAATAATAGCTGCAGTTCCATCTACAAGGTTGTTTGCACTTGCTAAGATTCTGATTCTAAGTGTAGAGTACTGTCTATTGTTAAAGGGAACACTGCTATTAGCACCTATTTGATTGCGAGCCTCTTGTAAGTGGACAAGGAAACGATGTTTATGCATGGCCCCAGTCTCTCAGAAGGAGCTAGAACGGCCAATCACCATAAGTCTCGCGTAAATCTAAGCCACTATGTTCTTGAAAGATGGTGAAATAGAAACATGCTGTGCACACAAGTGTTCCCTTTAACAGTGAACCCGACTACGTATTGAATGGCGTAATGCTCTAGAATTTCCTCTAAAGCAATCAGTACGTGTCACTTTCGATGTAATTGTGGGTAGAAGGTGTTGTCATCTCTTCTGTGTTCGAGCCTCAATTTATGCTGATGATTCCTTAGAATAAAAAACAGTCAGCTAAAAATAGTTCACTTAGAATGTGAGCCAGAGTTTTACCTGGCTGTGTAACACCTTTATATGTTCGAATACGAACTTGTTCCGTAAGGCCTGTTGGCATCTGTATGAAATACCATTATGTTGTTTATTATGCAAATGACTCAAATGTTTAATGTTTTGTGCAACTTGGGGCATTTCACATTTGTCCTGTGCTAATGAATGAAATGTGTGTGTTTTCTTGCGTTACATGATTTTAAGAATTCCAAAAATCAATTTTTCACTCCACGCTTGAAATCAACTCTCACTCCACGTTTGAAGTGAAGATTGGCGCAAAAAAGTGTGGATGCTTTCTGCATACACATTTTATGAAGATATTAACTGAGGACTATGTGTTTTCTCGAAAAAATTCGCAAAGCCTTTTAATTGGTGTTAACGTTGTTAACCTATTCGCTGTCGCACATAGCACACTCATGTGGTCCTTCTGAACCGCGAATTTTTCAGCGAAAGTGCACTTGTGTGCCACATGTAACCTCTTCTCTGCGTCGCATTTGCCTAGCCAAAGTATTTGCTAGGAAGCACATCAAAGATATGTTTGCTTACATCTAAAACACATTTGCGTTTTAGTCTCTACATTCGTTTCAATTGACAGCTACTTTAAAGTGTGAAAAAAGTTTATAAAGGGCTTTCAACCGACACATCTAACTAGAACCGCTATCTATGAGTAAAGCATTTAGCTAATTTAGGTAGAGTCACTAGTGCTGCCACCTCTGAATGGCTTCAGATATTACTGAATTTGGAAGCATGACAATTCGCCAGCTTCGGCAAGATTGCCACTGCAGGAGCACCCATCGATTCTCCTACTTCTGCAGTAATTTGGTTAAAAGAATTTACCAGGCTTGTTTTGCATTGTGTTCCACAGAGCTTCATCGAGGAGACGCTACTATGCTGTGCAGGTTATGGTTGGGTGTCGCATTTACCGACGCATATCGAATGGCCGACACTGTAGCATGTTACCATTGCGGCAGTGATGAAACAACTTGGCATGTTCTGTGCGAATGCCACTAGTACTGTTTGCAAAGACAGTCACTTTGCAATGCACTAGACCAACTGGACAACCAGACTCTTTCGGAAGAAAGAATCCTGCGCTACCGACAGGACCTTATGTCACAGAAGAAGGCTGTGAAGGTGCTCCTGCTCTTGCTGCGTTCAACTGGTCTCTCCAAACGACTGTGATCGGAACACCCTGCATTTGTGTGCACATGTATTTTTTTCCTAATTTATTTTATCTCTCTATATCTATATCCTCTCTTTGACTCTTATTTACCCAGCCCTCTGCAGGGTAGCGAATCAGTTCTAGGTTAACCTCCATGTCTCTTCGTTTTATTTATTTATCTCTCTCTACAGAGCGACACTTTCAGCGCATCAGTAGACTGAAGCAGCAGGCAATGTTCTTGGATTATCTGTGGTGCAACATGAAGCTGGCAGGCCTCAGTACAGGGTGTGTACACCGTATGTAAACTCATAGTATAGTATATGTATGCGTGCTGGTATTTCCTCAGGTACAACAAATTTTTCAATTTCCGTAAATCGACATAAATTTCATTGAGATTTACAGATTTACAAGAGCAGTCCAGAAAGCTTAATATTAAAATATTATACAATGTAGGCAGCATGTACGCTGGTGGTCAAAATTTTCCAGGCCGCTATCTCAAGTAGTCCTATAGAAGTGTGGCCTGGGAACTTTTGACCACCCCTGTATAATCATTCAGGCATGTCATTGAGCTGATCCTTGTTTTTTCCTCACAAATGAAGGAAAGAAGGGGAAATTTAAGGGCACATTTTACTCTGTTACACACAATATTGAGGAGAACTAACAGACAATAACGCCAAGAGCAGTATAGGGGATGTTATTAAAAGTATAATTGTTATCTAATTGTTATCTAAATGTCAGTTATCCATATCTAAATGTGAGGAAAGAGAAGTGGAATAAAAGATAATTTAGCGCTGATAGAGACCGTACATGTGACTTTCTGATAACACGTCCGACATTATGCCAATGGAGTTACAGTAGTGGTCATACCGCTGCCCACATTATAAGGTAGAGCATTTACAGGGTATAGACTATTTGCCACAAGACATGTAGGCGCCGCCATCTTAGGCTGTTAAGGCAACGTTTTCTTGTTTTCGCACGTCGGGAGGTGAAATAATGAGGCAATGAAACATCGTATTCACCAACCCAACCACTTTCACGCGTGTGTGTCTACCGTAACAACGTTCGTTTAGTTGTTAAAGATACAAAACGCGGAGGTTAGCGGCCCAATATGGGCAGCATTCAAACCCATTCGTAAAATGGTCTATGGCAGTTGGCAGAGCATAGGATTCGTTATTTAGAGGCTTCTGGTCTCTTTTCTTTTTCTCATTTAGATTACAATTACTACTAATGAGATACCTGAAAAGTAATAATACATTATACTTAATAACATCCCCTTGACATCAATGTCAGTTCCAATTGTTTTTCCTCTGTAGCATTTTTAGGTAAGAATCTTTCGTATTGGTTTGCCTCTACAGTGTCTCATAGTCTTCTCACCCTAATGCTAGTTCCAGTGGCTTCAAAGTGATTATGGATCCCAGTCTTCTTTCCTGCCTTGTCTTAGTTCATGATTTGCTATCTGTTTACATTTAGGGTCTGGAAGTGTAGTGCTCGCATATTGATTTTCTTGTGTGAACCTTGTTTTTCTTTTTTTTTTTCAGAGAACCGAGGCCAGAATAAGCCGTTCAGAAAAGCTCCTGTAGGCGATCTACTGCTATAAATAAAATGTATATTTTACGATTCCTTCACAAGCGTAGCAATGACTTTGCTTCTCTACCTGCGCGGTGGTCCGGTAGTTATGGTGCTCAGCTGCTGACCCTCAGGTCGTGGGATCGAATCCTGGGTGTGGCGGCCGTACTTTCTGATGGTAGCGAAAATTCTTAAGGCTTGCATGCCTTGAGAATTTAGGTGCGCGTTAAGAAACACCCAAGTGCTGGAAATTTCTGGAGCTCTTCACTACAACATATCTCATAATAATATCGGGGTTTCGAGACATAAATCCCTATGAATTGTAATATTACGGTGGTGCTTGCAAACAATTTACGTATATTTTTTTTCCATGAATATCTATCTAAAGGTAGACGAGTGGAAACGATACGTGCATGCACACACACATGCACACACAAGAAAAGAACTTGCATATAACCAGTGACAAAAGCCACACTAGTGTTGTTCTTTAAAAGTAAGCACATAATTGAAAAGTAGATGTTACTCATTCAAAATTTGAGAATTGCTTCATCAGATTGCCTGATAAAGCTTTGCTAATTAGCGAATTGTAACTTTCATATTGAAAAAATTTGGCAGATCTTGCGTACCTAGGGAGTTCGCTTATGGTATCGCGGCAACGATCAGCGCGCGGCCTGAACCCCCACAGCAGGCGGGAACTACTGCAGGCTGCACTCTCAACACAAAAAAAATGGTGCCTAAAGTATAAATAGAGCGGCCGTGTTCTCTTACACCAGCGTTTTGTAGAGTTACGCGATATCGAATCTAAGCCCCAACCCGATTTCCTAGCGGCTAGGGTACTCGGCTGCTCACCCGTAGGTCGCGGGATCGAATCCCGGCTGCATTTCCGATGGAGGCGGAAATGTTGTAGGCCCCGTGTGCCCAGATTTGGGTGCACGTTAAAGAACCTCAAGTGGTTGAAATTTCCGGAGCCTTCCACTACGGCACCTCTCATAATCATATGGTAGTTTTGGGATGGTAAACCCTACATATCAATCAATCGAAATCGTATCTAAATGAGCCGACTACCAGCCTCACTTCGTAATATCAACGCCGTCACTACGCACAAGCCTTGTTGTGGTCATCTGCTGTGGCTGTGCCACAGGAAACTTAGCAAGCGCATGTTTGGTACAATTAATATTGCTCCTAGAAATGCTAGCCTTGTTTCGTAAAACGGTAAAACAGAATATTTTGCTATCGCATTTATTGCTTCGTCGTGGCGAAACTGACTTTTTTCTTAACGCTTGAGCTTTAAAGTTACCCATGTGTGTTCTCGCCGTTCCTGGGTAGACACAAAATGTCTATCACCTGTGGCACTTACCCGCATACTAGTGGCTTATACCCGCCCCCGGGTATGTGCCTCTGCCTTTTGGAAAGTGTTTGACAAGGTGGGTGACGAGATTGTAACATTATTCATGTCATGACCCGGGTGTCATATTCATCAAACCATCCTGCCCTCCCATACTAATTTTGGTGTACCCCAAGTTAAGGGGGTAGGAGAGCACCCTGATGTAGGTGGCTAGATAGATAGATAGAGATAGATAGATGGATAGATAGATAGATAGATAGATAGATAGATAGAGAGATAGATAGACAGATACAGACAGACAGAAACACAGATAGATAGACAGATAGATAGAGACAGACAGATAGACAGAAACACAGATAGATAGATAGATAGATAGATAGATAGATAGACGTCTAAATATACAATTGATAATGGAGAGGGAAACAGTGTCGTCTTTGAGGGCGTTCTCGAAGTGAATGGTAGATGCGCTGTTTGGTGCGTCGGTTTCATTTCCGCCAGCTAAATTACCCAGACTTCATCGCTCCGCGTTGATTATCAGCGGCAGCCTTTCAAAAACTTTAAAGTGGCTATGGACTATTTGTAGGAAGGATTTTATTTCGCCCATTGGACTCGATGGGTTGCACTGGTTAAAAAGTTTATTCTTTTAATTCTAATAATTACTGCCGTAACTAATGTTTGTGTACATCTGAATATGCTTTCTGCCTAAGTAAAAGGAACGCCGCAGGTAAAGAGAACGCCCCTTTCGGCTTTTTTTTTTCTGTAACGTTTAAATAATATTGGGCACATTTCTTGAAACACCCTCTACATGGTTATATGCAGTCCGCAGATGCGTGCGCATACAATATTAAACTGTGCGTAGAGGTCCTTGAAATCTTTGAAAACTCCCGAATGTGAAAAATGAGCTTTAAAATTGCGTAACTTCTTCTCATACTTGTAAATTTGCTGAGCAATGCACTATCATATAGATATTTGCACCTCCTTAATGTGCTAGATTGGAGTGGGGGCCTGACAAACTCCCCATTCCTGAAGCAGTGTTGAGGCGTGAGCTCTGATGGTCCCGTTTTGCAGAACTGCATCGGAAAAAACAAACAAAAAAACAAGCCACCTGTGCGTGGCGAGGGCTGGCAGGTTTTTTTTTTTGCGGCCGTCTTTACGCACTGATGTAATTTTTGAGCTTGGCGTTCGGTGGTGGCCTCCTCTGCGCGGTGCCGCCAAGGCATCGTCGGGGGCTATACATGCACCAGCGATACCAAAGAAACAAAAGAAAGTTACAAAAAAATAAGGTCCAGGACACGGTGAAGAGGGGTGCTAATTGAACCGACCAAACTTGTCACTTGCCATCAGTCATGCTTTCTTTTCGCGTTTTCGCCGCTGCCGGGTCTGCCACGGCACGGCGACGAAGGTGAAATCTGCTCGCATAGCTTTGCAGCCTGTGATACAATGCTTCACGATCTCTAAACGGCTTCCTCCCTTCCAAATTGCAAAAAAAAAGAAAAAAAAAACACGCTGAAGAATGGCGACTCTGCCGCTAGCGCTTCTCGTTTGGTGAACGTCTCAAAGCTTTCGTAAGTGTTCATTGCGTCGTGTGGTCTTGAAAAGTTGTCACGGCTAGGTGTTTGTAAGTTTAGTAAGTCATTTTTTTTATTTGGGCGAGGAATTCTAACTTTTCATGGCGGTATGAGCCCTTGAAAAACCCGCGACAGGTCCTCTCAAATCCGCAGTGTCCTTGAATTTTCGCTTTGGAAACTTATACAGACCCTCATACATAAAGTATTAAAGCTATTAATGATTGTATAAATTCCTGGCTACTCTTCTGCGGTTAGGTATTCATCATGATGGCATAATGATTGCGTGCAAAACACACTTTGTACTTCATTGACGCATCTACAAGCAGCGCAATTGGCCTTTCGAGGGCAAGCGCCACGCGCACCGAATTGCACTACAGTATAACCTCGTTACAACAGACCTTCATAGTGAAGAGGATTTGGTCTGTTGTAGGAGTCTGTACAATTCATGTACTGTTACAACAGACATTTACGTAAACACGTAATGAGTCTGTTATAACAGGAGAGAATTGAAAGTCACAAACATAGTCAAATAACGGATTTATTAAATGTTTTGAAAGAAGCTAGTCAGCTTCGCCTGTACTGTGTGGCGGACAGCTTTAGACACTATACGTGTCTAAGCATAACTTATAAGCTACGGGCCGAGCATAAGCGCCACTAAACCTTTTTATTCCGAGAGGGGCCGCTGCCAAGCGCATGCTTTCTATTTATTTTCACTTTGACCACAGTTTTATGCAAGTGGTCACTATTGTCCGTTACGAGTCTAAGATTTTTTTATCTTTTATCTTTATGTTATTTTGACAACATTGCAATCATTGCAAATTATGGCTAGCTAAATGTAACAGAAGTCGAAGTCAGCCCCGGCAGCCAGATCAATCCAAGCCAAGCGCGGCCTCCCTGAAATGGCCGCCGCTTGTGTTGACACCGCCGGCGTGCTTTTCCCGTGCCGCAACTATGCCTAGCGATGCCTGAAATCGGAAACAATTGAATCTCGGATGTCCGTGATAGAAAAGTCCGCTGTAAAGGAGGCCTGACCACCTTGCTGGCGTCACAATTTAGTCAATTATATCCGAATGTCCGTTGTACCCGAGTCCGTTGTAACGAGGTTATACTGTAGTCATATTCGTAAAGAGCGATTTCTAAATTGGGACTACTACGCCGGCTTTATACATGACACATTGCACAAAAGCGCATGATAATAAAATGTGTATGGACAAACGTAAAGCGATACTGAGAACAAAGAACAAACCATAATACGATAACCATTACCAAAGAGCGCACACAACCAGGCAGTTAACTGCAAATATATAATCGAGAAGTAACAGTCACATCCAGAAAAATTAAAGAGATATTGTGGCTATATATATTGTCTTATACACGTGATATACATCGCCCGTTCTCGGCACAGTCGTCCATCGGTGTATAACAACAGCATCTACTAAAGAGACCCAGTCAAAGCGCCGCACAGTCCCTGCCACTCTTCATCGCTTCCCCATGTTCGCAGTGGAAGGCCTCTGCAAAACCTTCGACCAGAGCGAGCGGGGCGTTGCACATGCGTCTTCCGTCGCGGCTGCCGCAGTGCACGATGCACCAGAATATCAGGAGCATCTGGGCGTCCGTCAGCGCCTCGTAACCGAGAAGCTTGGTCGGTCTCCCGTTGCCGCTCGCGTTAGTTAACGCGCTTAGCAGCGTCCGCACCGACGTCACCCTCTTGATGAGCTGCATTTGGTGCGGATCGATGCGACTCAGGAGCACCTGCCTGTTGAAGAAACAGATCAGCTTGTGGGTGAAGGTAACCTGTAGTCTGCTGTTGTAAGTTCTCACGTTGTCCAGGACCACGGACGACAAGGCATACACCACTTCGTTTCCGAGGATAGCGTACTTTGTCGCTGGCAACGCGTCGACTCCATAGAGCGGCATCTCCAGGGCTACCGGAAGCAGCGCGAACCGCGCGTGGTCGTAGATGGATATGTGGGCGTTGCCGATGTCCTCGGAGACAATCGCACTCGCATTGACCCTGTTAGGCCGCCGGTGCTCAGTGACAAGCCGTATGTTCTCGAAGACATTGTCTCCCATGTCCGGAACGTGCTGGTCCATATCTTCAAGTGCCTCGGCGTCGTTAACGTTCACCATTGGCAAGGACTGCTCTAGCCATTCTTCCTCGAGCACGTTTCTCGGCACCGAGCTGGCCCACGTTGAGCCAGTAAGCCGCTCGCGAAAGATCGCCTGCACGGTGGACTCCACGCTCAAGACGTCGTTGAGCACGTCCTCGGTGACCTCGCGTCGGAGATGTTCCGCGAGTAACGCGACGCCGACGTACCTGTACGTGACTTCAGCGCAGAAGAGCATGTGACCCCTGCTTGCCCATGTGTCGCTCAGGAAGTACAACGCGGTGAGCTGGCGGCTTGCTAGCAGGGAGAGTGCTTGCGCGACAACCCAGCCGATGTAGTAGGCCATGGTGCTCTCGCCCAGGAATGCCACCAATTCGAAGAAGTGCTGGAAGAACTCGTAGTACTCGACGGTGAAAGTGAAGGTACCGTGCTCGGGAGCGTTGAACATGGCCCCTAGCTGCTTCTCCCACTCACCGGCGGAGTAGACGTTGGATGATAAATTGGCGATGGCCGCCGACGTGATGTTCTCCAGGGGATTCGAGTAAGGGATGGAGAGTGCGGTGCTCAAGTTGAGCACTATTCTATTCTCGAGCTCCATCAGCTGATCAAAGGAGAGCGTCGTCTTGGCGACACTTTGCGTGAAGGTGGCCACCATAGCGTTGTAGTATTCTTTGTAGAACTTGTGCTCGGCGTCGTTCTCGACCATGAGCTGCCTCTGTCGCAGCAGAGACGCGTAGAAGGACGAGGGCCGCACGTTGACGTGACCTCTGCGCGTCGCCATGAACTGAAGCACGCTGGCCCAACTCCAGCTGGCTGACATGGAGAGGAATATGGATAGAAGGCGCGATTCTTTGCTCAGCTGGGGCCAGTGGATACCGAAGGCAGCCAGCAGACCTAGAACTTCTGTAATGTGGCTGACGTTGTTAATGTAGACGAGCGCGCAGGACTGGTACAGGCCAGCCGCTTTTTGAGCGGCCGTCTGCTCTTTCGGTGGCACACTTAGGTGGAGCGCTCTCGTTGCTACCTTGGTCATGAACCTGCGGTGGGAAATGTTCATGTGTCTAGATTATTGAGCATACTCATTAATCTACAAATGTGATGCGCAGAGTAGCGATGCAAATGAAACAGTTTGAATGTCCTTACAGAGGAATTGAGATAGAGACACCGTTGCTCGAGTTGATTGTGTCCCCTCGGGTAACTGAAGTCATGGGCCAGTGCGCGTCGTTCATGAATATGTAGAACTCAATACAATCTTACTTTATGATACTCCATATGCAAGGTGGACCGTTAAGTGCAGGGGCGTTCTAGAATAAGCAGTTAAGGATCGTCCCAAGCATGTATAGGCGGCTAGGAAACCGAGGTCGGTCAAGATCGTCCAGTACTATTCAAGATGTGGTGGTGCTCGTGTATCCCAAACTGTCCAGTCGGATACACCCTTGCTTCCCCGCACTCACTGCTGATAGACGGCGGCGGCAAGCGGCCCGTCCTGCGCGGCATCCCACCGCGAACACACGTGCCCGTAGAAGTCTCGGCATGGATGCACCGACTCGTTGAGGCACTCGGCGAGCAAGGCGCGGTGGCGGTTGCAGGCGGCGCTCGTGCAGCGCCTCACTGACGAGCCTAATGCGGTCACAGAGGCCAGGAACGCGGCCCCGACCAGCACCGCCATCACGACCGTGATGCCCGAAAGCAGTGCCACCTGAGAGGATAGATTTTGATCAGTGCACAGCTCCTTGTAGCCCATACACAGGTGGCTCAAGAACGAATGCCAAAATTTCTTTTCGCGTTGTGTTCTAATAAATAAAATGACGTTGAGGTGATTCACATAGAAACATTGCATAACAATCTTTCAGTGTGCTTGGAGGCACGTACTGGCACTTGAGAAGATGGGACCTTAATAACTGTACGTAATAGTGTTTGGTAGAGGCAGCCACAAATTTTGTTTGATGATTAGCTGGCACAACGCTGAAAACAGCTATACGCGAACTTTCATTACGTGAATACGTCATATTTTACAAAATAGAATCACGCGACCGTGTTACTCAACGATATATAGTGCTACAAATATTATATGTGTGGCATACTATTCATTTTTCAAATAGTGAACTGAAGCAGCAACATGCTATTCTACCTTTCTGCGTACCTTTCTGGCTTGTTAAATCAAAAGTGTGACATAGTGTTATAATCAATTTGCAGCTTTGCATGTTGTGGAATGGTGAATCGCATTTGAAAACGGCATTGAAGGCTTTGTCGTTAAGTCATGAGAGATGACAAGGGAGTGCTAGTCTCGTTCTGAAAGCCCCAAAGCGTTCCTGTGCGGGAACTATATTCACTGCATCGTGCTATGGCATATAGTCTTGGCCGCGTGCGTTTCATAGCTTTTTTTCCCACAGCGGCACATATGTTCCTGTCAGCAACGATGTCACGTAATACCAAGTCATTTTACGCTCGTGGCTATATCATGATGCAGCAGTGTTTGAGTGGTATGTGGATGCTTGTGGGTGCATTCATTTGACACGGCACGTTATCCCTGCGTAACGCGGCTGAAGTGAGTTCCGTAAATTAGCATACACATCTTCGCATGGATATAAATCGCCATAGCATGGCGTAATATGAACGCAAGCGGGCCTCGCGACACCTAAAGGCCTGAATACACGTATGCGTTGCAGCGTGTGGCGGGTATACTCGGCGCCGTGCCCGCCCCCTGTGGAGGGAGAAGGTGCGTGGCTGCAGAAAGCTGCGCGCTCTCTCTACATGAGAGTGCGTGTGGCTGAGCCTACAAGCTACGCGCTGACGCGCTGCTACGCGTACGTGTGATGAGGCCTTGAAAGTATGCAAGAAAGGCGTCGGATGTGACTAGCCATAACGTTGTGCACGGTGCGCAAAGACCTGCAAGCGCCCCATGTCCACAGAAGAGCCGACCGCGCCACGTGGCAAGGGCGCCCTTAATCCCGTAGGTAGAGCCGACGAGAGCTCGAGCGGTTGGGGTGTCGGTGTGCGGCTGAAACCACCGGCCTGCGCTTCCTCCTGCTTCTTCCGTTCCTGCTCGGGGAGCTGGTGGTGCTGTGGCCGCGAGTGGTGGCCGCGTTGCTCGCTTTGGCTCTTTTCGTCTCCATTGGTCGGTGCCAGCTATTGAGAGAGCGAGAGAGGGTAAACACCCATTTTGAGAACCACTGTGAAAGAGTGCTTGGCGGTAGACAATTCAGTCATCGCATTTCATGAGACTTGCTGTCAGCGGATTGCCGTTGTATGAGATTAGCCATCATCTGTACAGACACGTGGTGGTTACGAAAAAGGTTCAGCTTATACTGAGGATGACACGGCGAAACACGGAAAGAATATAGTAGGTTTAACCATATGGGAAAAGAAGATATCCGAGTTGGCGAGGGAATAAATAGCAGTTAAGAGCATCTTAGTCGAAATCAAGAATGAGAAATAGGCATGGGCAGAGCGTGCAGCGCGAGGACAAGATAACTGCCGGTGTTAAGTTTGGCCTGGAAATGCGTCTGGGCATACGCCTTTGTGCGAAAGCCGATCCACTGGAGAGGCTCTTAATCCCTTCGGCGCCCGGTCTGACGGACGCTGTCAAGTGTTTGAGCGATTATCCAGACCAGACGGCGGGCAGAGGCGAGTTCCCGTCCTTCAAGTGCGGACTCTTTTGTCGTCCTTTCAAGCAGCAGCGTGACTGATGACCTCGTCGACTCGTCGGGCGACAGTAGGGCTGGCGTGGCCGGCGCCGGGGCTGACGGCGGAGCGGCGCTTCTTTGACCCTCAGTCAAGTGGCCGACCGGGCGACTGCCTATGCCCGCCAGGTATTGTCCCTGCTGGCCGCCGGAGGAGACGTCGTGTCGCCAAGACGCCGTTAGCTGTTCGAGAGAGGCCAACAAAGACGGCGTCTTCCTGAAAGAGACCGCGACGGACACCGCACGCAGATCGCCCCGCTAATTGGGCGAGCTGTGCAGTGGACCCTTTGAAGTATGCGGCCAGGATCGTGGGAACTCTCGACTAGCGGCACACCCACGACGAGGAAGAGCCCTGCTGGCGCCACCACCGTGCAGTGTTCACGTGGACCTTGCATGCTCGCCCCCCTCACCTGTGTGTACGTGATTGGTGTTCGACTCTGAGAGGAGGAGCCCGACAGGGCATAAAACGACGAGGCAGAGTGCGGGACGTCGCTCTGAACTATGTATCGTTCAATCACCACGCTCGTGGTTTGTGAAACAACTTTTCATTCCCGTAAATAAGTGTAAATAATGTCATAAACCTCTGTTATGTTTCTCGTATCCTCTTGTCGGCGATCAGTTCCTCCATCCTGATGCCATCACCTCCAGCGTCCTTCGTCCCATCTCTAACAACTGGTTGGCAGCGGTGAGATCGACTTCACGGCGTGGTGCTGTGCTGTGGTGAGTGCTTGGTCCTTGCTTTAACTTTCCAGGTTTCATTGTGGGAGTTTAGTAGAAACTGGATTGTTTGATTTAAAGTTAGGAAGATCACCTAGTCTAAGTTCTGAGTGTGTTTTAGGGATCTCCTACATTTGTGCGAAAGGCAGGACCAAAGACAAAGGGCAATCAGGAGGTACACGCACTGCTAAAGGACGAACATTTGTACTTATGTAAAGACTTAGGTATTGAGGTTGAGGAAGAAATTGGCAGGTCACAAATTGTGAAGCTAATTTTGCAAAACGCCAGTGAGGAGGCGATTAGATACGAGTTACAAGCTTTAAAAAGGTTGGCTGAGCAGGAACAGGAACGCGAAAGAGAGAAACGGGAACGAGAAGAACGGGAACGAGAGGAACGGGAAAAAGAAAGAGAATATGAGTTGCGTAAAATCGCTCTTGAGAATGAAGGCAAACGGATGGCTCAAGCGAGTGGAGGGGCTCCTGAACGAGCAAGCGAGATAGAATCATACCGCATGGATAAAATACTCAAGCCACATCAAGTGGGGGAGGACATAGGGGTATTTCTCGCATTCTTTGAACAGAACTGTGTGAGGTTTAACTTTGCTCCGAGCACATGGCCACAGCGGTTGCTTTCTCTGCTGCCGCATGAAGCCGCTGAAGTGATCACAAGACTCAGTGCGCAAGAAGCAGATGATTATGAGAAGGTTAAAGCCGCCCTATTGAAGAAGTACCGGCTTTCGGCCGAGGCATTCCGCCAGAGGTTTCGAAACACAGAAAAGAAGGATAGTGAGGGATATCCGGAGTTTGCTTACGGCATGAGAAGAAACCTAATCGAGTGGTTAAAAGGCGCGGAAGCCTACGAGAGTAAAGACAAGGTTATCGAAACCATTTGTCTAGAGCAGTTTTACAAAAGCGTACCTCAGAACGGGAGGCTGTGGGTGCAAGACAGAGACAATGTAAACACTGTGCAAAAGGCGGCCGAGTTAGCCGAAGAATACACAATGCGTAGAAAACTGAGCACAGAGTACGGAGGGCCGGACGGACGAAAAGGGCCGCGAAAAGAGTTTGGATTCAGGAGAGGCCCGCAGACAAAAAAATTGAGCAATACTGAGGGGGAAACAAGTACGCCAGAAAACAAGGGGGAAAACTCGAGCAGTGGGACATCCCAGCAGTCGCAAGGAAAAGAGTTTGAGGCTTTTAGACCCGTTAGGTGCTATAACTGTAAGAGGACTGGTCATATCGCAGTAAACTGCAGAAATTCTAAGGTAGTTTTATCCTACATAGATGAAAGTGACGAGAACTTGGAGCTGTTACGCCCATATCTCCATGACCTGGAGGTTAACGGAAAACCCTGTAAGGTACTCAGAGACAGCGGTGCCACCATGGACATTGTCCACCCATCTTACATTACTGTGGATGACTTCACTGGAGAAGTGGCATGGATCAAACAGGTTGTAGAGGAAAACAGCGTCTGTTTTCCCATGGCGAAAGTAACGATCACTGGGCCGTTTGGAAAGCTTGTGACAGAGGCAGCTGTCTCAACGACACTGTCATTACAGTACCCGTACATATTTTCAAATCGTTCAGACAGGACACTGCGCGAGCGAGGTCAGAAACTTGGAGAAGGAACGGTTCAAGTGCTAACTCGTTCCAAAGCACGTGAAATCACGTCCAGGGCATCGGAAAACACAATTTCAATGGAAACAGACCCAGGCTCAGGTCACCGCTCAGGGGCGCAGGGAGAGTCAGCAACTGATCAGCAAAATGAAGTTTCACTAACAAACATAGACGGAAAGCCAGCTGATCGGCAACGTGAGGCTTTATCAGTAGAGTTGGGTGGGGACCTAGAGGGAAAACCAGACGACACTCCCACGAGCGAAACGGGGTCAGTATTGTCACCGGCGTCAAAAAACTTTGACCGGCTAGTACAGGTAAACAGACAATCGCTGGTTGCTGAGCAAAACAGTGATGATAGCTTAGCTAAACTGCAGTTAAGCGCTAAAGAGGGGATTGCTAGGGGCAATGTGACGTTACACAAGAAAGGAGGTTTGTTATATCGGCACTACCGAGATAAGAGAGGAAGGGTTCTGGATCAGTTGGTCGTTCCTAGAAAATATCGCGAGGATCTCTTGAACCTCTGCCACGGAAACGGCTGGTCTGGTCACCTAGGAATAAACAAAACAAAAGAGAGATTGCTAATGGAATACTATTGGCCAGGGTGCTTCAAAGAGGTAGAGGAATTCGTAAGATCATGTGACACGTGTCAACGCACGGGTAAGCCTGGGGAAACGTGGAAAGCTCCGCTAAAATTGGTGCCTGTAATATCAGAGCCATTCCGACGTATGGTGATCGACACGGTGGGTCCCCTACCGGCAACTAAGTCTGGTTATAGGTATTTGTTCACCATGTTGTGCCCTGCAACAAAGTTTCCGGAAGCAATCCCTCTGAAGGATTCTGAAGCTCTCTTCGACAGAAATAGTAGACGCGCTTCTGTCAGTCTTCACGAGAGTCGGCTTTCCGGGAGAAATACAGGCTGATCAAGGGTCTGTTTTTACGAGCTCATTGACTGCAACGTTCCTGCAGAAGTTCGGGATAAAACTGATACATAGTTCCGTATACCATCCCCAATCAAATAGCGTCGAGAGGTGGCATTCAGTGTTGAAGCGGGTGTTGCGCGCCCTCTGCTATGAACATAAAGAAGACTGGGAAAGCTGTCTTTCAGCTACTTTGTTCGCCTTGCGTACGATCCCGCATGAGGCCACGGGGTTCTCGCCGGCAGAGTTAGTGTATGGCAGGACGCTGCGTTCGCCACTTAGGATGCTGAGAGAAATGTGGGAAGAAAAAGGGGAGAGCCAAACTGTGGTCGAATACGTGCTGAAGTTGCTAGAGCGGCTCAGTACGACGCAAGGGCTGGTAGAAAAGAACATGGAAAGGGCTCAAAAAACGGCCAAGCATTACTACGACAAGAATGCGAGACTTAGAACCTTTAATATCGGGGATGAAGTGATGATTCTAAAACCGTCACGAAAAAACAAATTGGAAGTTCATTGGGACGGGCCTGTCAGAGTAATGCACAAGCTTTCTGACACAAACTACGTGTTGAAAATGCCAGGTCGAAGGAAAGAGATAAAAATTTACCATTGTAACCTAATGAAGCCCTACATTGAGCGTCAAGGACTTGTGAACCTCACTCTAAAAGAGCTCGAAGAAGTTCAATCTGAGTTCGACGAATGCACGAGAGCTTCCGACTCAGAAATTAGCCTAGAAGAGGTTGTAGCTTCCTCTTTAAACATTAAAGCACTTGAGCCTGAACAAGTAAACGAACTAAAATAACTTCTGGAGCAGTACATATATAGGTTCAGTCGTCGGCCGGGTAGAACAGGATTAATAACCCACGAAATAGAATTGACATCAGCCGAACCGGTAAGATCCAAGCCATACCGATTGTATCCTAAACAGAAAGAGATTTTGAAGGCCGAAATACAGTGCATGTTAGAGCTTGGGGTGATCGAGCCCGCTGAGAGTGACTACACGTCCCCACTAATACTTGTGGAAGCCCCTAATAGGGAACCCCGTCCTTGTGTAGACTACCGGAAATTGAATACTATCACTAGGGATCAGTTGTACCCTATACCCAATATTGAGGAGCGAATCGAAAGGGTCAGTGCAGCGAAGTACATTTCCACCATAGATCTCGTAAGAGGATACTGGCAGGTTCCTCTCTCAGAAAGTGCCAGCCGTTATGCCGCAGTCATTTCACCTTTCGGCACCTTTAGACCCTTAGTTCTTAGCTTCGGGCTAAAAAAACGCGCCTTTCAGCTTTTCAAAGTTAATGGACATTGTACTGAAAGAACTGCAAGACTTTGCACTCCCCTACCTAGACGATGTCGCAATATTTTCCGACAGCTGGGAAGACCACCTCAAGCACCTAAAAAAGGTATTTTCGCGCTTGAGAGAGGCAGGTTTGACAATGAAAGCTGAGAAATGTAATTTTGGCTGCTCTGAGGTCACTTACCTAGGTCATGCTGTGGGGCAAGGAAGGAGGCAGCCGGCCGAACTAAAGACTGGTGCGATTGCCGGGTTTTCACGTCCACATACTAAAACCGATATTCGGTCGTTCCTGGGACTTGTGGGGTACTACCAGCGTTACATCCCCAATTTTTCGCAACGAGCAAGTCCTCTTACAGACGCATTAAGAAAAGGGGAGCCCAACCACGTGAAATGGGATGAGGACAAAGAAGCCGCATTTCAGGGTTTGAAAGCCTCACTCGTTTCCCGACCTGTGTTACGTGCACCGGACTATGGTAAGGAGTTTATAGTTCAGTGCGACGCGAGCGACAGGGGCATGGGCGTAGTGCTTAGCCAGGTGAACGAAAATCAAGAAGAGCACCCTATTCTCTATGCCAGCCGCAAACTAACGGTCCGAGAAGAAGCCTACAGCGCTTCCGAAAAGGAATGTGCCTGTTTGGTTTGGGCAGCCCAAAAGTTGTCATGTTACTTGTACGGAGCAAGGTTCATCTTTGAAACAGACCACTGTCCCCTGACATGGCTCAATTAAATGTCACACAAAAATGGTCGCTTGCTCCGATGGAGCCTCACCCTCCAGCAGTATAACTTCGAGGTTCGTTAAAAGAAAGGTAAATTGCACAACAATGCAGATGGCCTTAGTAGACTCGTCTGAAAACAGCCGTTTTAGGGAATGAAAGGCCACTTCAATTTTTTTTACGGATTTTGGCATTGTATGACCAAAGGGGTTTGATTTAGTTTACTTCAATTTTTACGTCTTACTCCATGATTGTAGTCACTTTGGCAGCACTAAATTATCTCAAAATTTTAGCGTATAGATTTTTCTTTTGTTAGTGTTTGTTGAGAAGCCTGGAGGGTCTTAAGCGGATCTAATGTGCTTGACTTCGGCATGGCATTGTGTTGTGTGGCTGGCCTTGCTGTTGTCGACCATTGTGAGCTGGTTTGGGAGTGGTTTCGAGTTCGCAGCTGGAGGGAGAAAGCCAGGTCATCGCCCTCGTCACCAACCATTCTCTTCGTGCCCAGCGGTTGGGAGCGCTGGCCAGCCGAAATTTTCCGGGCGGCGGAGGAGCTGTTAAGTTTGGCCTGGAAATGCGTCTGGGCATACGCCTTTGTGCGAAAGCCGATCCACTGGAGAGGCTCTTAATCCCTTCGGCGCCCGGTCTGACGGACGCTGTCAAGTGTTTGAGCGATTATCCAGACCAGGCGGCGGGCAGAGGCGAGTTCCCGTCCTTCAAGTGCGGACTCTTTTGTCGTCCCTTCAAGCAGCAGCGTGACTGATGACCTCGTCTACTCGTCGGGCGACAGGAGGGCTGGCGTGGCCGGCGCCGGGGCTGACGGCGGAGCGGCGCTTCTTTGACCCTCAGTCAAGTGGCCGACCGGGCGACTGCCTATGCCCGCCAGGTATTGTCCCTGCTGGCCGCCGGAGGAGACGTCGTGTCGCCAAGACGCCGTTAGCTGTTCGAGAGAGGCCAACAAAGACGGCGTCCTCCTGAAAGAGACCGCGACGGACACCGCACGCAGATCGTCCCGCTGATTGGGCGAGCTGTGCAGTGAACCCTTTGAAGTATGCGGCCAGGATCGTGGGAACTCTCGACTAGCGGCACACCCACGACGAGGAAGAGCCCTGCTGGCGCCACCACCGTGCAGTGTTCACGTGCACCTTGCATGCTCGCCCCCCTCACCTGTGTGAACGTGATTGGTGTTCGACTCTGAGAGGAGGAGCCCGACAGGGCATAAAACGACGAGGCAGAGTGCGGGACGTCGCTCTGAACTATGTATCGTTCAACCACCACGCTCGTGGTTTGTGAAACAACTTTTCATTCCTGTAAATAAGTGTAAATAATGTCATAAACCTTTGTTATGTTTCTCGTATCCTCTTGTCGGCGTTCAGTTCCTCCTTCCGGATGCAATCACCTCCAGCGTCCTCCGTCCTATCTCTAACACCGGTCATTGAAAACTAGACTCCAAGAGAAGGAAGGCGCATGAGGCGAGGCAGAGTTAGGTGAAGATATGAGATCAAAATGTTTGAGGGGATAACGTCAAATTAGCAAGCACAGTACCGTCTAAATTGGTGAAATGCGCGAAAGGCCTTTGCCCTGAAGAGGAGGCTGATGATGATGAATATACACTACTGTAGCCAACAGGTGACGTCATCCAATAATTGCAGTTTGTAAATATGCAGCCCCTTTGGCAGCTGCTTGAATCGAGAAATGGATAGACAACCCAGAAGCTACATCGACTGCAACTTTCATATACTTATTCTGTCGCTCACGCAACAGCACGATAACTTATAACTTTTGGCCAACAGTAATTGTCGTCGGTTAAACTCGTGTCATTTTGAAACTGTTCAATGCCGAAAACAGGATTGCAGTGTTCAATGCACATATATAGGATGAACGCTGTGGTAAAAAAAAAAAAAAAAAACTTGGGTGTATTGGCGGGCTGGTTGATTGTAACAGACGCACACACTCAGTACAAGTCGCGCTTTAGGGCATTAAACCGCAACAATTACTATTATATCAATATGATTTAGAACGCTGAAGTGAGTGGCCTCACAGGCTGAGAAATCACGCCAGGCTTGAAACTGATTTACCATCCCGACTAAGTGATATTACATTTGGAATCAACATGGCCCGGTCGTGGAAATAATGGTTCTAGAATCCATGCGCAATACTTACGCTTGTGAAGTAACATGCCCCCGTGTGGCAATTCATAATCAGTGCGACCATACATGATCTTGAGAACATATAGCGCAGAAATTTAGGAAACACGGTTAAACAGTCACATGTACTCACCAACAGTGGCGCGCAACACAGTTGTATGTAGTTGTGTGTGCACCGCTTGTCCGTATTTCTTAGATTTTTGCACTGATGTTCCCAACAAAAGAAATTATCGGGAGGAGCATATGCATGCGGTCGACCTGCTCAGCACGGTCCTCGCCTAGTGAAGCATTCTAAACAGCTGGGCTGGATTAATAATAACATTAACGGGATTGTATGACTGAACGGGCTGTAAACTTAAGCGTAGCTTACCTGCAACGCATGCTGTGTTTGCTGCTTGAATCCTTGCGTGCCAACAGAAAGAGTTCTTTCTGCAGTGTCTGCCTTTTTGGCGTCGCAAGTGTTCTGGAAAGTAAGTGGAATTGTGTTTTATGAAGCGTGCTCGCTTCTATTTAGCGAGCCCGTCGTTACATCGCTTAATTATATCTTCACTCGCTGCAACCAAATGGGCTACTCCGAGCACCGTCGATTTCCATCACGTTGTAGAATTATTTAATAAAGACATTTGAGCCAGTCAGCTATGGGTAGCTGCAGCCCTTTGCGTCGGTCGGAGATGATGAGATGCCGAATTCGGCAATGTGGCAGAATTAGGAATTTTTCATTGTTGGGCCGTCGAATAGCACCCTTTAACGAGCGTGTTGGAGCTTGCGAAATGTTAGCAACTGTGCGGGCAATACACAGCATTCTGTAAAATATTGGACACCGTGTGTTACAGTGTCTTCGAGTGATTATCTACGGTGCATTAAAGGCTGTAACACATTACACGCTGTCTACAGTGTGGAAATAGACGATAACATATCTTAAATAACACGTTGCTGTGTGTTTCAGCCAATATGCCCACTTGGTGACACTAACACAATGTATACTATCTACATTTTGGCACAGACGTGCTGCAGCATATCGTATACAATGTGTCACAATGTGTTCCAGTGATTATCTATGGTGTTTAACACACTGTACCCAGTTCACAATGTGACAACACACTAACACAATGTATACAATGTGATACAATGTGTTGTAACGTATAAAAAGAAAGACGAAATAAAATACAACGATGAGACCGATGCGTTTTGTATGTGGTAAAATCATGCGTCACTTTTGTTGTCTTAACTATAAGTAATTTTATTTTCATAGATATAAAAATTGTCATATCCCACGTACTGTGGGAATCGATTATATGTCAAGCACGAATGAGGAAGGTTGATGTGTCACTTTAAAATCAGCACAACGTTACGATGCGGACGTAAGTTATGCCGTAAATGACTTTCAAGCCATGATTATTATGTTTGGATGCGTCTATTACCTTCGCCGTCTATTCACGTCACGTGATACCAAATTTAGTATCATGTGACATGATATGGGAAGCTAGCGAAATGGCTGCGAGCACTCTATGAGCGTAGCATGTAGTCATGTTTCACATCACACGCATGCCATTATTATCATCTTTAGACGTGTCATTTACCTTCGTCACCTGTTCACGTCATGCGATACAAAATTTGGCACATGTGGGGCTAGCGGAACAACCGCGAGCGTGCTATGATCGTAGGATGCAGTCGTGTTTTACATGACACGCATATGAAGATAATCACGTTTGGACATCTCATTTTCCTTCGTTGTCTATTGATATCACGTAATACCAAATTTCGTATATGTGGAGCGAACAAAATGGCCGCGAGCACGCTATGAGCGGAGCATGTACTCATGTTTTACATGGCACGAATGTCATGATTAGCGTCTTTGGACGTGTCATTTACCTTCGTCTTCGATTCACGTCACGTAATACCAAATGTGGTATATGTGAAGCTAGCGAAGGGTGGTGAGCGCATCATGAGCGTAGTATGTTGTCATGTTCTTATATGACACTCATGTCATGATTATTATTTTCGCACTGCCCTGCCGCGGTGGTCTAGTGGCTAAAGTACTCGGCTGCTGACCCACAGGTCACGGGATCGAATCCCGGCTGCGGCTGCTGCATTTTAGATGGAGGCGAAAATGCTGTAGACCCGTGTGCTCAGATTTGGGTGCACGTTAGAAAACCCCAGGAGGTCGAAATTTCCGGAGCCCTCCACTACTTGCTGTCTACTTGGTGCTTCGAGGGAAGCGGGTTAGCGAGAGGAAGAGGCTTGAGTATGAGATAAACGAAGAATGTAGACGCAGCGACGAGCGCATCCAAGCGAACGCGTTCAGTAATGCAGCAGTCGTCACTACTGCATCGATGATTCACCGGAAACGTTAGACCTTCCTAAGGAACGAATGATGATTTGAAGATACGCTGCCAAACCTCGGAGACCGTCACTTCTAACAAGCCTTTTGTGTGTCACCCTCTACGTTTAGGCATTTGGTGGAAACCGGCGGATGTGTTTTAGAACGCTAGACAACGCCGGCCGACCACGGCGTCGGCCAGAAGCCTGCGAGTAGTCTTTGTACCACTGAGGTTGAGAGTACAAACGTTTTGCAACAGCCTTCCACACAACTTCTCTCGTTAAGATCACAGATGCTTTAAAAAAAAACTCAAAACTATTAGCGTGTTTGCATTATTTTTTCTCAAATTGAGAATGCTAAGCGCCGCATTTCAAGTAGTCAATTAGGTTGAGAGTATACATTCGGTGCTAGTGCGATGGCGAACGTGTTTCTCGAACTCATTCGACCGTCTAAGTCATTCGGTTTTAATGACATTAAATATCGATGTGTAGCAGCCGCATAATCTCATTAGGTGCTAATGTCATTCCGCTCGAATGACATTAAAACGTCCAGTGTGGCAGGGGTGTTGGATTTGTAGTGCAAATTTTGCGAGTAATCGCGCATAAATATTCTGCAGGAATGCAAAACTTGTGGTAGACGCGCGAACCACCACGCAGAACGAATAAAAAACATCAAAAGACGCCAGCTTGCTCACGGAAGGTAGGGTTAAGGTTAATTCACCGATGACTGTGCAGCTGAAGGATCTGACAGAGGAGATTGGGTGATGGTATCGGATGAAAAGACAAAGCCTGGTTCACTGCTTTGCTGCGTAAAAGACGTCATTTGCAATGTGACAAATCAAGGATGATTAAACATGGCAGGGTGCACACGCCTCTGTTAATAAATATGATAATAGCGTAATTCTGCGAACCAATCTAAACCGTGTCTTAGCCAATGACGTTTTTCTCCACTTCCTTTTGTTATTTTATGTTATTTAATCAACTGTATTTCGCTTTCCTGCCAATGTAGTGTCGCCAATCTATAGTACTGACAACGAGTAACCTACACCTCGAGTCACTGGTGTAATCAGACGGAGGGAAGGGGGTGTTCAGAAGGAGCGCAACACAATGTACAGACGTTGAAACAGGCCTCTTAGATCTTTTATGCGACCCGACGTGTTGCTACAGTGATCTTTAATGCGACAGCCGCACCTACAGTGCTGTATAAGAGCTAGGAGATGCAGGTGGTGGATTCGGACTCAGTTCGGACTTTTGGACCGGGTGTATATTCTATTGTACCTTCTAATGTACCGCGTCCATTTATGTTTATAGGCGGCCATTCGTACTTCCAGATTAAAAAAAATCTTTGATATGGATTCAAAGGAAGATGAGGTAAATTTTATTCAAAAATTTAAAAAAATAGCTCCATAATGGCTGCATCAATACCGCACGTGGCGGTGTCATGTGCCGCTAAAGTAAATCTATAAAGACAACCACGTGCATATTTGCACAACGACTTATGGGTATGTGTACAAGAACAAGCGTTAAATGGTTACCGACACTGATATCAGGGGCGAAGCTCCTTATGGCGTAAGTCTGTCGCTCCTCCATATGTATGTATGTATGTATGTATGTATGTATGTATGTATGTATGTATGTATGTATGTATGTATGTATGTATGTATGTATGTATGTATGTATGTATGTATGTATGTATGTATGTATGTATGTATGTATGTAAGTATGTATGTATGTATGTATGTAGCCAGCGGTGGCACATACCCGCTCTAGAGCGGGTATGTGCCACAGGGTTGCGAGATGGGAGATGGCGGTACTTGCAGTGTTGGATGCACGGCCGGACGGACAGACAGGCTAGCAGGCGGACGTACGGATGGATGAACGCGAGGACGTACGGATGGATGGACGCACGAACAGACGGACAGACGGATGGATGGACTCACGGACCGACGCATGGACAGACGGATGGACGCATGGATTGACGCACCGATGTTCATGCGGACGGACGGAAGCAAGAGCAAACGGACGGACGGAAGCACGGACGGGCTGATGGACGCTTCGCCCCACTCATCTTCCACTCCGTGGATATGTTGTGATTTCTTTTTTGAAGCCGCTTTTACTCCGTTGTATACAAATTCTTTGTATACTTGTAGAGATGGCTCTGAAGAAGTCCTACGTTCAGGAAATGCTAACAGGTCATTGTTTGATACTGAACTATTTTCACATTGCGCACCTGGAGACATCAACACTATCGCGTACCATCGAGCTATAGTTTAAAATTAATCCGAGGTCTTTAAGTCTATATATATATATATATATATATATATATATATATATATATATATATATATATATATATATATATATATATATATATATATATATATATATATATATATATATATGTTTCAACGCCTTGTGCCATACGAAAAATATCGTATAGAAAAATTGAACAGCACGTGAGTTTGCACGCAGTGCGTCTACTTCGTCCACTTCGTATTTGCACCATTCGCGTATGCAGCAGCTAGTGAACATGAGCGAAACGCATCCTCGACACCGCTCCTGCATGCGGCATTATGGCCCTGCCAAGAATTAATGCACGGCCTGGAAGGCGCGTGAGTCGTGTCCGTTTCTAATCGGAGTTGGGCACGAATTGGCTGCCTTTACTTTGTCTCAATTCTTGCGCGGCGGGTCGCATTTAGAAAAATCTATACTGCACGGCACCTGTTACCCCCGAGAGAGAACACCGGCGTCGCTGTGGTCGCGGTGATGTGACGTTAGAGCAAGGACTCTGCCGCCGCTCCTCGCCTTTTTCTGCGCCCGCCGTGCACTCGCTCTTCAGCGGTAAAGTGGGGATCGCTCCTCAATGTCGTGACGCATATCTCCCAAGGTACAAGGTGGAATGTTTCACAACTATAGTGAAAGTTATCCTGGCTGTAAAAAGTTATCATTTCACTTAAGATAGGCAGATCCCCGTATGAACGGAATGCAGTACAACAAGACACTCGTTGTTTTCATCACGTACAGCAAGAAATTGGCGCCGAGGAAATATGCTAAGTGGTAGTAACGGAATCACAACTAGGCCTAGATTTCGGGATTAGAACATGTGCGCACCGAAGTATCACAAACAAATTTAGCAGGGACGTTTTCAATCCACTAAATACATTGCGCTTTACCGTGAACGTTCGCATCTGCGATTATTCTAAACGACTGGACATATTGTGCTTTTTCGAACACGAGACGTTACATTAATCTGGCTGTCTTAAACAGGTACTTAAAATATTCTGGTGTAACGAACTAAGCCTAAATCACGCACAACACATCGCTTCGAACCAGTCGCTCCCAACCACCACGCCGAACTCGTTTATTCCCAACACGCAACCCTAACCCCTCTTCTCTCCGTCCCGATGACGATGATGATGATGCCGTCACGTAACGATCACGTAGCACCCTCTATCAACCAAGTCCCGAAGATGATGATGGTGCCGTTGTGGAACGCCCTCTCTCGGTACCCTCACAGGTTCCCCCCCCCCCCCCCACTCGAAATGTGAAGCCACCATTAGAGATCGCCTGCAGCTTCATGGTAGAGTGTCAGCTGATCTGCTTGTCTCACACCGTGGCGACGCCCTGTTTTGGGGCACAATAGAACAAAGTCATTCTGTCGTACACGTTTTACTGTGCGAAAGGGACCGGAACGCCGGGGTGCGAGCTTCGAGGAGAAACCTTTGGAGGCATCGCTGATGGAGTGGCTTTCGAGCAGAACGAGATCACCCTCCTGTATTGTCAGTGGTTGCCTGTGCTGGTCGTAGCGTGTCTTCTGGGCGTGCCACATGTGATCCTGGTGTGCCCTGGAGAAGTCAAGCACCTCCTGTAGACACTTGGAGACCTCAGTAGCAAATTCACAGTACGCTGTCGCAGGAGGCTCCGCGTCGTCTTTGTCTTCAGCCTGAATCCATGGAGATCTCAACTCCCGGCCATAACAAAGGAAGGTAAGCGTGTAGCCCGTGACCACGCTTTCCGCCATGGTCATGGCCGGGGCAATTTCTGGGATGTGCTGGTCCCAGTCTTTATGGTTGTAACACTGTTTGATAGTGTCACTGTGGCGCTCTACCGTTTGCCCGGCAGGGTGGTACGGAACTGTGTGTCAGTCTTGTATGCCCCAGTGTTCAAGAAGGCCCTTCCACAACCTGCCTACAAAAGGCTTTTCATTGTCACTCGAAATGGAGACAGGTGTTCCACACCTGCAAAAAAACCTGGAGCATGCAGTCATCGCACTCTTGCTAGCTGCTGCTCTTAATGGAATGAGTTAAATGAACTTGGGGAACTTGTCAATCAGCACGAGAAGGTACTTGTGGCGTCGGGGCATCGTAGGCAAGGGCCCAATTATGTCCACGCTGAGCTGTTCCAAGGGTGGCAGTGGTTCATTGGTTTGTCATCAGCCCTTCTGGCTTCTGGCGGTTGGCTTTGGTGCGCTGATAAACCTGGCAGCATCGCACATACTTGGATATGTCCGAGCGCATACCCAGCCACACGAAATTCTGAGAAATGCGTTTGAGGGTCGTAAAAAAGCTGGAGTGGCTGCTTATCGGCTGGTCGTGCGGCAGTCGCATGACCAAGTTGCACAAACGGTTTGGTAGCCAAGGTACTTTCCTGTTCCATATTGCTGTACAAGCAACCCACTCTCTTTCATTTCGGTCGTCTCTGCCAAGTCTTCGATCAAAGGTTGATCACGGTCATTGGGTGGAAGCTTCCCTCCCTTTATCACAGTTCGTAATTGTGACAGTGTGGGGTCCTGCTCGTGTTCCTGGGCGTGGAGCCCTGCATCATTCAAGGCAGTAGTGTCGTCAATTTCAGATACTACAGCAGCTGCCTCAAAAGCTGATTTGTGGGCTGGGCACTGGAGCAGCCATTGGGAACAGCGTCTCGTGTAGACTCGGGCCTGGAACTTCCTGGTGCCGAAGGGGAGCTCCGCTCAAAGCGTCGGCTGACACGTTTGCAAGACCCCACCTGTGCTTGATCCTGCAGTTGAAACCTTGCAGCCGCAAAACTCAACTATTTATACGTGGTGAGGTCTGGTCTGTGGTGAACGTCCAGGACAGCGAGGAGTGATCGCAGCGGATCTCAATTTCATTGAACTCAAGGTATGGTCGGAACTTGTCCACTGCCCACACCACAGCCAGACACTCCCATTCTTACACTGTATAGCGCTGCTCTGCCCCAGTGAGGACCTTGCTAATGAAGCTAATCGGCCGCAGTAGAGCATCATTCTCGGCTGCCTGCAGAACGTCATTCAATGATGCAGAGCATCATTCTCGACTGCTGCGACGCCGACTGCACTGGCGTCCGTTTCCACCACGAATGGTCTGCTGAGGTCCGGCAGGTTTACGACGACATCGTGGGCCAGGGACTGCTTAAGTGCTCTAAAAGCTACCTCTTGCGGCAGCTTCCACCATCAACATTGCTTTTTCTTAAGGAGTTCTGTGAGTGGAAGCGTAGTGATTGAAAACTGAGGTATGAACCCTCTGTAACAGCCGGGTAGTTCTAGGAAGGCCTGCAGCTGTTTGAGTGTTGTTGGTTGAGGATAGTATAACACCGCACGCACTTTTTCCTTATCCGGCCTACACTGCCCGGGCGATATTTCATGGCCAAGAAACTTCAGGTGCTGACAGCACACGTGCACCTTCTCTGGTTTGATGGTCAGCTTTGCTGAACTTATCCGCTTCAACACCCCTGAACATGTTCGAGATGATCCTCCAGGGTCTCCGAATACACCAGGACATCATCGAGAAACGCCATGGCGAACTGGTGATTGATTCCTCTAGTAGTCGGTACATAAGGGTCTTTATGTGGCAGGACTTCTGGCAACTTCAAAGGGCATTCTCAGGAACTCGAAGGTTCCCCGATGGCAAATGAACGTTGTCTTTGGAATATCATGCTCTTGAACAGGGATTTGAAAAAAACCTGTGAAAGGTCAAAACATGAGAACCACCTGGCTCGTCCCAGCTGTGCCAGCAACCAATCAGTTCTGGGCATGGGGTAGACTGGCACATCAGTGCGTGCATTCAGCTGGCGGTTATCCACATCCATGCGGTAGCCACCAGACTTCCCGACCAGAACGGGAGCACTGGCATGCTGACTTAGGCTAGGGTGGATTAGGTTCTGTGCCAGCAGGTCGTGAGTGCACTTGTAAATGATGGCCTGCTTCTTAACATTAACCGGTGCAGCTAGCACCGAACACGTGGTCTGTGTTTTGTGTCTACGCGATGCTCTGCTAGGGTTGTGCAGCGCGGAGTGGTGGTGAAGATTTCACTAAACTCTTCTAAAACGTGTTTCATGAGTGGGTCTAGGTCCTGTAAGTGGCCGGGAATGACCACATTGCAGGCTGATGTCGCGTCCTGCACACAGGCACACACAGTCATCGTCCTCAGCAAAAATGCAGCGCAGACTGTCTCCAAAATCATACACTACATCTGGCTGTTTCCTAACAGTCTTGACAAAGAGCACAATTTTTTGTGGTTCCGTCTGGACAGTCCAGCCGCCAAGGGACACGCGCAGGAAGATGCCATTCACCGTCAGGAAATCCCTACCAAGGAAAACGTCGCAGCACGGGTTAGGAACGCGCAAAAACTGCTGTCTGCGGCAACCGACAGCTTACTCAATCTGACACTTTAGAGACGTGGTTGACTGTGACCAGCCTGATGCCAAACGCAGGACGCGTACGTCCGTCTTGGGTTTAGCTCCAGAAGCTTGGGCTGCCGCCGCGACGGGAGGTCCGAAGAAGCTTACACCTGAGCCTGTGTCTAGCTGGGCCTTGAACGTCGACGACCAGATACGAACGTCCATAAGAGGTTCTTTGCCGCCGGCTGTGGTTGCTTCTTTGTGCGCACTGCCGTAGGTGCCTGCTGGTGCTGCACCTACCGCCACTGGTTTCCCGTGCACTGTGTTGGCAGGTGACCCGATCGGTGGCACCGGAAGCAAACGGGTGGCCCCATTTGTCAACCCGTAGCGCAGTTACGAGAAATGTGGCTGAATCCACTACAGCGATGGCACTGAACACGCATTGATCTACTCGTGGGCTCCTGCCGTGGCGTCGGACCCGGCCCGTAGGGTGAGCACGGAAGCGCTGTGTCGCACAAGTACTGCCGATCCTGGCAGTACCACGGGTCTAACGCAGCTGGATGCAGTGGCCAGTGATAAGTCGGCGGCACCGATGGCGCAGGAGTGAACGACGCTGTCGCCATAATGGTCGGCTGTGGCAATTACCGATGGTTGAGGTCCTGGCTAGTGTGGAACGCCAGATATCTGGCCACTTGTATGCTAGGAAGTGGCGATGGTCTGTACTGGAGGCGACGCAAAGCCCACTCCATTAAGCCGTGGGCTGCCTTCACCAACTCGGCAAGGTCGTTGTTGGCATGCCCGTCCGCCAAATCCTGTAGCTGAGGGTGCATCTGCCTCAGTACACGCTGAAACTTCTTGGTTTCGGTGGCCTCTTCCTCAATGTGGTCCTAAAACGTAGCGATTGCAAAAGTAAACTCCTTCAAATTTTCTTCTGGCTGCTGCGTGCGCTGCTCGAGCTCCGCCTTCGGGTGACGCTTCGCGTCAATCGACGAGGACTCGGAGCGGAAGGCTGCGGTGAATTGCTCCAACGAGTCAAACCGGCGCACTAAGTGCCACCACAACTTCGTGCCGCCCTTGAGGGCGGCAGGTACCACGTGAGTCAGAAGCGTATCGGTGGCGACCCCCGTCACGAGGCAGAAGTTTTCCAGGCGTTCAAGAAACTCCTCCGGTGACTGTAAGTCTCTAAAACCTGAGTAGTGGGGGAGGTGCGCAGCGGTGAGCCAAAGCGCAGAGTCGTCGGTGGCCCGAGGGACCGCGCCAGTGTTTGCGATCATAGTCCACGGTCCCACGTGCGGAGCTCTGGGCAGCGGCGTCGCCATCACTCGACCGTGCACGACCGCCGCAATTCGTTCGTGCTCCGTCGCGGAGCCGCCGGCACCCAGCAATAGCTCCTCTATGACATCTTGGAGCCTAGGCATGTCTTCTGCTGTTGTTGTAGAGCCTGAAGCCATTCCGGACGAGCCCCCACTTGTCACAACCTAAGCCTAGATCACGCACAACACACCGCTTCGAACCAGCGACTCCCAACCACCACGCGACCGCGCCGAACTCCTTTATTCCCAATACGCAACCCTAACCCCCATTCCCCCCGTACCGATGATGATCATAATGCCGTCACAGAGCGATCATGTAGCGCCCTCTCTCATCCAAGTCCCGATGATGATGGCGCCGTCACGTAACGCGCTCTCTTGGCCACCCTCACACAGGAAATATAAAAAAAAAACTATTGTAACTCACAGAACTAATTCGAAAATGTGGAAACATGTCTGTTTACTCAGACTCTTCTCAACAGTCACCAGGGATTATGTAGTCGTATACCCTGATTTAGTAAGACACGTTGCCGGGCTAGTTGGTAGGGGGGGGTCATTCGTATGGGTATACCCATATGAATGATGAAACTTGATTTGCATAGAATGCAGGGTTGATTTACCGCCACGTAGCAATGATTCGAACAAAACGCGAGACATTCTTAGGAATTGGGGACATCTGGACGTGGCGCCGTCTGTCGGTGCTAGAAACAGCGGCCTGCCGTAACTGAATAGGAAACAGGCGAGAAAAATCGGATGTCTTCAAAAAAGATAGACTCCGAGTTATAGGTAGCAAAGACCCCTTGGTACATTTTGGTGAAATCGCAGCATCATCCTACAAGGTGCGTGGCTTCCTAGGACAATTGAATGCCGCCCGTAGAAACACAAGGGATCCCATTGTTAAATAATAAACCCTGTGGAAAACTACGCAGTATGTAGTGCGACACTGTAGTTTTGCCAAATGGTTGAAATAAGCCTGTGCTGTCAAAAACCAGGAGTCGTTTTAATAGTTAGTTTTTTTCGTCAGATACAATTTTTTTCGCCTATTTCCCATTCGGTTACGGCAAGCCACCGCTGTGACCGACGAGAGATGGCGCTACGTGCGCATGTCACCAAATCCCGCTCATGAAGTCGAAAGAAACTCTTTCGAGGGCACACTGAGCGCCGTGACCGAAGTAATAATTGAAAGTCCTTCGCCTCGATGAGGCGATGTTTGATCTCGAACGTCATGTCAGTTTAAAGGTAATCGGCTGCAAGAAAAATTAATTTATGACATGGCTATCTAAACTTGTATTTGCGAGCGGGGCAGAACCATTGCTTCGATTCCGCACGCAGAGAGCATCTGACAGCAGTAAGAATTTAGGCTCATAACGTTATCCGCACTTTCCTCAATAATTTCGAGAAAATGAGGCCCCAAAATTATTGCGAGGGAAGCATCAAACTAAACAACGTGTTAAGTGAGCAAGTACACTAGAAAAACAGACACAATGGTGGCGTTGGTATACTAAGGCATTCGGGATATTTTGTGAGACTCGGTACTGCAGGTGAGCGCGGAGCTTGGCACACCTGTGAAAGAAAGCACTGTCCGTAGATGCGTAGGTTCCTCTATGAAACTGCACGTAACCTGGCATCCTTGTGCTCCATGTTCAGCATGTCCAGACGTGGTTTCGTAGTGTTGTTCTTAGGCGCGCGTGCACCACAACTGTATTAATGCCGTAGCTCCTGTTTATTAAAGTTGTTTTCGCCATATCATCGCCTTATCTACGTCGCTGAGTTCTCACACCTCCGATACAAATAACCTTAGAGGAGGTGAAACCCTCATATCTGCCAAAGGAACATCTCAACCTAATAATGCAAATAAGATATCTTGCGTCTCAAAATGACATGATTATGTGCCAATACACTTGTTATATCCAAGCAGAAGCGTGTTCTTGCTTTTCACACTCACCGGAATGTGGTTGCCATGACCATGAATGGAACCCATCTTTGGGGCGCGACCTGTTCACCCTTATCAAGTTATTTACGAACGACTGCGCCATTGTACTAAAGCAAAAGCAAACGCTTTATTGCTTTAACGGGAGCATTACTGATTCTTACTGATTACAGATTACAGCGCATGAAGTGAACGCATCATTAAGAGGTATGCCGCGGCGGGCACCGGCGAGTCCGTGCCATGATGTCACCCAGGCCTCCCGCCAGGTTGCACCACACCAACATTTCGGGGCGTGAGCACAGAGCTTCATTCCGCATCATATGGGTTAAACTAGGCTTTCACCTTCAGATTCCGAGTATTTCTCGTGATTTTTACGTCTGAGTCTAGGTGAAGCGAAACATGGCAACTGGTTGCATCGAAGGAACGAGGTACCGCGCACTTACGTTTTGTCCCTGAGGCTTTGCCGAAGATGTCCTCCTGCTGCGCATCGATTTTCTTCGGCGTGTCTGCTGTTTCCTAGCAGTGTCGTCATCCATGGCGGCCGCTTCACTCCGCTTTCTTCTTCTTCTTCTTCCTTGGCTTTCGAGCACGCAACATGCGTTCGTATCGATAATCATCTTGGCGAGGGTCATGGTATAAAGATATCCGGTATGCTGACTAAATCTAGCACTTGAAGTGGCTCCTGATGAGGATGTGTTTCTTTTAGCACTCATTTGTAAGAGAAGATTTGGTCGGTCCACAGGTTTTTGCCGACACTTATCGGGACAGCTCGCTGTTCTTCCCTAGTTGAGTACAAAGTACTTGAAATCGTTAACCACTTGTTCTTAACACACGTGTGCTGTTTTTATATTTTTAAATGTGGAGCATTTTATAGTCGCACCTATTCGCAAATATACCGTCACCCCTCGCCTTGCAAAGTCGACGCAGACAGCGTCTGGTATTAAAAGCAACTGACTGCTCACGCTGCACAACCGGTCACTGTAAACACGGTAAACACGGTAGGCACTGAGTGACGTCACGGCGCGTTGGCTCCGCCCAGCCGTCCCAGCTAAAAGTGTGCCACCACTATGGAGGAAGAAAAAAGAAAGGAGAGAGCAATACGTCAGATGAGAGAAGCGCACCTTGTCGGTGTTTCACTTACAAGCTATTAGTACAATGGTTTCATTGTTACTTTTCAAATTGCTACATGCGCACTCGTTATTTGAACGCATGGAGAAAACGCCGCTGCACAGTTTTGTTTAATACGATTTTATGCCGCAGGGCAAACTTACGCAATAAAAAAAAAGACGCATTCGTTCGTCAAGATGTTGCGAGAAAACCTAAACACAATAGACATACGCTTGAAAACAGACACCATTGTTTATGCAGATAATTCATCATCAGCCTGACTACATCCACTGCAAGACAAAGGCCTCTCCCATGTTCCGCCAGTTAACCCGGTCCTGTGCTTGCTGCTGCCAATTTATACCCGCAAACTTCTTAATCTCATCTCCCCACCTAACCTTCTGTCTCCCCCTAATCCGCTTCCCTTCTCTGGGAATCCAATTAGTTACTCTTAATGACCAGCGGTTATCCTGCCTACGCGGAACATGCCCGGCCCATGTCCATTTCCTCTTCTTTATTTCAACTATGATATCCTTAACCCCCGTTTGTCCCCTAATCCACTCTGCTCTCTTCTTGTCTCTTAAGGTTACACTTACCATTTTTCTTTCCATTGCTCGCTGCGTCGTCCTATATTTAAGCTGAACCCTCTTTGTAAGTCCCCAGGTTTCTGCTCCGTAGCTAAGTACCGGCAAGATGCAGCTGTTATATACCTTCCTCTTGAGGGATAGTGGCAATCTACCTGTCATAATTTGAGTGTGCTTGCCGAATGTGCTCCACCCCATTCTTATTCTTCTAGTTACTTCAATCTCGTGGTTCGGCTCTGCGGTTATTACCTACCCTAAGTAGACATAGTCTTTTACAACTTCAAGTGCACTATTACCTATCTCGAAGCGCTGCTCCTTTCCGAGGTTGTTGTACAGTACTTTCGTTTTCTGCAGATTAATTTTAAGACCCACCTTTCTGCTCTCCTTGTCTAACTCCGTAATCATGAGTTGCAATTCGTCCTCTGAGTTACTCATCAATGCAATGCCGTCGGCGAAGCGCAGGTTACTAAGGTATTCTCCATTAACTCTTATTCCTAACTGTTCCCATTCTAGGCTTCTGAAAACCTCCTGTAAGCATACGGTAAATAGCATTGGGAAGACTGTGTCCCCCTGCCTTACACCCTTCTTGATTGGTATTTTGTTGCTTTCTTTATGAAGCACTATGGTAGCAGATGCAGATAATTACTTCCCCTAAAGAAAGGCATCGACGAGCTACCTTCACAAACCTGTTATGTTTAAAGAGTGAGTAAAAACTTTATTTTGGTCCAAAATTGGCAGAGCCTGGACGATACCGGATAGCTCAGTCAGGTGGCTCCACCCAAGAAGGTGCCAGAAGCTGGAGCCTCTCGGCGATGTCTCGGACCACCTGGACGGCGCTAGGAGTTGGTTGTGGAGGTCTGCGCTACGCATGGCAGCCTCCCAGGACGGTTTGTCCGGTACTAATTCTGACCTTGAGGTAAATGAAATGTCGATCAACATACAAATGCGTGAACACGCAACACATCCTAATGCACAAAATGTACTGTCTTTCGGGGCTTTGTTCATTGGGCACAGTGAGGGGAAGATTGATGATGCATTACAGGAATGTATTAAAGCTTCAGCTATTTAGGTTGTAAAAGCCAGTTTTCCTATTTAGTTTCTTCTCCTCCAAATTCTCGGATTTGCTGCTTCGAGTCTATTCCGTCTTTTCCTATTATCTTCTTATTTCTTCTGTCTGAATCAAACATTAAGCTTTTACAAATTTACAAATTTTACAAATTTCTTTTACAAACTAATCGGTTATTTGCTGATCCCCCAGTGTGGGTATGAGCCACAGTTTTTAGGGTCTACTCTACAATCTGTGTAACCTTTCCGACTGTTTGGTGCAAATTCTTTCAAATCAGATTGTGCAAGGAGTACAGACTAGTACAGAACCTGCAGTATCAGACATTACCAGTGATACCACTCAGGTACACAATGTGTTGGACGAACTTTCTGCATCTGCAAACAAGGCTAAGCAGTGAGGACCACAGGTGCACTTGGACCGACATACGCGTCAGCCGAGCACAAGCGCTACAACGGATATAGAACTTGATATGCGAACTAATAAGCGTACCAGATCCCCTATCTCCACCGATCTCAACTCCAAAACTAAACGAAATGAATCAGCTATTTCGCGTAAAGATGCTAACAGGGGCAAAGCATGCGCCTCTGCGGTGCGCTCAACACCATAGGTCAGCTGAAGGTACTACAGTGGAACTGCCGTTCTATATTCTCCGCCTCAACCGACTTACATTACTTTTGCAATCATTTTATTCTTGATAATATAATTCTCCGAAAAACTTGGCGTACACCAGATAAAAATTTCTATCTTACAGGTTTTTGTTCTTTTCGATTAGATCGCCCAACACGTGGTGGTGCTTTAATGATCCTTGTATCAAGTAAATTATGCTATAGATCGAAAATTTCTTTCAGAATGTTAGACTCGGATTGTGAAATTGTAGCATTAGACTTGTGTCTCCCAAGAATACCACCCTTTTTCGATTACAAATTGTTACTTCCTCTACGGTGTGCAAGGTACGCGTTATCTTGATAGTGCTTTGGTAGCATGTGTAAAGGAAATTGTACTTGCAGGAGACTAATTCACATCATTTGTCTTGGGGCCTAAGGACAGATTCATGTGGTGGGCGACTGTGAGAATGGACTATTGATCACAACCTCTCGTGTCTGAATAAAGACCACGTAACATTTGTCCGAGGTCAGACTTGCTAAGTATTAAATTTTACGTTTTGGACCGATGCAATCAAGGTTTTCTCATTGGCTGTTCTGGATTCGGCAACTAACAGCGACAATCTTCCTGTAGTTTTTTATATTACTTGTCGAACGATAACTTTAGGTCAGCCAAAACGCACTTACATCAACCGTAGCAAATTTCAAGCCTGCCTCCGTTTAGACATTTCTAAAGTTGGAAATGCCAGTACTAAAGACATTGCGTCTACGATTGGTTCAATGCTGGAGAAATTTAGCAAAAATTCCGAATTTTCTATTCCATCGAATAAACGATCCTCCTCTCGTTAATGGAACGACGAGTGTACGCGCGATTATAGAAGACGAAAAGCCGCTTGGAAAAAACTTTTTCATTATCAGTGCCCAACAAACTGGAAGGACGATGAATTCCTTGCTGGCGTAGTTAAGCGTACAGAGAACCGCGCGAAAGAAGAACATGACAGGAGACATTTTGATTATCTTTCTAAATAAAAAAAATAAGCCTGATTTGTTCGCTTGTCTTCGGAATAGAAAAGTACTGCCAACGCCTTTAACGTTGCAATCATGTGTCTTGACGCCGCAAGAAATGAACACCTCTCTAGAAGATGTAGCGCAAAGTTTAGAACGCTGCTTCACTGCTAATCTTTCTGCTATTCGGCCCATGCTGGTAAACTTGCATGAATTTCCAGAGGTTTCCTTAGCTGAATTGAGTCAGGCAGTATTATGCTTTCTGAGGACAGCTCCCGGACCAGATAGAATTACGAACTCCATGTTAAAATTTTTACTCCAGAAATCGCCTGATCTTCTGCTAAAACTAGCGAATTATTCGTTAGGAAAAGGTGTGTTGCGGAAAAAATGTGCGGTGGAAAAAGTGTGCGGGCCATTGGCATATTACGTAGGCTAAGCAACTACCGCATAGGTATGAGAAGAGACACATTGGTAATGATATATCGCATGTACGTTCGTCCTATTTTGGAGTTTAATTGTGTACTTTTCTCTGGAGTTCCAGCTTACAAATTGTGGTCTCTAGTTCTTCTGAAAAGAAAAGCTTTGCGCCTACGCCTTGGCCTACCGAAAACAGTTGCTAACAATGTGTTGTATCTCAAATCGAGGGTCCATCCTCTTTCCTGTAAAATTTGCCTTCTGACTGTTCAGACATTTTAAAGAATTTATGAATCATCATTACGACATTCAAAAACAGCCTTTATTTCCACCCGGAATCATTTTTCGGTGCTAGATGACCGCGATTTCACACCCCACAAATTATATTTGTACAAAAATTCCGGAGCATCTAAACATACGCATATGCGACATGATGCCGAGTCGTGATTATTCATACCCTGTGAAAATTCAATTTGACGATATTTTTCCTAATAACGCCAAATTACTTCCCCATAATATTTTGGATGGTTTACTACAAGATCACTGTGCATTATTACAACAATAGTTATTATTTCTACAGACGCATCGCGTTCTGACGAAAAGTCAGGGGTTGGTATTTTCAGCCTGATTTTAGATTGGTTTGATTTGCTTGGACTATACCCAACTTCATACCCGTTTTTGTGGTTAAATTTCTGGCAGTGGTGCTCGCCTAACGCAAGTTAGATACAGCAATTACATCAGCTGTCATAATAACACATTCTCAATCTCTCTGTGCAGCAATTTCTGTTGGTGTCGATAATCAGGTAACAAAGGCGTTCCGTGCACTTGTGCCTGCGCATTCGAGAAAAGTCTGATTAGTTTGGGTTCCTGTACATAAATGCTTATTTTTAAATAAAATAGCCGATTCCTTAGCTAAGTCGTCAATTCACAGACCGATTCTACCGCACTGTCCATCATCCACTTATGTGACTGCTGCTCGATTCCGCAGCCGTACGCTTATGGAAACCTTTATAGAGGTACAGCACTCACAAAGCCTACCAAATATCGCCATTTATTATATCCCTGGCGAAGAAACTTTTTCTGCACTCGTAAACAAGGAGTAGCTATCACAAGGCTGCGTTGCCGGGTGCCAAATCTAAATTTCTATAAACACAGGTCTGCTCAGGCACCTTCGCCACTGTGCACTTCTGTGATGAACTTGAAACAATAGATCATTTCTTTTAGGGGCGAAGCTCCTTACAACGGCACCCGTTCGTCCCTCGTAGTCGCAGTGTGTAAGAATTGTTACATTTTGACCTCCAAGGTGGTGTCGGTGGGAGATTTTTTCTGTATGTTGTTGAATAATAAAAAAATAATGCTCAATGTACATGCCAGTGGCTGCTAATGGGGAATTAGAGACATGAGCATTCGGCTTTTAGTTAACGCGCACGCTGCGATCCCCATTAGCAGCGATTGGCATGTACATTGAGGACTATCTGACAGGAAAAAGTTGCTCCGTTATACTCGCTGGGCTTGGTTTTAGAAAGGTTTAGCGAGCGTTGGGCCGCAGTGCCATGAATACAGTGAACTAGTATATACCATGAACTCGAAGTGGTTAAAGGTGAGAAGTAGACAAGAAGCGCAAGCCGTAAGAAGTTGTGCGTTTGCCACCTCTCGTTTAGTCCTTGGAATGCCAGTTGGATGGCGGTGCTTCTATATGCGGAATATATGATGAAAAGAAGCGAGATGTTGGTACTTGGAGTGTTGAATCGATGGACGAATGGACACACAGACAGATGCATGGATGGACGCATGAACGGACGCAGGGGCGGATGCATGGACGAACGCAGGGACGGACGCACGAACAGACGCACGCACGGACGGGCGGATGGAGACATGGACGGTCACACAGACAGACGCATGGACGGACGGTAGCAAGAACGATTGGATGGACGAATGCTTCGCCCCACTCTCCATCATTTACTCCGTGGATATGCTGCCAATTTTTTTGACCTGCAGGCACTTTAACACATTACGAAAAATCCTTTTAGAAATATCTTTACGTGGTATTGGTATGGATTTACATGCGCTTGTCATTTTGTGTTTTGGAGCTTACATTCCTGGGTTCTCTAATGCGACAGTATGCGCGGCCGTCCGGGACTATATTGATGAAACTAATAGGTTGACTAATTAGTCTGTTTCATTATCCTAACGGGTCGGGTCTACAAAATTATATACGTATAAAAATCAAATTATTGCTCTATTCTGACAATAAATTCGTTTCTTTATTTATATACCTATATGCATAAGATCAAGCACCAAAATTTTCTAGCTCATCGGTAATCTTTCTATTATATCTCCATTATTCTAAATCTGAATAATAATTTTTGAAACGACCCAATTCTTGGCCAATCTCCCATAGTGGGTTGCGCCACGGACAATAGGTGAACAAGGACAATTACAAGAAGCAAGTCGGAGCGTACAGAACGAGAAGCAGAGATTGACTAATTAACCAGTTTCATTATCCTAACATGTCCACATAATTATATACGTATAAAATCAGATTATTGCTCTATTCTAAGAATAAATTCGTTTATGTAAATATTTGCATGCATTAAATTAAGCACCACACTTTCCTAGGCTATCGGTAATCTTTCTGCTATACCTCCATCATTCCAAATCTGAACAGTAAATCTTAAAACCACTCGATTCTTGGCCAATCCCCCATAGTGGGTATGCGCCACTAATAATAGGAGAACAACAACAACAACAAGCAGAAGAAGAGAAGCTTGGAGACATGGTCTACCAAGCATCTGAACAAGGCGAGATGACAGCCAAGTTAGCAAAATGCAAGTGCGTCATCGCGAAGGCAATAGTCGCACTTCTGTTCCTTGGCACTGAAAGCGGGGCAGGTAAGCAAATGCGGCAGGTAGCCTCAAAATTGAGGCGCTGAACATAGGCAAAAGCTGTTGACGTCAGATACATTAAGATGCAGTGTCATTTCGACAGATTCGATAGACGTTAGAAATGGTGACCAGTTACTAGATTTTCGACACCGTAATTTGGGCGTCGTATCGTAAATAAAAGAGCTTTTCCTGGAGGAGTGTACTCCGCACATGCGTGGCAGCGGGGATGATGCGCGTAATATGTAGTGCTGTACCGTGCCGTTGAACACGACTGCGTTGGCTCCATGTCGATATGGTTTGCGCTTTCCATGTGGGGGTCCATACGTATATCAATATGGCCAATGAAAATCGATCGTAGTGGCTCCGAAGTGCAGGGGGGTAGCGGCCTCGCCAGAAATTTTTACCCTGGGAGGGGAGGGTAGTTTGACTATACTTTATGTACACTGTTAATTTTTATGAAAGGGAACTTACGAGTGCGTGGCTTGCGCGCTGCGGCGACTGTCTGCAGCGCGTTCAAGCGGGAACGGGAGCAACCAAAGCCCACTTTTGCGTGATATAGTGGCGAGCAAAACAACCAGACATTGGTGATATAGAACCGGCGGCGAGATTCCAACTCCCATTCCCTTCAAGGTGATTATGCAAATGGCTGGGACTGGCCTCTGAAATGACTTTTTTTGCGCATCAAACGATATGGCATTTTTGTTAACAAAAGCACCTGTGGGAAGCAGAAGCTTCTCTCTTATTCTTGCTTCTTGTCTCTGAGTTGGAATCCCGGAGCTTATACTGCCAACTCACCTGGTAAGTCATCCCGCTTTTCACTTGGTTCACTTAACAGCGCATTAGTGACCAGGAAGTTGGAGTGCTACTCGTCAGTCACCCATTTCTGGGTGTTAGTTTAGGGTTAATTAAGACGCATACTTTATTTTTCTCTATTTGTTATTGACTCTGCGCATAATTTTAGGGTCATATACCTAGATTTCCGCTGATAAATTGCTAATAAGATTCGCATAGGCATGACGTGGTAAACTGTCCAGTTATTGCGCATACGAAGTGTGCTACGTAAAGGTACAGATACCGTGTGTAGTTCGGTGATTGTGTTACGTATGGCTTCGATACTTGTGGTTTCTAAGCGGAAAATGATTACATTACGAAACTCGTTAACCGCTACGCTCTGCAGAAGAGCTGGGCCCATTCCTTCGCAACTACGAGTTGCTGTCGTACCCGGGGTGGCAGATGGACGCCTCTTCGAGCTCACACCGAGTCAAGCGATCCGTCAAGGAGCCGTCTGAGACGATCCATGTCCACTTCAAGGCACACGGAAGGTGGCGTATCTTGATATGGTTGAGCATAATACGCGCGTGCATACATACATACATACATACATACATACATACATACATACATACATACATACATACATACATACATACATACATACATACATACATACATACATACATACATACATACATACATACATACATACATACATACATACATGAATAATGCCAATGTTTCAGAAAGAAGGCTTATTTTGGACAGTTCAGCATCAGTGCTTTTAGTACCGTTTGTGTATTTCAATATTCTGTCCTAAAAGGCAATGAGAATAGTCAGGTAGCAAGATAGTTTAGCAAGATAATTTTGCTATATTAACACCTCTTCTTACATTGAGTGTAGATTAGACCGATGAATCAAACTTGGGAACGCTGCCTAGAAAAAGCAGCTATCAAAAACGATGAAGACAAGCGCCATTGTAAGAAATGTTGGCTTCATCACCATATTTCTTTTTCTATCATTGTATCAAACCGCAGTGAAAAGTTTTTATGACGACAGCAATTATATGAACAGTCCCGACGAGCTCTTGTCGTCGCCTACGGCGTCATGTTGCGTATAAAAATCAAATTGATAAGACTCCCCAGTACATCGTACGTTATACCTATAGATAATAGCGCGCGAGAGGGTGCGAGAACGCGGCAGAAGCGTAGATCAAACAAGCTGGTGCATTCGCGTCCCACCGAAGTGCATTTGATAAGGTCTCCCCGCTTGCTAGACCAGCAGCCGAATGCTCAAGCAGAGAGGAATCACCCCACGTATGTTCGGGGTTCTCTAAGCGCGGAGTATAGTTTCGGTTATATACTTTATCTATTTATTTTTTCAAATACTGCAATCTATTCCTAGATATTAGCAGGGTGGTTATACATAAAAATACAAACAATTTAGCACACTGAAATTCCAGGCTTTCTTCCAACATCTGTTAGACTTCAAAAATTCAACGGAAAGAAAAAAAACACTGGTTGCGTATTCGAATGAAATAACACAAAGAAATTCATAACATATTCAGATGCCTTTCGAAAATGGCTAAAGACGTTTGAGAAACTACATTGGCATTGAGATTATTCCTGTCCGTTATAGTCCGGTGAAAAATATTTAAAACAGTTATTCCTTGTGCTAAAGGAAACTATGGTTGAAGCATGCCTTTGCCTTGTTTCATAACCTGTCGAGAAAGAAAAATAATTTGAAGAAAATGTTGACGTTAAACTGACCATTCACGAGCTCATATAAAAAAGTTCAATCGGCAGACATGGTTGTGCTTCGTCACCGGGTGTAGTCCACTGCGTTTAATCAGCTCACTCGCAGATGTGCGGCCAAAGCGATTGAAAATAAATCGAGCTACCTTTTGCTGTACACGTTCAAGTTATTTAACTTTCGTTAAAGTGAATGGGTCCCAGATAATGACTTGCAACAATGATCGAATGTATGAAGCAAGCGCTTTAGGAAATTTGTTGCGTTACCTGTGAGGGTGTATTTTTCGCATTTGCTTGGTTTCTGCGCAAGTCGTAGTGCCACCCATTCTCAAATTATGCTGCCGTAATTCTTCCTCCCGAACATTTTTTTTATTTCGCATGCGCGTACGTTAGTGCGTACACGTGTATATATCATGTCTGTGCATTCTTATCGTGCGTAGTAGGCGTATAGATATATCTGCTTTAAATATCAACTACTCCCAACACGAACAATATTGATATGTGGGGTTAGTGAAGAGGTAATTGTTTTGTGCGTTATTGACCCATACTACAATGGACCGAGGGCTTCGGCTTGCGGGAATAGTCTCCAGTGCAGCCGATTTAATGCTGTCCCATGTGGGTGACAAGTTGGGTGCGGTAAACGCTCTGGTAGTGTGCGTACTGTGCTGGTAGATATATCTGCTTTGAATTTCCACTACTGCCAACTCGAACAATATTGATATGTGGGGTTAGTGACGAGGTCATTGTTTTGTATGTTATTGACCCATACTACAATGGACCAAGGACTTCGGCTCCCGGGAATAGTCTCCAGTGCAGCCGATTTAATGCTGTCCCATGTGGGTGACAAGTTGGGTGCGGTAAACGCTCTGGTAGTGTGCGTACTGTGCGTGTAGATATATCTGCTTTGAATTTCCGCTACTGCCAACACGAACAATATTGATATGTGGGGTTAGTGAAGAGGTCATTGTTCTGTGCGTTATCGATCCATACTACAATAGACCAAGGACTTCGGCTCCCGGGAATAGTCTCCAGTGCAGCCGATTATTTGCTGTCCCATGTGGGTGACAAGTTGGGTGCGGTAAACGCTCTGGTAGTGTGCGTACTGTGCGTGTAGATATATCTGATTTGAATTTCCGCTACTGCCAACACGAACAATATTGATATGTGGGGTTAGTGACGAGGTCATTGTTTTGTATGTTATTGACCCATACTACAATGGACCAAGGACTTCGGCTCCCGGGAATAGTCTCCAGTGCAGCCGATTTAATGCTGTCCCATGTTGGTGACAAGTTGGGTGCGGTAAACGATCTAATAGTGTGCGTACTGTGCGTGTAGATATATTTGCTTTGAATTTCCACTACTGCCAACACGAACAATATTGCCACGAACGTAATAACAGAGAGCGACGAAACGACGTCTTGCTTGCCCTCAGACCAGGACGCAAAAGCCCTCTTCTTTCTTCACTTCTAAGGGATTCCCCCTACAGTTGATGGCTCATACCCATTACCTGTGACATTACTCCCTCTCCTCGAAAAGCATCGACTCGATGCTGGTAATGAGCGTTGAGAAAAAAAAATGCGAAAGAAAAGATGCTACCATGGAACCCAACAACTCCGTCGTAAGGAAAAAAAATGGGCTGGCGTCATAGAAGTACTCAATACAGAAAGGAGTAAGTACGCAAGACAATAACAAAAACCAAAGTGACAAAAAAATAGTCATTGCATGGTAAGTTAGTCCACGTTCGATGTATGACGCGAGAAATATGGCTTGAGTCTTGACACGTGCACCACATCACTTTGTGGAAACCGACGGGAACGTCTTGAGGCGCCTTCAGGGAGAACTTCATACGTAACGTCACTGAGTCGGCGCAGAACTTTGTAAGGGCCGAAGTAGCGCCGAAGCAACTTCTCAGAGTGACCACGCTGTCGGATGGGAGTCCACACCCAAACTTCATCGCCTGGTTGGAAGGTAACCTCTCGGTGTTTAAGGTTGTAGCGGTGTGCGTCGGCAGTTTGGCGAGCCTGAATACGGCATCGGGTGAGTTGACGGGCCTCCTCGGCGCGTTGAGCGAACAATGCAGCGTCCGTGTTGAACATGCTCAAGTTGTTGGGAAGGAGCATTGCGTCGAGCATTGTGGTGACCTCTCGACCATGAACTAAGCGAAATGGGGTGAAACCTGTACTCTCTTGGACTGCTGTATTGTAAGCAAAAGTTACGTAAGGGAGTATATCATCCCAGTTCTTGTGATCAACGGCCACATACATAGACAGCATATCTGCAATTGTCTTGTTCAACCGTTCAGTGAGTCCATTTGTTTGGGGGTGATAACCCGTGGTTTTCCGATGTTCTGTACCACTTAGTCTCAGCACTTCTTGAAGCATCTCTGCGGTGAAAGCTGTACCACGATCAGTAATTATCACAGCTGGCGCTCCGTGACGAAGTACGATGCTGGTGACAAAAACTGTGCGATTTCCGCTGCGGTAGCTTTGGGCAGGGCCTTTGTTTCGCTGTAACGCGTTAAATAATCGGTGGCAACCACAATCCACCGGTTTCCAGACGAAGAGGTGGGAAATGAGCCGAGCAAGTCAATGCCAATTTGATGGAATGGTGTCTTCGGCGTGGCGATGGGCTGTAGTAGTCCTGCTGGTCGGACAGGTGGAGTCTTACGGCGTTGGCAGTCGCGGCATGTGCGGACGTACTGCTTGACTGTCTTCGCGAGGCGGGGCCAGTAGTATGAGCGGCGAATTCTTTCCAATGTGCGCGTGTAGCCAAGGTGTCCGGATGACGGTTCGTCGTGACAAGCATGTAAAATATCGTTCCGAAGCGAGGTCGGCGCAACCAGTAGGTAAGTAGCCTGGGTATGGTCGAAATTTTTCTTATAGAGGACTCCATCCCTGATGCAGAACGAGGCCAGCGAACGTGCGAAGTTTCGAGGAAGGCTGCATTTTCGGCCTTCGAGGTAGTCAATCAGCGGGCTTAGCTCCATGTCGTCTCGTTGTTGTTGAGCCAAGTCGGTTGCTGACACAGAGGAAAGGAATGTATCGTCCTCTTCAACGTCCGCGTTCGTACTTCCAATTGGTGCACGTGAGAGACAGTCCGCATCAGTGTGTTTGCGTCCTGATTTGTGAATGACTGTAACGTCAAATTCTTGCAGCCGAAGGCTCCAGCGTGCTAGACGACCGGAAGGGTCTTTGAGGTTGGCGAGCCAGCATAAAGAATGGTGGTCGCTAACTACCCTGAATGGTCGACCGTACAAATAAGGGCGAAACTTTGTTATAGCCCAAACAACGGCTAAGCATTCTTTTTCTGTTGCAGAGTAGTTTTTCTCTGCAGATGATAGTGTTCGACTTGCATAGGCAATCACGCGCTCTATGCCATTTTGCCATTGAACCAGTACAGCTCCAAGTCCGACGTTGCTGGCATCTGTGTGTAGCTCTGTGGCAGCGTTGTCGTCAAAGTGACCGAGTACAGGTGGGGCTTGGAGATGGTTTCGTAGCGTGTCAAAGGCGTGATGCTGATCATGGCCCCAAACAAATGGTACGCCGTCTTTCGTAAGTTCATTTAGCGGTTCAGCGATTTTAGAAAAGCCTTTGACGAAGCGTCTGTAATATGCGCAGAGTCCCAGAAATCGGCGGAGGTCGCGCTTGTTCGTTGGGACAGGAAATGCGGCAACAGCTTTTCTTTTCTCAGGGTCTGGGTGTATACCGGCGTGGCTGACGACGTGACCAAGAAATTTCAGTTCCTCGAATGCAAAGTGGCATTTCTCAGGTTTGAGAGAAAGTCCAGCTGTTCGAATCGCCTGAAGAACTGCCTGTAAGCGCTGGACGTGCTGCTCAAACGTGTCCGAGAAGACGACCACATCGTCAAGGTAGACAAGACACGATTGCCATTTTAGCCCAGAAAGAACCGTGTCCATCATTCTTTGAAAAGTAGCTGGTGCCGAGCACAAGCCAAATGGAAGGACCTTGAACTCGTAGAGTCCGTCAGGAGTAATGAAGGCGGTCTTTTCGCGGTCGCGCTCATCAACAGATATTTGCCAATAGCCGCTGCGTAAATCCATGGAAGAAAAGTAACGAGCATTGCGAATGCGGTCCAGCGAGTCATCAATTCGTGGTAAAGGATACACGTCTTTCTTCGTGATCATATTCAACTTTCGGTAGTCGACGCAAAATCGGACAGTACCATCTTTTTTCTTTACTAACACAACAGGGGACGCCCAGGGACTGGTCGATGGTTGGATGACATCGTCCTTGAGCATCTGCTGGACCTGTTGGCGTATAACGTCTTGTTCTTTTTGCGAGACTCTGTAGGCATGCTGTCGAATGGGTCTCTCGGTAGGCTCGGTGATGATACGATGCTTGGCAAGCGGTGTTTGGTTAACTTTCGAAGTCGTAGCGAAGCAGTCCTGAAATGAGCCAAGTAGCTTCAAAAGACGTTCCCGTTGTGCAGACGGTAGACCCTGGTTTACGTCGAGATTGCTTGCAAATGTCACGGCGGAATCGTCGCACGACGAAAGAGCAGATAATGTTGAGGGACCAGGGACGTCGGCAATATCCTCAAGGTATGCGATCGCAGTGTGTTTGGTAAGATGGCGATACTCGTCGCTGAAATTCGTGACTAATAGGCAAGCCTGCTTTCTACTGGGCTGAACGATACCTCGGGCAACGCAGATTTGTTGTGCAAAAAGTAGAGACAAATTTCCTTCTGCAATTACAGCATTGGGGACGTCCTGGTCACATTCAACGTTGATAAAAAGGCTGCTGCGGGGAGGCAGAGTAACAGATTCGGAGGATACACGTAGGGCAGCCTTCGATGAGCGGGCGTTTTCCGGTTCAGGATGAAACGGGTCCTCGAACGACACCTGCAAGTCTCGTAGGTCAATAATTGCGCCGTGTTCGCGAAGAAAGTCCAGCCCCACGATGAGTGGACGGGAGCACACAGGTAATACGAGGAAAGACCCTGTGAACATCGAAGCACGGACTCGAACACGGGCTGTGCACATTCCAGTTGGCGTGACGAGGTGGCCCCCTGCCGTGCGCAACGGCGGTTCTTGCCAAGGCGTACTTACCTTCCTCAGTTCGGATGCTAGGGCGCTGCTCATAACCGAATAATCGGCGCCGGTGTCGACGAGGGCAGTGACGACGTGATTATCGACGTGTACGGTGATGTCGGCGGAAACAGTCTTGTGACTTTCGGAAACGAGTGGAAAGTCAGAACGGTCTTCGTCGGGTCTTTGCGTCGAAGGAGGCTCTTTGACAGTTCGTTGGGACGCGGCTTCACCCCCAGGAGCCGCGGTTTCTAGTTTCCCCTGTGGGGACTCGGTGACCGGCCTCTGAAAGGAGCATAGGATGACGAGGGAATGCTAGGTGACGTGGGGCGGCGAGGTGATGGAGATCGTGAATGGGGGCGTGGACCAAGGCGAGGAGCTTGCTGGCCCGTAAGGTACGCTTCGATGTCGCGGGGACGCTCACCGTAACGCGGGCAACGAGCATCTGGGTGAAATCCACGGAGACCAAGTTGGCGGTACTGGCAGTTACGGTAGACGTGACCCGCTTCGCCACAGTGATAGCAGAGTCGACGGTTATCGGACGTACGCCACACGCTGGCCTTTGTGGCGTTCTGCCGCGATCCAGACGGACGATAAGTTGGTGCACTCTGAAACCTTGAAACGGGTGGAGGAGTCGAAGAGGTGCCCTGGAATCGATGGCTAGCCTGATCCATTGTCCCCATGGTGGGATCAGGGCCATGTGGTGCAGGAGATCGCAGAGCCGCCGCATAAGTCAGCACAGGGGCCTCAGGTCTTGTTGGCGCGAGTGGGGTGACCACGTGTCGGATCTCATTTCGGATTAAGTCTGCGAGATCACTTACGGGTGGTTGGGGTCCCGCTGCTTGGAGTTGGCGCAGCTCGTCCCGCACGACGCTTCTTATGAACTCGGCGAGGGCATGCCTCTCGGTGTCAGCCCCGATAAAGCATGCAGCAGGGGTCAAGTCGTGGCGTTCATACTGTGACGACCTATACTGGAGAGTACGCTCCATTGTGGTTGCCTCATTTATGAACTCTGCCACAGTCGTCGGTGGATTGCGCACGAGTCCGGCGAAAAGCTGTTCTTTTACCCCACGCATTAAATGCCGCACCTTCTTTTCCTCGGGCATTGCAGGGTCAGCACGCTTGAAGAGTCGAAGCATGTCCTCGACAAACATCGAAACTCTTTCGTTGGGTCGTTGGTTCCGAGACGAGATAGCCTGCTCCGCTCTCTCTTTCCTTTCAGTGCTGCGGTACGCATCACGAAACTGTCGGCTGAACTCATGCCACGTCGCAAAGGAACCCTCGTGATTCTCGCACCACGTTTTGGCAGAGTCTTCTAACGCAAAGTAAACTCTCCGCAGCTTGCGAGCTTCATCCCATTCGTTGATGTTGGCAACTCGATTGAAGTGGTCAAGCCAGTCGTCAACATCTTCATAAATGTCTCCATGAAATGAGCGTGGTGTTTGCGGCGCATGAAAAACATGCGGGAGAAAAGAATAGGCGTCGTTGGTTTGACTCGCCTGGTTGTTAGTTGAAGTTGCCATCTCGTCTTGAGAGAGGGGACCGTACTCTGGAGATAGTCCTCGCAGGCGGCGACTGCTTCGTGCCGTGGGAGCTGTAGCTGTCTCCAAGTAGCTCGGTGTGTCGGCTGAAAATCTGCAGCCGAGGCGCATTTACCCAGCACCTCCACCAGTGCCACGAACGTAATAACAGAGAGCGACGAAACGACGTCTTGCTTGCCCTCAGACCAGGACGCAAAAGCCCTCTTCTTTCTTCACTTCTAAGGGATTCCCCCTACAGTTGATGGCTCATACCCATTACCTGTGACAATATTGATATGTGGGGTTAGTGACGAGGTCATTGTTTTGTGCGTTATTGATCCATACTACAATGGACCAAGGGCTTCGGCTCCCGGGAATAGTCTCCAGTGCAGCCGATTTAATGCTGTCCCATGTGAGTGACAAGTTCGGTGCGGTAAACGCTCTGGTAGTGTGCGTACTGTGCGTGTAGATATATCTGCTTTGAACTTCCACTACTGCCAACACGAACAATATTAATATGTGGGTTTAGTGACGAGGTCATTGTTTTGTGCGTTATTGATCCATACTACAATGGACCAAGGGCTTGGGCTCCTGGGAATAGTCTCCAGTGCAGCCGATTTAATGCTGTCCCATGTGAGTGACAAGCTCGGTGCGGTAAACGCTCTGGTAGTGTGCGTACTGTGCGTGTAGATATATCTGCTTTGAACTTCCACTACTGCCAACACGAACAATATTAATATGTGGGTTTAGTGACGAGGTCATTGTTTTGTGGGTTATTGATCCATACTACAATGGACCAAGGGCTTCGGCTTCCGGGAATAGTCTCCAGTGAAGCCGATTTAATGCTGTCCCATGTGGGTGACAAGTTGGGTGCGGTAAACGCACTGGTAGTGTGCGTACTGTGCGTGTAGGTATATCTGCTTTGAATTTCCGCTACTGCCAACACGAACAATATTGATATGTGGGGTTAGTGACGAGGTCATTGTTCTGTGCGTTATTGATCCATACTACAATGGACCAAGGGCTTCGGCTTCCGGGAATAGTCTCCAGTGCAGCCGATTTAATGCTGTCCCATGTGGGTGACAAGTTGGGTGCGGTAAACGCTCTGGTAGTGTGCGTACTGTGCGTGTAGATATATCTGCTTTGAATTTCCACTACTGCCAACACGAACAGTATTGATATGTGGGGTTAGTGACGAGGCCATTGTTTTGTGCGTTATTGACCCATACTACTATAGATCAAGGGCTTGGGCTCTCGGCAATTGTCTCCAGTGCAGCCGATTTAAGGCTGTACCATGTGGGTGACAAGTTGGGTGCGGTAAACGCTCTGGTAGTGTGCGTACTGTGCGTGTAGATATATCTGCTTTGAATTTCCGCTACTGGCAACACAAACAATATTGATATGTGGGGTTAGTGACGAGGTCATTGTTTTGTGCGTTATTAATTCATACTACAATGGACCAAGGACTTCGGCTCCCGGGAATAGTCTCCAGTGCAGCCGATTTAATGCTGTCCCATGTGGGTGACAAGTTGGGTGCGGTAAACGCTCTGGTAGTGTGCGTACTGTGCTGGTAGATATATCTGCTTTGAATTGGCCCTACTGCCAACACGAACAATATTGATATGTGGGGTTAGTGACGAGGTCATTGTTTTGTGCGTTATTGACCCATATTACAATGGACCAAGGACTTCAGCTTTCGGGAACAGTCTCCAGTCCAGCCGATTTAGTGCTGTCCGATGTTGGTGACAAGTTTGGTGCCGTAAACGCTCTCCAAACAGTATCAGAGTTGATTCACAATCACGTTGGTTGTTCTCTCTCCAGCTCTCATTTTTTTTTATTTCAGGCTTTTAGGCATGTAATTTTGGCTCTTATAAGAGTGCGGTTCACAGCCAATTGATTGATTGATTGATATATAGGCTTCAATGTCCAAAACCACCATATGATTATGAGAGACGCTGTATTGAAGAGCTCCGGAAATTGCGACCACCTGGGGTTCTTTATCGTGCACCCATATCTGAATAGACGGGCCTACAAAATTTCCGTTTCCATCGGAAATGCAGCCGCAGCAGCCGAGATTCGATCCCGCGACCTGCGAAAACACGAACAAGCCAGCGTTCGGAAGCACACGATCTTATTCATTGGAAACCATTGCATCGGCGAACGAAAAAAAAGAGCACTTCCATTACAATCGAAACTGTGAATTCCCTTCTCTCAAGATACACTGGCGTGGTCATAGCTCCATTCTTCATTCAAGTGAACATATGCGTATTCAGCTTTTGACGATACAACGGAACTCGGTCGGATAATGCAATCAACAACACCAGTCGCAGCGTTTAATTACCTCGAAAACTTTTAGCGCTTTGCCTGTAGCAGTGTAGCAACAGAGCGTAAAAGCGCTAGCACTTTTCGGAGAGACCCGGCACACATGTGCAGTTGCCTTCTTCAACCTCGGCTTCGCTAGTCAGGTTGTTCAACTTGAATTAAATGTGATGTGGTCGGCCGAAGAGGCTTGACGTTTGTGCGCACAGCGCAACTATTTCTGCTGTTCCGCAAATGAAATTTTGTTATACCGATAAACATGAGGCGGTCGGCGGTCGGCACCCTTTCGCCTGTGACGAAGCAACACGATCCGACGATGCATTCAAGAAACTTCACCTCAGAGTCAAGTGAAAGTGGCGCGTAGCCATCTTTGTTTTTTTGCCAGTGTTGCCAGCACGTGAAGTGTTTTATGGAGTTGCGAGAGACGGTGCGAAAAGTGCGCCTGGAGCAGCCGTATCAATTCTCAACAGCGTTTTGTATAGTTGAGGGAGACCACATCGAAAAGAGTTAGAAGCCATTCTAAGTACGTATACCGTTGCAAGTTGTTGCTATCGCATTCTTCGTTGCACCCTTCCGGTGAAGCTACGGCTTCTTTTTACAGCGAGAGTTCTAGCAAAACAACCATTTGGACCAGTTAGTAGCGCGGTTATTTGTGAAAGAGAGAAGTGGGGCTCAGTACGTATCAGCGACTGGAAGAGAGAAAAACAAGACAAGCGCACACGCACAGCTGAAAGTCTAGTGAAGGTGCAACACATATATAGCTTACAAAAATTGTCCCGTAGTACAATCTTTCTCGCCTATAAAAACAAAAAACTGGAAAAATATCGCCATTCTGCAGAAAAACATCAAAATATCAAGGTGTCTGTCTGTCTGTCTGTCTGTCTGTCTGTCTGTCTGTCTGTCTGTCTGTCTGTCTGTCTGTCCGTCCGTCCGTCCGTCCGTCCGTCCATCCATCCATCCATCCATCCATCCATCCATCCATCCATCCATCCATCCATCCATCCATCCATCCATCCATCCATCCATCCATCCATCCATCCGTCCGTCCGTCCATCCGTCCGTCCACACCAGCGCAACCTGCCGAGTGAGTCATAGAACTAGGCGGTCACGTACTGCGACACAGAGACAAGCATGCACAGACCCACGGCTTAAGGAGCTTCGCCCCTAAAAGGCAACTCACTCATTTCTATATATATATATATATATATATATATATATATATATATATATATATATATATATATATATATATATATATATATATATATATATATATATATATATATATATATATATATATATATATATATATATATATATATATATATATATAGGCTACATGGCGTAGCGCCTACGCCGAACAAGGGACGTTTCGGCGTCAATGAGATGATTGTGGGAGTGTGTTCGCCTGTGGTTTATCCAGTGGCACTTATAGGCTTCAACTGCGACGTCTGTGATCGCCTGTGGTTTGAGAACAACCACTGTGATTAACGCATTACGAAACGCATTTACCTGCTTATTACACTCCTTCATGACCGTGATCATTTGTGGCACAATGGGCGGCATGTGAAATAATCACTTAGGTAAACCCAAGCCAAACTTGTGTCTAACCTCATTAAGAGGCACAGACATGCAACCACTAATTGTGAGAGACTTCAGCGCGACGTCGGATAAAAGCACTGCTAAACACCAGCGGCGCGCGTTTCAGCTTTCGCTGGTTAAACATTTGTACGGAGTCCTTGGGTGGTGATTTTTTTTAATTTTTGGCATTTGTCGTCTAATTGGAGCACTAATCCACCTTTCTCCTGCTCGGAGCTTTGAGGTTCAGCAGATGTTTAATGTATTTGCAGGGACTTTCACCTCGTATTGCGTCGAGATTTTTCCGCTTTCGCGGACAACTTCGTCATGAGGACCACGTCGGGGCCTGTCGACGCCAATCTTTCCCACATCTACTCCGGCTACATTGAAGGTAAGCTTATGCTGCGTTGTGGTCTAGCGTGTTCAGCAGTCGTTTATACCGACAGGTGTGTGAACGCTGCTCATGGTGTATGGGCCGCGATAAATATGTGCAAATACTCTTACATTTGAGTATTGCAGAATGGTTAGAAATTACTCGCTTAAGCTTACGTACGGTCTCTGCGTGACGAGGAAAAGAGCAAGCCACCTGCCCCCCTCCCCTCAAGGTCTTATGATCACGTGACTTGACACAGGTTCGACAGGAACGTGAGAAGCATATCGCATTACAAACTCGGGCTTCAAACAACGCGTTAGTGCACTGTCATTGTTTCGGACATGAATAAAAAAAATAGTTCGAGAAAGGCGAAGTGTGATAACTTTCGTATTTGTTCGACTTCATACGACGTTATACTTGACGCTATTTCGTGTTGAAGTTTCCTCAAAAATAAAGGCAGTGAACGCTTTAGCTCTAAATCACTTTATTATTCCTGCGTATACTACTGACCCGTATCTGGGCTGCTGTTCTGGAGACCATCGAATATTGTGGTGTTATTGAATTTGGAGTAACGTCATTTAATACAATCGGAGAGACCGTATATAGTAGTTCTTTAGGTGAGCGAGAGCTTAAAAAATGGCAAATTTGATGAAGAGGCAGTATACCGTACGTCATATAAAAGAGCACGCCCCAGTCTACTTTCACATTCTGTTTTACGTTTGAGTTTTCTTATCTATTTCTGTGTTAAATTAAGGGTTGTCCTTTAGCCGTTCACCACTGCCGCTCTGATCTGATAGTTATGTTGCTCGAAAGCCGTCAACGGCGGCGGCATTTCTATGCTGGAAGAATGCTCTTGTACCGTGTAGTTAGCTTTGGGTGCACGTTAAAAAACCCCGAGAGTTCGAAATATCCGGAAGGCCACAACTCGGTGTCTCCTACCATAATGCTGTGGTTTTGGAATGTTCAAAACTTTAAGAAATGTTAATGAGAAGCAACAGACAATAATACAAGTAAAGTGTACGGTATGTTATTAGCAGTAAATGTAATATAAATATGAAGAAAAGAAAGCGGACGAAAATATATTTTGCCGTGATCAGGGACCGTGGTTCCTGCCCACGGCAAGTCATCTTTTCGTCCGATTTCTTTACTTGATATTTATATTACATTTGATGCTAATAACATACCGTACACTTTACTTGGTATTATTGTCTGTTGGTTCTCAACAATATTGTCTCTCACAAAAGCAAACGAGCTTTTCAAATTTCCACTTTCTCGCTTTACTCAAAAATTTTGTTTAGTTTCCCCAAACCCCAGTTTTTATATTGTATTTTTCCCCAACTGCCCTTCGTACTCGGGTCAGAGCTCGTTTAGAACAATTCGTCTGCTCTCTCCCCCCTCACCTTACTAGGACAGAGGAAGTTGTGCTTATAGGAGGCTTCGGGCAGGGGAGGCCCTTACACCGGCCGCCATATCGTAATTGAACTGGTCACATTACGAGTTGGTGATACGTGTCCGTATTGTCCCACTCTATCGATGCAAGCAGATACATACCGCCTTTTATGGACATGTAAAGGGTTGCAGCCAGAACGCTCCCGTCACCTCACTCAAGCCGACCTTCACTACAGCGACACAGCCAGTTACAACCGCTGGATACATGAAAACAGATTCTACAAGACACTACTTCACTTCTTACACAACACCGGCCTAACAGCACACATTTAACAAAAATATTATGCCTTAAAGGCAAGTCTTGGCCGCAATAAGAAAAGTGAATCGAAAAAAAAAATTCAGGTGATCCGGGCAGCCATGTATACGGCTCCGTCATCGGTGGCGTCTTCGAAGGCCGCATCTCTACAAGTGACGGGCGTGTCTTCTACGCTGAAGCAGCCTGGAAGTACGCGGGCCGACTTCCCGAAAACTCGGACGGGCACACGGTCTTTTACGCGGCCGACGACGTGCGTCTGCCGCCGCAGCTTGCCACGCATGGTGGATGCGGACTCGACAAGCTGCAGGCGCACATGGCGGCTCAAGGGATCGACCTGCGGCGTCGTACGGTGAGCTCTCTACAACAATGGCGTAAATCACGAGGGCATCGGGGGTATCGACCCCCTGAATTCAGGCTGGAGGGGATACCAGGTGCGAGTGCCCCACCCCCTCTTTTTTTTGAAGGAGCAGGAACGAAGTACAGAATGAAAGAAACTGCTTTTTATTCAAGAAAACGCGGTAAAATACGTTCTCTATGGAATGTTACGGGTAGTCTTTGACGTGCTGCAAATATCTAATATGGTTTGCTTTAATGGAACACTAAAGTGATACAATAACTAGGTGTGCGCTGATAACTCAATTTTATGAGCGAAAGTGCTGTCATTTCACCACCATAGGTTAAAGGAGTCATGACCTGGCCACCCAACAAATGACGGTTTTCGGCGAAAAACGAAGTTAGCTTGTCCAGTACGCTCGTACACGTGTGAAAACTGGGCTGCAAAAGATTATTTCAGCCCAAAGTAAGTCGTACAAGCCATCGGCTGTAAACTCAATCCACGGCTGGCGGCCGCCATTTTGCCATGGTGTGCGTGACGTCACAAGCCGCAAGGAGCAGTGTCGTCGTCTGCTACCAAACAGCACCTGTGTGTTCACCGTGTTTCGAGCGTTGCTTGCCGCGTGGTCCGCGTGCGTGTGTGTGTTGTTACTGGTGTTATCGCCATGTCGTCAGTGCCATCATCACTTCACGGCAGCACGTGGTTCATCGAGCAGCAGAAGCGGCGACGCCGTCCTGTGCCCTGCGCACTTTGACTTAGACCCCATCGCCACCAGCTCAAACAACGATTAAAGCGTCGAATACGGGGTGAACCCAAATGCCAACTACTTCGGTGTTGTGGCAGACGTTGCTGACGGCATTCCGCAATGATAAGTAGCCTTACTTCAAGCGTGCCAGGTTGGCATGCGAGCTTCGGATACGGGGTCTGTTGACGCTGCATTCGCGATGAAGTGTTACTTTGCGCAATTGAATGAGTAAAGCCTGCAGATTTTTGTTTGCCAGCAAACGTGCATGCGCGACTTTTGGTGCTCGACATAACAAAGAAAGTGGTGGTAACTATTCTGCTCGTTGCGACCATTGTTTTTTAATGGATTGTTTCGTGCGGCATATGTAAGCATTAGCCCCGAACCGAATGGCATGTTAGTGCGGTGGTAGGGTTGCTCACGATATACGTTTTTGCCGAATTTTCGCCTGTCCATAGCAGTCGGTTCCGGTAAAGAGATAGCAAGTGTGACGCTTAACCATGACACTGCTCGCGAAGAGTTTCAATAAATATTCATCCGTAGTGGCATACGCGTTGCACATTCACAGGACGCTTTTTGACCTTAGACAGTGACAGAAATTGTTTGCTGCAAAAAAAAAAAAAACAGCGCTATATGGATGACGCGCTGGCATTGTTTCAACCGCTGCAAATCATTTAGTTCCAGAGGCAAGTTGAACAACGCATAAAAAAATCGCAGCATATCCATCGGGTGAATGATGATGAGTGGAGCGAAGCTTCGAAGGATTTCATCGGCAAACCGTGAATCATCCGCTGCCCGCGTCCGTTCGTCTGTCCATCCGTAGGTATGTCTGTCCACCCGTCCACCCGTCCGTCCGTCCGTACGCCTGCCAGTTTGTCTGTCCGTTCATCTGTCCGCATGTCCGTCTGTCTCTATGTCCGTTCGTCCATACGTTCGTCTGTCCATCAAGTGAACACTCTATGTACCGCCATCTCCCATCTTTTCATTATGTATTCATCATGTACAAATACAGCCACCCAGTGGATATTCCTAGGACAAAAACGAGAGGTGGCTACTAGAGCTTGATTGCAAGCGCGGTTGACCACGGAACACGATTGTCTTTCAAATACAGAATATGCGGCAGCTCGCCCAGCGAGCGCGCCAGTGTTGCCCGACTATCAGGCAGCTTGCTTGTTCATGAAAATATTTGATTATAAATTAACGAGACGACTAAATGCGCTAAGGTTCCGCCATCTTGTCTGCGAACATACAAGGATCAACCCGACGTTACTAATCTAGTCTCGTTGGGATCAAGCCACGCAACAGAGATTACGGTCGAAAAGTGGGTGTCATGACCCCTTTGATTAAAAAAAGTAAGAAAATCAATATGAAATGTAACGCGTGTAAGCATGCATAGATATTATATAAATAACCAACAGGAGACAAAAAAATCACTTTTAAATATTTTGTTTGCACTGAAAAAAACAACAACATGGTTTAGCGTTGGTCATGTCTGGAGAGACTTGGAAACGCGGAAACCAGTGATGATAAAATAGACAATAACTCCGACTGGTGTGGATTTTTGGTGGCGCCACCATCTTGATGCATCGCGATATACCTTGAATGTCGTCTACAAATTATTTGTCAAACTTGCTGTGTTTTACTTGCTTACCTACCACCGCCATCATCATCATAACCACCATCGTCATCAGCATCATCACATAATGCTCATCAAGTCTAAACAGGTTCAGGATGTCCCACGGAAATGTCCTTTAAAAATGAAAGGTGGATTGGCAGGGAATAACTGAACGCATACTATATTCGCGCTAGCCTGCAGTGTACCCTGGCTATCCTTTATTTTCCCCTCAAGTAATTTAGTCACCATATGAGAATACCCAACCTCTACATCATAGGCTGAATACCCAAAATATAACCGCTGAGTTGTGAAGCACATTCATAAACCACCGACTGGACTATTTTCTGCACGATCCGTCTGACGTTGTTATTGCGTTTCAAAGAGAGCCCAAGAAATATTTAAAGAAAAGGTCACGTGATGGAGCGCTTGCGCACTGTTGGTTTGCTGTTCTCAAGCGTGCTATAAGCAAATCAGGTCAACACAATCATGGCACACCGCGAGCGTAACAGTTTCAAAGCTTTTTCCAGAGCATCAACCCTATAATAATAAACATCACTGTTCACTTTTCAGTGTTAATTTGAACTCCTTTTTTTGGGATGATTTTTTCCTCAAATACACAGTCTGTTCCAGAGCATCAACCCTATAATAATAAACATCACCGTTCACTTTTCAGTGTTAATTTTAACTTCTTTTTTTGGGGTGAGTTTTTCCTCAAATCCACAGTCTGTCCCAGAGCAACAACCCTATAACAATAAACATCACCATTCACTTTTCAGTGTTCATTAGAACGACTTTTTTGTGGTGTTTTTGTCTTCAAACCCACAGTCTGTGAAGTGCGTAAGTGTCTGCAGTGGTCAGTGATGTCCTCCGCATGACCCACGCAGACGCACCGACCTGAAATCGCTTCTACGAGCCATTGGTGGAGAGTAGGTGGTCGTCGCCGGGTGCGCAGGTCGCCCGACTACGCCGAGCCTCCTCCGGGAACGTATGAGCCGAGGAATCGCACTGGTCAACGCACGAAGGAAGGATCGCGCAGTGGCGAAAATCGGCGCGTGTGCCACATTCAGGTAAATTAAACAGGCTTTGTACCGTAAGAGTGTGCGTTGTAAGGCCATTGAGCGCTCTCTATATCCATTTATCTGCGAGTGCGTGTGTCTGTGTAACTGACTACCTCTGTTATTTTTAAAGCTTGCTTGTTGTCTCTTCTTGCTTATTTTGAATATGGGTATACTTTTGCGCCAAAGAAGGGGTTAGCCGCAGAGTGCGCGTTCATTTAACCCTATTCATTTGTTCCGCTTTCTCTCAACCTTTATATTTAACAACCTAAAGGGTGTTAGCTGTGGTTGGAACCAGCACCCTTTAGCGTTCGCCACTGGTGAGCATCCGGCTTCGAAGAGGTAAAGCCGCAGGCTTTTAAAGGTGTATCCCACTAAATGTGCGAATAATTTATTGCAATTTTGCAGGTGCATAGGCACATGGTGAGGGCAACGTATGGCTATATTGCTGGTGATGTGCTATAGGAGCAGTTCAGACTTCACTTATTGCAGTTAAGCTTTCAGTTAGCCTGCGTATTGCGAAGACTGTTTAAATGAGTGTGCACATGGGGACATATTACATGGAGCCACTTCCGTAACTACGATGTAGAGGGGTGGTCAAACGTTCTGAGGCCGTGTTGCCGTAGGATTTCATTGAATATCAGCCTGTGTTCTTCCGACTCCTCCTGTAAAATGAATAGATCGCTTGCAGCAAGATAAGAATTCACCAACCTAACTTGATCAAGAAAGACGGGAGTACTGGCTCATTCGGTCTCACGCATGCCTTGTTACGCAGACTATGACTGCTGTGTTTGAGAAGTTCTTGTTCGGCAGTGCCTGATGTGGAATGCCGTCTACATATACGCCGCTTTTGAGCAGGTTGTGGTTGACCACCTCCTGTACGAGTTCTATGCTGCGGGTGTGGATGAGAAGACGGCCCGTGAGCGAATCACCGCCTTGGTGAGCTCGCATATCACCTCCACCAACATAATCTACTCCACCACCGATTTTGACGGCATCATCGGCCTGCGCTTCGTGCTCCAGGATCTGAAAGTAGGTCGGCCCTGATGGCTATACTCTATTATACGCCTTTTATAAACACTTAGAACTCTTAATCAAGAGTCCGCTTAAGTAAACCCTGCAGGACAGAAGCTTTTTGCAGAAATATTGAAGTAGCTGTACTCATCGTAAGTTAAAAGTTATATTACGGCCGTTATCACAAGATCTTGTTGCTTCGCCTAATTTCTTGCCACTTTCACTCCATTTTTGTTTTTGAAGTAGAGACATTGTTTCTATAAGCACCACAACGTTGGTCTAGTGGCTATGGTACTCGGCTGCTGACTGGCAGGTCGCGGGATCGAATCCCAGCTGCGGCGGCTGCATTTTCGTTGGAGGTGAAAATGCCGTAGGTCTGTGTGCTAAGATTTGGGTGCACTTTAAAGGACCCCAGGTGGTGGAAATTTCCGGAGCTCTCAACTACGGCGTCTCTGATAATCATATGGTGGTTTTGGGATGTTGAACCTCACATATCAATCAATCACCATTGTTTGTATAACAGTTAATTATTGTCAAGGTGTGGGCTATAGTTGGCACTTTGCATGAGATACTGACAGCACTAAAAAGCGCTGACAAGGGCTTTGTAGACGTAGTGGGCATCGTTTGCTTGATGAATCGGGTATTCGAATACAGGTAAGTGCACGTCTACAATGAAACTTGTTTATTTAAAACAACAGCATCGCGAGGTGAGCAAGGCATCAGCGACGAGGTGACTGCCAAAACCTCGGGCATGGCTGCTGGGGCGCTTGTGCCCGGCGCGTAAGCAGAGCCGATCGGCCAAGGTCTGCGGTGCGCCGGCTGCATGCAGCTCGAGTTCACCAGCCTCATTCAGTGCCTGCACAGCAAATACTTCACGGCATCGCGTGAAAGTTGAACGTGGACTGTGTTTCTTCTGCGGTGCTGCTATAGCTTAAGGTGTGATGCCAAGGGACAGAAAATGTTTTAGAAAGCGATAATCACTAAATAATATATCTGCATAATAAAGCACATCTTTTAAGGCACATGTAAGCATTATGAAGCAAGTCATATTTTTGTTCTTTTATAAGTAAACATTTTCTTAAAAGTGTGCCTTGCGCAAACACTCCTAACGCAAGTTGCACTCGTCGAAAAATTTAATTTTTTTACAGGCATATATAAAAAGCTTTGTCCGGTGTAATGGACCAAAACACATGATAGTTAAAACGCAGTAATAAATAACAAAAAGTATGCTCTAGAACTAGGGGAACCTTCGTACAGCAGCCAGCCATATTAAATATTGTGGCAAGATTTTGCCTATTGACGTTCATTGCACGCCTACTACTGGGATAAAGAAGTGTGCTAAGATTTAGTTGAAAATTTGAATTAGCAAAACAGCTATGACTGCGTATGGAAAAATACCAGAAAAACAAGTTTCGAGAAAGTGAACAAGAAAGATTTGAAACGGGTGCAGTCGTTACACAAGGTACTCAGGAGAGTTGAAATTTTCTGTATTTGTAGTCAGTATCGTTGTGTACCTTACTGTTGTGTGGATTTTCTCTAGCCGCAGCTATACTTTTTTTGCGCTTTATTTGCAGCATCAGTGATATGACGGGGCGCTTTTGCACTACGGTGCTGATCGTTTGTGAGGCACGCTTTTCTTGTGTGAGTGCCAGGCTCAATCCCAGTTCGCCTAACAATATCATATGTGCTCGTATTGCCATTATTGAAATTACAGGCATCGTTAAACAAAGCAAATTTCATGGTTTAGAGGCTCACATAAGTCTTGAGCGTCAGCAACACAAGTACCACTTTACGCGTTCATTGAGTGAAAAGTTTTTGACATTGATGATTAAAAATGATATGCTGACTATGGTTTTAGATCACTACTACAAGTTTCCACATGATATAATTGCTAAATTGCCTAAAATACTATAATTCAGGCCAATACTACGATGTACACAAAACTGGAACTTCCAGTATCGGTTTCGTAGGGGATGGTTGGTCTAAAATTTTCGCTTGTATCTTCTGAAATCGTCTGCGTTGACCGATGCTTTGTGCATAAAATTGACGGGCAATAAGTTGCGTACTTAACATAACCAAAAACCGAAAAACGACCTTTTGAGAAAAAAAATCGCTTTTTACACTTGGCCTCATACCTAAATATTGCTCTAGACTGTGTAGTATTTTGAGATAGTGCGATATATTTTGATGGAGGCGAAATGGTAGGGGCCCGTGTACTGTGTGATGTCAGTGCATCTTAACGAACACCAGATGACAAAACTTTCCGGAGCCCACCACTAGGATATATATACATGTGTGATTTAACGTCCCAAAACCGCCATATGATTGTGAGGGACGCCGTAGTGGAGGGCTCCGGAAATTTCCACCACCTTGGGTTCTTTAACGTGCACCAAAATCTGAATACACGGGCGTCACTTTCGCCTTCATCGAAAATGCAGCCGATTTTGCGACCTGCGGGTCAGCAGCCGAGTACCTTAGGCACTAAAGACCATCGCTGCGGGGCAACTCTCCACTACTTCACTAGGGCGTCTCCCCTGCCGCGGTAGTCTAGTGGCTAAGGTACTCGGCTGCTGACCCGCAGGTCGCGGGTTCGAATACCGGCGGCGGCGGCTGCATTTCCGATGGAGGCGGCAATGTTGTAGGTCCGTGTGTTCAGATTGGCGTGCACGTTGAAGAACCCCAGGTAGTCGAAATTTCCGGAACCCTCCGCTACGGTGTCTGTCATAATCATATGGTGGTTTCGGGACGTTAAATCGCACATATCACACGGTCGCCGTTGACTCTGCGTGCAGATCAATGATACATCAGCATGTGAGCTGGGGGCAATAGACACCAACCCGTTCTGCCGAAATGACCTGGACGCAACCCTGATGCTGCATCTGTTCTCCTACATAGACCACGATGATTTCTGTTTGTCGTATGCCTGGACGAATCGCGACCTGGGGGAAGGCACGTTAGGTCTCGCCTACATCGGCCTTCCTAAAGGTGAGGTGCTGAACGTTCTTCTCGGTCCAACCACAGGGAGCGCAATGTATGCTTCTATTGCGGCTATAGCTTTATAGTTGCCTCAGTAAACGCGGAAATTCACCGCGGTGGCGTTGGCGGTCAACTTGTGCTAAAAAATATGGTAACGTCATGTTGAGCGTTTGAAGTTTGCTCTCTTTCTTTTAACACTGTGTCCTGAGTGTTTTGTTGTCGGTCCCTATCAAAATGGCATCGCAAAAGCCGGGAAGGCGCCACTAATGGCCGCGAGATCGAGCAGAGTGGCCACCTGGCGGCAACTGGCCGAAGTGGCGAAGTGTGGATTGCTGCGTGCGTCGTCTGCTAGCGACGTTGTGTTTCTATGTGCGCGTACGTCATGCACGTTCTCAAAGGGCGGTTGGTCTGGTTATGTAAGCGTGAGTGTAACTGTTTCTACGTATGGCTTAAACGACGTACGAAGGCACTTGGTCTTGGCGGCTGCTAGTGCATTGTAATAAAATCGGCGTGTGCAACTTTTTAGAGTGCTCTTTATTGTCGTCGTACCCTCAATTCAGAAGAATTATTTTAGAGCGGGAGCTGCTTTCTGTTTCAAGCACATCGCGAAATTCTCTTAGCATCCTCCCAAACATGAGGACTATTAAATGGCGGGTGAATGCAGCGTATTATGGCGACTCGGTTAAAAAAAAAGGCTCAAGGACATGTACTTGCGCGTTGTTGGTAGGTGTATAACTACGGTACTGTAGTTTACCGATCATGGGAGGAGGAGCTTTAGTTGTCTTTATCTGGTCGTGGTACCACTACGTAGAAACATTACTATCACATAAACTGTGACACATCGGTACTTAAACTGTACTTTAAAACTGATTTACCGTGCGCAACCGCATGCTTGGATTTAAGAACGCTTTAAAGAGCCCAGACGTTGAAAATTATTGCCGACGGCTTGCCTTATATATAATGTCATATGATTTCACTGAAAATTGAGTTTTATTTTTTTGCATTGTCTTCAACGTTTTTGTGGCGTTGTTAGGGACCGACTGAAGGCAGTAATAAATTTTTGTCTGAAAAAAAAACATATTTGTCCCATTAAGCAGGCTATGTGCGTACACGTGGTAAACGCAGTTTAGTGCAAAGCACCATCAGCCACTGAGCCTTCCTGGCTAGACTTATTGACTGCCCCACATTTTATGGAGAACAGAGTGAGAGAAAAAAAAATCATATGCGTATAAGGTGTGAATGGTGGTACTCAACCGATCGCACAGATATGCGGTCTTTTGATGATATTTCTCTCTTTTGTAGTATGCAGATGACAAATATGTAAGTAGATAGTTCAGTCAAGCTATCGCAGTGCGTAACAGGTGGAACACAAGCTAACCACGTACAAACAACACAGCAAAGGCGTGATTTAGTGCGAAGGCGTGAAGAGAGTCACCAAGGCGAGCATCCCTATAAAAGGCAGAATGCTCTTTACTCGCGGATAATGTTAACGTTGCATTGGCGTGGTGCACCGATTCAGTAGGGAATAGCGCAGATATTAACAGTAAACTGTAGTTAACACATTTTTTCCGCCGAAATTGACTCAGAGCGCATGCAACGAAGCACCACTGCGTGTATTTGTATACGCACCGCCGACCGGCTATCCACATTTTCGCGGGAACAGTGCTGTCACCTATAGCCCGCTCTTGCTGCGAATAGCCACACTGTTGCTCCCACGGACGTCGACATCCTCGCTGAGGCCTGCACATGGTGTCCGGACGACCAACGACAGATTGTCACCAGGAGGAAAAAAAAACAATTACAACTGGAGAAGGCAAGGAAGTTAACCAGAAAGACATACGGTTGGCTACGCTACATTGTAGGCTCAGGGAAGGGGACAAGAAAGATGAGAAAGAGGGAGGAGGGAAGAAAAGGAAAAGAAGAAAAAAGGCACAGCGAGATGGTAAATGCACTGTAGCGTGTAAATCTCAACCGAAAGTCGGAGGCGTTTACACAAACCCGTCATCAAGAGGGCTTTCACTGCCTTGTGGGCGGTCGAAAGATGTGGACGGTGCTGTGATCTCAACTGCGCACCAGAGTTGGGGATGTGATTATAGCTAGGGGCTTCCTCGAACAATGGCGACCTTGAGTGACACTGAGCTTATCGGCTCAGAACAGTCTCAGAAAAAAAAATTGGCGGGTCTCACGTACCTGGGAATCGGCGTTATGCGAAGCATGGGGAATAGAGGTGACCGTGTTGCAATTTTTTATTGAGCGACACGTCATAAAATGACGCCAAATATATCTACAAGTGTTGCACGTACAAACATATGTTGAAGAGTTCTATATGTTTATATAACCGGCTGTTTGCACTTGCGCAATGATGTCAACTGAAACATGCGTATTAGCAACATCAGAAAAGTCGATGTGAAGCATTGATGCTCGCCAAGATGGTGGACCTGGACACTGCTACATAATCAACTTCAGTGCATGGCAACTAACCACAATTGATGTTCACCCGACGTGATGGCTGTATTAAAAGAGTGCATATTTAATGCTTATAAAATTGGGTAGGCAGCACTGCAACCAATATTGACGTTTCACAAAGATTAGCGTCTATTTGAAAAGTAGCTCTGAGACTTGGCGTATAACTCTGTGGTAAAATGCTTCATTGCTACGCAGAATGCTTGGGTTCGATTCCAGCTGGGACCCTGATACTTATTCTTTGGATTCGTCGGGTCGACGCTATCGATGTCGGGTATTTCTTAACGCTCGCGCGTCAAAATTGCCCATGTGTGTTCTCGTCGTACCTGGGTAGATACGAAGTGTCAATCACCTGTGGCACATACTCGCATACCAGTGGCAAATATCCGCGCGTGGGTAGTATGTCCCGCTGTTTGGCGGGAAGTGTTTGACGACGTACGAGACGGGATCGTGACATTATTCATGTCTTTACCAGCGCGTAATATTCGTCAAACCATCTAACCATCCCATGGTAATTTTCGTTACGCCAAGTTAAAGGGGTGACCAGGAGAGCACACCAGCGTAAGCGACTAGATAGATAGATAGATAGATAGATAGATAGATAGATAGATAGATAGATAGACTCACAGTCGCCCAAGTGCGCTAAGAAATGCTCATTTCATAAACGTTTACTTCATGAATCCGCGGGCATTTAGCATTTCGCATCGATTGAAACGCGACCGCCGGTGCCCGAATTCGATTTTGTGACCTGAATTTCAGTGTGGCAGCTTGGGCTAGTTGGTATGGAATGACGATAGTTATAGCGCGAGAACAAAACGACTACACGTCTTTCGTGTCCTTCTTGCCTCTGTGTAGTCGTTTTGTTCTCGCGCTATAACTATCGTCATGCCTGAATTTGAGGGCTTTTCACGGCTGTTTCGCAGAGCCCGGTGGCGCGTGCGAGAAGTTTCGCATGGTGAACACGCGCGATGGCAGGGTGCAATTGGCGCTCAACACGGGCGTCATCACTTTCCTGTTGCACGGCGGACCCGTTGTGGCAGCCATAAGTGAAGTAACTTTCGCCCATGAGATCGGACACAGCTACGGATCCCCGGTGAGTACAGTACCTGCAGACAGAGATCATGCTTACGCCGAGCAGCCAATAGCGCCGTTCACCGCGCTAAGAAATGCTTTCGCATTTGAAAGTGCAAAATAACAATTAAGAGTATTAGGTACTCTAGTATGTGAGAGCCAAAAGCTGTCATGCCATCAATAATTTTTCAGTATTAGATGCGGAGCATCTAATACTCGAGGCTTGTAGTGCGGCGCCGTCCGCAAGCTTCCTCCTCCTTCTTCCACCATCTGTGCATCCCTTCCTCCTCTACACACCGCGCGCGCTTCACTCCTCCACCATCTGTGCACCCTTCCTCCTCTACACACCGCGTGCGCTTCTCCTCTTCACGAACATTCGCTAGCTGTATAATGTAGCGCGCATGCGCCGTCACGCTTCGAGAACATCGGCAGCTGACGCGCGCGCATGCGCCGTCGCGCTTCGAGAACATCGGCAGCTGACGCGCGCGCATGCGCCGTTGCGCTTCTCCCCCTTCTCGAACATTCGACAGCTGACAGTGCATGCGCCGTCGCGCTGTATATATACTCAAGGCCGGCGCTCGCTCGCTCAGTTGCCGCTCGTCGGTTGGTTTGCACGGCGCGTCGACGTCCAAGGTCACGGTGAAATGAATTCCAACGAATCCACAAACACAATGATCGACGTCCCTTCGACCAGCGCCGCCCTTTCGCATACGTGTGTACGTGTTCACTCATTTAACACCCCCTCCTACAACCACGTTAACCAATTTAGCAATCGACCCAAGTAAGTCGCAATTTACCACCCCATTTCACAACCACGTTAACCAATTTAGCCATCGACCCAAGTAAGTCGCACTTTAACACCCCGTTAACCAATTATATGCTCCGCATCCTCCTCATTGTTCCCCCGAGGGAAGCTGCGGGCAATTTTTTTACTCACCCTTATATTGGCATGGTAGCGGCAGTGCGGTAAAACCGAATCCCGCGTAACTTCAAAAGTTTTCTATGAAGATAACAACAGTTTGTTGACTCAACTTAGCAGTAAGTCCTTGCGGCAAAGCTATAAGTAATAGTATTGGTGCATTTAACGTCTTGCTTTAATGAAAAAACTTAATAAAATACATAGCCTGGGCCGGTACAGCTCTAAAGTCTGTCACTTTGAGCAACGCCGAGGAAGGCACCTGTGAAAGCGGGTGTTTGCTCACGAACCACACTAATGACTTAGTCTGTTGAGTGTACAGCTCGTACAGCTTGTACTCGTACGAACCAAAGAAATATACACGTACAAGAGGTGTTTCGAGGAATGTGTGCAAAATATTTGTAAATCAGAAAAAAGGGGATATTTGCTCGCTGTCTCCACAATTATTTGTTCTGTAGCCACAGGCATTTTAACAAGACTGAACAGAAAGCTCAGGGAGCCACCGGCTTAATTAGCAGAATTAGGATGTTGTGTCAAATGAGACAACCGCGGCGCTGCATTCGAAAAATTCATCGCAGCTTTGAGATATAGAATAAAGTGAACTCAAGTAATTATTGCGGTGCAATGAAATTCAACCAAATACCACGGTGAAACCGATGCACCGACCTGCGCAATAAGCAATCAACCAGAATGACGTGAATGCTCAGGAAAACCATTACAGGAGCGTAGCTCTTCACCGGTTCGCTAAGGTATGTGCGCCAAGCGTGCTATAATTGCAAGCGCAGCTCACATACCCACACAACGAAGTCGGCTGATGGTTGATAAAACAGCGCTCACTTATCTTGGATATTCCAAAACAGTATGGTCATTTCTCTCTTCCACGTTTCGTTTTAACCGCAGAATTTGGTTGAAGTTTATTACTGTGCAATTATAATTAGACACCCTTTTCGAAATCTCAAATCTTCAACATTTTCTTCGCGTGAATAACTTCAACTCTCCCTTTTTATATGACTGCATACCTCCACGAAATAATAATTACTTTAGCTTTCTTAATTACAATCCCAAAATGTGTCTAGCCATTTAGAATATCTTCGGCTACAGTACAAGTGATTCTGAAGACATCGAACAAATACCGCATTGCTGTGATTTTTGAGGGTTTCGGACATATTTCTTGATACATTTCGTATAGGCGCACTGCGCTGAAGGTTTCCACGTTTGATAGTTGAGCTAGAAACTCATAACCAAGATGTCGTTAGAAGGAAGCTTAGATTCCCACAAAAAAAGACGCAATAAAATCGCGACACCCCAGGTTGCTTGTTAGAAGGAAACTAATCAACGCCATGTCCACAAAGTGATTGATGTTAGAGGAGCTTGCTCAGGGGTGCATGGGGCGCATTTTGGCGAGAACATTTTTGTACAAAGGCCTGTTTACGAGCTGAAGCATGATGTGCACGTCGAAGGCAGCATTGCATAGGACACGTTCCGCAGCCGGCACTGCACGTTGTTAGCCTCGCCGATTGGCATGTTAACCAATGCCCATAGTTTATATCATACTGGTCACTGCCGTGAGTCAAATGCCTAACGCTCACAAATGGCAGGCGTGTATCTATCAGGCGTTCTTCAACGGGGTTGAGAGCAGGCAGGTGAAGGGGCTTAGGAAGTTGAATAATGTGTGGTTTCACGTCCCAGAACTACCATATGATTATGAGAGATGCCGCAGTGGAGGGCTCCGGAAATCCCGCCTCCATCGAAAATGCAGCCGGGATTTGATCCCACGACCTGTGGGTCAGCAGCCGAGTACTTAGCCACTAGACCACCGCGGCGGGACATGGATTGGGAGAATATCGGTGCCCATGCGTAACACTCATCGTAGGACACTTGTCATGGGCTGTAGTGCCTACGAAGCGGCGAGAACGAATTGGACGTAGCAGCGAGGAGGTGAACGCGCGGGCCATCGAAAACTGATGCCTTGGGTGACGGTGCACCATCTAGTGAGCATCGTTAGAATTACCGGAGAGGCAACCGGAGCGCCGACCGTGAGCGGTGACCCGAGATGTGTAGACTGGAAACTGTTCTAGGCCCGTGTGCTCAGGTTTGGGTGCACGTTAAAGAAGCCCAGGTGATAAAAATTCAAAACCCCTTTACTACGGTGTCTCTCACAATCATATAGTGAATTTGGGACTTTAAACCTCACGTATCAATCAACACTGGTGGACACGCTGACGGCCGACAGACAGGGTCCGAGCTTTAGAAGCTAGCTCCTAAATGTTTCCAAGGCGCTTACGATATGCTCAAAATTCGTCACGATGGCTCGTGTTTATGTATCTTGGCTGCTCACCCGAAGCTTGTCTGATCAAGTACTGGCGACGGCGGCTGCATTTCAAAGCAGGAGAAATGTCGGAGGCGCATGCAGTGCACTTAAAAAAAAAAACCCAAGTGGTCGAATTTTTTGTAACCGTACACTACCACGTGTCTCATACTTGCATCGTGGTTTTACGGCGTAAAGCCCGAACAATTTTTAATACATTATATGAAAGAAAAAAGTTGATACACAATTTATATGCATAAGAAGCGTTAAGGTGGCTAAGTTGAGCTTGCTTCATCTCAGCGTGTGCAGATGACCTTCGCGTTGCTGGGATTCGGAATGTAGTTCCGTTTCCTTCGCTCTCCTAGTGGACTAACTTGGCGAGTCTGGCGCCTCCATTTTGACCGGAATCTCACCCTAATATATGTCAGGCCGTTTTACCGTCAATGCCGCTGTTACAGCAACCATAGTGTTTCCCAAAATTAACTAGAGGGGCCTCTGGCGTTGTGATCGTTCAGCGACCATGGGAATGATGGACAGTACACGGATTTGCCTAGTCTTCGTACTTGCGGGTGGCGAATCGTACTTGTGGCTTCGTTTATTGCTGTGTTTCGGTGGCGTAGCGCGACCGCCGAAAATTTGCCGAGTTAAGTTTAGTAAAAAAGCAGCTTCAAGCCGCAACAACACACATGGAGCCAGATTACGAAGATTAGACAAATCCGAGTACTATATACCCATCATTCTCATGCTCGGTGAAGCGCCGTGCGTTGCAGCTCCCGTAGACACTCTAGCACCAGAGGTCCCTCTAGTGTATATATAGGAAACTCGATCACAGCAACCATACTTAGTCCCAAGCCGAGTTATCACGTGTCAACGCGACGCGCACAGTGGCTTAAATATAGCATTTGGTTACGGCTTAATCGATGAAGAGCGCACACTTGTGGCCAACGTGGATAAGGACAGACCGCATACTTTCGTGGTAATTTGTTCCATTCACAGTGGTGCAACCTGAGCTCCGGTCAAAGATGACAGCTCCGAGAAGCGGTGAAAACTGTCGCTTGCAGACAGTTTCGCGATCTCAATCTCAACATCTAGCGTGCCGCACCAACTTCAGGTCAAATGTATCAGCAGTATTACATGAGAACAAGAAGTGTTCTTACGTCGACAACCTTTTATGTTTCATGAGTAGAAAAATTAAGAAAAATTGAGCGCCTGGCGTTTACAGGACTGACGCTACTCAAATTACGTCACTTGTCACATGACGCCATTTTATGAAGTTATCACATCATTGGTTTGTAAAAATTGTACCGATCCTGGATTCAGTACATCGCCACCTGGGCAATCGTCAGAGTGACGAGGAAGGAACAATGTAATGGATGTAAAAATAAAAGAAGTAATTTGATGACTACCTATCGGGAGCCCATATCTTCCCTGGTGCTATAGTCTTAGAGGGGTCTGACGTGACTGTCTTCCTTCTATGTTTTATAATCGCTGTTCTGACATAGGGACTGCCCGTGATTTACAGCAGCTTAACTTGTGCTCGCATCTCACGCATAGCACGACGAAACGCCGGAGTGCACGCCTGGCAGTCCCAGAGGCAACTACATCATGTATCCACGAGCCACTACTGGGCTGGAGCCGAACAACCGGCTCTTCTCTCCGTGCAGCAGGCGCAGCGTGGGGCATCTAGTGCGCTTCATCCTCGAAAGAAAGTACGACCGGGAGAACTGCTTCCTCTGTACGTTTCGGCTTCCCGTATTTCTCACCAACATGTTTTAAATAAATTAACTTACTCGAGTAGGTGGATTCCCGAAGATTATCAACAAGTATGCGAGACCCGAAGCTAAAGTTCGTCTGAAAAACTGCCCGATCTATCGCTTGCTAACGCGTCTTGACCTTGGTGCTTGTGTCGTAGGGCTCTCAGAAACTTTTGAACTGCTCAACGAGCAAAGCTCCCGATTATAAAATGAAAGAATTTAACTGTATTTGTTATATATACTGTGTTATATTTTTTCACCATGTTTTTATTGCTTCGATATTTTTTGTGTTTATGTTAGTTTGTACGTTGTGGTGTTGTAGCGTTTAGGGGGCTCGGCTACGGACCCAAAGGTTGCGCGTTCGATCTCGGCCGCGGCAGTCACATTTCAATGGGTGTGAAATAGTATAGAGGCCCGTGCACTGTAAGAGGTCAGTGCCTTTTAAGGAACACCAGATGTTCAAAATTTCCGGAGACCACCACTACGGCGCCCCTCCGTCTTGTTGTGGTTTGGAGAAGTAAAACTCGAGATATTTTATTTATTGTCCATTAACTTTTCTTTCGGCCCCTCTCTTTGCTTGGACGGCAGGGTGCTGTAAATATGCAGGCCAGAACGGTCTTTACTACCTCGACAATCTTTATACTCGTTTATGCGAACAGTTTCACGAGTTGTCCCGTGTAACGTACTCCTTGTTTCCTATTAGCTCACCAGGAGTCCTTCTGCGGTAACAACGTGCGCGAGGACAAAGAGCAATGCGACTGCGGCTACGAGGAGAAAGACTGCCACGACCAGTGCTGCTTCGCGCGCAAGAACTCGCATGGCGCTCCGGGTTGCACGCTGCGCCCAAACATGCAGTGCAGGTGCGTAGGCGTCCATTCAACACTTGATCTCGTTCGTGGTGGTGGTATAGAAACATTTATTTCCACTTTCGAGCGTGGTGGTCGAGCCCCCTCATGGAACGTGGGCGCTCCCTCACGGTGAGAAGGCACCCTTACAAAGCAAATGAAAGCCCCCGAAGTGCTATCCTCTTCATGTCGCACGAGATGATCCGGCGCTGATCAAACGCAGAAGTGCTGGTCATGATGGTCTCCCAGTATGACACTGCCACAGCCGGAGGTGGGGGATGTGGGAAGGTGGGACATGTGAGGAGTATGTGGAGGATTTCTCCTGCCTTGCCGCAAAGTTTGCACGAAGAGGGGAATTGGTCTGGGTAACGGGATTTTAGTAATACGGAGTATGGAGCAGTCCGAGTTTGTAGGCGTCGCCAATGTGCGGGCTGCGCTATGTTTAGGGTTGGGGCTGGGGGTGTGTATATTCTTCGTGGATCCCGGTAATACGATAGAATACCACGAAAAGAGAGCAAGCGCTCCTCGACCTGTGGAGGGGGCTCCATTTCTCCTCCCCTAAATGTGAGACCTCGGGCTAGAGAATGAGCCTCGCGTTGCCAAGGAGGCCGGCATGTGCTGGCATCCAGATGTGGGTTGTGGAACGCTGAGGCTGCCAGAAACGTAGCAAGCGAGCAGCGGTACGAAATATCAAGCCATTAGCGTTGTTCATAATAGCTGATTTCTAGTCGCTAATGATTGTGCTGGCGGATGCTGAGACGAGAACAAGCGCAATAGCTGCCTCTTCTGGCTCTGTGGAGGAATTTGTGATAATTGAGCACGAAATTAGAAGATTTGCCTGATTGTCAGCCACCGCAAGGGCCATGCGGGATCCTTACGCATATTCCGCTGCGTCCGCGTAGACGTGAAGGCCTGGCCGCACGTACGCGTTGCAGCGCTTGGCTCTATGACGCGGCGCCGCACCCTCTCTCTATAGAGAGAGAGGGCGCACGGCTACGCATTGATGCGCGCTCTCTCCCTCACCAGAGAGCGAACACGGCGCAGCGTCAGAAAGACTCGCGCTGACGCGCTGCAACGCGTGCGTGTGGTAAAGCCTAAAGATATGTCATCGATCACTGACGCTGTTGCGTTTGCACGTGAACGCAAAGCCAGAAGCGAAACTCTGGGTGTCAAGCGCGAAAACTGTCACCACCAATTTCATAGCAGCGCTTTTACTCAAAGATCTTATTTTGAGGAGGCAATAAGGGGTTGTTTCATGTTTTTATTGTGGAGTTCTGAACGAGACGAAGCGGGGTTGACTGTGTCCTTTAAACTCGCATGTTTCTAACCGAGATATTTTCGTGTGCTGATATTTACTGCCAGCTTTGATAGGCAAACTTGGTAGGTGTTTGCACACTCCTCACTATACCTGCGCTGACACCCGCGCACGTTCTCTGCTCTTTATTTTGACCCACTTGAGAAGCTTCTATGAAATAAGCGGATGAACACTTGTAGAAATAGCTCAAAAAGTATATATATATATATATATATATATATATATATATATATATATATATATATATATATACATAGTTATTGGCGTTTCTTGTTACGCACTACAAATAAATTTTGTAGGCCAGCAGGATACATCACAGTTATTTTTATTGCGCTCGTGAGTCGTTTTTTTTTCTTCTCTTGAAGCTCGTCTAGTACGAAAAGTATAGTGTTGCGTAAGAGTTTAATAGTGTTTTATTTCTTTCGTCGCATTGGAGCGTGATATGAATGTATTTTACGAAGAAGACGCGTAGCATGAAGCTTACAGTTGTCATCGCCTTTGGACGCAGTCATCTCTGTGCATTACGCTATTTGTCGGCACCGTCGTACATCTTGTAGCGTTAAAAGCGAAGGACAAAACGCTGTCACAAGGCATTGTGTGTTCTATGGACATTATAGTTCGTGACAGCTTGTGCAACATATTGCAAGATACTTCGTTCGACAAGCAAGCGCGCATACAATCGCATTTTGATCGCTTAGGATCGCCTACAACGAAACCCGCTGATAGAGAGGGTGGCTTGTAAACAAAAGTTGTGAGAGAACTTGTTAATGAGTTAAATTACGAAATTGGGTAGTATCCTGTGTGGGAAACGACAATATATAGTGTGTGGGCAGCGTGTGGTAAATATTATGTATTAATGTCTATTTTTCACGCGTGAACACGAATGCAAGTACATGAGTGTTTTCTCGTGTTGTCGCCTCTCAAAGAGTGAGGCTGCCGTGACAGGGTGCGAACTGGTGACCTGAAGCTCAGCAGCGCAACATCATTGCCACTAAACTACACCACAGTGGCCTTGACAATGCGTCGTGGTACTTATACGTGTTGGCGGGAAAAATATTCTATTAAAATTTTTTTTCTCAATGCATACCCATCATTTAGACCTGACTTGTGCTTATTTGGAGCAGGACAAGCTGTGTGCTAATGAGTAAAGGCTATCTTCATATAATTGTTACTTTGATAAACTGAGACCAAACGAGCACAAACTCGGCGATACGTCTGGCTGTAGAATGAACAAATGCGAACGTAACAAACTCACAGATGTCGAATTATTCGAGCGTTTTAATAAATATATAAATAAATCAATAAATGAAGATAAATAAATAAAAAAATTAATACTGTGGGACGCAAGAATTAATGTTCAGGTTTGACGGAGCCGGTGCCCTTTCGTATAACTAGTAGCATTAGAAAGATGTCAGCGGAAAAGTCAAGTAATTAAGTGATGACAGGATTGTGGACGCAGTATACAGCTACAGGCGAAGTAACAAAATATATCCGCATCCAGCTGAAGTATACGATCATACATAAAACAAGAACGCATTGATGGGAATACATGTATTGGCCCATAAAAAAATATCGCCACAAATTTCTTAAGAGTGATATGCATGGACAATAAGCTCATACAGTAATATAGCACAGATGCAAAGAGTTACTGAAGACTGAAAAAACGTAAAAAAAGAATTGTGGCCAGTATTGAATGCCAGGCCAAATACTGCAATTTATAGTATTTCACTACTTTTACCTGTCTATGCAGTCCATCTGCTGGCAGCTGTTGCACGGAGGACTGTCACTTCATCAACACTCAACATCGATGTGCTGCCGAGACTGAATGCTTGCACGAGGCGTTCTGCACATATCCTTTAAGCGCAGCCATTTCACCTCATCCTTGAGAATACACGAACAAAGGCGAACGTATGGATGAGAGAGGTAGCTTCGAATCGGCCCACCTACTGGTCGAGTAGAAATAAAAAAAAAATTGCCCGCAGCTTCCCTCGGGGGAACACTGAGGAGGATGCGGAGCATATAATTGGTTAACGGGGTGTTAAAGTGCGACTTACTTGGGTCGATGGCTAAATTGGTTAACGTGGTTGTGAAATGGGGTGTTAAATTGCGACTTACTTGGGTCGATGGCTAAATTGGTTAACGTGGTTGTAGGAGGGGTGTTAAATGAGTGAACATGTACACACGTATGCGAAAGGGCGGCGCTGGTCGAAGGGACGTCGATCATTGTGTTTGTGGATTCGTTGGAATTCATTTCACCGCGACCTTGGACGTCGACGCGCCGTACAAACCAACCGACGAGCGGCAACTGAGCGAGCGAGCGCCGACCTTGAGTATATATACAGCGCGACGGCGCATGCACTGTCAGCTGTCGAATGTTCGAGAAGGGGGAGAAGCGCAACGGCGCATGCGCGCGCGTCAGCTGCCGATGTTCTCGAAGCGTGACGGCGCATGCGCGCGCGTCAGCTGCCGATGTTCTCGAAGCGTGACGGCGCATGCGCGCTACATTATACAGCTAGCGAATGTTCGTGAAGAGGAGAAGCGCACGCGGTGTGTACAAGGAGAATTAAAGAAAAGTTGCTGGAGTGGAAGCTCCTACGATGCCTTGCCAGCAGAAGTGAAGCCACCTATTGCCACTGCCAAGATGGCGGAAACATGCTCTTTTCTGATAGTGCCCGCTTAAAGATCAAGTGGCTTTGATACGTTATGTAAATACTACGGTAGTTCTATATTAAAGGATGGTTGTTCCTGACGAAATAACGCTCAGAAACAAATATGGATGACTGAATCTTCAAAAAACTTTGCCTCCAATTAGAGGCTCACTACGGAAAACTAGTGACTTTAAGACGCACTTGGAGCACTATGAGGCCCCAAAAATGTTGGTTGCATTAAACTCGTTGGGCGTGCGAGGGAAACGCTTCGTTTTCGATCGCTGAACGGCGACACTTTATCATGCCCCTAGTAAGATGGCCGCCACAGCCGCCATCTTGCCAGAGGAACGCTTCACATCTGCGCAATCATTTCCACTCCAGCAATTTTTTTAATCCTCCTTGGGTGTGTAGAGGAGGAAGGGTGCACAGATGGTGGAGGAGTGAAGCGCGCGCGGTGTGTAGAGGAGGAAGGGATGCACAGATGGTGGAAGAAGGAGGAGGAAGCTTGCGGACGGCGCCGCACTACAAGCCTCGAGTATTAGATGCTCCGCATCTAATATCTCCTAACACAATCTTACTGCCCAATACTGCACATCGCCTATAAAGAAAAATGTAGTTGCGCGCACTTGGCTCGTAATTTTAACACGAAAGTGTTTTATGACGGGGTTAACCAAAACTTCCATGACGTACTTCCGTCACGGTTGTGACGTTTTAAAATTACCGCACCAAGTGAGAAAGAAAGAAAACATTTAAGAACAAATTTCGTGCTGGGCGTCGAACCTGGGATTATTCGATGGAAAGCTCCCGGTGAGCAATTGAGGCTTTTTTATTTTTTGCTGGAGTTATTATGACACTTGCTGGGTTCCATACGAATGCGCTTTATATATTTCACACATTCTCTTTCGCTCCGTATTGGCCTCGAGGATATACCGTGGTGCCACCTACGTGATGACGTCACTCATAGGATGCTGGCTTGACTTGGTCGGCTGGAACACCGCATTTTTTGCGCTTTTGCTGTGGACACCGTGCGTGATTCCCTTTGTTTTGAAACTCAGTGCTTAAAAAAAGCGTTAGGACTTGATAATGCGGGCAAGCAAACTACGATGCAGTGCCCTTGGTGGCACTCTCGTGTATAATTTGTATCGTAAAATTGCGACTAAGAACAGGTGCAGCCATGAGGGCGATGCAAGTGGTGTCGCGAAAGCAAAACTGCCGTACTTTACAACTACGCATTCTATCTGTGACGTCAAAACAATCGCAGCGCTAGCCTCTCTAGTGGAGGCCGTCGCGGCCAACACACTCTGTTGGAGAAGCTAAAGCGAAGCGGGGTGGGGCCGCCGTCTGTGAGTGCTCAAGGGAAGTAATGCGGCATGACGCGGGTAATGCATGGCGTCCGAGATTGCAGACTGGCACATGGTTTTGGAGGCCGTGGTTAAAGTTTCGCTATAACAGTAAAAAACCCTGACCAAGAGCGCATCAGAGAGTCACCGACGCAGTTTTGTTCTTTGCCTTTCGCTTCGTGTTAGAGCGTGGCCGCTCGTTGTTGAAGTCGTGTAACTTCCATATGCGCCATCGACGTTTCACGGCCTACTTTTTCGAGTATGATAGCACTGGCTTATTTAATGAAATTGCTGCAGTAAGCACTTCACCAGGGTAACGATGTCGGTGGGCAAAAGTTTGGTGTGTGAAACTGGGGTCCGAATCGTGCGTTCGCGGCTCAAGCTACGAACCTCTGCGTCCCGCTTCGCTGAAGCGCAGTATAGGCGTATTTGCCTTCCGTGCCTCGACTTTCGTCTGTTTCTTCTAGCACATTCGTGCTCGCGCTGCAGCCCTTATTACCATGAATTCAAACCAACTAGCCCAAATAGCCATTCTTTTATACATGCTAAACACTTCAGTTACCACGACGGTTAAATCATGATCATGGTTGGTAATCGTCGTGATGGAGACGTGCCTCTAGGCGCCCACGCCACTAAGCTTTCCCGATTAGTCTTGTCGACTGTTCCACATTTTATGGTGAACAGATCGAGAAAGAAGAATCATATGCGTATAAGGTGCGAACGGTGGTACTCACTGAATCGCACAGATATGTGGGCTTTCTACGATCTTTCTTTCTCTTTCTCTTTTTTTGTCGTATGCAGATGACAAAGATGCAAATAAGTAGTTCAGTCACGCCACAGCAGTGCTTAGCAAGTGAAACACAAGCTAACCACGTACAAACAACACAGAAAAGGCGTTATTTAGTGCAACAGCGTGAACAGAGTCACCCAGGGTGAGCATCCCTATGAAAGGCAGAATCCACTTAACTCGCGGGTAATGTTAAAGTTGCATAGGTGTCGTGCACCGATTCAGTAGAGAAGAGCGCGGATATTAACAGTAAACCGTAGTCAACGCATTTTATCTGCCGACAACCGTCTCAGACCGCACGCAACAAAGCGCCGCTGCGTGCATTTGTGTACGCGCCGCCGACCGCCTATCCACAGTTTCGCGGGGCAGTGCTGCCACCTATAGCCGGATCTCAGAGCACGCCTATCTCGCACCCAGGCGCCTTTGGCGGTACACTCTCGCTACCAGAGACGCCATAATTTGTTTGAAACTGCCAAGGCGTGCCTCGCTGGCATGGCATGCAGTGGCTCTGGGAGTTTAAAAGCACCTGTTGTGCTGCACTCGCGTATAAAATGTCATCTGGCTACCACTGTGCTGTCATCTGATGCGACAACGAGCGCGAGAGGAAAAAATTGCTGAGCACTGCCTGTGAAGTTCACAGCGCATCGCGGCAATCGTGTCGGTGCGATGTTTCTGTGCTGCGATTGCACAGATTTCCGTCCACAACGAAAAACGCTGAGCTTCACCGCCTTAGGATATAATCGAAATCAACGGGAAAAATTACGAGCCCAGTGAAGTGTACGAGTGAGTATGCTTATTGCGTTCATTCAAGCGCGACTCCAGCTGTTTCACTTTGGAGCAGCGATTTGCGTGCAGCAATGCTTGTAGTATGTGGCACAAAACTATTGCCGTACTCTTTCGCAAGCCGCACGTCAATAATAGGATATACGTATTACGACTCACGCGTGGATGTACGCACCGCGCATGTTTAGTACAACTGTAACGGCCTTCTATCTCGATGCGTGAACGGTGCGGAAAGCATCACTTTCTACTTTGTTGAACTGCGACGTGCCTTGACTGTCACTAGACGAATCTACACGTGCTTTCGGCCGGCGTCACCGTAGCATTTTAATATCTTGTTCTGGCTGGCACATTTGCACCGCGTGTGTGTTACGAGTGACCGGCAGGGCTGGCAATTGATACACGTGTGGTGCGTGAACATAAGTTGTAAATGGATTCTAGCGCTACGTTGACGCCGGCTTACAGCACAAATTCTGCCTTGTCACAGCCAAGGCATGCCGTAGTTCGACTGAGTCGAAAGCAACGTTTTCCGCTGTTCGCGTTTCTTTCAATCGCCATAGTACGTACCTGATGAAGCTGCTTCTGTAGTCTGCAATGCACGTGCTGCAGACGTTATGGACTGTCGATGAAGGTGTCTTCGACGTTTCTCACGAAATCAGCATAAAATTCCAGCACAGGAACAGCGCGAGACATGCTTACAGCCGGTGAAGGGTCGTTGTGTGGAAAGCGTTTATTAGAGTACGGCAGAAACATATTCAATAGTTGTAAAACCGAGCGCTAGTCAATAGGCAGCAATTATCCAATACTAGAAAAATACGGAAGATAAATAGCGTATAAGAGATATGGTCCCAAAAAGTAAACAAAGAGAACAAGGGCTGTCTTCTAACTGAATTTTTATTAACATCACAACCTCGTGTAGCAACCTACGGCAACAGCCCAAAAGAAAGAAAGGAAAATAAAAAGAAGAGGAGCAAGCAGCAGACCAGTTTGGAGGAAACATTAGTTAATTCTGCCAATGAGATGGAGGCTGCATACTATAGTAGGTCACTTTGGCAGCTGCCACTCAGTTCCCTCAGCATATTAAAACTCAGTTAACTTGGGGCGCGAATTCCTGGCGAGCTATAGCTATACACCTTGGACTTCCTAAACACACTCGGGATGACTTGCATTACGTAGCATACGCTGTGAATCCAGAGTTTTTGTAGCTATTGACACAATTTACTACGACACAACAATTCATGCGCGTTCCATTGCGAAGCGCCGTTATCAACCTAACACAGCCATGCTCACGCGTAGGTTGCCGCAGGGAGCACGTGAGCCGCTTTCGGTCACTCACCTACCTGGCACTATTGGCTCAAGGCACGTTTTCTATAACGTTTTATTGCTGTCGCCATGGCACCATACCACATGCGAGATTGTTGTCGAGGTGAAGTTATCGTCTGCAATGGCCTAGTGAAACTATAGGCTTGATACCCATCAGTTCAGGCACATTTCGTTTTCAGTGTATGTGCGGGTAGCAACAGATGTAGAATGTTTGCACGTTGCTTTTTTTGAAAGAGGCGTGCACTTCTTGAATGTTAATGAATGGGTTTTCGAGGATCACTTCTTGACAAGGATGCGCTTGCACCGGAGCTGCTGCCATATGTTCCGAACCGCTGCACCGAGCGAACCTGACTGAATGTAACCGGGGAACTCAAGTGTGCCGCGGAGGTCGCTGCGAAGGCTCTATCTGCGAAAAGTTTGGCTACGAGGACTGCCAGCGATCGGGCACTGGCGCCAGCGGTTCAGAAGAGATGTGCCTCGTGGACTGCAAGCGGGCAGGTGAGGTGCTTCCCAAAGGAACGTGATTCCAGAGGCACATACACACTACCTCAACCTGCAACTCAAAGCTTTAATGCAAACAAATTTGCAAAGTGCAAATCGTCTGTACGGCGGCGCCCACGTGAAACAGATGATGGCAGATCTTAACGTATGGGGTTTTTGTTCCAAACCATTGATGTTGTTATGAGAGACGACGGACGTAGGGGAGGGTTCGGCAAATTTAGACCACCCAGACAGGAATACGTGCGCTGACATCACACTGTACCCCCTATGTAGCGTTTCGCCTTCATCGAAATGCGACAGCCATAGCAGGGATTGAACCCTTTACCTTCGAGTCAGTAGGCGAGCACTACAAGCACTTTTACACCGCGGCAAAGAGGGCACCAAATCTTAGCTGCTAAAAGCAATGATTCACGACGACGATGACGACGACGACAACAACAACAACAACATGCATGTAAAAATGATCTCTTTTTACTATTTAAACTTGAAACAATGAATCCAAAGAAGTAGAAAAAAATAGCGCTAGCACTAACTCGCAACTAACAGTCTAGGGCAGTTTCAGCCAACTGCGCAGTCGTCTTACCTGAACCTTTGTCACTTATAAACCCGAGGTTAGAGAACACTAAATAATAAACAACACGTCGGTGTGCGTGAATTATCTATGGTATGTACAGCGTTATGATCCCACTGTTTGTTGATGTTGAGGTCGTGATGGTTCTAAACACGTGTGGTGAGAAGTGATTTTTGCGTATTGCATATAGGTCAATGTAAAATATTCGCGAATAGTCTTGTATTCAACCCCCTGTCCCCATGGGCCTTATGTTTTCTTCTTTCCCTTCTTCTTTCTATATTCACTTCTTGTACTACATTTTCTCTCATGTTTTGTCCCAGTATACAGATTGACACTTAGCTATGGGCTGTGGTAGCGTCAAACCTTTACAACCGTTGTAGAGTGCGTACTGAAGAGGTTTAAATTAAAAATTGTAAACTCGCTTTGGGAATTTGCGTTATACTGAGCCGCACATTGCCTCGATTTGCATTGCGGGAAGCCTGCCTTCGCTCCGACGTGGGTCGGCCCAGTATATTATCTTCGGAGTCGCCCATGCATACTGGCCCTGGTGTAGGCAGAACGGTGAACCGTCTAGGTATGACTTTTATGACGCTTCTCTGGTGCTGCCAAACGGCGCAGGCACGGATGGCCCCTGCCTGGACACGTGCAAGGAAGCCGCGCTGCAGTCGTTGTGCGGCCGGAAGAGGGAACGTGGCGCCGCGTGCAATCAGAACCGCGGCTACTGCGACGTCTTTCACCGGTGCCGCGTTGTGGACGAGAACGGGCCTCTGGCGCGCCTACAACAGCTGCTCGTGCCAAATCGAGTGCGAGAGCTAATCAAAGTGAGCAGATGCGCTGTCGCGAAATAATATTCGAGCTGATACAGACACGCACCACTCGCCCTTCTTTCAAAAACGCACGCACTCCCTATCGCTTTTTTCCAGTATAATTTTTCTTCTTTGCACAGTACAATATGTCGTGCAATGTAAATTTAGTCTTACTCAAGCTTGTCTGATTTTCTTTCTTTTTTTTCGTGTTTCTTATGATTGTAACTATTGTTTTTTATGTTGTGTAACTATGCAGTTTTCAACGTGCTTTCTTGGCTTCTCAATCGCTTGTGTTTAAATTTTTAATTTTTTATTTCATATTTCATAAAAACAGTAACAACACCTTCCACTGCAGCGTTTAAACCATGCTGCATGATATACGACCCCGTGATTCTCACTAGCTAATGAACCTTTTACTCTGCATCTTACAATACCTTTAGATCAACAATTCCATTCATAAACTCGAACTCAATGCAGATGCGGCTCCACAGCAGATTGTTCAGAAGAATAAAAAAAATTAACACATGGACTTCCCATATGACGGGGATGACAAAAATTTTGTGGTGGGGTCCGTCACCGGCGTAATCGGTATATGTCACCAGCAACAACAAATTCCCGAGACACCAAATCCTCTTGCGATTTAAGTGCTCTTAAAAAATCAAGGAGATTCATCGCTTGCATGTTATTAGTGAAGTGCTTTGCCATTGGTAACAACCAAGCAGACACTTAAATTGAGGAGCTTCGCGAATTCCGCAGTGCTAGTGTGTACTTGCCGTTTGGCTAGTTGGTGCAGTTTGAGTATCAATAGTGAAGTTAGGCACCAAAAGCACGGTCACTTAAGAACCATATACACAGGAGAGAGCACGTCTTATATGTGTGTTTTAGGGTGATTTTGTTTTTACAATGTTTAAGTCTACTTTTGATTGCGAATGCTACCTGTTTCCTGCAAGCCCGCTTGCAATAGAAATTATAGACAGTGATGGAAAAGCTTGTGACGAGTATACTTAAAAACCTGATGTGATGGTCAAGCCAGACCCTTATCGAGTGAAGCAGCGAACGTAGACAAAACGCACAAGGAGGAAGAGATTCTATAAGGTCACAGATACGGTGATCCTGTCGAATTGTTTTTGCCTGGTGTGCCATGTATCTGTCGGGTGCTTCACTCGTTAAGATAAACTGTCACGAAGTTGCGAAGCATTTAAGTTTAGTGTAGGCAGCAGTAGTACTAGGAAGAGAAACCATCTAGTGTAGCCGGCAATCGCATACTACAAAGCGCCTCGTTGCCATCATGTGCCAAACGTCGCGTTTTGCACGTGGTCCGCCTAACATTTTTGATGCAACTATGATGACAAAGTTCATGGTCAGTGTTCGGCCATCGTGTGTTTCGATACCCGAAGCTCTATTATAAACAACTGTAGCAGTACACCTGGGTGGCGATCCTGATCGGTGTGATGCTCCTTCTCGGCGTGCTGCTGTTCATCCGCTGTTGTGCCGTGCTTACGCCCACCAACAACCCGAGGCTGCCGAAAGCCAAGACGTTCAAGGAAGGCGTCCAGCACCCCTGGGAATTTCTCAAGGTTGAAATGCCGCTTTCTGCTTTTCTCACCGTGAAGGCTTACGTATATTCATATCAATCAGTCAGGCAGGGTGGCTTCATTCGGCGTGTGCTTAGAATACAAAGCCTCCGCAGGCTATTTGGAATACAATGTCATCCTTGACAGTTTGCCTTAGCTATATGTAACAGGGTATCACGTGTGATCACATAGCATCCAATTTGTAACGTCCAGAAATGAAGAAGGGTGTCATGAAATGCTTTTGCTCACTGCTGGTGAGATCACCATGCACGCATAGTATACTGCGCAATTTTAGCACACTATAGAGCGCAGCACCGACACGAGGTGGCACCTCGCGGCAAGAAGTACCTTTGATTCAAACGACGCCCTCTTGTATCAGCCAGAGCCGGTGTCTCTTGTATGACGACCGATTGAAGCGAGCCTGCGGGATTCGGTACGAAGAGAGGGCGCTCAGCAAAGTCGCAACCTCAAGATCCGCTGATTATTGCTCTCTAAAGCGCACGACTGCAACATCTGGTTTAACTGTTCACGACAGATTCTGCTTTCCACGGTAAACATTTTTTTCACCAAGAAGGAGAGCTGGTTCAGGACCCTTTAAGACAGGGTTATGTGAGCCTGAAGAATCATCCTCGACTAAAAACCATAACCACACCTATGCTAGCTGATGCAAAAAGAGAGGAACAGACAGAGGGTGAAGGGGGGTTTCTTGGTTCAGGAAAATTCATGCATGAACATATGAAAAGGGCACTGGAGTATGTACAATCAGCGTCCAATGAAACCCGAACAGCGGCAATCCTTTGCGATGGTTGTTAGATTTGGAAAGAAGGAATGGTCGCTGATGATGACAACCCGCCGCTGCCATCAGTTGTTCAGGTCGAAAGGAGGAACGCAGGAGGATACGGGAAAACAGAACATAGTTTTATGACATTATTTACACTTATTTACAGAAAAGAAGGGATAGTGGTTTAACAAACCACGAGCGTGGTGATTGAACGTTACATAGTTCCGAGCCAGGTTCAGAGAGCTCCGTCCAGCACTCTGCTGCTTCGTTTTATGCCCTGTCGGGCTCCTCCTCTCAGAGTCGAACACCAATCACGCACACACAGGTGAAGGAGGCGAGCATGCAAGGTCCACGTGAACACTGCACGGTGGTGGCGCCAGCAGTGCTCTTCCGCGTCGTGTGTGTGCCGCCACTTGAGAGTTCCCACGAGCCTGGCAGCATACTTCAAAGGGTCCGCCGCACAGCTCGCCTAATTAGCGGGGCGATCTGCGTGCGGTGTCCGTCGCGGTCTCTTTCAGGAAGACGCCGTCTTTGGTGGCCTCTCTCGAACGGCTAACGGCGTCTTGGCGACACGACGTCTCCCCCTGCGGCCAGCAGGAACAATGCCTGACGAGTATAGGCAGTTGGCCGGTCGGCTTGGTGATTGGGGATCAAAAGGGAGCACCGCTCCTCTGTCAGCTCAAGCGCCGGCCACGCCAGCCCTCCTGTCGCCCGACGAGTCGATGAGGCCATCAGTCACGCTGCTGCTTGAAGCGACGTCAAAAGGTCCGCTTTTGAAGGACGTGAACTCGCCTCGGCCCGCCGCCTGGTCTGGAACAATCACTCAAATACTTGACAGCGTCTGTAAGACTGGGCGCCGAAGGGATTGAGAGATGAATCCCCAGGCCAAACCTAACAGCTCCTCCGCCGCCCGGAAAATCTCGACTGGCCAGCGCTCCCAACCGCTGGGCACGAAGAGAATTGTTGGTGACGAGGACGATGGCCTGGCTTTTCTCTCTCCAGCTGCGAACTCGAAACCAACTCCCAAACCAACTCACAATGGTCGACAACATCAAGGCGAACCACACGACACAATACCATGCTGCAGTCAAGCACATTGGACCCGCTTACAACCCTCCAGGCTTCTCAACACAAACAAAAGAGAAACCTGAACGCTAAAATTTTGAGACAATTTTGTGCCGCCAAAGTTACAACAATCATGGATGTGGAGAGGCTTACCAAAGAGGGAACAAATTGCCGTGTGAGAAAAGCACCCAAAAGCAAATATAATTTGGCCCCATATAACGAGAATCACACTCTTTCACAACTAGCTTTCTCCTACCATCCGCACTACTAAGTTGTAACTTTCATTGAACTTCATGACTCAGTTCATGAAACACAACCAACTAAATTCCACACAAATGCAACCTGAACCTACCAAAGGTATCTGGGTGCATTTTCTATTCTCTCATTACAAACTCAAAACGTAGTCGTGAGTGCCTACTTGGAGGACACTCTGATGCCAATGAAAACTCACTCACAACAGATCAAACTGCGTTTTATAAATCCTAGAAATGTGTCCAACCTCAAATTTTGGTGAACGCAGTGCTTTCAGCTCAAGTGATCATATGATCCTTATAAACAATCACTAAACAAAACCTTGCGTGCTAACATGCTCATCCGCTGGATGTAGTTTCATGTCAGCCCATGTTTTTAAAGAGCGCACATGACTTTGATGTGCGCTCTAGCACGACATCATACTATCATCCAGAGAATGCTAGCATACCAACAGACACCTAACCATAGGCGATATCTCTCTCACCTAGGTATCCTTAAACCCTCATCTGAACGTAAATTTTCTCAAGGTATCGAACTGAGTAAATCCTTAAAACGCATCTCTAATCTCAACGTTCGATATAACATACGCTCAGCTAAAGAATTTCACCTGATCCCGGAGCACATACTAAAATCACCAAGGGAAATGCAACTCGTGTACTAACACGCTCATTTGTTGGATGTAGTTTCATGTCAGCCCATGTTTTTAAAGAACGCACATTGCTGTGCGCCCTAGCACGACATCATACTCTCATCCAAAGAGCGTTAGTACACCAATCGCACACCTAACCGTAGGCCATTTCCCTCTAACTGAACTAAAAACACTTAAAATGCCCTTTGAAAATCGAGAAGGGAAAACTGTATCCAAACTAACTAGCCTGGGAGAGGACAAAGGAATATTACTTCAAAACCAAAAATAAGCAAAAGGCATGCTACTGAGAACACTCCTCCGTTCACTCACCAGCTTACAGTGTTCCCTCCCTTCAATCGCACACGTGGCGGTCGAGGACTTGGCGGATTTCGAGGGCGCCCGAGGCAAAGTCGCGTAAGTGCTACAAGCTGAACGGCAGCGCTACGCCTCATTTGCGATTTCGGCCGACTTCTGTCAGTCTGGCGGAGGGAACCCGAGCAATGCAAGGGAAAGAGTGACGGTGTCCTCTTAGGTCTAGCCGAGCGGTGTTTAGCTATTGTCGCTTTTCTTGTAGGACCCCGTCGACACTCCCGTCCCCGCAAAGCTCTTAATCTCTGGCGCGCATTCCGTCGCGCGAATGCGCGCTGTGGTCTACCCTTTCGGCGCTGGCGCCTTACTTCCCGCCACAAAGGCCCTTTCTTTGAACTGGTTGGTGGCCCACTCTTCCCTCGTTCGCCCGGCTGATTGCTACCTCTTTCACCCCTTCGCTTTGTCCCCCGCGTACGCTTCTTCCTTTTTCGGCGACGTTTTCGACCGACCTTTCCCTCATTGTTCTCAAATTGGTCGCGTTTTGAGTCATCGGCAGTGCTACAGTTCAAAGGCAACCCATATGACTTGCTGGGGACAAAATCCGAAGAGTGCCGCTTCACCCGAGATTCTATTTGCGAATCCGATTTCTTTGTATTTTTCTTCGGGTGGCTAGGACGCATGCAAGCCGAGTTCGACGCCGATGCAGAACACCTAGTTCTGTTTACTACGCTCAACCGTGTCGAGCCTTTCTTTACACCCGTAGTGCATTTTGTCTCGCTCGCAGCTCTCCGACGTCGCTTTCGTCTGCGCCGCTTTTTGCGCTTCGTTTCTAAGCCTACCGCTTGCATCTCAACCTCGCTCCCTCTCTCACAGCATTTGTTAGCTGTCTTGCCCGCGCAGTCTAAATGATTTTCTAAAGAAACCTCTGTTTCACATTCTAGACTGGCGGACAGCGTAACACACTGACGAACAATGCCACTGTTTCTCACAGAAAAATCTCGCTCGCATTCTTGGGAGCCGTCTACAACCGCACTGTTCCTCTCACTCTCTGCTTTCGCTGCTTTTCCTGAGCTTTCTCCGGTGTTCTTGATGTCTTCGACCTCATTTGCAAGATCCACCGTTGCGACAAACACAGGTGAGGTCTGTACCAGTTTTTCTACAGCTATCCTAGCTGTTTCTCTAACAGTTGACTGGCACAGCACCTCGTCGCACTTGCTCTGGCCTTCGTCGGCCTCTCTAATCAGCGCAGCATCTTTAGCAGCTCTTAAACTCGATTCGGCTTTGAAACTGCTGCTATTTACACACGTGATAGCCTTCTCTTTGGCTCTAAACTGCACCTCACTCATTTGATTATCGCACTTCTCGTGCGCTACAGTTTCGAATGGCTGAATCTTTCGCCTCATTGCCTCGTTTTTCTGTTCTAATTGTTCGAGCACCAAGGCGCGTGCTCGATCACGCTCTTTTCTAACCCTTTCCCGTGCCTCTCGTTCCTCCAACCTTTTTAAAGCTTTTAACGCGTATCCAATATCAACCTCACTGGCGCTTTCCAAAATTAGCTCTAAAATTTCGAACCTGCCCATTCCTTCGTTAACCTTAATACCCAGGTCTTCACAAATGTACAAAAGACCATCTTTTAGCAGTGTCTTCACCTCCATGATTGCCGTTGTACTTTGGTCCTGCATCTCACACATAATTAGGTGATCCCTCTAACACACAAATAGGTGATCTCCCTAACTCACATACAATCCAGCTTCTAATCAACGCACACTCAAGAAATGAAGCCTGGAAAGTCAAAGCAAAGACCAAGCACTCACCACAGCACAGCACCATGTCGCGAAGTCCATCTCACCGCTGCCAACCAGTTGTTAGAGATGGGAAGGAAGAAGCTGCAGGTGATGGCATACGGATGGAGGAACTGAACGCCGACAAGAGGATACGAGAAACATACCAGGGGTTTATGGTACATTATTTACACATATTTACAGAAAAGAAGGGATAGTGGTTTCACAAACCACGAGCGTGGTGGTTGAACGTCACATAGTTCAGAGCCAGGTTCAGAGAGCTCCGTCCAGCACTCTGCTGCTTCGTTTTATGCCCTGTCGGGCTCCTCCTCTCAGAGTCGAACACCAATCACGCACACACAGGTGAAGGAGGCGAGCATGCAAGGTCCACGTGAACACTGCACGGTGGTGGCGCCAGCAGTGCTCTTCCGCGTCGTGTGTGTGCCGCCACTTGAGAGTTCCCACGAGCCTGGCAGCATACTTCAAAGGGTCCGCCGCACAGCTCGCCTAATTAGCGGGGCGATCTGCGTGCGGTGTCCGTCGCGGTCTCTTTCAGGAAGACGCCGTCTTTGGTGGCCTCTCTCGAACGGCTAACGGCGTCTTGGCGACACGACGTCTCCCCCTGCGGCCAGCAGGAACAATGCCTGACGAGTATAGGCAGTTGGCCGGTCGGCTTGGTGATTGGGGATCAAAAGGGAGCACCGCTCCTCTGTCAGCTCAAGCGCCGGCCACGCCAGCCCTCCTGTCGCCCGACGAGTCGATGAGGCCATCAGTCACGCTGCTGCTTGAAGCGACGTCAAAAGGTCCGCTTTTGAAGGACGTGAACTCGCCTCGGCCCGCCGCCTGGTCTGGAACAATCACTCAAATACTTGACAGCGTCTGTAAGACTGGGCGCCGAAGGGATTGAGAGATGAATCCCCAGGCCAAACCTAACATGGTATAGTGCGTGCCGTCCACTTATCACTACGGACAGGGACGCATATATGCGCAGAGCTGCCAAACAGGATGCGTGCGCCTGGTAATGGTGATAACAGGACGACACGCACTACACTATCGCAAAGGCTTGCCGCTGTTCAGGTTTCATTTGACGCTGATAGTACGTAAAAGGCGTACCATTAGTGGTCCGACTGTCTAATTCCGCAATCATAAGTACTGTGAATACTCCCTTGCGCGAATGAAACGACAGATTTCAGCCGTTGGTGTCGCCGTGATGGCCCGTATTCTAGGTAGCTTTCAAACGGCACAGTTTCACTGACCAGGTATATCATCCACTGACAAAGCTAGAAACATTAACACACCGATATGCTCATCGCGTGCACTGCCTAGGTGCCACACCGACTAAGCGTGCGTGCATCTGGTATGGGAGGCAGTATCTCTGATGCTCGCGTGGCATTTGCGAAAGTGGCGTATTGGTAAAAGTGTACTCTGAGGTCATGAGCAGTATGCAAGTGCAATGTCATTAGAACTTGCAAGGTATGCCTTGCGCGGGTCTATTAAGAGTAAGCTGGCGGCTCCGATTAGACCCGTGAACACTACATGCTTCATCCCCCTCCCCCTCTACGTGCACCTTCGCCACATTTTAGAGCAAAAGCTGTTATGATATCACAGCACGGGTCGGGTGTGCACCGTAGTTGTCCGCCGCCTCAACAACCACTATCGCAAGAAATAAGAAGAAAAGTTCAATGGGGATCGAGCCCGGGTCTCCTGCGTACCAGCCCAGTGTTCTGCCACTGAGTCACGCCGGTGCTTGCAACTCGTCCGTAAACTGGTCTTAGGTACGCTTCACGTCGGGAAAGGAATCGCGTTAATGTAACAAAGCGTTTCAGAACAGCAAATGAGCAACCAGGTGTCACATTATGCGTATTGCGTCACGAGTGGGTCGTCGAACGCTCCAATCTTTTACAAAAACTTGATCTTCTTCAGCTATTGAGTTTGGCGCATACCCAGTGTGGGAGATTGAGGGAAATACGAAAGCTTCTGGCATAATGCTTCATTGTTGTCCGTAACAAGATGAAAAAAAGATTGCACAAACCTCCTTGCAAGTGTGCGAAGGGTACCACGCTTCTGCGAGGAATGGCGCAGAAAGATATAGCCAATGCCTGCCTACTAGGCAATGATTAATGGCGTAGTGGGTACCCTGCTAGTGTGCTTGCAGCGGCTATCCAGAGTGCTAAGAAAAGGGTTCTGAAAAGCTGCTCGTCTAGCTTTTGCTGGTGGCTTTTTTTTATTGCGATAACAACGATATAGACACTCATGGCGTGTATATATATATATATATATATATATATATATATATATATATATATATATATATATATATATATATATATATATATATATATATATATATATATATATCACTAACTGCAAGCTGTGTATATATACACAATTTACCTCTGGCTTTTTCTCAATGAACTTAAGTGATTCATTCTTGAACATAGCTTGTATGTCTCACTTGTATTTATACATCACGAAAAATGACAGTCAAAATAGCCAATACCACGTGGTGGGTGGGAGACATTAGGGAGTTTTAGAATAACGTTTGCAGGCGCTGCGGGCATTGCCGGCATAGCGGGCACGATATGAGGTTTATAATAGCGTTTGCCCTCCTACAAATCGCAACGCACAATTGCAGTGACACCGTAGCTTAGAAACCAGCGTTTGCGGGCCGCATGGGGGCCGCACACGCAGCCGCTATTTCGGATTTTGTGCGGGTGGGCCGCGTACGCGAATGGCGACACGCGTTACGACGCATGCACAGTGACAGCGACCGCACTGCAAGGGTTCAATGTGCGCTATTCTAAAGCTCTTTATTATCAAGGAACAAGCAAGCAAGCTTCTCCCACTATCTAGGTGCTTCCTGTGCCGACGCTCACACTGCAACGTCTGGGACAATCTGTTTGAGGTGGTTGTTTCGGTGAACTGCATTAGAACTGTACCTTTCGCTACAGTTACTGATATTGTCGACGTCCGCTGACGCTAAAAAAGGAAACGCTTGACAAACGCTGGCGACAATGCTTTATGTAGGTCAGCCTTTGTGATGCCAGCCTGTGTCGTGCGAACAGATGCGGAACAGCTCGAACAGAATTCTATAGTCGCCCTGAGGCAAGGCGGGCTCGCATGCGTAACCAGGCACAGGAAGAACGTGCTGCGTCGCGCGAGAGAAATGCTGCAGCTGATTGTACATTTGTCCGTGCTCACTACATTTATTATCATTGCGAAATCTCTCAGCCTTACTTCGTATCACAGTCTGACGGGTTGCTATCGCATTCAATGCTGCGGCCTTGTGCCGAAACTGTGACTTTTTTTTGCTTCTCGGTCTATTGCATTCATTCCCCCGCCCCCTAAATCTTCCTTCATGTGGCATGGCTTTTCAGGGCCTCGGGGTCAACTTACCAAGCAACGATGTCATGTGATAACGTTTCCATGTGGCTCTCTGACGACGTCACGGTGGCGTCAAGTTCTTGTTATCTGCGATATCACGATGACGTTATAGAGTGCCGTCGACGCATGACGATCTCATGCATCACTGATGTTGATGGTGTCACTGCCGACGTTTCATTTTTGTGTTTTGTGAGGTTATAGGACAAAAAAAGCAAAAAAAGCAGATCCGCTGTCAGCATCGGTACTTTCTCGTTCTCGAAGGTGCCAAATCTGCAAGCACATACTTACCCAAATTAGGCGTGGCTATATGTATGCACGAAGTTATTTGTGCCTATTGTACTGACTAATAATTGTAATGTTATGTACGTTGTTCATTCTTGCTTCCACTCTTGTAAATCTTGATTTGTGAAATATGGTAGACGTTAAAGTCTACCTACCTTAAAGTCATTGTATCAGTCGCAAGTTTTTCGTTGTAGCTTTGTTGCCTCGACAACATGCTGCCACTATCGATAACACTTCATCTGACTTTTAAGATGTCGTACCAGGCACAAGTGGTACGGTGTGCAAGCGCCATGGCCTTCCTATAGAGTAAAAAAAATGTAGGAGGAATTTTCATCTCCTGCATTTGAGGACGCTTGTCAGAGTGATCTACAGGTGGTATGTCGATTGAGTCGAGTGTGTAGACTAGTGTTGTCATCATGCTGCTGCCCGCGCCGCTTCCAGGGATATCGGGTCATAGCCTGGTACCGAGCTTTCTGACAAGGCATGCAGTTGATGAGAGTGAACGTTTGGGTCTAGTGGTTGTATAGCGAACTCCCCTCCGCAACGAAGGGCTCGTTTCACTGTGCGCTGAGACAAAATTACTTTTCCGAGCCGATTGCAGTGGTAGTATAACGTGTCACGTAGCTTGCCTTGTAGCCAAGCAATTTCCCGCCTTCTCTCAAATGTGCATCCCTACAGAAATAGCTTGAAAACTGGGGAAATAATAGAAATACCAAAACAACCTTCGAACCTGGGGCGCGTTACATGTGCTGTGCAGTACACGTGCTGTTATTAATGATCACAAGTAGTCAACTGGCCCAAACAAGCGCCACGCCGAAGCTTAAGCGTGTCCCACGAGTTAGTTTTAGTGTGTTTAATTGTGTCCCTGGTTGTCAGCATATTTTTTTGAAATTATAAGGGAACGTTTTTGAACTCTGTGCTTAACGTTGCCTAAGATGTCAGAGAGGTTCCAGGAACCAACCATAGATTGCGTTCAATTAAGCAAACAAGTTCTCTGGCCCCCTTTTGCCGGTTTTATAACTTTCTCTTGTCCGCGTTGTCTAAGATTTCTTAACGAAAACAAAAAGGCCGCGTAACGTCTTTTGATAGTTAGAGTTAGGGAACACCTGAAACAGTGATAGTTGCTGATGAATTATTCCTTGTTTTTTGCTCTTTACAGGTTCCACCTGTTTAAACCAGCGGATCGAGGGGACAAAATTATTAGAATTTGTTTCGCTCCGAATTAACTTTAAAACATAGCTATAAATGAAACGACGTAGTTTTATAGCACCATATCGCTCGTAATTTTGTTCTAGGAACTACTCGTGACATAAAACTGCTTAAACGAAATTCCGTGCATGAGAATAATATGTTTAATTAGTTTTCACTGGACACACAACTTGTAGAGCACTGACAATTGTAATCATAATCTTTTTAAGCGCAGACATTTAACGCAGACTGACGCTCACACAGAGAAAGTTTAATTTCACAACAGATGCTATAACTGCGCTATACATCAACTTGCAAAGCTATGTTCCCCACATAAAAATCAGATTTGCAAAAGCACACCTGTTTGAGGAATAAACGAACATTTCGTTAATACGCCGTTTCGACAATAAATGACTTTCGCTCGGACCTGTGAGTACCCGCGTTTTTCACGTATGATTTAGTTTTAGTATTTGCTTCGACACCACTTTGCAAAGTGCATCGCAAGGGTATTCGGAGAATCGATTTCTCAATGATTCGAAGTATTGCTGTGAGTGATGAATTCGTTCAACGAAGCTACCGCATTATGTGAAGGTGGCATTTAAAGCGAACATGTGGTAGGCCGAGCATTTCGGGAAGGTGTTATAGTACCGGGCGAGAACCACAAATGAGGGTGATTTTTTTTTTTCGCCAGCTTATAATAAGAAGCCTTTTTTTAAGGAATCCGTGGAGGATATTGATGTGACTTCATGTTATTAACAAATACTTCGCACTTTTTCTCTTTCAAAATATGTATATGTACTCCACCTCGTGGTATTCGCGTAATATCCTACTCTGAGACAATAAATGTCGTCGACCACCTACGACGGCTCGGCAGTGCCCGTACCATAAAGTTCTTTCAATTATGATGATATTTATGATGCATGGATGATTGGACATGCCTATTCGGAAAGGCTGACCAAGAGTAGTGGATATAAAATATAAAGTAAAACTAACTTTATGATATTCTGACGATAATTTAATTTATATTACCGATACTATTATTATGGAAACGCGAAAACACGGTTGGTGTGCAAAAGTCTGACCAAGAGTAGTGGATATCAAATATAAAATGAAACTAACTTTATGATATTATGACGATAATTTAATTTATATTACCGATACTATTATTATGGAAACGCGAAAACACGGTAGGTTGGTTGGGTTTCGTGCAAGCTTCATCGCAGATAAACGAGGAGAAAAAAGTGGCGCAACTCGACGTGCGGTTGAGCGTTGCGGGTTGTGTAGAGGGTGATGCGAGAGAGGTGCGTTGCGAGCGGGTGGAGGAGCAACACCACCTAGGTGTGTTGCTGGCAGCTGCTGCGGGTGAGGGCGAAAGTGACGTCAACGCGAAGCTGGGACTTGGCCTACTTGGCATAGTGACAACTGCGGTAAGGGGAATACGGTTCGGTCTATTAGCACGGAGACATGAATGGGCAGCATTACACAGTCTGGTCAAAGACCTGCTTCGCATCTAATAAACGTATTGTTAACTCTCTCCGGACGCAATACTATCGTCTTAGGACGACATTTACAGTGAAACGTGCCGATTCGGGACAATTTTTTTTTTATGACGGAAGACCTCCTGGTACAACCCATGGGTGCAGCTAAATATGAGGCTTCTGACCGAGATGGCTTGACCGGACATAACACATTGTAAAAAGCTACCAGCAGTACGACGTCGTAAATTACGCAAGAATAGGACCTGCCTCACAAGCCAATACGCAAACGTTGCCCTGTGATGCCGCTGATGTGAAATGGGACATCTCGTAGCTTCTGGACGCACGAAGAAGGGCGCAGAAGTCTCCGCTCAGTGTGTGCCCCATACTCTACAGATCACGACATTCATGCACAGTATGAACGGTTATTGCACCGACATCCCCCATACAGTGGCCCACCTGAATGTTTGACAGTACAATAAGACAAGTCCCGGCGTATGCACGAACGACCACCACGACTTGGTGAAGGCCGCCCGCCAGGGACCTTTTCGGCCGCTCCTCCAGCAATGTCGAAGCGTGGCCGAGACCTGCGTCCACAACAAGGCAGCCAAGCTCGGCTGCCTGCGTCAAAGTAATGGCGGATTTAAAGGATGACAGCGGACACGTGGGCTCGTGCTAGTCGATACTGAGTGGACGAGGAGAACGAACTCAAAGGATAGAACAGTCGGCCCGTAGGAACGGTGCTGTCTCTGTGTCTGCTTCCTTTACAACACACACACACACACACACACACACACACACACACACACACACACACACACACACACACACACACACACACACACACACACACACACACACACACACACACACACACACACACACACACACACACACACACACACACACACACACACACACACACACACACACACACACACACACACACACACACACACACACACACACACACACACACACACACACACACACACACACACACACACACACACACACACACACACACACACACACACACACACACACACACACACACACACACACACACACACACACACACACACACACACACACACACACACACACACACACACACACACACACACACACACACACACACACACACACACACACACACACACACACACACACACACATACATACATACATACATACATACATACATACATACATACACACACACACACACACATACATACATACATACATACATACATACACACATACACACATACACACATACACACACACATACACATACACACGCGCACGCACGCACGCACGCACGCACACACACACACACACACACACACACACACACATACATACATACACATACACACGCGCGCGCGCACGCGCACGCACGCACGCACGCACATACAGACATACATACATACATACATACATACATACATACATACATACATACATACACACATACACACATACACACATACACACATACATACATACTAATATAACAAGGTGTAAAATATTGGCGTATGTCGTATACGAAATGAATTTGAAGACTCATAAGACTCATTGGTGGGGCATATTTCACGTTTATTTTTCAGGATCAAAACAACACCAGTAAACAGTACAAACTACTTTTTGCGGACTCAGAAATGAGCTTCCTCATGTACAATACACCAACGCATTTGACAAGCGCTTCTTTTTGTTAATGAGGGTCTTGAAGTTGATGTAAGGTTAATCCGACGAGGTGTAAAAACAACATTAAAAATCTGTTGGTTGAGCTCTCGCATGAGCTCGTGAATAGAAGGTGATAAAGCTATGGTTTGTATCCATGAAAAACGAATCGCAGCTTCTGAGTTGTTCCTGTGCAAGAATAGCTCGAACAATGTTCTTTTTTCAAAAAATCTTTGGTGAAGTTCTCCAATTCAGCTTTTCCTTCTTCAGTGAGAAGTGGGTAGACGGGGTTGGTGTGCAAAAGGAGACCTGAAAAGTTGAGAAATGTCATATTAGGAGCCTTTGCATAGGGAATCACTATTCGGTAATTTCCGAAAAGGGCTTCTTTTTATGGTTTATGGAGCTTTTTTTTTACTATTGGGCGTTCACGGCTTTATTTACGAACGAATAAATAAAAATTAACATGGGGGTTGGAGAAACGAGTGTTACAGATACCGATACCTTTTTCAGAACTACTGTCATCGGAAAACGAGATCCTAAGATGCTTAAACTAACGATGACGACGACATGAAGCTGTCGGTTTTTCTGGAGTTCAGTTAAGCAACCTGCGTTCCAATGTTTTCTGACACGAAATGAAAAACGTGTGGTTTGTGTCGATATTTATTTCTACACCCATAAAAATTTTTTTTTCATACAAATGGAATTGACTGCCGGTGAATTCACAGAAAAGTTTCACTAGCACCTCTGAGTTCTGATATCATTGAAGTTCCTCTCAGCCAGACCTATTTACGTGTGCTCGTTATACCGGGCACATTTTGATGTCATTAGGGTTCACATGCCTGCTTCTAAAAACAGGATGCTGACTTCGGCACATGGTTCACAAGTTTGAAACAAAAGGTGCTTTTAAATAATTCAATTATATTCAATTCAATTCAGCTTTATTTCAGGTGTGCCCTGAGGAGACAGCGGATAAAGGCCCTAATCGCCTAACGGTGGCCTCTGCCCTCCGGAGTTCGGAGCAGGTACACAATACATAAAGTAAAACAGTAACGCTAAAAACCAAATACATACAAAAATAAATTGTGTACCAAATGTAACGGTAGTGAGACGCTATGACCGTGGGAATTGCTACAGTGTTACACAAACACAACGCTACAAAGGCATGATGTCACAGAAAATGTTACAGAAACGTAGAACGCACATGAATTTGCTACTAACGAATAGCTAACAACTTAAAATAGTATTAAACAGTTAATCACCGACTTCAGTGGTAATGAGATGCGTCTTCAATTTACGTTTTATTTTTTTTTTGTGGAATCAGTCCAGCAGGCGATGCCATGTTTGTCTTGAAGGAGTTATGGTGTTGTTGGTCGTGTTTCAGTGCTTGATGAAGATAACGTTTTCTAAAAAAAAGGTAAGATTGCCCCTTGCCTGCCTCACGCTATATTATATAGCGCATTCTCAGCCGAAACATTTCTGTATACTCTTCGACTTCCAAACTATTTTAGCGCACGCAGGTTAATCTCGAATACTTTGAACACTTTTGTGCGCAGGTCGACACTGCCCTGATATTGTGAGAAGGATGCAATTGCAAGAATGAGGTGCTATAAGTACCGAAAAGTTTTAGTGAGGTTCATTGGTGGGGTAAAAAATAAAATAAAAACGCGAAATATGCAATCGAAATTGGGAGGTAAGTAACTGTATTGTGCGATGGGCGACAGTTCACTCTGTAGAGTGTTATTTATTATCGTAAATGAGGAAGTGGATATTCCTGCATAATTACTAGCAGTAACAGCTTGGTAATTGAGAGTCTCCGTCTTCTATGCTGCGAAAATAACAAGTTATGCAGCTATCTCGTGAGTTTTGCTTCGAAGGCTTTAAGCTACTTTGAAAATTGATTACAATAAATAACATTGGGCTCTCACATACTCGTAAGAGCTGGGACGATGTACCCAATTATGCTTAGTAGTCTGTCAGGGCCTAGAAATTCGGAGAGACGTACCTAATCAAAAATGTTTCGAGAAAATTGTAATCGAAGACGGGAAGATTGTACCATTCCAAGGATTTGGGAACATCTGTACGTGGGCCCGTCCTTCAGTGGCGGCAACGGTATCTTGCCGTAGACACACTAACGCTGTATATTAAAATTGAAGTATGGCACTACAAAGCTTGTCGTTTCTCAGACTAACTGAACGCCTCGCATCGGAAACGCAAAGGGATCCGCTGAAAAATATTAAACACTCTGAAAAGCTGCGCAGCTCACACTGCGACACTGTAATTTTGCTAGGATGTTGCAGTTGGTCTCTGCTGCATGAACGCAGGAGTAGTTTTCGGTAACTAGCTTCTTTCATCAGATACCACCTTCTTCGCTTATTTCCGATTCAGCTACGGCAGGCACCCGCTGTCACCGACGAGAGATGGCGTTACGAGAGTGACACGTGGAAATGAGAGGGACATGTAGAACATTGGAATGCTTAGGGAATCATCACTGGGGACATACCGAACTTTAAAGCAGGAAATCGCAAAACAGAATATCTACAATAATTCTCGAGGTAGTTCTCTGCTGTTTGAAGCCAGAACGGGAGTATTGCTGACCAAGACGTAGAGAGCCAAATACGAAGGCTCAGACAAAGTATGTAGTGCGTGTGGAGGGGAGTAGGTAATGGCTGAACAATTGATAATGTTCTTTAAAGGGCTCCACCCTTTAGTCCAAGATAATGGCGTTGAACTTTTCAAAGTATTGGGGTTTAGTGATAGTGAAAGCAAAATAGACCTTAAATGGGTAGAAATAACTAGGAGGAGGCTAACTGTTTGGTGGCTACAATCAAAGCTCGAGTGACATTTAATCTTTAAACACATAGTGATAGTACTTAACTTTATGGCTAGGTGGCTGAGCCACCTCTAGATTTAAAGGGCACAGCCGGATCCGTCCGTTCGTCCGTCCGTCCGTCCGTCCGTCCATCCATCCATCCATCCATCCATCCATCCATCCATCCATCCATCCATCCATCCATCCATCCATCCATCCATCCATCCATCCATCCATCCATCCATCCATCCATCCATCCATCCATCCATCCATCCATCCATCCATCCATCCATCCATCCATCCATCCGTCCGTCCGTCCGTCCGTCCGTCCATCCGTCCGTCCAAGCCAATCCAATCCAATCCAACGGGTCATGAATAAATACGATTAGTGATCAGATGGAGAGTTATCGCAGTGCGGAGCCCTCAGCAGGAACTTGTGCAGAAAGCTAGTTGCAGTACTTACGCGAGATTTCCTCTATACTTGCACTGGGAGCCTCCACGCGCATCATTTCGCATGTCAGCGGCACGAGGCTGGTTGATCTCACGATGTCGATAAGGTAGTTCCTCAGGTAGGCAGGGTCGTGAGTGTCGGGAAACTCGGGCCCTACTTTTTTCAGCACCTGCTCATAACAATTTTTGTGCCAGTAAATGAAAATACCAGAGCACAGCATGGTTGTTATATGAAATGTGGTGGAAAATAGTGAATAAGCATTTTATAAAGACTTAATAACCGTCATTCTCTTCTAGCCTTCGCACTGAAGATTTACGTCGAGGCAAACGTATTTCGCCGATACGCTGCTAAAATGACATTGAAGTGATTAAAAAACATGAAGTTGTGAAATAATTTTGAATTATTTATTAATGGTAATTAATAATATAGTAAAGCATGCAGCGGCACCATATCCGACATACCATTTTTTTAAAACTCGGGTGAAGCATCTTAGCTACCAATGGCTTCTTCATTTATATAATTTGCACCTTAGCTGCGAAAACGTACTTTGCCACGACGTAGAGTTTGTGTGTGAAGACAAGAGGCAGATAGAAATAGCATTTGCAGCATCTACAATGCAATTGATAATTTAATGAGAGAGAGGCGTGAGAAAACGTTTTTGCAATACTTCTGCACCACACTTATGATATATGCCAGACATCTACGGAAATTCTTTGTGTTCTTGAGTTGAATTAACACTCTAAAATGGCGTCTCTCATAATCATATGGTGGTTTTGGGACGCTAAGCCCCACATATCAATCAATCAGCACTATAAAACGGTTGAAGGAATGCAATAAAGCAAGGCAAAGAAATTTTGTTCATTTTCGTCGTTGCTCTGCGTGATTTCAGAACGAGCTATAGGATCTCTAAGTGCTCCTCGGCTAACAATGTGCATTTTGATGGTCTTCAGGTAATGAGCAGCATCTCGAATACGAATGCATGTACTCACGTCACTGTATTCTTTCCATCTTTCACAATTCGTCATTGCCTTGGAAAGCTGTAGTGGTCCGGGATGAGGATTAAACACGATCAAGCACTCGCCACCGGTGGTCAGCAGGCGTTCGACGTTCCTCAGTGCGGCAGCTTTGTCGTGTATCCAGTGCAAGGTGAGGAAAGAATAGACGCGGTCGAACTGTCCTTCGACTTCGATGAATTGTGACACTTGGTCATCTATCGCAATGTCCAGCATCCGGTGTTCGATCTTCGGGTGGCCGTATTCTCGCGTAGCGTAATCGATCATGGCGTGCGAATTGTCAACCGCTACTAGTCTTCTCATCGATGGTGGACACAGTGGCAGCAGGT